>NC_044331.1:84276431-84876431 GCF_007399415.2 Gopherus evgoodei
CTGTTTCTGCTCTTGTGACTGTGTTAATGTTTAACTGTTGTACCTTAAAGCCGAACTGAGTAACTATGCATACTGTAACCAAGTTATTGGGCTTACAGAATTGTTTGTTGTATAAAGTTTTAAATGTTTAAGAAGTTCTCACAAATACTTTCTTGCAAATGTAATGTTACTTTTTTTTGTTTTTGCCACCAATGGTATTATACTGTGCTTGTTTAGTTGAAGAATGAAAGACTAAGCAAGGGTAAAAATTTTAACAGTGCAGAAATCGCCATCATTTCATTGCCTTGATTCTGTTTGTGTCCTAAGATGCAAAAGAAGTCAGTGGCTTTTAACTGTTTACAAATAGAACGTGATTGTAAAATGTACAGTTTGGTTGTGTTTGAATTATGAAGTTTCTTCAGATATTAATAAATCATGGCATTTTTGGCTGCTCAGCATATAATTGTCTATTTTGGGGTGACTTTATTTAGGCTGTTTTCTAGACAATGAAAATCTGTGTTGCTATAACTGTGTATCGTAGTTTGGATTTCTTTTATTCTGATACTTTTTAGAAAGGTAAACAAATCTGCATTTGATTCTAGCAAAAATCTCCCTCAGTATCCTCACTCTGACATGAGAGAAAAAGTGTAGAGAACTGCAGCTTGCTCTGCTTTACCCAATCTGAGCACCTTTGGGATTGGGCTGCCCTGATCCTGGCTGTACTTATAAATCTCAAGGTTTCTAATAACCCCACCATTTGTGCCCCGCTAGATCCTCAACAGGACACTTGCCAATAAAGAGAGCATTTTGGAAAATAAAGTTTAATGCTTAAACATGTACTGGCGTTAAATGTATACCTCATTTACATAACTCATAATGAACAATGCAGCAGCGTTTAATTTGTATTTCACTTTTCACAGTGGCTTGGCTTGTTCTGAAATGGCTGTAGGGCAGACCATATATGTACGTAATATGTGACTTCAAAAAGTTTATTCTCAGCTTGCCTGGTGTAAATCGTTTACTTTGTTGGATGCCAGCATTGTGTTAACTCAACACTTTATCTGTAACTACTTACTACTAACAGTTACCTTGTCCCAAACCAAAGCTGGCTTCTAACGTCCAGTCTGAAATACTGCTGAAAGGTTTCGCTGATGATCTTCAGCACTCTGCATTGACTAGAACTGACATCATACCTGCATTGATTGTATTGTCAAAGTGTTGGAAACTCCTTCGTTGAGCTTGTTATGTGAAAATAAAACGTGGTTGGTTTTAAAAGCTGACAACCGTTGCCTGTCTTTAGTCTGCCATTTTTAGGCTGTCCAACTTCTTTCAAGATTGACCAGTTCCATCCCCTCACAGTAGGAATGAGGTCGCCTACTAGCTTTGGGCTGCGGAGAAAGCCATTTCATCTTTTAGTGACAAGAGACTAAGGTTGCCTGGTACTAGCTATTGACTGAGAGCCCAGCTCACCTCAGTAAGCCATGTTCACTCCACTCATGTTGCAGACTACTTCAGAAGGGGTTTTGGCCCTGGGTGTAGCTTCAAAAACGTTTCCGTCTCTTTCTGAGAGTTAAACTCATGTACGTGAAGGAGGAGGAAACACTTCCAGCCTCTGACAAACTGGTCAGTGGAGGGTTCTTCCAGTCTCAGCTAAGTGGGTTGTGGACCACAGCAAAACCCCAAGCCTTTCTCAGCATCTCGGTGCTGGATTCCAGTTTAGGAAAAGGAGACGCAAGGCGTGGCCAGAGCATGCTAGTGATCAGTAACCCCTTCCTTTGAAGGTATAGCCAGATTTTGGGTCAATAATTAAAGCAAAAAGCAAAATGGTACAGCTGGAAGTGAAGACTTCGAAATGAATTTGTTAGAATATTAACATCTGTTTTTAAAAAAAGGCTTGTTTTATAATTTCTGACTTACCCGCTGCCTCTCGGCATAACTTATGTTACACTTAATCACTGCCTAGACTGACTTATTGTTCTGGGTTGTTAGCGCTATGCTTACCGGCCGTTGTCTGGAAAGATGATGTAGAATTGGAAAGGGTGTCCACTGAACTGGTTCCATTGGCCAACTTGACACAGAAATATCACTGGCTTTTCCAGAGTCAATCATGGGATCATTTATGCTACTGGAACTTGTGTCCCAGTCATAGTGAAAGCTAGAAGAAAAGATTGAGGTGGTGAATAAAGATGTAAAACAAAAAAATCTTCCTAGCTTTCTTTTGTCAGCTACAGCTTAATCTTTGCTGCTGTTCTTAAAGCACACTAGAGAATCTGGTCCAGGGTCCCATCCCCCTAGCAGTGAGTTCCTGAGAATCTGCATAGGGACAATTGCAGAAAACTCTGGTGGAAGGGGTAGGAGCAAGTGGCTATCAAGGGGAAGCATTACAGCACTTCACGCGCACAGAGCCTGCTCCCTGACATAAGCACAGCTTGAGGACTCATTCAGATGTTTGGCCAGTGAAGTCTCCAATTGGAGCATGGCATTAAAACATACCTGAGTCCTGGACAGCTGGAGGGTTCTGAACACATGAATCCAGCACTTCCAAAAGCTAATGGAAGCTTTAGATGTGCAGGTGGCCTGCCCCTCTGCATGTATCCCAGGAATGACTGCACCAGGATGTACATTTAAAAGGTACAAATTCAATGCAAGTTCTACTGGCGGAGAACAGTTTCACCCATGGGAAATGACATGGTGCAGAAAGGGATCAAACTAATTCTCAGGCTTTAAAAAGCATGAAGACTACTTAAAAGTAGCGATGAAGCAGACACACAGGGATTGATGGAGACCCGTAGTCTCCTATCTCCCTCAGCAGGGAGAGGGGCTGTTATCTTACAGACAGCAGTTTGTTTCTGAAATTGGAAACTTTATTTCATTCCTTTTTCCATTCACACCCCTGGAAGCCAATTACACACATTTCTGGTTAGTGCCCTGTTGTGAGCTCAAAATAAGCAATAACAGTGGAAAGTTGTTTAAAGCTTGATGGCTTCTTCCCTCAATAAGCCTTTGCTGGCCTGTAGGAGGTATTGGCCCTATGCCAGAGGCAGGGCCAGCTGCTGCTCCTTGACACATTTAAATTTTGCCCTTTCCTGTGAGATATCTCCCCCACCACCAAAAAGTCTGCTCAGGGTTTACTGCAGTGGGGCCCGTAGGTCTGCTGACATGGTGGTGTGAGTGAATGGGGCTCGAGCTGTCAAATTGGAGTTTAAAACAAAAACATGGCCTGGGTGTCAGATCAACAAATCTCTGCCAAGAACAAAGATGGCTTCCCAAAAACTGCCGCTGAACTCACTCACCCCCATGCACATCCTTTGTGAGTGGTCTGCTGTCCTGTTAACCAGAGCCAACTGGCCCAGCCAGTCCATCCCTCTCTCCCTTCCACTGTAGATTCCACAGCAGACATGCAGCCTTGACTACTGCTGGTAGAAAGACAGGCAACCCCCTCCAAGGGCGATGCTGCTTATACAGCAAAAGTTTTTTAAACCAGTTCCCCAAACAGAATAAGTATTACCAATAAAAGGGTTTTTCTAATTGTATATTTGCAGCTACACTAGGGCTTTTGGCAGCATAGCTCTGTCACTTAAAAGGTGTGATTTGTTTCCATGTGTAACAAACAGCCCCTGGTTGTCGGTGGGCAGGATTGAACAGGGGCTCTCTAGAGCTTAGTGTAGGAGCCTCGACTGCATGAGTTACAAGCCAGCTGGCTGTTAGCTGATGCTGTACAGCAGACTCACCTGATCTCTCTTCTGTCTCACTGCCACTAGATGGCACAGAGCCCCACCCCCAGAGGGTGTGTGGGTTACACATGCTCCTGCTGATACAGCTTTGCTGCCAGAGCTGAATGCAGCCCAGGCCTTAGTGAAAACCACCACAGTGGTGCAGCTGGAAAGCAGCCACAAGTGAAGGGCTCTTGCATGCTCTGAAATTAACTCATCTCTGCTATTCCAGTCACATGCTCCTGTCTCCCCTAACATCCCTCAACACTGGCATCCAAGTAAGTTTGTCCCCACTGCAGTAGACTATAACCGAGGTAATCCTGGACTCTCCTATGCCTTATTAAAACATGCATTTTCCTAAACCAATAATGGAGCAGAACATACTGACGATCAGAGTTACCTGGGCCTGCAAACTGTGCTGATAGCTGTGGTCTGCTGCTTGTAGCTGTCTGCAACCATAGTGTCATCCTTACAGCTGCAACAACTGTTGTCTAGCATCTGTAAGTGGAGTAGCTCCTCAGAGTTGCTGAAGCCTGGGTTGTCCAAGGAATTAGCAGAGGCGAGCCAAGACTGAGACCAGTACTGAGCTGACACATCATCAAGGCGACAAAACCGGCGGTAGCTGAAAGAACAAGGCAGGACTGGACTGTAGCAGTTCCTAAAGCAAGGCTATTGGATTACTGGTACAAGCCAGTCATTTTAGCACAGGGCCTTAACAGGCACTCACATAAGGCAGAGTTTCATTATACAGCTTGTGACGAGCTGAGCTGCACAGGAGCACGTGAGAACGCTGCCGCATGATGTGCTTGGCACTGTTTAAACCCATTAGCTCTGACTCACTGGTGTCTAGTCCTAGGAGAAGGGGCAGCAAAGGGAAGTAATGGCTTGGCTGCACGTCACTTGAAGTGACTATGAAGCACACTAGCTGTTTCTGACCAAACCCATGCATGGACATGCTTGTTCTGGAATAAGAGTGCCGTGTTCCTGCCTTCTTAAACCCACTTCCACATTGGTTAAGTAGAAGTTGCAGCTACCTGCCAGCCCAGGGTTTCCAGTCTCTGGCACCAGTTTAAAAGGAACAGGAAGGGCTGTTATCTGCCACGAGCAGGTTTTAGGCTGCTGTGTGGCCTTCAGTTTGTGAACTGTGCACAGTGCCCTCAGCACACCTGTTAGGCTGCAGCTTGGGGTGGTAAGATGCTTAGCCCACGTCAAGTGGGTGCTGCCCAATGTTAGTAGCTGCCTCTGTGCAGGCCTCACGTCTAATGTGGTGCTAATGATGGGGCCAGGGCCCTAGTTAAAGCCAAAGGAAGTATTGTAAATGATACCCACCGAAGGCAGATCCATGCACTGTAACAAGTCCACTGCCATTCTAGCCAGGAACCTCCTGGTGGCTGGTAGTGGGGATCTTTGCTTGCGCCCGGCAGAAGACAGTTCTGTAGCTGAAGTTTTCCAACCCATTGAAGTAAACACGGTTCAGTGAAAGCTGAACTCTGGGGCCCTAGCACTGTCTTCAGAAACCTCTGCCCTTTAAACTCCCTCCCTAGCCTCGGTATTCCCCTCTGCTTCCTGCAGCAGTGTGGCCTTGCTATGTGCTTCGGTAAGTGTTTCCCCTCTACTCCAAGTCACACACAGTCTCTAGCCAGGGGTGGGGCATGTTCTGTAAGGACAAATAACATCAGATGGCAAGCGGCCTGCTGCTGTTGGGGTTTGTCTCCTTGGGAACAAGTCCCCACCCTTACTGAAGAAGACCAGGCAGGTCAGTGGAGCACTGAGGCTTGTCACACTACAGAGAGGGCAGTGGTAACCAACCGGCCTTAGCCAGGCTGTGTACCACACTGACCACTCGACACAGGCTGGCGCTGCCTTCTGCTGTGCACCAGCAGTCCTGCTGGCTGTGCTATGAGAGAGATGGGGATTGGTTTGCTTTCCAGCACGGTGACGGTGGCGCACAGCTGCTGCTGTCTGGGCAGCGGGGGCTTTAGCGTGTCTTCCAGCAGCCTGCCTCTTGCCCTTGGATCCTAGCCCTTTGCGCATGGAGAAGTTATTCCCCTGTTGCCCCACCAACTCCAGCCCTGGCATCTGCCCCCAGCCTCACACCTTCCAGCACACGTGCTGGCTCAGACTCTGGGCCCCTGTGTTTACACTGCTGCCCAGGGGCTGGATGGCAGGAGTATAAATGTGCTTACGGGGGCGGGGGGTATCACTGTCACAGAGGGGCTTGTAAGGATACTTCCACTTGGGGAGACGGAGAGGTGTTGCATACCCCCTGCTGGGCTCCTGCCTGCACAGTCCTGCCCCACCCACCCGCTGTGCCCTGCCCCACTCCCCAGTCACAGGGCGTGAGGCTGGATATGCCCCCCAGCATCATCTAGCAGCTGCTGCCCCAGCCATGGGTGTTTGAGGTGAGCAGGCTGGGCTGCAGCAGCTCAGCCTTCCTCTATGTGCTGCCCAGAGCTGGCCGCAGGGCTCGATGTAACGGCCAGGACTGGTTCCACCCATTCAGGGCCCCCTGCCCAGGAACGTTACTTGGAAACATTCTTCAAGGCTGCTGCTGTGGCACCACCCCAGCACGCTGAGGCCCTGCCGCTCACAGCAGCCCTCCAGCTGCACTAGCCTCCATCCCGCACCTCCCCCGCCTTTCTTTTCTTTAAAATGCGCCCATCCCCCCTCCTGATGCACTCACTGGGCCCACTTGCTGGCAGCTTCAGCTAAAAAAAAATTTGCTGTTTTCGTCCTCCCTGGCACCAAACCCCACTCACCCCACATGCTGCCTGGGAAGGGGGCGCTCCAAGCGAGTGTGGCACTATGCCATAGCCGAGCTGCTACCTTTCAGGCCAGGATACATCAGCGCCAGAGGTCACCAGCTCTGGTGCCTCGTCTCCAACCCCCACCTGATGCCAGCTGGTGCAGAGAAGAAATCCTGCAGGGCAGTGCTACAGGATGGTGGCCGTAGGAGACGCAGCCTTCATCCTGCCCGTTTTTGCAATTGGGAGTAGGAGGCTTTATATCCCTGCCAAAACTTTATGGGGGTTATTTTATTTTTTAATGCTGAATATTTTCATTCCTCTAACTAACACTCCTTCCATTCCTGCTATGCTCTGGCCTCAATATCTTATGACAGGGAGTTCCACAGGCTCACTCTGCATGGTAGGACAAGTTGTTCCTTTTTCACCAGTTTTGAATTTCCCACTCTTGAGTGTCCCTGAATGTCCCAGTGACATTACTATGAGAGACAGGAACTATCAGTCTTTCTTCTGTAAACGTTTGTCATGTCCCGCTAATTCATTTCCTCTCTGAGCTAAACAAGTCCTTTCTCCCCTGCTGGGGAGAGATTCTAGAGCCCCAGAGCAGTTGGTAGCCAGGCCCCTCTGCACTCCCCCACCACGGCTCAGCAGCCAGGCGCGATCCCTGCCAATGGCCAGGGGCTGACAGACAGCATGTTGGAGCAGTGCAGCACAGCCCTCGCACGAGGCCCAGAACAATGGCTCTGCTCTCGTTAAGGCCCAAATTCCTCCTGAGCCGGATTTCCGCTGGAACTTCCGCAGCCTCCCGCTCCTTGCCTGTCCCTAGAAGAGAGCCCTGGGGAGATAGCGCTCTCCCACCGGCAGGAAACTCAGGCTGGCTGCAGAGGCACTGGCTGCACTCAGCCCCCACATCACCTCGCACTGACCCCTCTGGGCAGCCGAAGCAGGGCACCTCAGCCAGGCCGGCCATTGTCCTGCCTCAGGGGTCAGACTCCGCTGAACTGGGGGGCAGAGGCAGAGCCCAGGGCTGGGATCATGGGCCTGTGGGTTGAGACGGAGCTGGCGGGGGGGGGGGGGGGGGAACAGAGTGGGGCAGCACAGTTGGAATAGGGGGTGGAAACGGCACTGCAGGGCAGGATGGAAGAGGCAGGGCTGGGATAACGGGGCCAGCGGGTTGAGACGGCAGGTGGGACATTGTCAGAGCTGTGTGTAGGCAGAGGAGAGGCAGGGCTGTGGGTCAGGATCAAGGCGCATCAGCAGAGCCATGTGAAAGACACGCGTCCAGGCCCTACTAGGCCGGGCCTGCCTAGTCGGTCAGTGAGCCCCAAGAGGACAAGCTGGTCGTGAAGCCTCTTGCGAGACTTCCCAGCAAGCAGAGCTCAGGGTGCCAGCGGAGGGCTGGGGGACCGCGAGTGGAGGGGTGCTCGTGCTCCCTGCTTCCCTCCCCAGCCTAGGAACGGCGACCAGCCCCATTTCCCAGGTCACCTCATGAGTGAAATTGCGGACAGGGGCCCAGGAGCTTCACACACCCTGCCCCAATCACAGGGGTGAGTCAGCGACACACCTCCACCACCACCACCCTTCCTGCAATGCCACAACCAGCTCCCAGCCCACAGCAGCCACAGCCCGGCAGAACAGCCTCAAAAGCCTCCCCCACCGCCCCCCGGAGCACAGGGATCGCACCCATTCTCCAGCTGCCCTCAGGGAGTCAAACCAGGGTGAACTGGTGGGGACGGGAGCATGCTGGGTGGGGACAGAGGGACTCTGTGTACACACAACTACGAGGTGCCCCACTGGGGGGGAGGGGAGCTGGCGACAGGAGCGCGCCAGGGTTTTTGGCAGGGCCAGCTCTAGCCATTTTGCTGCCCCAAGCACGGCAGCACGCGGGGGGGGGGGCGCTCTGCCGCTCACTGGTCCCGCGGCTCCAGTGGACCTGCCGCAGGCATGCCTGCAGGAGGTCCACCGGAGCAGCCTGCTGCCCTCCCAAATCCTGGCACCCTAGGCGACCGCCCATGTCATCTAAATGGAAGCACCGGCCCTGGCTGGAGATGTGGTGTCCGTAGTACCTGGGGACAAGATTCCCTAAGATTGTCCCAGGTAGGAAGTGAGGGAACAGGTGGGCACAGCACCCTGAAGGGGCAGGAGGGTGCATGGTTTCCCGGGGGCCCTGGGTGCAGAGACCCAGCCTGGGGGGGGGCGGGTGCACAGAGTTGTGGGTAGAGGCAGCGCCCCCGGGTAGGGGTACAGGGTGTTTCCAGGTGGGCGTGGAAGGCACAGGGAAGTGGGGGGGGGGCGCAGGGGGTGAATGCAGCTGGGGACTCCAGGAAAACATGTGACTGCTTTGCCTCCATGAGAACAAAAGCATTGCCAAGGGCTCAGCAGGGCTGGGGCACGTCTCCCTGTGCCCAGTGCCACGCTCTCCACACAGGTGGCTCAGAGGGCGTTTCCCAGCCCTGCCCCATCCCCAGGAGGCGGCTGGGACTAGCCATTGTCTACCCCAGCGCATGGGAGCTGGGGGCTCAGGCCAGGCAGAGCCGCAGGGTGACAGCCGGAGTGTGGGGCTGAGCCACCCTCCACACTATGCAGGCTCCCAACCCCCACCCCTCCGGAGGGCAAAGGGGGCACCAGCCTGACATGGCCACCACCAACCCGAGGGCCAAAGGGGAGAGGCTCCTTAGCAGGCTCTGGCCCCACCCAGACCTGGGCCCTGCCCGACCGCGCCTCCTCACCTGCTTTTGGTCTGATCAACCCTGGCCTCCAAGAGCAGCGCCTTGAACCTCCGGACCACCAGGCAGGTGACGGCCACACCCAGCAGGGCCACAGTCAGCAGCACCCCGCAGGCCACCCCCAGCAAGCTCTGCTGGGTCACCTTGTAATCGCAGCGTGGGCCCATGAACCAGTAGTCACTGCCGGTGGGGCACCTACAGCACCGCGGGAGACGGTCAGAGGGGCAGGCTCTGCTCCCCAGCATCCTGCCCATTCGCTGCCCCCCATCATCCCTGCCCAGCCGTGCCAGGCCCTCGGGGCTCCCCTCCTTGCCAGCGAGGGCTCAGTCTGGGACACTGGGTGCACAGGGCATCGGGAGTTGGGCAGAGAGGGCGGTGCCTGCCCACGGACTCTTACCCCAGCAGTGACCGGAGTCCCCGTTATTCACGCCAGGCTCCTCCACACCGGGAGGAGACCAGACCAGAATCACGTTTCTTCGCCACACACTGCCGTGGGGTGCCCTACCCTAGCCTAGCACCTGCTGGGCCCTGAGCCGGGGGAGCTGCCCCCAGCCTGATACTCACTGGCACACAGGCTCGTGGTCGTGCGCATGCGTGCAGATGCCGTGGTTTTTGCAGTAGTCTCTGTGGCACACGGACGTGCAGCTGGCATTGCCGGCCCCACTGTTGATGCACTCAAAGCCGGCGTGGCACGAGAAGAGCAACGTGCACAGGTCCAGCTGCCTCTCTGCAGAAAGACAGATAGTCTAGAGAGCTGCAACACCCTGCCCCAACCCCCACCTCCCCAGGGGAGTCAGAGGGCACAGAGCCAGCCCCCTCGGGCTCAGCTTCTCTCTCTGCCATGGGCTCGCCAAGACTCTGGGGAAGCCCCTTTCCTTCAGCAGGCCCATCTGCACACGGGTGGGGGAGAGGCTTTGTGAGGAGCTGCTAGCGAAGCATCAGAGCTAGAGAGCAGCTGCCCCCAGAATGCGACAGCAGAAAGGGCCCCTGCTCATCCCAGCAAGGACACGACACTCCCCGCCTGCACCCACCAGCTCTGCAGAGCCAGCTGCATGAGGGGGGCAGCCAGCAGGTCTGAGGCACAACCCACGCTACCTGCGAGGTCCCCACGGCAGCCCCCAGAATGAGACACCATTCCAGGGCATGCTGAGCCTGCAGGGGCTGGGGTTATAGCACAGAGCTGACGGGATGGTGAGGGCCTCGAGGGTGCAAGGGGCTGCAATTGGGGGTGGGGCACACCATGATGTGGGGGAGGGGAGCACACAGAGCCATTGCAGGAGGGCTGGGGGAGACACAGAAGCCAGTGAAGCCCCACACCCATGCCCAGGCCTTGGCAGCAACTCTATGCCTGCTGCCAGGCGCCCTAAGTAACTCACCCAGGACCACGTTCCACAGCACAGGGGCACTGGCAACGTGGAGACCCAAGCGGGTGGCACCCGACAGCACCGTCCGGTTTAAAAGGGCTCCCAAGTCCTGCGCCTGCCCATGCAGCCGCTCCGCAGCGAAGAGGGCATCGTACTCCAGCACCACACTGCCTTTCCTGGGGAGGAGCCAGAGCCGGGTCAGAGCCGAGTCTCAGGACCCACCAGTCACTAGCCGAGCCGGGGCGGCAGGGGGGCTGCACTCCCTCCCGGCTCCCCCTCCTCACCAGCTGCAGGATCAGGGTCTGACCAGGCGGGGGGGGGGGTGTGCAGGGGACGCCACGAGCTCGGGCACAGTCACAACAGTGTGACGGTGACACAGGACAAGCCAAAGCCTGAGTTGTGCAGTTCCCTCTCCCCACCCGTGTGGGGGTTGCTCCCCGGCCCCCTGCACACAGAGGGGAGCTGGCTGCCGGGCACGCTCCTACCTGATCCTCATCACTTCTAGGCTCTGGAATCCTGGCACAGCCGCGAAGAGGGGCGCCACCTGCGCGGGGAAACAGGGAGGAGGCGCTTTGTGACAAGAGAATTGGCCCCAGTTGCAGGGGACCCTGGTGTCCGAGACCACAGCCTCCCCCAGACTCACCGTCTCATTGAAACTCTGCACCAGGCTGCGATGCGCATGCGATGCGGGAATCTGGAAGGCGCCAACGAATTCCATCTCCAGCGCGAGTTCGCAGGGCACACGGAGAAGGGCAGCTGTGAGACGAGACACCCCGAGCCCAGCCCATTGGGGAAACAGTTACTGCTCGTGTTCGGCCCACACCCCGGCCAGCTCTGCACAGGAGCAGTGCCCCGGTTCAGGCTGGCACCAAATGCCGAGCTTGGGACAACAGGGAGGGAAGCCGTGGGGAAGCAATGGAGAGTGTGGCCCAGGCGCCTGGGCACGGAGCCATGACGCACAGCGAGTCAGCAGAGCTGTGCCAGTCACCCCCAAGGCCTCGTGGGCACCAAGAGGGGCTGTCCCAGCTGGATCCTGAGGGATTCCCCATGGACAGCTGGAGTGTGCCCTCAGCATGGCTCAGCGCTACTGGGAGCAGACACCCGCGGCCTGCTCAGGGGCTGCCTCACACGGCAGAACCACATCCCCAAGTGGGCACCATAGCAGGATTGCAGAGGAGGCCTGAGCAGCACAGCATGGGGGGGGGGGAGTTCCCAGCAGAGGGGCTGACATGGTGTCAGGGGCACTGGCCTGACCAGCCCGGGGCCCCACACTGACTGTGCCTGGGCCAGAGGAGAACCCGCTTTCCCATTTATCCAGCTTTCCCAGCATGCTGCATTTGGGCTGCACCCCTGACTGCATGTGACACCCTGTCCCTGCCCAGACAGCAAAGCAAAAATCCAGGGGAGGCTGCCTCACTGACCTTTGAGAAGAGGAGGCTGGTCTTCCACAACGAACACGCTCTGTGCCCTGCCACGGGCACCCTTGGTGGTGACAGGTGGGGGCTGCCCATCTGTCAGACCAGTGGGGCCAGGAGTCACTGGCGGCATCGCTGCCCCCAGCTGCGTGCTGGCGAAGGGGACATTCATCCTAGCACTGCTCATGGGATCCATAACATCTGCACCCAATGCCCTCGAGGTGGCTGCCAGGGGGGGCCAGGGTCTCCTGCTGCCAGCTGGGGACCCAGCGCTCTCGGAGGTTAGTATCAGCTCTGGGATGGGGGGCGTAGGGCTGAACAGGGTCCCGGTGCTGCTGCTCGGAAAGCGCTCCCCCGCCCTGCTCGGGGGCGTTGTATCAGTGGCTTGGCTGGAATTCCCCAGTTCAGATCCAGCCTGCGCAGCCCAGGCCAGGGGGGCTGTTGCCCACTGGCCCAGCCTCTCGGTCCCTCCCCTCCAGCCTGCAGATGCCAATGAGGACGTTGCCACCGTGGCATTAGTGGTTGCCGTGTCCCACGATGGAGACTGGGTGGTGGCTAAGCTGAGCTCTGCGAATCCCAGGGCAGCAGACCCTGAAACATCCTTCGCTAAGGGGAATGGGGAGCTCAGCCCGGTCCCAGGGAGTTCGGGGGGCTCTGTTGGGCTGAGCGCTGTGGATCCTCTCTGCAGAATGGCTGCCGGTGTATCCGCTCCAGCAGGCTGGCTGGCTGGCGGAGGCTGAAAGCCCAGAGGAGTGGTGGCTCGCACAGTGCCAGGGCCATGGGGCACAGCTTCCCCGCTGGAGGCTCCTGAGAACACTCCCTTCTGAAACATCACTGCCACGACTGGGGCAGGAGCCAGGGAGGGCTGCTTGGCCCCAGGAGTGCAGGAGACAGGAGGCTGGGAGAACGTGCCCACAGACACAGCTGTACCGGGCACGGCGGAGACCGTGCTGCTGGACTCCCCTGTGCCAGGCTCTTGAGTCCTCTCAGCAGGGGTTTTGGGGAGCCAGGCTAGAGTCCAGAAGTCACTCGATAGCCGCTCCCGGGCTGGGGCTGGTGCCGACAGGCGAGGCTCCGGGGCGTGCTCATTGAGACCCCCGTTCTCCTGGCCAGGAGCTGTGGGGTGAGAGACACCGGCCCCCATGCTGAGCTGCTCAGCTGGGGCTGGGGGCTGGGCCGAGCCAGGAGATGGGGCAGGTGCTGTGAGGTTGCTCAAAGGCCTTGGGGTCCCCGTGTAGACGCCTGGCATCCTGTCTGGGGAAGCCCCAGGGAATGACTCAGCCCAGGACGCTGCCTGAGGGTCCCCCTCTGTGCGCACGTCACTGGAGAGAGACAAGTCCATGTTTTCTGGGACTCCACTGACACTGTGCCCTGGAGACTCCTCAGAGCCAGCCTCCGCCAGCGTATGGCCCAGGTCATCCTCAGGCCTGGGGCTTCCCAGGGGCACCATGCGAGGGGTACTGAAATGGAGTCCTGGAGCAGAGCGAGCTGCTGTGGCGAGCGGCTCTGTCAGGCCGCTGTCTGGGGTGCGTACTGGGGTCCCGCCAGTCTCTGTGGCTGGCTGAGCTTTGCCCCAAAGCCGCCAGGTCAGACTCTCCCGGCTGTTGGGCTGCAGAGCAGGTGTCTGGCTGGTTTCCAGAGAGTCGCACGGTGTGGAGGCTGCAGCGCGCATGGCGAGCTTCGTCTGTCCTCGCGGCAGGGTGCCAGAACCCTCTGTGGGGCTTGGCAGCGTGGCTCCGAGGCCCAGGTCAGTGAAGTCCAACTCCGCAGTAACAGCAGCTTCCCCGTGTGCTGTCCCCAGCCCCTGCTTCCCTCCTCCGAAGCGCTGAGCCCCACTGCCCCCTGCAATTGCCCTGGGAGCAGGGCTGGCCATGAGCACAGAGGAAGGCAGCAAGGTCACCGGCTTCTGTGCGCTCGCAGCACTGCCCCGGCTGGTCTCAGTCCTGGTTTGACGCAGGCCGAGAGCAGCATCCGGCGTTTCCATGCTCCACGGCTCCGGGTCCAAGGGCCCTGTTGTGAGCACGCTCTCTCCACTGGGGTACACTGGCTCTGTTACTGCAGAGGTGCTGGAAGGTGCCCGGTTCCGGGCAGCAGAGCCAGGAGACACCGTGGGTGACTCTATATCGGAGCTGCTGCTCCCCAGGGAAGTAGGATCTTTTGCCCTCAGGTTTCCCAGACGGACTGTCCCAGGGAGAGGCACTGACGTGGGATTTGCTGCCTTGAACTGGGATCTTGCAGAGAACAAAGGGCTGCCGGTCCTTTCAGCGGGCGCCCCCTTTCCTGTAGCAGATGGGTGTGTACGCACTCCCGGGTCGCGGGCTTTGTCCCGGTGCTCAGCAGCTGCTGCAGTGGCCGGTGGCTCCACACACTCAGTGGTCGCTCCCTCCGGAGCCAGGGGCCCATTCCTTCTCCTGCCCAGCCACGGCCCTCGCGGCACAGGGGCAGCGTTACTCACTGCATCTCCGGGGCTCTCAGCAGTGCCGGCAGGCCAGGCCGCAGGGCTCTGGTGAGGAGCAAGACGAGTGCCCGAGGCTGCAGTGCTGGTGCTGCGGAGACGCTCAGCAGCTCCAGATAACACAGCCCCCCTCAGCTTCACAGTGGCCTCTTGTGATGCCACCTGCCCAACACCTTCCCGCAGAGACTCCAGGGCATCCACACCTGCGTGGAGAGAGGCAACGACAGGGAGACAGTTGAGGCAGAGCTATGAGCCCAAGGAGTCACCCTGGTCCAGGGGAACTGAAATGCTTTTACTAGCCCAAGGCTTGGAGTCAGGACTCCTGGGTTCTCAGCTTGCCCCGGGCCTGAGAGTGACTCTCTGCGACACCTTGGGCAAGGCAATTCCCCTCTCTGTAAAGTGGGGACTAAGGCCCGGCCCCACGTGATGAGTCACTGGGGAGGGTTTGCAGAGTGCAGCTGCCACAGGGTGGAAATGTTCCACACTCCACTCGGCCACGCGGCCCCTGAGTACAGCGTGGGGCACAGAGCGGGGCAGGCCAGGGGAGTGGGGAAGGTCTGATCTGCGAACGCTGAGTCAGGCTATGCCAGTGCTGCGTTCCCCATCTCCCAGTGGGGCTCAGTCCAGAGAGAGCAGGACACAACGATGCCCCAAGATAGCCCCATATACCCAGGAGGGAGCTGGATCTCACCAGGCCCATACAGCTCTCTGGGATAAGGGAGAGGAACAGGAGAAAACCCCAGACCCAGCCCAGGGGCCTCTGCACACTCTGCCTGGGCCCCGGGAAGGAGATGAACCCAGCGGAGAGGTGGGAAATGCACATGGAAAGGACGGGCCAGCCTTTCGGGCTGGCTGACTGACACGACTGGCATGGGGTGAGGTGGGGTGACTGGAGGGAGCATCCAACCCTCTCCTAGGGAGAGCAGGACAATCTCACCCAGCTCCAGGGGAGAGAATAAGGTTCCCTGGGAATCAGAACCCCCCTGGCTCCCTGTGACTTCCCCCCCCACCCGCCCCACCGCCCAGGCAGAGCCTTTACCTGTCCGGCAGCGTTCCTCTGTTGAGTTCCCAGGGCAGAGACAGGTCTGCGCCGATCCCACCATGGAGCAGCAAAGGGCCACCCGTGCACACCAATCCACAACCACTGGGAGGAGAGAGAGCAGGCACTGCTCATATCATGGCTGCCCTCCCACTGGAGACAGCACAGAGAGCTCTGCACCCAGCTAATACATAACAGCCTGGGATGTGCCACAGGCAGGCCAGGTAACACTCACCAGCCCGTCGGAGGCAGTGCTGGCCGACGTGCCCCACGTGGTGGCTCCCCAGCCCGGTGTCTCAGCCTGCCAGGCTCTGAGGGGCACTCCCCAAGCAGGGCTGGCCAGGATGTCTCCAGCCCATGGGCCATGCAAGCACTCAAGTGCCTTCCTTTTAATAACCAAATGAGCCTAGGACACCACAGTGACAAGGGGGACTCACACACTCACCTCCCCGACCGAGACCCTGACAAGCTACTGTTGCGGAAACACTTACGGGCATGGGACACGGGATGGGCGCTGCCTCCTTGGCTGAGACCGACAAAACCCAACCCGCGTGTATTGTTCACACGCTGCAGAGCGCACTGCAGTATTTGCCACGCGGAGAGCGCTGCATAAAGGCCTCGGCTCCCAAGTCTCAAAACTACTCCACCAGGCCAATTATTAACAAGCCCTCCCCTGCCAAAGCCCAAATCTCCAAGAGAAGAAAACCAAGCCAAGCAGGGGGTTCCCACCTACCCCCAGCCCAGAGCAGCCGCATTGCTATGGCGATGGGCCTGGGGCGCGTGGTGCGGTTTGGAGGATGATACAAGCACTAGTGATCCTCACAAGGAGACACGTCTGCTGTGGCCAGGAACAGATTCTGGCAAGCGCCTCACAGCACCGGAAGGAACAAGGGCCATGACCGAGGAAAGGCCCGTGAGCACCCTGCCTCGTGACCCAGCTCCGCCTCCAGTGGGGGCTGAGGGGCAGTTTTGACTAGGGACTGCAACAGGAATCCAGAGCCACACAGCGCCAGCGAGGAGGGAGATGCAGCTCCCCACACTGAAATCATGCTGCAGCAGGAGAGACCTGGTTGGCAACATACTCTGGATAATGCTTAGTGCAGCTGTTCCCAAGCTGGGGGTCGCACCCCAAAACAAGGCTGCTGGGCCATTCAAATGTTTCCATTTTCCTCTCAAGCAATCCAAGCACTTTCAAGTGCCACCCCCTCATCCTAGCCAATAGGAAGCAATTCCCAAATTCGCGCTGCCCCAGTGCCTGCTCATTAGCCTTTGCCAGTAACTTGGGTCACCTGTCTTCTGTTGGGAATAAGCACCTACTTACACACGGGTGTTGGTCTGGCTTCACTGGCACACTCCCATGGGAGTAAAACCAGGCACAGCCACTAGTGCTGGCAGGACGGGGCGCTGGTTTGTTCCCATCTGCAAGGCTTTCCTAATTCAAGTTCTGCCCGTGGCTGTGACAGATTCCAGCTCAAAGGAGGTGAGGACTGTGCAGTCTGAGCCAAGCATTGGCAGTGAGCACGCCAGCATTAGATAAATACAGAAGAATATTGTTGTACAGTGGCCAAAATAGCCCCCTGGTCTCTCTCTGTTTTCCTAAATTCTTAATTTCTACAAACACAAGATCCCTCCCCCCAGCTCTCAGCCCAGCAGCTCATTGCATTTCTTTACCCAAAAACCAACGGAGCCATTTTTCAATGTGCAAAAAGTCCTTTTTCTGTCGCTCCTTCGCTTTATACAACCAGTCACTTGGGAATTTAACTCTTTGCAGCATCGGGTTTCACAGAAAGCCATTTCCTGTGAAAGGAAAAGCTGAGGCTTGGTTCAAAATCCAGCTGGAACTCACTAAAACTACCACCTGCCTTTGCATGAATAAATAAAATAGAAACCTCTGAACCCAAACTCCTGCGTTACCTGAATGTAGGTCACATGATGGGAAAAGCAACAGTGACACAGAAAACTGCCCCTCTTCGCTGAACTCCCATTTATCCAAATAGCTCCATGTCCCCCGTTTCATTTAGATAACGAGCTCAGCGACAACACATACACAAATGATACAATCGCACCATACAAAAGAGGGGGCCTGGATCACCTGATGAGTGCAGGCTACTCGCCTATTTGCTCACAGAGCATCACAAGAAGCATGTCGGTGACGGTATTTTGCACAGCCCATGTGCATAGCTCAAGCCAAAGCAGACACACTGATTTACATTTACTGCAATGAAAGTCAGTGTCCGTATTTCCCAAACACACCAAATAAAAGCAGGGACTTTCGGCACGAGTCTGCAACAATTTTTCTCAGAAACAACAGGAATCAGACGCTCTCCCTGGGGACAGATTACAGGAAATTTTCTCTCAGGGCAAATAATCTCTCCCTGGGCATATAACTGCTTTCTGCAGCACTTCTTGCCATTTCCTCTGAGGCATCTGGTACCGGCCACTGCCAGAAGCAAGACATCACGCTAGGCGCAGCACTATTACTCTTCAGCCTGTGAAAGGACAGAGCTGACCTCTAACATGCAACCCCCAGGCTACAATTTAAAAACAGCAGCGAATGTTCTTTTTGAGTCAACCCTTCTCCCCATGCACAGTCTTGCAGACTGCAGGCAGCACAGGCATGGGCTTCAGTATAGGTCAGGCTTTGTCTACACAAGAATGTTGCACCAGTTGAAGTCACACTGGTTTATAAATGGTTGTAGGTAAACCAGTACCTATCCCTCTGGGTGCTCCCTTATTGCTGTTTACAGGTAACTCGTGCTGGTTAGTTTAAACCGAAGCCTAAAGAAAGAGAAACCTGATTTAAACCAAAATAAGTGTCCACACGGCTTTTGGCACTGGTTTACCTAAGTCACACTCAGCTAAACCAGTGCAGCTTTCTCCTGCAGACAGCGGCGTTCTGCATTCACCGACCTCTTGTCCATAATCACAGAGCACCTGCCTCCCCACTAGCACCACACCCCCGCAGTGACATTCACTCTTGCTACTAACTCTGTCTTACACCCCTGCTGCAGCCTGTTCGCTCCTCAGGGCAGGGACTGGCATCGCGGTGCCTTGCACATGCTCAGCCTGTGTGCAGTAGAAAGGTCAGGCCATGTGGAAACGGCTCCAGAGTCTCTGCACGGTTCTTACCCCAGTAAGTGAAAGTGAGACTGGAATCCAGGCTCCCTCTGATCACGGTTCTGCCCTGTCCCTTCAGAAGAAAGCTGTGGGCAATGTCCACGGGCCCCTCCCTGCCAGCCCCTTCCCCTGGGCTACCTTCAAAGCGCACACTGAGGTTGGGATGAGCAGCAGCCTCCAGGGCTTTGATTTCCACGCGTACTTCCTCAGAGGGCAGCGCGGCTATCACCCAGGTGCAGGTTCTGGTGGGTGCTAGAGGGCCCTTGACTGCTGGTAAGTGGATGGTCCCATTAGCTGCACTGATCACGTCGATGATGCCTCCACAGCTCTCACGTTCCTCCAAAGAGCCAGCACCCCCTGGAAGAGGAAACCAAGTCTTGGTCAACGGCTTCTGGCTCCTGGGTGGCACCACCCCTGGTGTCAGCCGCCTCCTTGCTGTGAGAGCATCATCTGGACCAGGCTGCCAGGCATCACCCATGTGTGCCAGCTGCCGCCTCGCTGAGGGAGCATCCCCCGGACCAGGCTCCCAGGGGCACCACCCATGGTGCCAGCAGCCCTCTCGCTACGAGAGCATCCCCCGGACCAGGCTCCCGGGCATCACCCATGGGTGCCAGCCGCCCCTCGCTGCAGGAGCGTCCCCCGGACCAGGCTCCCGGGCATCACCCATGGGTGCCAGCCGCCCCTCGCTGCGGGAGCATCCCCCGGACCAAGCCGCCTTTGAGAGGCGGGGGCCGGGCCGGGCCCCGCGCTGAACCCCCGGCCGCCCTGCGAGCCCCACGCCCCGGCCGAGCAGCAGCCTGGCCGCGGAGGCGAGCGGCGGTCCCCGGGGCCGGCCCGGCCCGGCTCGGCTCTTACCCGCCGCGCCCAGCAGGGCCAGGAGCGGGAGGAGGCTGCCCATGCTGCCCGCGGGCGGAGCGCTCGGCGCCGGCTGCCGGAGCGCGGAGGCGGCCGCTGCCTGGAGCAGGCGGCAGGAAACCCCCCGCCGCGGCGGCACGGGGCAGGGAACCGCGGACAGAGCGCAGCGCTCCCCGCCCCAATGCACCCCAAACCCCGCCCGAGGCCACGCCCCCAAACCCCGCCCCAACGCACCCCAAACCCGCACTGCCCCGCCCCCACCCCCAAACTCCGCACTGCCCCGCCCCTCCACAAACCCCCCGAAGTCTCCTCCATAAACAACGCGACCCCAATGCACCCCTAAGCCCCCCATCCACAATCCCCTCAAATGCTCCCCCACTGCCCCAGAATGAATCTCTCACCATACACACCACAACCCACCCATTCTACAGAACACGTAGTGTCATCCACAAACAGACAAAGCCACACAACGCACTAGGCAGAGAGCCCACTGCACATTAGACAGACACTCCACAACCCACACAAATACAGCAGCGAACCACACCCCATCCCATAAAAACCAGGCTTTTGCACTGTGCAAAAATACACAAACACATGCAAAGCATACATGTTATGCCAACATCCCCCACCCCCACCCGAAATCACACGGTGTGGGTCAAGGTCTCTGCCACCCCAGAGACCAAAGAGGAAAGTCTGGGCTGCTCTGTAGAAACCCCTAGACACAAAACCCTGTTAGATTTCCTCAATATATGCAAAGAGCACACTCCAAATGCGGGTTAAGATGCACAGAAATGGGAAATGGAGCCATCTGAAAATCATTCATCAGGCCCCCCAAGTCATGCTTGTAAATGTAAGTGTGGAGATCTTCATTTGCCATCTAGTGTGCGGCTTTAGGGTGTATTCAGGTCACATTTTTCAAGGTGTTATTTACAATCCAAAGGACTAGAAACTTACCTGTTTAAAAATGAGATAGTCACGTGATTCTGGGAGCTGGGCTTCAGGGCAGCACACTGTCCACAGCAGAAACCCCTTCCAGCGCAACACAAGCCCCACACCAGCAATCTAGTATCTTGGTGGGGAGCTTAGCAGTTACCTCCTCAGGTTCTGCTACAGCAAAGGCCTCTCCCTAAAGAACTAATTCCAACAGGAACAGACATTAGGTTTTGCAAACAGAAGGTTCCACTAACATGGAGCAGCTCCGGGGTTTGACAGTGGGCTGTGAACTCTTGCACCTACAGGGGTTGCCAATCCAAAAGTGGACCAGGTTCCAGGAGACTGAATATTGTTACCGTCTGCTGGCTGTTCAGTGGGGATCTCCGTGCAGCACCAAGTGTGCACATGACAATTAGCACCCAGGTCCTGCTGGCAGGCTCAGCTGTGAAGGTGGTAGATGTTTCATGCCACTGGTAGGGTAGGCCTTGTCTCTATTCAGAATTACACTAGTTCAACTCTAAATCCGTTTAAAATCCAATTTTATTAAACTAGTGCGAAACCCTGTGTGGGCACTGAGTTAAATTGCTGTAAACCACAGTTTAAATCAAGTGTCAAGTGTCCACACAAGGTTTTGTTTCAGTTTAACTCAATCAGTTTAAAACCACCCCTTTAGTTAAGGTGGTGACAGCAGATCCAGACAAGGTTGTCGGCTCTCCACTGGAATGTAGACATCACTGTACCAAGTGGCCCATTGATCCAGCTTCCTGGGCCCGACGCTGGTTAGCACTAGGTGCTTCAGGGGGAGGTGCTAGAAACCCCCTAGTGGGCAGCTATAGAATAACCTGCCCAGGGGGAAGTTTATTTCCAAACTTCGGGTTAGTTTATCCCACAAAGTTTGAGGCGTTAAAGTCCTGAAGTGTATCCTGTCTAACGGAACGGTGGTTGAGATTAGCTATCCATGTACACACCCACTGATTCTTTAAAATCTCATTGCATTATTCACCTCCTATAGCTTGTGGAAATGGATTCCACAGGTTCATTTTGTAGCGTGTCAAAAGTATTTCTGTCTATCCATTTTAAATTGGGTGCCTTTCAGTTTGAAATCCCCTCACTCTTGTATTATGAGAACATGCACAGACCAGTACATACAAAATACATAATATCCACTCTCAACCATTCCCAGAGCCATCCAGACCCTCAAATGTGTCTGTAATACAGATTCACACAACATGCTGGTGTCAAAAATACATTTTCTGGTCATATTAGAACTAAATTGAAGGCTGCCATCAGCTCAATAGCATCCTGAGGCCCAGGGCAGCCAGGTGAGGGGGCTGTTGGGAGTACATTGAGGCAGAGCGCAGGGGAGTGCTGGACTAAGATAGTGGAGCAGGGAGCAGCATACCTCGGAGGATGGTCTGCCCATGTATCAGATAGCTCCCTCCTTGCAGACCCTGACATAGCCGAACCTAAAACACTCCTAGAACCTGATTATCCCTCCACTGAAGTCAATGGCAGTTACCCGAGTTGATCAAACCCCTGTACTTCCCTCGGATGTAATCTCAGATGCTAAGTAGAGGCAGTAGCTGGGCAGGAAACATCCAAGGAAAACACCAACATCTAAAGGAAGCAAGAGTGGTGAGGCAGTGGCACCATTTTGGAGCCACCGCAAACAGTGATTGTACCAATGCACGGTGGGACCCTTGAAGTAACTATGCCATATACCCAGCACTGGTCCTGATAACAGGGGCTGTTAAGCAGGCACTGGCTTACGAGGACCATTTTACGTACAGCACGCAGGACCAGCTCTAGGCACCAGCAAACCAAGCACGTGCTTGGGGTGGCACAATTCCAGGGGTGACATTCCGGGAGGCACTTTGGCAGCTGCGCTCTCAGTTTGTTTGTTTTTCTTGGGGCAGCAAAAAAACCTAGAGCCGGCCCTGACAGCACGTGCAGCTTCCCTGCCACTAGAGAACAGTCATTGTAGATTGTAAAAGCAGCAAAGAATCCTGTGGCACCTTATAGACTAACAGACGTTTTGGAGCATGAGCTTTCGTGGGTGAATACCCACTTCCTCAGATGCATGTCATTGTAGATTGTGTTTATCTAGCTGTACGTGAGCTAAAGATTTAATCCCACGTGCCACAAGGCAGACTGCTACAAACAAAACTTGTCACCGAGGTAGGGCAGCTCCTGCCAATCTTTTTCATTTCTCGCCAGCCTTGGGGTAGGAATGCTGGCATACATGCCTTAGGTAACATCCACTGGGGCTCAAGCTATTCCATTTCTCTAAATTCCCCTTGAAGTTGCAGAAAGCCTGCTTCCTTTACCTCCTGTCCTAAACCCCATGCACAGGATGGTTTGTTAAACAGCTGCTGCCCACTAAGTGGTTGCATTTCAGTAAAGCCAGGTCCTTGTATGCACAGCCTAGTTAGGGAAGCGCTTTGGAATGAAAGGCCCTCGGCAACTGTAAAATCACAGTCTCTCCAACAACCCTTTCAGGGGACAGATGCCATTTGAGCCATAACCAGCTACAGGCAGAGCAACTCTCAGCTGGCTGAGTTCAGTCCGACACAGAATTGTAAAGCTGAAATACAGTTTGAGATAGCAAGCTGTGAAAACAAACACCTACCCAGTTAAGGAACCCTTGCGGGGCAGGCGTAGGCTCCAGTTTATTTTCCAGCCGCCTACCATCCTGAATGTCAGAGGAAAATATATAATCAGATGGCTCTCAGCCTGGTGGTGCCCCTGTGACAGCTGAAAGCAGTTCTTGGTTCAGAGGAAAAAGCTGTGTAGTGTCAAGCAATAACTTTCAGCACTGTCTTGAGAGAGATTTAAAACAAGCCCCTCATGCTGAGATTAGTCAGGGTTACAATAGTACTGATCCTGTTCTGCATTTCAGCAGCAAGAAAATCATTCCCTTGATTTTCCTATCAGGTAAGTACAACCATTTTGAAACTAACATTTACTTTTAACACAAGGGTTCTCAAACTGGAGGTCATGAGATTATTACATGGGGGGGGTTACATGCTGTCAGTCTCCACCCCAAAGCCTGCTTTGCCTCCAGCATTTATAATGATGTTAAATATATAAAAATGTGTTTTTAATTTCTAAGGAGGGGTTGCACCCAGAGACTTGCTCTGTGAAAGGGGTCACCATTACAAAAGTTCAAGAACCACTCTTTTAACACAAATTTATTAAACAAACACACCAAACAGAGGGAAAGAATCAAGTTTATTGGAAAGAAAGCAGACACAGCTTTCCGAGCCGTGAAAGGGAAAGTGATCACTCAGGCAGTAGAGAGTACAAGTTCTTTAATAAGCCAATTTTAATACAAATTGTACACACAACAGTGTAAGACTTATCTCTGGGCATTCTGAAACTGCAATGAATGGTGGGCTCATTACAGGATTACCTACAGTGGTCTTGGTGCTAGCCACAGCCCCTATTCATTGAGACATTGTATTACATCTTTATAGTCTATGTGGCCAGACTTCGGAGATGCTTTTGTCACATACAGGCAGCAGCCTTGGATTT
Organism: Gopherus evgoodei; assembly: GCF_007399415.2. Taxonomy (NCBI): domain Eukaryota; kingdom Metazoa; phylum Chordata; order Testudines; family Testudinidae; genus Gopherus; species Gopherus evgoodei. The sequence goes on from NC_044331.1 coordinate 84,300,306, forward strand.
GGACAAGACCCTGTACAAAGTTGTTACCGGCAGATGTTGAAGCCCTCTAGTACAGGTTAGAAAAAATAAAATGTTCTGGGGAAAAAAGCGTTTATACATATAGTTCTACAACACAAGGGGATGTGATCTGAATTTCACTGCCAGGCACAGGATGTTGACCTTAAACAACTGCATCCTAACCATGCTTAGTAAAGCATCTTATTTAACACTGCATGGGGGGAACTGGGAAGATGGCCCTTTCTGTGCAAGACCAGCTACTCTCAACACCTTGTTTAGTGCAATGGCTGTTTTAATATCAGATCAGATCCCTGTCACAGAGCCTCAGGACAGGGATCCACAGGCAATCCCAAGCAGCAGAATAACTCAGAGCCATGGTACTGGCAGTCAAATGCATGGTGACACTACACTTGTACAGTTTTCTGAAGATAGGCATCAAGAGCTTTTCCAAGACTTTGCAGGAGCTACCCTGAACCCAGATGCTGAAGGCCTAGAATAGCTGTAGCATGGCCTACCACTCACCTAAATATTTACGAGCCAGAACATCTTCCCAAAAGGGCACATTTAGCACTTTAAGAATGGCCAAAGCCAGCGCTGGAGGCTTTTATACATTCAGATAATTATTCTGGACGATTGACAAAGGGATTGTAGAACAAAATCACCAAGACAATAATGGTCTTCTATATTTATTTTTGTGAAGGCCAATACATATTCAGACGACGTTAAATACAATGTCCAACAGAACTACTGCAGCAATGGTACAGTAATGTGCGCTTACATTCACACAACCGCTGATATCATCCCAGTCTTCACAGTAGAAGAGGATTTCCTGTTAAAAAAGCCACACAGATTTGGTGGTTCAGAGCTCAAGTTACCTTGTATAATAAAACGTGCAATCAAAGGGAACCGACAAGGGCACATGACCAGCATGGAACAGCACTGCCAAAGGAAGCTGGGGAGTCAGTGACAGGGCCTTAGCTCTGGGGAGATTAACTGTGCCATGAATGGAGAATGGCAAAGCAGCAGGAGCAGCGGTGCACGTTTCCTCCACGCTGCCGTGCTCCTCAATCCTAATGTGGGGAGAGAGGGATGCTTAGGCAGCATGCAGTCCTTGGCACTCTGGTGGGACTGCACTTTGCGCTGGTATTTTCCCCTGACGTAGACAGCTGGGAAGTGGGCTGAGACAACAAGCTCATTTCACCATGACAGCAGACTTGCCATCTGCCACCAAAATCTGGGCTAGATCCCATCTCAATGCCTTGCCTGTGTCATAGCATTGACTACAGTTATATAGTATAGGAAGAAGGTATTTCTCATCTCTGCTGACTCCATGGTGATTTTACACTGCCTGGCCATTATTGCTACTTACATAAAAGTAAGTTTCTACTTACTCTGCTTCAAAGAAATGTCTTTATTCATATACATCCTTCTTATCTGCAATGTAATCTACAATCTCTTGTGGACACATTAGCTTTTCTGCTTCCGTGTCAGGAATTTCAAACCCTGGAAGAGAGAGTACATGCTTACCCTCTAATAGTGAAAACAGCAGCAAAGAGAGAGAAATCAGAATACAAACTCAGATGCCTGTGCCTTGGCTCTGTGGGCAACTCACGGGCAGGGGTCGCTGTTCAGCAGCGCAGAGAGAGATTGAGCACCTCTTATTACTACAGCTGCGTTTCAAAGCCTGCTGTGCCTTACTCAGCAGCAGAACATTATGTAAGAGGCATTAGGCAGAACTAGCAGTTCCTGCAGAGTGTGAAGCCTCACTAACAGTCAGTGTCCTTCCAAGCACAGCTCAAGCTTCTACTGCATTCCTACAGCTCTGAAACCAACTCTGATGTGCAACAGCTGTGAGATGGCAAGGCAGTGGGCTTGTTACATGCAAGGGAGAACCTAAAGCACCACAGTTTGTTTCACAGTCTTCCATCAAGTGTCATTATAGCAAGTAGCTTTTCAAAATTCTACAAAGTTCACCAGGTTAGAGCCCGCTGGGGCTTGAAGCAGTAGAACTGGTCACTACAACATTTTCTAGAAAATTCTGGCTTTTCTATTTCTAGTCCTGCTAGCTGCAAGTTAACCCCACCCCCAAATGTAAACAAGTGCAGTGATTAAATATATCTGGGCACTGTGCAAGGCAGAATGCCTCCAATTACAGTGTCGATGTTCTACTACAGTTTATTTTTTACACTATTGGGATTTATATGCAGTGAATATAAATGCCATATTTGGCCACATATGGCACAAATTTTTGTTAAATGATGTATATAGTTCAGCATTTTGCTTTTTACGTGAAGCAATGAAAAGAACTCTGAGATATGAAGTACAAAGGAGTCTGGGATACAATAAAATGAAGGAAATAAAAGGTGGTTTTAGCAGGGCCAGATGAAAAGATTAAAGAATTGTTAGAAGATAAGTTTGGAGAAGTCTAATACAATTCTCACCTCCAGACAACACACAAGAGAATAGGTGATGTGCTGGACAGCAGTCTTGTGTCTGGTGCACTCATTTGCATTTCGTTACCCTGAATGCTTTGTTGGCTCCTAGCCATGCCACACTACAGCGAATTCCCTAGGAAGGTTTTGAAGCAGGAATCTGAACATGCACCAAAGTGCTTTACACTGAAGCTATGGAAACCTTAATGTACACGCCAGCCAGGAGGTGCAGAAGCCACAATGATAAAATGTAAATCCCTGAGAGTCACATACACTTACATTGCTCACTGAGAGTGAAACAGCTTGCTTTAGGTTATGGAAGTTAGTCAACGTTAAATGTTCATATTGAGCTCATGGAAATAAAAGAACGAAGATTTTGTTTGCAGTAAGCACATTTCAGGGGTCAGTCAAGACAACAGCAGATCTATCTTAAGTACCTACATGGCCCCCATTACCAAAGCAGCTGAGCATCTCACAGTCCTTAGTATATTTCCCCTCACACCACCCACCAGGAGGTAGGGAAATATTATCCATACTGTACAGATTAGAACTGAGGCAGAGCTAAGCAACTTGCCAAGGTTACACAGAAGCTGGTGGTACAGCAGGTCTTGAAGCTAGTTCTCCCACATCCTAGGCTAGCCCCCTAACCACTGGAGAATCCTTCCTCTCCATAGGGAAGGACAGGGAGAACAGACATCACATGAACTTCAGTTACCAAATTCATCTTCCATGGCCATGATGATCTCCACTTGGTCTAAACTGTCCAAGCCCAAATCTTTCATGAAGTGGGCAGTTACTGTAAGCTGGGAGAAAAGCCAAAGAAAAATACAATAAATTTGATTGCAGTCATTTTGCTAGGGTAGGAAAAGTTAGAATATCAGGATGTGCCCTCACTTGGAGTTTATAGCCTAGAGATGCCAGAAAACCCAGTGGTTTTGGCCTTTACCATCACTCTGCCAAACATCTTTTTAACTGAAAAGATATGAGTTTCTCTGCTATCTAGTCAATACGCATCATTATCTACATAACTAAGGCTTCTCAAGACTTAAAAATAACTAATTTCTGTAAAAGAAAAAAAAAGGTAACATAGGAAAGGGCACTTTGACTACTGAGCAGTCTCTTAACAATTTTCCTGAGATGAAAAACTGCTCCATTAACAGTAACTGTTCAGAGAAACAGAATTTCCTGTTTCCTGACTGTCCTGGGATGCTGATTTGGTTTATTACTCCAAAGGCCTTAACTTCCTGGACCTTGTCACCACTCATCTGTTATAGCATATCAGTGTGTGTGTGTATATGCTACAAAATTACCCCCCCATGCTGTAGAATTACAGACTGTATCCTTCTGGAAGGCACACACTGACAGGTTTGGGTCTCCCTTCTTTTATGGTGGCATGGAGGAGCAACTCCACTTGTTACCATAACTGTTTTCCTCCATCTGAATTGAAACAGTGTCTATAGCTTACCTTTTCTGGATCTACCTTATCATACAACTTCAAGACATACAGAACACGCTCCTTGATACTCTCCAAAGTAAGAGGTGGCAAGTCTGAATAATGGCGACACAACTGCAATGTACCAGAGACCTACAAGGAAAGCACAGGAATTCCTTACAAAACCACCAGGACAATCTGTACATAAATACAACAGGCATGAACAGATCTTTCAGTCACTCAGAATGAAGGGGCCTGGACAGCACCTACACCAGTCTGACTTTGAGCCAGGATTCTCTCTTACAGAATTACACCTTCCCTTTTGTATGCTGGACAAACCCCTCTCCAGACGATCCCTGAAGGTGATAGACAATGAGTTCTCTGTGATAGGAGAACTCCATAATCAGCCAAGACAGGCACAGGCAGCAGGCTCAACCCCAAATAAGAGAAAGGGAAAAGCAGCACGCTCTAACAAGCTCCTCCTTAGCAGAGCGGGGCCTGCTCCTGCCAGCCACCAACGATGACAACCATGAGGTGGTGGCCTGCACACGGGATGTGGGGATGGAGAAGCCATGCCGCCCGCAGCTGAACAGTCTCTGCTCTACCTAGGAACACGGGAACCAGCAGCGTGGCCCAGACCTGAGACCCAGCGAGAGAAGTCTCTTGTCTCCAGCGGGGTCAGCCTTAGAAATGCGGCAGCTGGGAAAGCGGCATAATCCACCTTCAGACCAGCCGTGGCGGTTTGGGCCTAATCGCTGGCCCCCAGGAGCTTGGCTTGAAGCCGGGCGCGTTCGGCTTCACCCTCCTGCAGGTCGGCAGCACGAGCCGGGGAGCGCCGCCCCCACCGCAGCCTTTGCCCCCGGCCTGCAGGGCCTGGCCCGGGACACCTGCGGAGCCAGCTGGGAGCGCAGCCCCCGGGGCGCCTCGGCCGGGAGCTCCGGCTCCGCAGCCCGGCGGGGCCCTGGGGGAGGAGCGCGGCGGCGGGGGCCGGGCTCCGGCTCCGGCTCGGGCTCGTCCCCTGGGCTCCTCCCGCTGACCCTGGGCGCGCGCCGAGCCTCACCTGGGGGCCCGGCGCTGCGCGGGCGGGCGGCCGGCGGCTGCTGAGCGCGGCGCGGCCGGGGCCGGGGCCGGGGCCTGAGCTACGGGCCGCGGGCGGGGCCAGCCGGGGCAGGAGGCGGCGGACACAGGCGGACAGGACACGGGCCGCCATGACGTCCTGCTACCCAGCAAGCGCCGCGCGGCCGCACATATCCCGGCAAGCCCCGCGCGCGGAGGGACCGGGAGGGCGTCGCAGCGAGCGGCCGGCAGCGCCCCCTGGCGGGCGGGGGGAAAACTGCGCCGCGCGCACCCGCAGGGACCCCCCCCCGGACCAGGGGCTGCCCTACCCCCCACCGCAAGGACCCTACCCCCCGGGCAAGGGGCTGCCCTACCCCCCCCCGCGCAGGGACCCTGCACCCCCGGGCCAGGGCCTGCCCTACCCCCCACCCGCAAGGACCCTACCCCCCCCGCGCAGGGACCCTACCCCCGGGCCAGGGGCTGCCCTACACTCCCCCCCCGCAGGGACCCTACCCCCCGGGCCAGGGGCTGCCCTACACTCCCCCCCCCGCAAGGACCCTACCCCCCGGGCAAGGGGCTGCCCTACCCCCCCCCCGCGCAGGGACCCTGCACCCCCGGGCCAGGGGCTGCCCTACCCCCCCCCGCGCAGGGACCCTGCACCCCCGGGCCAGGGGCTGCCCTACACTCCCCCCCCGCAGGGGCCCTACCCCCCGGGCCAGGGGCTGCCCTACACTCCCCCCCTGGCAGGGACCCTACCCCCCGGGCCAGGGGCTGCCCTACACTCTCCCCCCCCCGCAGGGACCCTACCCCCCGGGCCAGGGGCTGCCCTACACTCCCCCCCCCCCCCCGCAGGGACCCTACCCCCCGGGCCAGGGGCTGCCCTACCCCCCCCCCCCCCCCGCAAGGACCCTACCCCCCGGGCCAGGGGCTGCCCTACCCCCCCCCCCCCCGCAGGGACCCTGTATCCCCGGGCCAGGGGCTGCCCTACACCCCCCCCGCAGGGATCCTGCACCCCTGGGCCAGGGGCTGCCCTATCCCCCCTGCAGGGTTCCCCCTTCCCTGGGGCCAAGGGGTGCCCCACAACCCGCCCCCCCCCCGCAGGGACCCTCCTCCCCTGCCCAGCACCCCCCCCCAGGGATACTGAATCACTGGGGCCAAACCCCCCCATAGGGAGCCCCGGGCCAGGGGCTGCCCTACACCTCCCCCCCAGCAGTGACCCTCCTCCCCTGGGGCCAGGCCCTGCCTCAGGTACCTAGAGCCTGTGGGTGGGGACCAAGGGTGAGAGGAGCACAGGTTACATACGCTGCATCCTGCCCGCTCTGGGGAGTTTCACACCAGCCCCCCTAGCACTGCACAGCTACTGCAGGGGTTTGTGTTGGTGCATCAAGCCCCAGCCGAGATAAGTGCTTCTAGGAGCACCAGTAGCCCCTGCCCCATGCAACTCTGGAGGGAGGAGAGGGATGATCAGTGAGGCAGTTTGGCCACCAGTTAAAAGCATCATCAGAATCAGCTAGGGTGCTAGAGCCACAAAGAGATTAGGTTTCAGAGCGGGGGCAGCCGTTAGTCTGTATCTGTAAAAACAACAAGGAGTCCCTGTGGCACCTTAGAGCTGAACATTGATTTGGGCATAAGCATCTGTGGGCTAGAACCCACTTCATCAGATGCATGGAGTGAAAAATACAGTAAGAAGTATATAATAGTAGATGACCCAGCTAAGAACATTCTCTCTTATCCCTAGCCCTTTTTTCATTTTTTTTCCTTCATCCTCCTCCTATATTATAAGTAATGGAAAGTAAATGAAAATAAAGTGAGGTACCTTGATTGGGGCAGGGGGTTGGGGTGCAGGAGGGGATGCAGGGGGCAGGCTCTGGGAGGAATTTAGGGTGCTGGGTGCAGACTCTGGGCTGGGGACTGGGAGGGGTGAGAGCTCTGGGATGAAGTTTGGATGTGTGGTGCAGGCTCTGGGCTGGGGTACAGGAGGGGGACGGGGTGGCACTTACCTTGAGAAGCACAGCTCCCAAAGTGACCGGCACACACATGCCTCCGGCAGTGGCTCCTAAGTGTGCGGGGAGGAAGGGTAATGGGAACTGCAGTCAGCACTCGGGGCAGGGGCAGGGGCAGTGCAGAGACACACCCTCCCCACACACATCCCAGGGGCCGCAGGGACATGCCAACCACTTCCAGGAGCAAGGCAGACCAAGCAGGGAGCTGCTTTAGCCCTGCTGCTGGCACGTCTCTGCATGCCCCTTGTGGGGGAGGGGGGGCAGCGGGTCTCCATGCACTGCCCGGGGTGGGAGCAGCATGCAGAGCCGCCTCCCCATCCTCCCCGCCAGGAGCACAAGCACAGAGACGTGCCAGCAGCCATCCACTTCTGGGAGCGGTGTGGGGCCACTCACCATGGCATGCAAGTAGCCTGCCTACCTGAGCCCTGCTGCACTACCAGCCAGGACTCAAGGCCAGGTTGTCAGATATTTGTCCTGAATTTTGAGGGCCCCGTGCCACTGCATAGTTTGTTTCATGGTAAATCCGCTCCTGGGTCAGTGGTTCTCAACCAGGGATATAGGTACCCTTGAGGGTACGCAGAAGTCAGCCAGGGGGTACATCAACTCATCTAGATATTTGCCTAGTTTTACAACAGGCTACATAAAAAGCCTAGCAAAGTCAGTACAAACTAAAATTTCATACAATTTAACCTCTCTTTATACAATACTCTGAAATGTAAGTAAAATATTTATATTCCAATTGATTCATTTTGTAATTATAGGGTAAAAATGAGACAGTAATCAATTTTTCAGTAATAGTGTGCAGTGACACTTTGTTAATGTCTGATTTTGTAAGCAAGTAGTTTTTAAATGAGGTGAAACTTGCGGGTACGCAACACAAATCAGTAGTCTGGAAAGTTTGAGAGCCACTGACTTAGGTCAGTTGAGCTACGTCATCCAGGGCTGTACAAAATTTCATGCCCTGTTGTGCACCATAGTCAGGTCACCCTAACCCACACCGTAGAGGTGGCTAGGTCAATGGAAGAATTCTTCTGTGAGCGTACCTACTGCCTCTGAGACGTGGATTAGCTACACTGATGGAAAAACCCCATCTGTTGATCAAAGTGTCTACATTAGAGTGGCATAACTGCAGCATACCCCTAATGCCACTAAATCCTTGACCCAGGCGTCTCAAACTAGGCAATCCCCCACCTATCTCACCTGCAGGGTCCAATCCTGGGCAGCCTCTGAGAACACTTGCTGGATTGGGCCTGCACAAAACAGCCAGGGCCCTGCTAGTACTCAGAGCTTGCCCAGAGAGGCAAGAGCCTGGTGGAATCATTCACTACTCAAAGACTATTGATTGTATTAACTTTATGAATGTTCCATATATCTTGATGGGCTTGTTGGTGATTGTATTCCTGGCTTAATGGGTGAACTAAAGATTGTTTCCTTCAGGAACTAAAGACACTGACGGAGGGGGGTAATCAGTGCAAATCCCCAATACCGAACCAATGCAGGTAGCAAGCTTTGCCTCCTCAGGAAATAGCATAGGTTGGTTTGACCTAGTTCAAGAGGCTTCAAAAGACCAAGGACTTAAAACTGCATAAAATTATCAGCCTTGACCTGAGGAGGGCTCCACTGGCACTCCATCCGGGGACTGACAGACATGAGATTGTGACCAGAAACGGGCCATGTGGGAGGACCTGAAGTTCTTTCAAACCTGCCAGGGTCTCCCAGTGGAAGATGGTTACCTGGTACACCAGTAGCACGTATACATAGTTCCTCTGAAACGCTTTTGTTCTGAATATGTAGTACTTTGCTTTATGAGACCTGGCTGGACACTGAATAACCTTGTCATTAACTGCAGGAGCTGAGCTGAAGTCAGACTTGCTGAGAGGATCAGTAAATCACAGAAGTCTGCAGACTAAGGTGCCAGGAGGGAGTGAATCACAAAATTCCACCGTGAGAATGGTGATAGTTATATGCCTGAGACCTAAGTGAGGTGCCCAAAAGGAGGCCACGAGCTGGTCAGAGGTAACAGTTAATTCAGGAATTGTGACACCGGGGGGAAGGAGGGGGCGTTGTCTCTATCACAGTAGACCTGATTAGTTGTGATGTGGACACCTGCCCAATGGAGACTGCACTTAGGCACCAACCAATGTCTTACAGACACCAAACAGTTGCTAGAGATAGCGAGAAAGCCATCACCAAAATCTGAGCTGCAGCTGAACCCAATGCATGAGAAGCAAAAGATTATTCCTATACCTGAAGGAAGCAGGATGGAGGTGTTTTTTCACAGTGGCTTAACTGGGCAGGATTGGACTATGGCTGGATGGCAGAGGTTCTCTTCTGCTGTTCTCATCAATGTAGAATGATCTAGCACTAGCTATGTTTAGATCACTGAATATATCACTGTCCACAATTGCTGAAATAAATTTTTTTACTAAGGAAGTTAGCGATACAAAAATCACTTCAGCACGGCACAGTTTACAAAAATAAAGTTTAATAGCATCTTATATCTAGATAATCCACTGAATGCTTTTCACAATGAAATGTACAAACCCTGAATCCAAACAGCTAGATCTAGCCAATCACTGATTAACAGTGCCATTGGCTTCACAGATCTAGTGAGCAAGACAAGACACATTCAACGTCAGCCAGGTTGACCAGCATCATCTCACAGACCTTTTGAACCTAACTTCAAGTGGAAAAAAAAACCAGTTTACTTGTGGGAAAGTGAACAGATGACACTGAGGAATCTTTCTTCAACACAAAATCCTATCCATCTCAATTTACTTTATCAGTGCAAATTCTCCTGTTAGTTTTACTTCCCAACTGCCTTGGCTTGTGAATAATGGTACACATACACACTTCCGTCTTTCTGTCCAGCCAGAAGGCAGGAATCTGTGACTGACCACCTGACCAAAGACCAATTCCCATCAGCATTTGGTGGAAGTAGAGCAGTACACTGGCCTGAAAATAAGTCCCACACTGCAATTGCTCCAGATGTTAGAACAGCTGCTGCAGAGACACCCTTCACTTCGCCTTCAAGGTACCTAAAACCAGGCACAGAACGGTTAGTACTCTGCAGAGTTTCTTCATATAAAATGTCATTACACAAGATTTTAAAAGGTTTTATTTCAGATTTGTTGAGTGTAAAAGAAATAAAAGTCTTCCACATGGAAAAGCCTCTTAAGGAGAAAGAAACCTATTAGAGTGTAAGCCAATTGTAGGAAACTAAAATATACTGAAGTTATAAGTTGTTTTCATTGTATTTGACCAAGAGAGGTAGGAGACAATTGTTAATGTTACCACATTCTAAAGCGTCAATCTGCAAACACACAACTGTGTAACTTTTCTTATGCATATAACTGTTTGGAGGATTGGAGACAATGTCTTACTCTCCAGATTTAAGATCTTGGAAAGACAGCAGGTCACCTAGCTCCATATGGCAATCTAATACTAAGTAAACGTACTTATATCTAGAGGTAAGACCCTCAAACTGTTTTAAGCATTTACAGTGTTAATTTGCCTAAATTTTCCCAGAGGTTTTGCCTTTGGATTCACAAATTACAGCTTCAGTTACAGAATCTCTCCTCCACAAACATCTTGTGAAAGTAAATAGAGTGTGAAGTCTGCAAGGGAGCAATTCCCTGGCTTGAACACAGGGCTTTCTTATAAAGAGCTCCCTTGTGCACCAGGACACAGGGAGCTCAGAGGTTAGCTCACAGACATGTGCAGGAAGCAGACGGGAAATGGGCAACACCCTCACTGTGATCTGTATATACAAAGGTTGAAGTGACTTATCACAACCTCACTATCATCAGCTAGCAAATGGCCCCTCACAGCTTGCCAGCTTTTTGGCTCTCCCATGGACTCCTTTTATCATTTAACAATTCCAGGTCTCTGCTTAAAAAAATAGTCTAAGAAATACATGTGCATTATTCCTGGGATACTTGCCTTCCGCTGTGTCCAGGGGGGAGAGAGAAGAACATTACCCCAGTGCTTCTGGCTGTTTTGGGATTGAACACTCTCATCCGGAATGCAGAGTTTCCACAGGACTCGTTCTCTTTGGCATGTGGGTGACTTAAAACAACAAACAGGAGGCCCTGATTTACAAAGGAAAAATACGTCACTAGAGTGAATGTTAAGAGAAAAACAATAACAAGTTGTTTTTTTCCAATCAATCACTGGTAAATTCTTTCCTGTAATCAGAACCCCATGTCAGCTGACGCTGTAAGCAGTAAGAACTTACCACTCCTGGTATTTATCAAATTAAATACAAACAAATGCAGGAGCTGCTGGGAAGCTGGTTGATTAGGATTTATTTGGTGCAGTGGAATGACAGGTCAGTGACACAATGAATTTATGCACTTCTTTTTCAGCTCAGAATAGCTAACATCAAATCAGGATTAACTCACACAGAAAATAAGTTTGTTGGTCTCAATCTAGTCATTAATTCACACAACAAAACTACTGCACAATTAGACATGACTGGGAGCTTTTGCTTAAGGCCAGGCTGAGAGTCAGATCTTGAAGAATCCCCCACTGGTCTGGCTCAAGCCAGTGCTATTAATCCATACATTCATAAGCACTAAATTTACACACCCACAGAATTAAATGTTCAGTGAGATGAATTCCAGTCAAGAATCCTAAGAATACAAGCAGGCAGAGCATCCAGGAATCATGGCAGAGGTGCTAATGAATGAGAAGATCCATCAGAATTAGAACCAAGACTTCGTACACGAATTTGTGTTTTTAGATCCAGTTCTGAGTGTTTGGGGTATGTATAATTATTAAATAATTGTAGCGTAATAAGGATGAGGCTGTGCCATCACCGTGGCCGGAGCTAGTCATTAGTAAATTGAGAAAGATTAACTGTGCAATCACACCAATCAATGATAGTTCTAAAACACACACACAAAATGTTTTGGCAGCTGTTTTTGAATCTACTGCAGCGTATTACTCTTTCGCTTACCAATATATCTGTGAAAAGGACAAGAAATTGAGAAAAGTGATTCAACCTCTTCCCCACAAACTAACTCCTTTTTCCTTTAATTTTCTCAGTGGACCTGAACACAACAGGTCCTTAAATCCAGGAGCCTCTTTTAGACAACTACACCTTTGAACCCCAGCCACGGGCACTCATGGCACAAACAGAATGACACCATTTCACATACATACAGAGTCAGAATAGGCGCGATGGCAGATTGAAGCAGGATAGGAATAACCAACGTGCATCTTTTTCAGAATCTGGCCAGTTTTCAAGTTCCTGCAGAAAATGGAAACAGATAACTTGACTGTTTTATAATCCTCTTATTTGTATTTATTATTTAGACTGCAGTAGCACCAATGAGCAAGGCACAGTCCAAACAAATGACCACACCAAAAAGGTGGTAGACAACGAGTGAGGGAAAGGGATGCCACATACAAGTGCCCTGAGCAGCACTGGGATGGCAGCACAGCCTGTTAGCTATATGTTTATCTAGATTTATAAAAACGAAATCAGAAAAAAAGTTCTGTTCCAGGCTCTAGGACAACAGATTTAAAAACAACTAACAACATAAGGCCAAACCAGCAGCAAACTCCACCACATAGGATCTGTAACTAGCTAATACAGCCAAAATCACTATACATCCTCTCCTCCCACTGTATCATCCCACAAGCAACAGTCCCTCCCCAAAAGCCCTAGTGATATAGTGTAATCTCTCAGGAAGCACTTACCAAACAACAAGGCTGTTCACTGCAGTTGTGCCAACCAAAGCATCTCTAATCCCTTCTACCTCAGCAAAAGCCAGAATGGTTTCTTCTGGGGGCATCAAAGTCTGCCTCTCATTGCTTCTGGGGAGAACATGAACATAAACAGTAGATGGGAAAAAACCCTCAGAATTCAATACACAAGAGAATGGATCACACACAGCAATAATCCAGAAAGGACAGCATACGATCCCCTCAGCACCACAGATACCACTGCCCAGCCTTTGTGACATCTCCTGAGGGCTCTCCCATCCCCATACTGAAAACACCACAAATATCAGACTGCTTACCTTCCTGCCTCCGAAACTGAGATTATTTCGATTTGCTGGTCTTGAAGCGTCCCACTAGTACTGACCAGCCTCCTGTTTCTCAGACCAAGAACAGCTTTTATGTTCCCGGTTTTCACTAGTGACTGCTTTAAGGAGCCGTCTTCAGAAGAACAAAGCAAGAGCCTAAACCAAATCAGAACAGAAAGCTACATCAAAATGAAAGCGAAGGAAATGGAACCCAAATCTGGCCTTCTGTAGCACACAGAAACAACTGTGTTTCGAAGTGGTCAAACCTGCACCAATGGGAGGAAATAAGGAGTAAGAGAATCCTTGTAGATAGTTGATTTTTTGCTTTACTCAGATATTTTCAAAAATGCTTTAATATTTGCAAAATTGCTTAAAACTGACATATCAGTAAGAGACTACTTCAGCCTCTGGGCAAGAGAAGAGGGTCAAGTAACACAAAATTATCTGCAGTCAAGCTGGAGAAATCAGGTTGGAAAGGTTCAATCTGCAATAAAAACCACACACCCAGAAACATTCACCTTATTTCTCCAATCTCCAGATCTCCCAAGGCAACACACACAAGATTACAGACATCTGGCAAGGGAACAATTTGTATTACTGGAATCTGTAAAGGCAAAGGACACGGATTTAGTTAGGGACACCCATAAGCTCCTTCTCAGTTTGACTCTCTCCCCATTATCAAGAAAAGACTGCTCTGTTTGCAGGATCATGACTTATTTTCTCAGTCTTCAAAAGAAATAGTTAGATACAGCAAAGAATCAACAATCATCAAATCTGTCCTTAACCTAAACAAAGAGGCAATGATCTTTGGGGAGATAAGAGGAGACGTCAAAAGTTGTTGAGGAGTTTAAGGACATAAAGAGGACACCAAGAAGTCATGTTGCTATACAATCAACATCCAGTATGTGGAGATCTTTACAACTGTAAATAACTAAAATTTAATATGAAATTGAATTGTTCAAAATATTTGTGCCAAATTCTTACCTGGTGCAAATCTAGTTGCTTAGCTGACTTCAATCGAGCTACAACAACATGTGCCAGCTAAGGATCTGGCCCACTAGGTGTAAGAAAATGTACATTCCCACTTGTGAGACTACAGGTTGTGTGTGTCTTCGGAAGTGACCCAATACTACTAGAAAACTGCCCCAAAGTGAAGAAGAAACTTCTGTGTACTCTACCTCTGTAAGGTGCCAGGTGTACACCTTTCTCCACTGGTTGGAAGCCAGAGGTTTCCACAAGGAAATGGAAGTCTCACAAGCAGTTATGATACACAGCTCTGTGCAGCCAGCTGATTCCCACCAGACAGCGCTCACATCCACAGCACAAGAACTTGAGGGGTTCTGCTCAAAACAAAACAGTGCTGAAGTTATTCCAACTATGGATATTCAGCCTGGAGATTCAGGTTAACTCTTGCATGAAATCACTTCCAGAGTGCCAGTGTGATAGAAGCAGCAAAGAATCCTGTGGCACCTTATAGACTAACAGACGTTTTGGAGCATGAGCTTTCGTGGGTGAATACCCACTTCTTCAGATGCATGTCAGTGTGATAGAGATTTGGAGTTGCGGGTTAGTGCCTTAGATTTTGACCTCGGAGTCCTGGCTCCCAATGCCAGTTAGGCCACAAGGAAAATGAGTTTGGTGGTTTCGTCCTAGAAGTAATGGATATCTATCCATCCACCCACAGCACAAAACCACCTGCCATTTGTACACAACAGAGAGTCTGCAAAGGTGGATCCAAGACCTGAAACACAGGTGGCATCAGGGCTGAGGCGGAGTAGCCAAGCTGTCTGATGATGCTTGCACAGCACCTGCTTGTACTCAGTACTGCTATCTGCCTCCTTTTCACAGGCAGGAGGGGAGAGGCTACAGATAACACAGATCACATAGGGTCACTGGAAACAAGGTTTAATTTTAAACAGGCGGCAGCATTTTTTTTTGTCCATGTAAAGAAACATTTTGATCCAACTTCATTACTTTTGGTTGGCTGTGCAGGGTTTGGTGCAAGGCCTAGAAATGACCCAACTTCTGCAAGTGCCACTGGAGCTTCAGAGTTCAGAGGACTTCTCCACAGCTGTCACTGCCCTGCCCCCCAACTGTTCTCTACCCCCTACAAGACATAAAAGGCAAGGGGGACAGAGGAGAGACCATGTGAAAGGGAGATCTGATGGCTCAGCTGTGCAAACAACCCCAGGCCATGTTTGCCTCACTTCTGGAACACAAATGCCTCAAAGGCCAAACTCAGCTCCAAGCAGGCATGAATGTCAGCATGCTCTGGACCTAACATGACTGATCCAGTAAGGAGCAACTCCAACTAACCTTCAGAGACGGAGGGAGGAGGACATGAGAACAATGAAACACTGCTGCCAGCCACAGTCTGCAACGCTTGGGGAAGCAGGAATCAGGCAACCATTTTCCCTGAGGCTGAACAGCAGTGTCTGCGTTCTGTCTGTTGATACATCTGCAGTTGTTGAGACACTTCACTGTTTGGGATTTTTGTGTGCACTTGCTCTTCAGTTATACACAGATGCACTGGAGTTTGACTCAAGCTCTCTAGTTGCTTTTTGTGAAAGACCAAGAGGGGACTGGCTGATTATGGGCAGAGTCTATTTTTTTTTTTACTAGTCTATTTTGTTTTGCATCGTTTACATTTGTTTTATTGTGCTTTTATTTAGACTTCAGATAAACACATTTTAAAAGTCTCAGTAAATAAAGAATTTTTTTTTTATTTAAAAACTCCATTTGTGGATGTAACTCAAAATATTATTCCCCAACCTTTAGCTTTGAGGCCAGTTGCAAGCTCCTGTCTCTCAGGTTGTCACTCAGTGCCACGGCCAACTGCTCGGCTGTCAGTTTGTTCTGGACAAACAAAAAGCACAGACTGATTAAATACAATTTCAACAAATTATGCTCCACATGTACCAGTGCGTGTACAAAAGAGTGCGCTCACTCGACGTCAGATTGCTGGACAGCAGCTTTAAGATCACTTTTGTACTAGTACATTTTGGAAAACAAGAGTTTATCTCCCTCTCTGAATTTTCTTTATACCCACCTCCAAACCTCCAACCTCCTGTCTTTTAAAAACATCACTTTTCTAATGCTTTGACGCTACTCTGTCTCCTTATTAGTAGCTTCTTTGCCACTCTTGCAAATACAGAGTGGATCTCTTTCTAAAAAGGAGGTTTTGTCTACCTTCCTCTGCTCCCAATTTATTTTGTTCTTATTTTATTATAACTAACTAAATTTCTGGGAAATTTAAGTTAGAGACTCTACCACAATAACCAAGAAAAAGTCATTTAAATCTGCAAAATACTTGAAAATTCAACCTGTACTTTCTTCTTTATTTTTAATTGTGATGGTTACTTTTAGTGCTTGTTTTCCCTCTCACCCACCCACACACTCTTCTCATAATACTACTTTACCCCAAAGAACAGATCCCTCTCCAACCTCCTGGTTGTTGGAGATTTGGAGGTAAGTATAAAGAGTAACCGTGTTTTGTTGACCACACCTCTGGGTATAGTTACGCCTTCCTTTCTCCTCTCCCATCTATTACACGGACTGTTTTGTTCTCTATTGCTGTACTTACAGAGTTCCGGCCAAGAGCCTTTCCTAAGGCAGGTCGGCTTTGACAAGGGGCCCAAGAAACATTCTGTTCACTGGCGTGGTTAGAATTTACCTCCCATAACTAGCAGCAAAGTCCACAGTTCAAGTTTAAGCATGAGGGATTTTGAAGGATTTGTTCTGCTGCAAGGCTGAGATGGCCTGGACAAACTCAAACATTTACAAACAGGCAGCTAAGGGAAACCACTGCCTCTGGCTGTACAAAGAGCTAGCATGCAGGAAGGCCTTGTCCCTGAACCTGAGCAGATTTTGGGAAAGATGGCTCACAGATAGAGCCACTGCCCTGATGCTCCCTGCCAGGGAGTCTCTGCTTTTACCTCTGCACTGCAGCACTCCTTGGAACCGCTCCCTGGTTGCTGATACTCTTTGAGGGTGACAGGTTCATCAGACCTACAGTCAGATCCTGTTCTGCAGCTATCAGAGTGCAATGCACCTGTGGAGTTATTATACTCCCTCCCATCCACGACAAGACTGGCTGGTTCTTTGAAGATATTTGTTTTCACTTGCAAAGGAAGTACAGAAAATGTGTCAGGCAAGGTCTCATTGTGTACCAGTGACAGGTTAGCTGGGGTTGCACCCAGGACAGGGAAAGCAGGTGTGTGAATCTGTGATTCCAGCTGGTTGATCGCACCAGCTGAGACAGTAGTTGCCGGAGTTAGCAGCAATTCCCTTGGAGAAAGCTCCTTCTTGTGCAACTGCCCTTCTAAGTGAGGCTGTTTAGGTGACATAGTCTTTGAAGGAGAAATAAAGCTATTTTCTACACTCTTCCCTTCTGTATTCACTTGTTTAAGTCTCATGTCCCCTAAAGTCACAGTGTCTCCAGCATTCTGGAGCCAGTGTTCAGACCCTGAAGGAACAAAGGGCTCCAGCTGTTTCACTGTGCAGGATTGTAGTTTCTCAAATTTAAGGAGCTCAAACTCCTCATCGGGTAAATGAAAGTCTTTGATGTCCAGCTTCGAGGGCAGCCACTTGACACTGAGCATCTCATTCTGGAAGTGAAAGGGCGGATCGAAGGCCATAGGATCCAGACCAAGATGGTCTAGAGGAGTTGGACCTTCCAAGTCCATCTGTTGACTGCGCCCTCTTTTACCTAGAAATAGGAAAGCAAGATAGTACAGAACTGAGAACGTAGAAGAGAGACGGTCACATCGTTGCACAAATACTCAGCAAACATGCAATTCTCTTCTCTCATTTAATTTAATGTATTAAAACAAAGCCTCTGTCTATTTCACAATAGAAGTAAGATTTTCTCAGAAACACATTTTGGGGCAATTACTGCACTTCTTGAGGCTGCTAGAATTGACTGCACTGCTAGCTATTTGGTTAAAAATGCTCCCTCCCCCCGATGATTTTTTGTTTCCAGACTTTTGATTGTAAGTTTCCAGGGCCAAGGGCTATCTTAATCTGTGCCTTAGACAGTGCCAAGCACTTTGTAAGCACTTTAAGCACTGTTGATGCCTGGATACTATGGTGACTAGTGTCCTAAAAAACTAAGAGGGGCACATCTGTGCAAATCTCATCCTTGCACGCATGCACTGAGTACTGTAAGCATGTGACTCATGCACACCTTGTTCCTGGCCCAAGTGTTTTCCACACAGTTCCCCAGCCATTTCTTCTTATCTGTTTCACAACAGTGAGCAACCAAGGCCAAGCATGGGAGGAAAAGCTTAAGGATCATAGAAGGCCCAGAAAATGAGCTTTTGGGGTATTTATTTGCTGGAAATGCTTTCCTCAAATTTTCTGAATCTAAAATATGGAAAACAAGAGAGGCCATATCTGCAAGAGGATCAACCACAAAAAGGTACTTTAGAAAAAGGTACTTCAGCCAGCAAGAATACAGGACATTTAGGTAGCAAAAAAAAGCAGGAAGGGAAGTTTAAGGGAAAAAAGAACCAAGGTCAGGCTAAGGACATACTGGAGCAAGGGTACTAGCCCTCTATGGTCTTTCCCTCTCCCCAAAAAAGACGGTTACTCACCTTTGTAACTGTTGTTCTTCGAGATGTGTTGCTCATATCCATTCCAGTTAGGTGTACGCGCCGCGCGTGCACATTCGTCGGAAAACTTTTACCCTAGCAACTCAGTGGGCCGGCAGGTCGCCCCCTAGAGTGGCGCCACCATGGCGCTCCATATATACTCCTGCCGGCCCACCCGCTCCTCAGTTCCTTCTTGCCGGCTACTCCGACAGTGGGGAAGGAGGGCGGGTGTGGAATGGATATGAGCAACACATCTCGAAGAACAACAGTTACAAAGGTGAGTAACCGTCTTTTCTTCTTCGAGTGATTGCTCATATCCATTCCAGTTAGGTGAATCCCAAGCCTTACAAAGGCGGTGGGGTCGGAGTGAAATGTGGCAGAATAAAACTGCCGAGCCAGAGGCTACAGCCTCTCTTGAACCAGGGCATACTGCGAAGCAAAGGTAAGGACCGAGGACCAATGGAGCTTCGCGACAGGTCTCGTGGGTAGAAACACGAGCCAGCAAGGCGGCAGATGAAGCCTGAGCCCTGGTAGAATGCACGGTGATGTGGCTTGGGGAAATATGAGCCAAATCATAACAAGTGGGGATGTCCGCCATCACCCAAGATGAGATCCTCTGAGAGGAAAACAAGCAAGCCCTCCCTTTGGCCCGCTACCGGGGCAGAGCTGGGGCACCTTAGGAAATGATTCTGTCAGCACAACTAATGCGAGCACTCCACAGATGTCCAAGGAGTGCAACGGTTATGCCCATTGCGTTGAGCTGTGGGTAACATAAAAGGCCAAAACACCTTAGGGAGGAAAGCCGGGTGCGGTCATAACTGCACCTTGTCTTTGTGGAACCTTCGTAAGAGCTCTGATCTCAGAGACCCGTCTGGCCAAGACTAGGTTGAGGCCCCAGGGTGGGGCTGGGCGGCGCACCCGAGTGTGCAAGCGCTCCAAGCCCTTGAGGGACCTCGAACCCATAGTGGGACACTGAACGTCCATCTTAGCCTGCTGGAAGGTAGGGATGGCTGCTGAGAGTATCCTCAGCGATGATACCGCCAGATCCTGCCGCTGAAGGCCAGAGGCAGGCCAAATAGAGGGGATCGAGACCTCAGCAGGAGCAAGATCAAGCGTACTGCAGCTGTAAAGGAAACGCTTCCACCTGGCTCGGTACGTTGACCAGGCGGAAGGCTGCCTGTCACCCCGACTCAGGTACGTGAGGCGAAGAGGCTGCAGGTCCAAGTGACGAAGCCTGTCATTGCCCTGAGTGATGAGGTCTGGGCTGACAGGCCGAGCAACGTGGTATGTCAGTGCTGCCTGGACCACTTTGGAGTGATCATGATGATGATGCACGCTCCGCCCCTGCGGAATTTGAGCAGGACGTAACGAACCAGTGGGAACAGCGGGAAGGCATAATGCAGTTGGCCGTTCCACGGCATCAGGAATGCGACCAAGATCGATTCCGAGGAGAGACCTTGGAAGGAGCAGAACATCTGGCATTTCCTGCACTCGCGGTGAGCGAACAGGTCTGTGCGAGGAACCATTTCCACTTCCGGAAAGCGGGACGCCTCACATGGGGCAGAGTGATGACTCGTAAGACAGGAAAGACCTGCTGAGTCAAAGAGATAAGACGTTCCGAACGCCTGGGAGAAAGGACGTCGCCAGCTCCATCGAGTGGGCCATGCAAAAGACCCGGAAATGGATGGCCTCCTGACAAAAAAGGGGGGAGGACTATGTCCCCCCTGAATGCTTATGAAGCACCTGGCCATTGTGTTGGCTGTAAACACCGAGATACAACGGCCTCGCAGCTGCCGATGGAACCCCTGGCATGCCAGGCGGACTACTCTCATTCTTGGGGCATTAATGAGGAATGCCAGCTCCCTAGAAGACCGAAGGCCTTAAGCTCGGAGGTGACCATGAGCACTCGAGCAGAGAGATGATGCGTCCGCCGTCAGGGGCAGTGAGGGCTGGGGCGGATGAAACCGCATCCTGTCCACACCAAGGAGGGAGTTAGCCACCACTCTAGGGAGCCTAAGGCGTTCGAGGGAACGGTGACTACCATGACCATTGGCTCCCTGTCCAAGCGGTACGCCGAGGTGGGCCGGACTTGGAGAGGACGGAGGCGGAGCTTGGCGCGTTTGGTTACAAACTTGCGGGCAACCATGGACCCAGGAGACTGAGACAAGAATGAGCTGAGGTCGTTGGGAAAGCCTTCAGACCTCAGATGATTGATGCCATCGCCTAAAACCGCAGTTGCGATAAGCAGGCTCCGGCTAGGTAGGAGACCAAGATAGCCCCTAGGAAGCCCAACCTCTGCGTGGGAACCAGAGCGGATTGCTCTATTAGTAATCATCAGGCCTTGATCTGTGAATAAGACCGTGACGATGCCCACGGGCTGAGTGGTTTGTGTGTCAGAGTCTCCTCGGATAAGCGAATCGTCCCAATACGGAAAAACGCATATCCGACATAGCTACGGTAGGCGGCGACTATGGCCGTAAACCGGGAGTATTCACCGCTGGCTATAAAGCGGAGGCATCTCCCATGCGGAGGGAAGATGGCATTGCAAAAGTACGCGTCCTTCCTATCCAGGGCGGCATAGTAGCCCCCCGGAGGCAAGGATGGAATAATGGTTCCCAGGGATACCATGCAGAACTTCAACCTTATCCCAAACCGGTTGAGTCCATGCAGGACCAGGAAGGTCTGACCTGTGGTCGAGTGGGGGACTAGGGCATAACGGGAGTAAAACCCCTAGCCCCTTTCGTCCGCTGAAGGGGGACAGGGCTGGAGCAATTTTAAGGTGGTACCTATGCTCCATCGTGCGCAGGACCCAGCGACCTAAAAGTAACTGGGGCCATGCCAGGAGAAAGCGGGATCAGGATCCCGTCCTGCGACTGGTACACCGCCCTCCGGTGAACCTTGGAAGGTCCGTCTTTGGTCCCAGTGGTAATTGCGAGGGACCTCGACTTTGGCTTTTTAGGGGGCCTGACGTTTGTCTGCGACCACCTTGGCCTTGCCGTTTTCCAGAGTTCTGCCTCTGGCTAGGCACAGAGTATGGCGGCTGGGGCCATAAAGGCCTGCGTTTGGTCGCAGGCGTATACATGCTGAGACGCATTAGGACCCTATTGTCCAGCAGGCTTCGCAGTCTGGGGCTGTCTCTGCCGCGAAGATGCCTTTACCAACAAAGGGTAAATTCTTTCCCCCGTCCTCCAAGACGGCAGCGAACTCTAGGTGGGAGGTTCGAGGGAGAAACTCCTCCACCCAGGTGCTATAATTATCGCAGCTAAGCAAGGCTTGTTGCTTCGCTACCCAGAGGTGCAGGGCCCCTGCAGAGTACACCTTGCATTCGCCAAGGCTCTTTCCGCTTCGGGGCTGGCGCCCGCTGGCCATAATATCAGGATCGTGGTCCTGAGCATAAAATCCGCGCATATGGGGTGACACGGATGCGTGTTCGGACGGCCATGGAGGTACTAAAAGAGGGCACGGGCCGAGTCCCTGACTCACTCGGACCTTGCCCAACTCGGCACCGGGGACCGGCATCGGGAGGCGTATCGGTACCTGGAACGAGATCCAGACCCGCAACCAGAACGGTGTCGGGAGGTCGACCGAGGTCTCGAGGCTCGGAGAAGAGCTACAGGAGTCAAGGTACCTGCCCCGGTGCCAGATGTCGGAACGGTGCCGATAGCGGGTCGGCGAACGGGATACCGACCGGTGCAGTGAGTGTGACCAGTACCGAGGAAAACAGTACCGGGACTGCCAGTGGTGTCCGGCGTGCCGACAGGACTTGGAGCGTCTGCGGGACCGTGATCATAGACGGTGCCGCTCTGCTGTACTGACAGGGGACAGTCCCTTGAAGAGACTGTATTACCCGTACCGGCGGTGCCCGGGTCAGGCAGCACTGACTCCGTCATGGCACTGAGAGCCCTCGCCGTTGGTAACATCTCCGGCGCGCAGGGAACAGCAGGCTCAACCACAGTGCGTACTGGGGAGCTGTCAGGCACCGGATTCGACGGCCCTCGTGGGGCCGGGATCCATGGTACCGAGGTCATCAGAGCTTCGGTAGGTGCCGGTGCCGGGAGAACCGAGTTAGATAAGCCGTCTGGCTGGGGTGCCGTCAGCACTGAAGCAGCGGGAGTAATACGCTCAACCACGGCGCGTGCCGGGGAGCCGTCGGGCACCGGATTCTACGGCCCTTGCGGGACCGGGATCGACGGTGCCGAAGCAGGTGTCGGTGCCGGGCGATCCAACTTAGACTAGCCCTCTGGCCGCGGTGCCGTGGGCACGGAAGCAGCCGGAGAAGTAGCTCGACCACGGCGCGTGCCGGGGAGCTGTCAGGCACCGGATACTATGGCCCTTGCGGGACCGGGATCGACGGTGCCGACGTCATCGGTGCCGCAGCAGGTGTCGGTGCCGGGCGATCCGACGTAGACGAGCTCTCTGGCTGCGGTGCCGTTGGCACGGAAGCAGCTGGAGCAATACGCTCAACCACGGCGCGTGCCGGGGAGCCGTCAGGCACCGGATTCTACGGCCCGTGTGGGACCGGGATCGACGGTGCCGACGCCATCGGTGCCGCAGCAGGTGTCGGTGCCGGGCGATCCGACGTAGACGAGCCCTCAGGCTGCGGTGCCGTTGGCACGGAAGCAGCCGGAGCAAAACGCTCAACCACGGCGCGTGCCGGGGAGCCGTCAGGCACCGGATTCTACGGCCCGTGTGGGACCGGGATCGACGGTGCCGACGCCATCGGTGCCGCAGCAGGTGTCGGTGCCGGGCGATCCGACGTAGACGAGCCCTCTGGCTGCGGTGCCGCTGGCACGGAAGCAGCAGGAGCAATACGCTCAACCACGGCGCGTGCCGGGGAGCCGTCAGGCACCGGATTCCACGGCCCTTGTGGGACCGGGATCGACGGTGACGACGTCATCGGTGCCGTAGCAGGCGTCGGCGCCGGGCGATCCGACTAGACGAGCTCTCTGGCTGCGTGCCGCTGGCACGGAAGCAGCAGGAGCAATACGCTCAACCACGGCGCGTGCCGGGGAGCCGTCAGGCACCGGATTCTACGGCCCTTATGGGACCGGGATCGACGGTGACGACGTCATCGGTGCCGTAGTAGGTGTCAGCGCCTGGCGATCCGACTAGACGAGCTCTCTGGCTGCGGTGCCGCTGGCACGGAAGCAGCAGGAGCAATACGCTCAACCACGGCGCGTGCCGGGGAGCCGTCAGGCACCGGATTCTACGGCCCTCGTGGGACCGGGATCGACGGTGCCGACGTCGTCGGCGCCGGGCGAGCCATCTTAGACGAGCTGTCTAGCTGTGGTGCAGCTGGCACAGAAGCAGCAGGAGCAGTAAGCTCTACCACGGCGCGAGCCGGGGAGCTGCCAGGCACCGGATTCCCTGGTCCTGGGGGACTGGAATCGACGGAGCCGAAGTCATCGGTGCCTCTGCAGGCCGGATAACGCAACTGAGGCGAGCTCTCTGGCTGCGATGCAGGTGGCACGGAAGTAGCGGGAGCAGGGGGCTCAACCACGGCGCGTGCCGGGGAGCCGCCAGGCACCAGCAGGAATCGTAGACTCTCTCGACCTCGGAAGAAGGGAACGGTGCCGAGTCGACATCGGTGCCGGCGACGGTCGGTGCCGGAAGGCCTTGGTGGTACCGGCGGGGTCCGGTGCCGAGGAGGCGCTTCTGCCCGCCGCTTGAACATCGCTCCGCGCCCAAGGTGGAGGGGCAAGTGAAAGTCCCGCACCTTTTTGTTCTCGGCTTAAAAGCCTTGCAAATGGGGCACTTATCTGTCAAGTGTGATTCTTCAAACAGGAGTCATGTAGATCTCTCTTCGGCCGCGGCTTCTGGTAAGCCGGGCCCCTTTTGAAAATCTGGTGAGCCATGCATGGCTCCGGCACTGGGCTCATGGAAGGGGCTACTTCCTGAACCCCGCTAACTAAACTAACCATGTTAGCAAGGAAAACACGTATAACCATACAAATATATATATAAAAGTGTTATAACTGCATAATTATATACGAGAAAACGAGTAGCTAGGGAAGTGGAGGTCAGCTAAGCCGCGCTCCACTGTTCCAACGACCGACACGGGCGGTAAGAAGGAACTGAGGAGCGGGTGGGCCGGCAGGAGTATATATGGAGCGCCATGGTGGCGCCACTCTAGGGGGCGACCTGCCGGCCCACTGAGTTGCTAGGGTAAAAGTTTTCCGACGAATGTGCACGCGCGGCGCGTACACCTAACTGGAATGGATATGAGCAATCACTCGAAGAAGAACTTAAGTTCTAGCTTTAGGGAGCTCTGATTTTTCCAAGCAACAGTTCTGTCAGGTACCTTTAGATCCTTGCCTCACTTTACGTTTCACAGAGGAACTTGGGAGATCGTGCTGAGGTAGAGAGTCTTTAACTGTTGGCAGCTGCTCAGCCCTGCAGACTTTCCGGACACACTGATTCTTAATGTGTCCCATTGGCTGTTTATCAGCCTGACTCACGTTTACATTGGCTTCCAGATCTCGTGTGGGGCTGGGGAAAGCTTCACCCCATGGATTTAAGAAATTATTTCCTTGGAGTGGATTTTGAATCCGTTCTAATGGAGGCTGATGGCATTTGCTGAATGTTTGGCTTCCATCAGGAAGATCAGCCTCAGTTGGCCATAGAACATCTGTCATTTCCGCTTCTGGGGCCTCACCAGCTGCAGGAATGAGCACCCTTGTTTTGCGTATAGGTGACCTCTCAGGGTCACCCTCACAGTTTTCCTTTTCATGGTGAGAATCATTTGACAAGAGATGACTGTTTTCCTTTAGCATTGTGAGATCTGAAGTCTCAGGACAGGCTTGTGACCCATTCAGTGCAGGTCTGCAGGTAGAACCCCATCTGCCCCTTCCTCTCCTCCAGGATTTTCCCTTAGCTTGTTTCGTACTAATAACAGTCTTCTGAGAAAGAGAACCACTGGAGGTGCTCCTCTCATCTGAGAGAGGGAGAGATTTCTGAGAACTACTTGAACTCACTGGGTCACTCTCTGCACCTAGAAAAGGGAACGGAGTGCCGCTTGCCTGCACGACACTCCTGGCAGTTTCTTGGTAGAGCTGATCTGAATTTGAATTTACCTGCTTTTGTCTACTTCGCAGCCCTTTCCTGCTCCTGCCCAACTGGCTGAGAATGACAGCCTCCAGGTCTACTTTCCTCTGGCAGTTAGACATACGCCGAGTTGTCCTAACATAATATTCTACAGGAAAGAGAAGTCCTTCAATCATTGTGCAAGAGCTCAGCGCGCTTTCTGCTGCAGGAGGGGTCTTCTCTAGGACAGGAGACCCTGCTTCAGTCTGAGCCTCTGGATTCCTCAAAGGTTCTTCAACATTATCCAGAAGAGAGTCTGTGTTCACAGGTCTTGAGCTATTGGTCTCATTGTGGTTTCTTTCTTTATGGGGTCTGCTTTCACTAGTGCTAGGGTTGCTTCTGCCTGCCGGGGATGATTGATTATTTGTAGTTAAATCCAAGGCCCTACACAACTCTTCCCGATCCATTTGGTTTTCTATACAGGCAAGTTCTTTTCCTGTATTCTCAATGTTTTCAAGTGAAACAGGGATATCACTCACTAACCACTGGGGCAGTGGCTCACAGCTATCACAGATGTCCTCAGCACATGGAGACACAGGCTGCTGAACGTTATTGCCACCCATCAACATGTCTGAAAGTGGTTTGGGGACACTCAAAAATACATTTTCTTCAGGCATTTCCTGCAAATCTCCTACCTGTGGATCTTGAGGCGTTAAACCTTTTTCTTCCCTCACAATGACTGGCCTGGGGGCCTTCTGTATTTTATTCTTGGTGTTTGAGATGGTGTTTCTCCCCTTGAATACTGGTGACCCAGGCTCCTCTGTACTAGCCATTTCATTTTCCAGTGTTTCCCCAGCACTGACTGGTGGCACTTCACAAGTTGATTCTCTCCCCTCTGAGACCGAAGTTATTCCACTCCTTGGCAGTTGGTTTTGTTTCTCCTCAAGAACAGATCTCATGAGGCCAGAGAGGGTATTTTCTGAGTCACTATTTGTGCTTTCTGCCAATGAATTTTCCTGCAAGTTAACTTCACTGTTGAAGAATTCAGGCTCAAGTTTAAACGTGACGGACATTTTTTTCTCAGTGCCTGAGTCAGAACAGGTATTGGTCTGTAATCTACATGTTCCAGGTCTATCGCCACCATTGGGAGACTGTTTATCCATCAATTCTGTGGAGACAAATGCAATTAGCATTCCCCAAGAAAAGTCCCACTAAGACAGGAGGCAACAAAGCAGAACCAGAGACAATTTTACAAAAATGGCAAACTAAGGGTTCTGCAAAAATTATTCCACCGACATTTTATATTTCAGCCAAGAAAATTAAGCAGACACACCATATGATGCTCAGTTTACTAAGCATACACCAAATTAATACATGCTTAATAAGCAATGATGCTTCTAGAAACTAGATGGTACAATGTGTTAATCTACTGGTCTTTCATCTCTGAAGACCTTTCTTGTGCCTGAAAAGGAACTGAGATGGATAGTTTCATCCTTATCACTATCAGGCAAGCACAAACTTACCAGCACAAATAGAAGACTCTGCCCAACACTAGAACAGAGGCGGTAACACCAGGCTCAAGAAGCACTGGCAAATGGGGGTAGGACTGTAATTACGGATGATCGTGTGGGTCATGATTTAGGGGTATTGTCAGAGCCGCATATTGTGTGCCAAGGGGTAAGGCAATAATTGAATAAAAGGAACAATTCAAGTCAGAATTTTCATGAGTGTTAGCAGAGCTGGGAAGCACCCTAGGACTGTGGTATCACATTGTGCCATAGGTCAGGACTGAGGTGATTAGGCAGAAGTAGGTGGTAAATCAGAGTTGGCACCTAAGTCTTGACATGCAACACATACTATACTATATTATACTACTTCTATACTATACTGAACTGTAGCGTGGGATCACACAGCTCTATTCATAAGGACAAAAGGTTAAAGAAAGAAATAATCACATCTCAACAGGTTATATTTTGAACTGTTACCTGTGGTGGTATTCTCCGTTTCCTCTTGCCTAAGCAATTGATTTTGTTCTGCAACAGTCTTCTTAACATAATTTTTAACCCTCTCAGCTCTTTGTGCACGCTGTTAAAACAACAACAAATCAATGACTCAGCATTTCATTGTCTGCAGTTTTTTGGTTTTTTTAAGAATAAACTTCATCTCCCAAAATCTGAGCATCTTTCACCAAATTTATCATTCAGAAACACAAGAGTCAGGCAAACTTAATAATTCAGGGTTAAACTATGGTGCTTACCTACCTGTAACCTGTTGAATGTTTTGCTGTATTCTCTTTTCAGGAAGGCTAACTTTTCTTTCAGCTAAAAAACAAAGATGACACATCACAGATATTACACAATGCCTACAGTAAGTAAAAACTGAACCAAGGCCTAGAATTGTGCAGTGACATTTTAAACCTAGAAAATTCATACACCCAATTCATACACACTCAAGCATCTTGAGAAATATTAAGGCTTCATTGCTCAAGACCACTGCTTAGTTCTCAGGCCTCTGTCCCAATCTTCTTATTCACTACTCTGACCATGTGAAACCATCTTCAAATCCCTCTGCTAGCCTCCTCTTGCCTCCCATACCAAGCCCTATCTTTTTATCCTTACCTACAAGGCCCTGGACAATGCCATTTCTGCCTGTATACCTTCTTCCTCAACACTCCATCTCATCTGAAACCTTTGCCTTTTCTTGCCTTCAGGTCTTTCTCCATCCTACACCTTCTACTTGGAACTCTCTCCCATTCTGAGTGCCAAAGGGCATCCTTCTCTATTAAAAGCAGCGAAGAGTCCTGTGGCACCTTATAGACTAACAGATGTTTTGGAGCATGAGCTTTCGTGGGTGAATACCCACTTGTCGGATGCATGCATATTCACCCACGAAAGCTCATGCTCCAAAATGTCTGTTAGTCTATAAGCTGCCACAGGACTCTTTGCTGCTTTTACAGATCCAGACTAACACGGCTACCCCTCTGATACTTCTCTATTAAAATACCCCTTTACAAGCAACTGCTTCTGTGAGGTATTTCAGCAATAAGCCATTGTGCACTATAGAGAAGCTGTAATAACTCACAATTGAGATCTGAATTGTTCCATTATAAGGCTGATTTTTACATATCCAATCGCTCAACTTTACCAGAATTAACAAATCCATCTAAAAATGGCCCTGCAAGGTCCAATGGAAGGGTAGAAGTTTCCTGGGAAGCTTGAGGACTGACTGAGGTATTCACAAGCTAACAGAGATCCAAAAATGAGGTGGGCCAACTTTCTGAAATATTTCCTAATACTGTTTGCCTCTTCACAGCTCAAAACCAGTGTGAGCTAGAAGTGCCAAATTTGATTTGTTGAGCTGGTCTCTTTAACAATGGAGAAACCTTCTGTCCTTCTTCTTAGCCCCCGTGCCCACACAATACAAAGGCTTGGGCTCCAGAGTTTTCAAACTCTGAACCAGCCAGAATGGCAGCCTCTGAAACTGTCAGATGTAGTTCCAAGCATCCTAAGGCTCATGTTAGAATTGCTACATCATATGCACCTTAGTATGTCATTTGCCCAGGCTGCAAGCAAATTTCACATAAATATTTTCCCATGTTAAGCCATAATGGGCTTAAATTGCCAATGGGCTTAAACTGCAGCAAGGGTGGTTTAGGCTGGACATTAGGAAAAACTTCCCATCAGGGTGGTTAAGCACTGGAATAAATTGCCCAGGGAGGTTGTGGAATCTTCATAACTGGAGATTTTTAAGAGCAGGTTAGACAAACACCTGTCAGGGAAGGTCTAGATAATAGTTAGTCCTGCCATGAGTGCCAGGGGCTGGACTAGATGACCTCTCAAGGTCCCTTCCAATCCTACAATTCTATGATAATTCTGCTGTGCTTTGCTTCACTCATTCATTGAAAACTACCACATTAGTAGTTCACAGATGTCCAGAATAAGGCACATACCCTTTAGAAACCTGTAATGAGTATCAAAGCATCTCATGGTTACACACAGTGTTGTAGCCTTGTCGGTCCCAGTATACGAGACACAAGGTGGATGAGCTCTGACCAACAGAAGTTGGTCTAATAAAAGATATTATCTTCCTCACTTTGTCTCTCTATGAAAGTAACTCTGGCATTTAGATACATTTTAAATTTAAGGAAATCATACAGAAAAAAAATTGTAACCAGCAGTTAAGATAGAAAATAGTGATTATAATTACTTGTTGGGGAGAGGGGGGAGCCCTTAATAGTGTAGTTTTCTCACAATAACACAAGTGGGAGAAAGTCTGGGGAGTCAGAGTTACAGTTACACTTGGTCAATCATTAAAATATACAATAATGCACAAATTAGATCAACTAAACAACCTTAATACAGCCCACGGTAAAACCAAGAGACAATCCTCTCCTCCAATAACACAGTCTACATTGACTCTAAAAACTGAGACGTGATCTGACTAAATTGGCTTATTTGTGTTGATGGGCTAATTGGATACAGTGGGAGCCAAACTGTGTTGTCATATTATGAGACTTATCATAGACACTTGCCTAACATATCTGGGGCTATGGACCTCAAGGTCTGGAACCAAAGTTAGGTAGCTTACAGGGAAGTAAGATAACATATATGTACAAATCTGAAGCCACGCACTCCAGTTCCTTGACTCCACAGGCAAACATACATAGAGCATACTTAAGATTTACTAAAGAGCTCATCAAAATGTCTCTCTTACAAGTAACATGTATAGTTAGTATAGTATTAGGAACACAGGAAATTTTTTTTTTTTTACAGTCTATTAGTTTTATTTATGCATTTCTCTAAAGATGAATAAGCCTTTACCTCACTACCCTCATCTGTTGAGCACTTAGAAAGTAAACATCTGTAAATATGGTACAGTATTCAGTATCCTTACAGTTATAGGCACGTATACCTTTGAGGAACAGTGTGAGGCAATTTCTCCCAGTATCAACCATGTCAAACAGCAGTTTTACAATTATATAGTATTTTCTGGATAATTGTATGTGCACTTTTTTGAGCACCAAATGATCTCTTTTTAGATATTCTTTAGGCAGAAGATTTTAGTAGGCCCTTAAATGGTTTCCTGCTTTCTAATAATTGGATATTTTATTCCTCTTTCAGCATAAAAATATCCTGGAATCATCAGCCTTTCCTGGACATGTGTTTTCTGAAAAATTATCAAGACTCTCTTACTTAACTACTGATTATTATTAACAATAACTTCTGCAGCAAGGGTGGTTTAGGCTGGACATTAGGAAAAACTTCCCATCAGGGTGGTTAAGCACTGGAATAAAGTGCCCAGGGAGGTTGTGGAATCTCCAAAACTGGAGATTTTTAAGAGCAGGTTAGACAAACACCTGTCAGGGATGGTCTAGACAATACTTACTCCTGCTATGAGTGCGGGACAAATTTTAAATTTGCTTGAGAATCAAATAACTATTTATAGGAAGTACAGTTTTAACAATCAGGGCCATCAGCCTGGGAACCATCCATATTTGTATCTGGCTCTCTGTGATTTAGGGCCAAACCATGCTCCCTTTTAAGTCAATGTGTCTGCCCAGGCAAGTGGGATTGGTCCATACACCATAAGGTTCTAAGAACAGCCAGACTGGGTCAGACCAAGGGTCCATCTAGCCCAGTATCCTGTCTGCCGACAGTGCCAGGTGCCCCAGAGGGAATGAACAGAACAGGGAATCACCACGTGATCCATCCCCTGTCGCCCATTCCCAGCTTCTGGCAAACAGAGGCCAGGGACCCCATCCCTGCCCTGCCCTGCCCAGCCTGGCTAATCGCCATTGAGGGACCGACCCTCCAGGAACTGAGCCACTTCTCCTGCGGGCGGGGGCCAGCCTCTCCCCGCGGGCACGCAGCCGACTCGGAAAAACCGGGCAGCGCGTCACGGCTCGTGGGCCGCGCCACAGACAGCAGAGCAGCGCCCGCACCTTCTCCTTCTCCTGCCAGGTAAGCGCCTTTCCCGCGGGGGGCCCGTCCATGGCGAGCATCGCCGGCCCCGGCGGGACCCAGCCGCAGGCGCCCCAGGCACGGCCCGACAGCCTCCGACTGCGGGGAGCGAAGGGGCTCAGAGGCCGGAGACCCGCGGCCGGGCCGGGCCGGACCGGACTCCGCTCGCGCCTCAGCCACCCATCCCCGCAGGCGCTACACCAGGCAGGCAGCTGAGCGCGCGCCGGTGGGGAGTGACGACAGCAGGCGGCCGAGCTCGGGTTGGTCGGCATGGAAGGGGCGGCGCAGCTTCTGAGAAGAGATTGGCCAGTCCGTTGTGGGCGGATGTGACGCTGCGGCAAGCCGGCCGAAGATTGGCTGTGTTTGTGGGGAGGCCGGAAGCGGCGGTACGGAGGCCGAGCGGCGATTGGCGGAAGCGGCGGCGCGATGGAGCTGAGCGAGATGCTGTATAACAAGTCCGAGTACATCGAGACGGTGCGGGGCCTGCCGGGCGGGGGGAGCAGCGCGGGGCGCGCCGGGACCTCGCGGGGCGGGGCCGGCTCGGCTCCTGCCCCAGCCCCAGCCGGGGGCGGTGTCATCGTGCCGCAGCGCCGCTCTCAGGGCGGCGGGGCCCGGGTCAGGCCCGTGCCCCCAGTATCCTGCCTCTGAGCCTGGCAGATGACGAACGGGGCCAGTATCGAGTGATCCACCCCCTGTCCTGCAGCCAGAGGTTAGGGACACCCAGAGCACGGGCTTGTGTCCCTGCCCATCTTGGCTGACAGCCATCGACGGACCTACCCTCTGTGAACTTCCCTGGTGCTTTTTTGAACCTACTTATACTTTTGGCCTCCACAGCATCCCCTGGTAACAAGTGCACAGCTTGACTCTGGGTTGTGTTGGCTATTTTTGTTTGCCTTTTAATTTCAGCTGGCAGCCCCTCCTTGTGTTACGGGAAGGGGTAAATAACGCTTGCCTCTTCGCTTTCTCAACAGCTCTAGCACATCCTCCCTTAGGTCTTTCTTTTGAAGCTGAGCAGTTCCTCTCATTTTAATCTCTCCTTGTGTGGAACCTGTTCTATACCCCTCGTAATTTCTGTTGTACTTTTCTGTACCTTTTCCAATTCTTATATACACACACCCTTCCTTTCTCTATCTGAGATAGGGGTGACCAGAACTGCATGCAGTACTCAAGGTGTGAGCGTACCATGGATTAATATAGGGGCATTATGATATTTTCTGTTTTATTAGTTGTCCCTTTTTTAATGATTCCCAACTTTTTTGACTGCAGCCGCACATTGAACAAATGTTTACAGAGAACTATCCATGATGACTCCCAAGATCTCTTTCTTGAGTGGTAACAGCTAATTTAGAACCCATTATTTTTTCCAATGTGCATCACTTTGCACTTATCAACATGAATTTCATCTGCCATTTGGTTGCCAAGTCACTCGTTTTTTTAAAGAGCCCTTTGTAACTCTTTGTAGTCAACTTTGGACTTAACTATCTTGAGTAATTTAATATTTCCAAATTTTGCCACCTCACTGTTGATCCCCTTTCACCATCATTTATAAATATGTTGACAGCACAGGTCTCATTATAGTTCCTTGGGGGACCCTGCTATTTGCCTATCTCCATTGTGAAAACTGATCATTTATTCCTATCCCTTTTTCCTATCATTTAAGCAGTTACTGACCCATGAGAGAACCTTCCCTCTTATTCCATGAATGCTTAGTTTGCTTCATTTCTCAGAACTCCCACGGGAGACATGGCCCTGTCCTAAGGAGCATCCAGTCCAAAGGCTGGTCTTGACAGATAGGTAAGGGATGATTGCAGAGCAGACGGGAGGATGTGGTCCTGGTCTCTGCTCTGAACTAGGTGCACACAGGTTTTAGTGTACAAGGCATCCAGGCAACCTTTGGCTGTGAGAGCTCCCACTCCAGAAGAGCAGGCTGCACTGGAAGGCCCAAAAGAAGGAGTTATCTGAGATTTTAAAAGTCTCTTTTTCGTCTTAGTCAAGTTTTTGTTTTTCCTACTTGCAGGCCTCCAAATCAGGGGGCCTTAGGACAGAGGAGTATGACGAGGGTGATGGCCTAGCACATCTATCACTTCTTCCTTGTATTCTTTAAATTACAATATTACAGTCCTGGAGCAGAGTCCCAATGGAAGATTTACTATCAGAAGAGAGCCTGAAGAAGAGATTCAGTGGAGGACAGTGGACTATTCTGCTGATACTACGTTGGATCTTGCCTAAGGACTAACATCCAGGAGTCCTGGAGGCAGCGTTAAAGCATTCTGTTTGCAAACGATGTGCTATAAAATTCTATAGTGAAGGTTCATTATAATAAAGTACCCCACACAATCCACAGGTATAATAGGACTTTTGTATCACAAGGATGTATTTCTGTCATTGATCGTCTCTCTGTCTCTTGGTTTCCTTCAGGCATCTGGCAACAAAGTCAGCAGACAGTCTGTGCTCTGTGGAAGCCAGAACATAGTTCTGAATGGAAAGGTGGGTAATACCAAGTCACTGGTGTACTTTTTGTAAAATTGAGCATTTCTGTGGTTTACAGTCAAACTCTCATGTGATAAATTGTATAATCAACTGACCACACTTCAGTTTGTTATGAAATATACTCAAGGCCAAATACCCAGTGTCAGTCAGATTAATATGGTACAGGAAAAAGGTTCTATACATTACAGTCTCTGAGAAGTCATGCCATGCAGTGATGTTGCATTCATCTTATGCAAGTGGTGTGCTCCCCAAATTATACATTTTATCTAGTATTATTTATATGATGATTTTACAAGTTGTATATATCTTTACATGTCACTAAAGTCTAACCCATCAGGTCCATCTCCTGGTTTTCCATCCCTGCCCATCCTGGATAACAGCTAGTGATGGACTTATACTCCATGAACCTATCTAGTTCTTTTTGTGTCCCAGTTCCCTAGTTTGTTGTCCTGTTTCTTCCTTATCTTTGCTTTGGATACTAGCATTCAAGGTACTGGTCCGTGAAGGTACTGCCCGAACTAGTACTAAGACATACAACAAATATATCTGTAGATGTGTGTGGATAATAGATATTAATAATATGATCAATGTTTGTTAGCCAGCATATAATAGTCAACACATGGCACATGTAGCTTCCTTGCAAATGAGCTTTATATTTCTAACCCTTTGCCTTTCACATTATTTTTCGCTCCCAGATTTAGTTCCTAGTACTGTATTCTTCTAGTGCAGTTCTCCTGATTCATCTCACATACTTATTTTGTTGATCATTGTCATCCTCTCTAATATTTTTTCTGTCAACTGGAAGGAAGTGTTAACTAATGCTTAGAACAGGATTCATAGATTCCAAGACCAGAAGGGAGCACTGTGATCATCTAGTCTGACCTCCTGCATAGCACAGGCCATAGAACTTCCCCAAAATAATTCCTAGAGCAGAGATTTTAGAATAATATTCAATCATGATTTTAAAAATGTGGGTGATGGAGAATCCACCACGACCCTGGGTAAATTGTTCCAGTGGTTCTCACTGTTAAAAATGTACATCTTATTTACAGTCTGAATTTATCTAGCTTCAACTTCTAGCTATTGGATCAATTGCAGTATTGGGATCCAAAATCTCTGCACCCGCTGTGTAGCCTTTGGGCAAGCTGCTTAACCTTTCTGTGCCTCAGCCTGACTACTGGTGGAGTGGAGATAAGAACTGACTCCTTTGTATGGTGTCTTGAGATGCTCTCATGAAAGGGACTCTAGCAGTGAATCTGCATTTTCTGTTCTCATTCATGTGGTTTGCTCTATAGGGCCACGATTCATATACTTATATGTGCCAGTGACAAAAGCTGGTGATCCTTGGGCCCAGCGGAGCCCTGCTGGAAGATATAATTTAATTGAAGTTACACTAGTTGATCCATGTGGCCCTATATAGTATAATAAAGCTTACTGAAAACATTGGCAGAACTTGAACTCGTTTGGCTCTCTTTCTCTTGTTACCTAGACGATAGTTATGAATGATTGTATTATTCGTGGTGATCTGGCAAACGTAAGAGTTGGACGCCACTGTGTTGTGAAAAGCCGCAGTGTCATCAGGCCGCCTTTCAAGAAATTCAGCAAGGGGTAGGAGTTTCTATTTTTTCTGTGCTGTGCTATGAGGCTTCTTAAACTGAAAGGTGACCTTAGACGCTTTGGATTTGCTAAGAGCTGAACTCAGGGGGACTGTTTCTGTTGCTACAGTTTTGTATAAATCCTCCTAAGTCAGCATTTTATCTTATTCCCTGCTCTGCTTTGTGGGTCAGTAATCCTATCAAATTACAGCATGGAAGTCACTGGACTGAACTCAGAGACATAGGCGAAGGAGAGGCTGACCTATTTATTTTAAATGTACATATCTGCAATCTTTACATCTAAATATATTTTGCTAGTAGCTAGGATTCTTAAACAATTCTGTTTTAACTCTTCAGTTCACCTTTTAAAAATACTCGCGCAATTGGAAATACTTACTCCTTTTCTAAGTCTTGAATGCAGCCTGGGACTAGCACATACTCCTCCAGTGCACCTCAGCCAGATCTAACTATATTACTACCATATTTTAATAATGGCTATAAAAGAAGAATCTTGCATTGTACAATGTATGTCTCAGATCTCTGGTACTGGAGATAACTAGGCTGGAATATTATTATTTGTTGGATCTGTTTATTTGTCCCTTGGTGTCTGTGTTATTTAACATGCATGGAAAAACATCCCCAAACTGATCCATCAGGCTACTATACTTCCTTTTTTCAAGACCAGCCTCTGCCCTGGATGCAGTCTGTAAGAAACATCTATAAGATGCCTATAGGAAATCAGCCGGTTAATGATGGCTAGGTTGTAGAGCAGTTGACGATACCAAGTGGTTGCTTATTTGTAACAGAAAAAGACGTGTATGTTCGTATGTTACTTGTCATGTGTGGCCCAATCCTGCAATGAGAGGTGAACCAGGGATCCCTGCACTCACATGAAGCCCCACTGGAGTCAGCTGGGCCCATCAGACTGCAGTGATTGCACATTGAGGGATCCAGGGCTTTAGATATTGTATTCCAGCCATAGTCTCCGAGGGTTGAGGAATTTCTAATATAAACTACATGCTTGAAATGAATTTAACTTCAAAATACCCTATCAGACTTACTTTCTGCATCAAAAGAAGCAAAATGGGCACAATCCTTTTTTTCCCTTTGCAGTTTACCTCTTATGACTAGTATCTAATATCTTGGCTGAAGCATTGGCAAAAGAAATCCCTTATAGATTCCAATGTCTAAATGCACACTCAGCCCACTGGCCTTTATTTAAATCTAATCTGAACATGGAGCTTTCCTTTGGGACCATGTATCAGCTATAGATATTTTGCATTAACCTTCATATCCAGTCATGGGCTATTATGGCCTTATCAATGTTTATCAGTGAATGGCTCTAAAAGGATTAAAATCACTTAATCATTATGAACTTTCAGACTTCACTGCTTTATTCTTCTCATTCCTGCTTCCCATTGGGGATCCTAATTCAAAATGCTTTAACAGGCAGCTGACCTAAAGCTTCTAAACAGCATGTTAAGCCCAGAAAATGTCAGACTTTGTGTGTTCATTGTCCTAGCTGTCTGCTTGGAATTGAATAGTTAAAATTCAGTATTCAAAAGAGAACAGATTTAATGTGTGGGTTTTTTTCCTCCTGTGGAGTTTTAAATACAGATAGTTGCTTCATTATTTGAGCCCATTTGTGACAGCCAGAGAGGTACCTCTGCCCTGAAAAGCTTATGGTCTGTTGGGGCAGCATCACAAACCAGTTAGTGTTAATGCTTTATTCAGCCATAGCCAGCTCTCAACCTCATTCCTTCTCCCTCTGGCACAAGAGACATGCAGGAAACAAAGCTGGAATGCATCATGTAACAATCTCTGGCCAGCAGCTCAGACAGCAGAATTTAGAGCAGCTCTTGGGCTGCTGTTTTAGGCCCCATCCAGTCCCAGGAGCAAAGGGGGTTTATAGCCACTTTTTTCCACCTTCCTTCCTGTAAGTAGAGCTCGGACAAACCCAGGGATTCAGACCTTAAATTGTTTTAAAAAACACCATCTTGGTGATATTTTCATATGGCCACAGAATCTTCTACTGTGACTGTTACAAGGTGCCTGGTTTGCAAACTGTAGCAGGACACAATTTAATTCATGAGCAAATGAATGAACACAGTCCATGACTGTGCCCCTAGGGATGTCCTGCTCGAATGTCCTCGAACACTCCGATTCTAGCACACTTCCTGAGCAGTAAAGTATCTGGTGCACTGGTAACGCAGGCCCGTTAAAGAGCTGCTAGAGTTAGAAGGCAGCAATACTTGAACTTCTCCCAGTTTGTAACAAGCGAGCTGGAAGGATGGTCCAGTGGACCTGACACCCAGGTTCAATTCCCTGATACACCATAGGCTTCCTGTGTGACCTCCGGCAAGCCACACAGGCTCTCTGTGCCTCAGTTCCCCATCTGTGCAATGGGGAGAACAGCACTGCCGTGCTTGGGGGGATGTTGAGAGGATAAATGCATTAAAAGATTGTGAAGCGCTTAGATATTGTGAAGACGAGGGCCAGATAAGGCAGAATGTCCATGAAGTCTTGGCTGGCAGGACCTACATATATCCTTGCAGGCTGCTTTGGCTTCTCCTTATTGTCCCCTTCCCTCTCTCTCCCTGCACTAACTCCTATTATAAGCAGTTAATGGCTGTCAGCTAGCCTGGTTTGAAAAGTTGCTTGATCATCATGAGGAATTAATATAAAATGCACCATTACTGGCCACCTCTGTCTTGGCTCCAGGCCCTGCCTTTGGCAAGCTGGTGGGGGTGGGGACACTTACATGATGTTGGGTTTAATGCTATTGTGGATTCATCAGTGCTGCAGAGCCTGAGCAAATAACCCCTTCTCCTTCTCCAGAGTTGCTTTCTTCCCTCTCCACATTGGTGATCATGTCTTTATAGAAGAAGACTGCGTTGTCAATGCAGCCCAGATTGGCTCCTACGTTCACATAGGCAAGAACTGTGTCATTGTAAGTACGCATGGTCAGTCTTTCTTTAAACCCCTCAAATACAGTTAAGAACTTATACTTCCTTTTGCTGGCTCAGAGCATCAGGGAAATTCCCATCCTTGGGTTAAGAGAGATGGACTAACTTTGGATTGGACCAGAAGTTCCCGTACACTGGAACAGATGCTAGCCAGGGGTGATCTCTATTGCCTTGAACGGTCCCCACTTTGATCACTGTCCTCATGTAACAACCCTCCCTCAGCTTGGAGTGTGAAAACTCTTTGAGGGCAGAGACTGTGCTCTTTTGTATTGAGAATGCTTCTAAAGTGAAGGTGCTACCAAAAATGTAACTGGTCCCTCAGGCTTCTGGGCTAAATATAAAGGTGAAGCTTAGCATGAGGAGTCTGTGCTGGATCCCAATGCACCTGTGCTGCATGCCTCCTACTCAGGTATGTACACGCTCTGCTCTGTGATAGAGCTTGAGATTGGGCTTTGGTGAAGGCCAGAGCGCACACAGCTGACTGGGAAACAGCAAGTGCTAGCGGTGTTCTGAAATTGACACAGTAACTTAGGTCTGGGAAGCCTTGAATAATAGGCCTAAGGCAAGTGTGAGGTTTGCCTGACCATGCCCAAGGTGGTCACTTGTGTAATTGACTATGCAGTTAGTGACACTGCCTTATTTTAGTTGAGAAAACTTCTGAATTCTACATTAATACCCACTGATAATGCTAGATCCTGCAGCTTACTCCGCTGCTTCAGAGGAAGAAAGGCAGCCTGCTAGTAGAAGTTCAGATTAACACTAGATCTTTTTCATCACAGACATCAAACACTGCAAAGCCACATTTTCTTCTGCTCCACACAAAACGTGGAGTTGCGGGGAGGTGCCAGCATGTACTACCTGGAAATGATCAGAGCTAGCTGGGAAGGCAGGAATGAGCCAGTGGTACAAAGAGGGCAGAATGCAATAATGTCTTTAAATGGCTTGAGCTTGACAGCCGGCAAAAATGGGGGTGAGTGTAATTAAATGAGGTAGAAGGCCCTTTCTGGGGCCTGTAACCTTATTACCTGAGACACCTTCAGTTTCTTCTCTCCAAGAGTAGCTGGTGCAGGCAGGAGAGGCCCCAAGGGCTCCTTTTTCTGAGCCCATGTCCCAAGGGTATCTCTCTCCCTCTCTCAAGGCAAACCAGGCTGGAAGACATTAGAAAAGCCTCATGACATACAATGGTATTGTGAGGCCTCAATAGCCCCTATCTACCTGGAATGAATGGCCAACAAATGACTCCCATTAGTAATGGCTTTCTGTATCAGTTGGCAGTTTATCATCAAGATTAATGTGCAGTTTGCTGTATCATCATTCGGTTAAACGAATATATGGAGCACTAATTGCTAATCGTTTCAGACAGGCTGCCAAGCGTCTTTGAACAGGGTGACTCTTTCAAAAAGGTTAATGTCCTGAGTTGCATTAAATAGTGCAGCAATTTCAGTCTAATCGCTGTTGCCTGTTTCAAAAACATGCGTGTTCTTTTCAAACATTGTGTTTACACAAGGCTAGACAAGTGGACGTTCCTATTAATTGCTATTTGTTTCTGGGCTTTGTCTGCCTCTGTAAGCCAAATAAGAGCAGTTGGATTGTCAGCATGCATTAGGAATTGTTGATGTCAGGGTATCCAGAGGAGAGTGTGCTTTTCACAGAGGTACAAGTGGAGCTCAGCACAGGTATAGAGAATGCCATACAGCCAAGGTTATTGACTACTGCAGTGGGGAATATTTTGCCCAGTTCCTACATGGTTAGGACTACCAATTCCCACTTGAATATCTACTTACCTGAAATGACTTGTTTTAATATGTAAATCCCTACTATGCATTTATGAGGAACACACAGATTTTTCCACACAAAAGACAGTCTCTGCTAGTATGTGTTGATCTGTAAAACATGAAAGATTGCCATGTATGTTAATGAACAAAAAGTTATTGTTGGCCAAACCTACATAAAACATTTTAATTCCAGCCCGAAGTGTATGAAAGCAAAGAGAGAGACTAGTAACTCTGTACTGAGAGTGCACTAATGATTTCTAGACCGCCAGCATGGCAGTAAGGGCTTATCTATACTAAACAGTTTTGCTGCTTTAATTATGCTGATATAATTTAAGGGGCATTTGCTGTTTTGTGTCGATGGAATGTAAGGGCAACATACCAGTATAGCTAATTTTGCTTCCCAAAGCAGAAATAAGTTATGCCCGTATAAGATAACTTTATCCAGTATAACTGCATCCATACTAGGGCTTATACCAGGACAACTATTGGTAAAAAAAAAAAATAAAAATCACCCACCTAGTTACGCTGGTGTAACTTCTAGTATAGACCAGGCCTAATAGTGAAATCAGCAATCCGAGCTGAGAGGAGACGAACCCTGGGCTGCAGGCAGATATCTTGCTTCTTACAAACAGCCCTCGCAGCAGCTCTGACTAATCGAGAGCAGTCAGACTCACTTCTGAATATTAGAGACATGAGTAGGAGTACGACAAAGCGTGTTTCTGTTGTTATACAATCAAACGGAATCTGGTCTGTGTTTTAGGGTCGTAGGTGTGTTTTGAAAGACTGCTGCAAAATTCTAGCCAACACAGTTCTACCCCCTGAAACCGTGGTCCCGCCTTTTACAGTCTTTTCAGGCTGCCCAGGTAAAGTCCATTTAATTTTACTTCCAGTATAAATTCAGCTAACGTATATCCTGATATTTAAAAGAAATACAACACATTGATGTGGAGAAGGCCAGGTAGGCTCCATGGTTGCACTGTCTTATAGTAAGAGAGGGGAGGGAAGTGCTCAGATAAATGAAAAGTAGCAATTCTAACCAATGGAACTCACTGTCTCAGGATATTATTGGGAGAGGAGTTCAGGATGAGTAAGCATAGCATCTGCACATTCAGTAGCTAGGCTAATACAGCTAGGGCCTGTCAGTCTGATTGCCAGCTCAGACCATTCTTAGTTACAGAATCACTTCCCAGCAGAGCTCAGAATCAACAACGTGGCCTATCAAGCATCCAGCATTCCACAGGCAGTTGTGCTTTGGCATCAAGAAAGCGTCTCCTCTTCTCTCCCATATGATCTGGATTTGCAGGTGCCTCCATAAACACAGCTGGAGAGAATTCTGTTAGACCACTGTGCATGTGCTACCTGCATGGGCAGATGCTCCAAACTAAAGCCTGTGAATGCTCCTGTTAGACTACCCATCTGTGCTGGTACGGAACCCACCCCAACAGCACTGCTGACCATACTGGCGGTGTAAATGTTCCAGTCATTTGGAAACAGCCCTGCTGGAAAGGTCAATGTAACCTTTGTTCCCTTGGTTACTAGCCTTTCTTTAGGAAAGAGCTTTCATGACCCTTGTTTATCTAGGGTGGGTGTAAGCCATGAAGGGATCTAGCTGGAGACAGGCTGCTTTACTGCATCTCATGGGGAAGCCACACTATTGTGTTGATCTACATGAGAGCAGTGTCCCTACACAAGCCCATCGGTTGCTGTTTAACCTGCAGTATATAGAGCATAAATACTAGTGGAGAAGCTGAATAAAACTCTCCCAGGCTCATTGCTTCCCAAGAGAACATGTGCACTCACGCTTCTCTTGGTTTTTTAGGGCTCTTCTCTGGAGAACTCCCAGAATGCACCCAAGAGCTGATGATGGATGTTACAAAGAGCTATTACCAGAAGTTCTTGCCACTTACTCAGGTCTAGTAGCCTATTTACTGTTTCAGAGAAGGAAAGGCACTACAGGGAGCTTTGGGGAGGGGAGGATGTTTAGTGAGCTCTGCTGTTTGGAGTGGCATGTCCTCGCTCTGTGTTATTAACGCTATAGCTCCAGCAAGCAAAACCTTGTGAAAAGTTGCTGTGCCATGTTTAAACTTTGTTTATTTACTCAAATGTATTTTGTTCCATATTGTCTGTGAGCTGCGCCAGTAAATGTTTTGGGGTTGGAGTGCAGTTACAATTCCCGCTAGACTAATGCATCCTGCTGCTGTTGAGCAGTGAGGCAGGACCCTACTGTAAATACTTCCTAGCCAGAGTGAATCGCACATATCTGTTCTATTCAGCCTGACAGTGTGTCTGGCTGTTAGAAATAACCTTCGCTCTCGAACAGAGAGGCTGTGTGGCCAGCATCCTCATTAAGAGTGACTACTGTAAATACTTACTAAGAGCCAGGATTTTCCTTCATCTCCCCTCTAACCCATGGACCGAGATTCTCTCCTGTGCTAAGAATAGAACATCTTCTGCCTCCCTTAGCTCACTTCAAAGCTTTCAGTAGCGTAGCTTTCCTGACTCCTGCCCCACAGGCCTATGGGCAGAGCCTGGGCTTTCTCTGCCCTGTCTGAAGGGAAACGTCTCACCAGCTGGTAACTTCTGGCAGTAGAGACATTTACCTCCACTAATCCCAAACGCCTTGC
Source organism: Gopherus evgoodei (assembly GCF_007399415.2). NCBI lineage: Eukaryota > Metazoa > Chordata > Testudines > Testudinidae > Gopherus > Gopherus evgoodei. Next base: position 84,343,285 of record NC_044331.1, read on the forward strand.
AGGGTTAGTTTTCATGGCTGATGCCCATTTTTCTTCTGAGCATCATGCAGCTCAGTCTCAGCTGGGATTATGGAAAGAGGATGCCCTCTGCTGCACTGAATTATCTGAAACCAAGAGTGGGGGAGTGTGGCATTTATCCAGGTTTGCAGTACTGCATGGGGCAGAGCCTGTTGGCAGCTCTTACTTGCAGTGTAAAATTGTAACATGAAAAAATCAGAAATCTCTAGAAAAAGTAGGGAGTGGCATTTTGGGCACTGTTCAGCAGACACTAGGCATAATTCTTATGGAGGTAGCCTGTGTGCCTAATTCACATGAGGCTACAAACTCCACACACCTGACTCCTGTAGGGTGGGCCCTGCCAAGGATAAACAGAGTCTCTTTTTGTTAGATTGTATTCAACCTTAGCATTACTCCTTCCCTGCTGAATGTGGGGGCCTCTGGGTGGTCTCCTGCACTGACTGAGGAGCCAGGGTGCATGGCAATAGTGTTGTAGGTGTGTGGTGGTGAGAATAGCAGCAAAGGGCCTTTAGCTGTTTTGTATCACGTAGGGCTCTGATACACATTAACTAACTAGCAGCTATATAAATACTACCTGTCTTGTAACTACGGTTAATCAAATGTAACACCACTGTCTGGGTTGTTTGTATTTTTTACTGTACATAAATTAAAAGCCTCTTATATGGGTCAAGTGACTTGAAAGTTGTAACTTTCCAAATCAAATTGCTCTGAAAGCAGAGTAAGCTGTCTGCCAAGGGCACTGAGTTCCTGCTGTGTTGATGGACTCATTCCACATTCTATTGTTCAAAGAGAGGCACCTGAGCTATTACCAGGCATTTAGTTTGAGTGCATTAAAGAGCCTCTTGCATCACCCGAAACAGAATAACTTGTGCTGTTGTTGCTGTCTGTTTCACCTGTATACCTAGAAACAGAAAAATAAAAATCTAGGGCCACTGACGGGAAACTGTCCTGAAAAACTCTGATAAACACCTACCGACCCTGCACAAAACTGTTCGCTCAGCTTTAATGTGATAACAGGCTCCAGTCAAAAAATACTACTAGCTCCAGCCAGGTAGAGAACGGAAGGTGGATATAAACAGTTGCATGAAGATAAGAACCCTCCAGTTTTGCCAAGTACAATTAAAAAAGGCAGTTAGAGGCAAAGGCATCCTTTAAAAACTGGAATTCCAACCCTAGTGAGGAAAACAGAAAGGAACATAAACTCTGGCAAATCAAGTATAATTAGGCAGGTCAAAAAAGGATTTAAAAAGCAACTAGCAAAAGACAAACTAACAGCAGTTTTTGTTTTTAACTATATCAGAAGCAGAAGGCCTGTCAAACAATCAGTGGGGCCACTGGAAGATTGAAGTGCTAAAGAACAGTCAGGGAAGACAAGGCCAGAGTGGAGAAGCTAAATGAATGCTTTGCATTGGTCTTCACTGCAGAGGGGGTGAGGGAGATTCCCACACTTGAGCCATTCCTTTTTAGGTGACAAATCTGAGAAAATTTCCCCGATTGAGGTGTCAATAGCTGAGTTTTTGGAACAAATTGATTAATTAAACAGTAATAGGTCACCAGTGTCAGATGGTTTTCACCCATGGGTTCTGAAGGAACTCGTATGTGAAGTTTCAAAACTACTAACTGTGGCATGTAACCTATTGCTTCAATCAGCCTCTGTACCAGGTGATTGGAGGATAGCTAATGTGACTCTGATTTTTAAAAAAGGCTTCCGAGATAATCCTGGCAATTGCAGGCTGGGAGACTTGACTTCAGTACCAGGCAAATTGGTTGAAACTCTAGTAAAGAACAGAATTATCAAACACGTGGATGGACATGATGTGTTGGGGGGAAAGTCAACACAGCTTTTGTAAAGGGAAATCACGCCTCACCAATCTACTAGAATTCTTTGAGGTTGTCAACATGCATGTGAGTAAGAGTGATACAGTGTACATGGATTGTCAGAAAGCCTTTGAGGTCCCTCACCAAAAACTCTTAAGCAAAGTGAGCAGTCATGGAATGAGAGGGGAAAGTTGTCTCATGGATCAGTAACTGGCTACAAAATAGGAAACAAAGGGTAGACTAAATGGACAGTTTTCAGAATGGAGAGAGGTAAACAGCAGGATCCCCCAAGGATCTGTACTGGAACCAGTTCAACATATTCATAAATGATCTGGCAGAAGGGTTTTAGAGTGGTAATCGTGTTAGTCTATATCAACAGAAGGGGTACACAGGGAGTTGGCAAAGTTTGCAGATGATACAGAATTACTCAAGATAATTAAATCCTAAACTGTGAAGAGTTAAAAAAGGATCTCTGAAAATTGGGTTATTGGGCAACAGAATGGCAGATGAAATTCAGTTTTCAGTGCAAAGTAATGCATATTGGAAAAAAATAATCCCAACTATACATACAAAATGCTGGGGACTAAATTATCTGTTACCACTCAAGAAAAAATTTGGAGTCCTCATGGTTAGTTCTTTGTAACAATTTGCTCAATGTGCAGCAGCAGTCAAAAAAACTAACAGAATGCTAGGAACCATTAGGTACTGTATGCAGTTCTAGTCAACCTATTTCAAAAAATGTATTAAAATTAGAAAAATGTACAGAAAAGGTCAACAGAAATTATTAGGGGTATGGACCAACTTCCATATGCGGAGAGATTAAAGAAGACAAGACTTCATCTTAAAGAAAATAACATGACTGAGGGGGGATATCATAGAGGTCAATGCATCCTAAATAGTGTGGAGAAAGTGAATAGGAAAGTGTTATTTACGCCTTCACACAACACAAGAACCAGGCGTCACCCACTAAAATTAACAGGCAGCAGGTTTAAAACAAACATAAGGAAGTCCTACTTCACAGAACACACAGTCAGCTTGCAGAACTCGTTGCCAGGGGATGTTGTGAAGGGTAAAGTAAAAGTAAAAGAATTAGAGAAGTCCATGGAGGTTAGGCCCATCAACGGCTATCTCCAAGATGGTCAGGGATGCAGCCCCGTGCTCTGGGTGTCAGTAAACCTCCAAACTGGGACTGGATGACAGAGTATGCATCAGTTGATAAATTTCCCTGTTCTGTTCGTGCCCTGTGAAGTCCCTGGCACTGGCTGCTGTCAGAAGCCAGGATACTGGGCTAGATGGACCCATTGGTCCAATGCAATGTGGCCGTTTTTATATTCTTAATCCCTTGGAGTTAATTGAAAAGTCACACTTGTAAGGAAACCAAATGCAGTGTGGAGCCTTGCCACAAAATGAGCTCCACTGACAGGCAGTGAGTTTCAAGTCTGAAGAGCTGATGCCAATTGCCCACTTTAGCTTTAATTCCTCCCACCCACCCTTAAAGAGTAGGGAAATAAAGAAGAGCCCTGCTGCTAGAAGGGGAGTGAAGAGATTGTTTCTGGAACAGGCAGCCAGCCACAAATGTAGCCCACACTTATTCTTAATGGGGAGGTGTAGGTTATGGAGACTCCATCTCCCAGCATGCCATATTTCAGCTGGAACTGTTGTAGTCCTGTCTCTTAAGAGCTAGGGTGTCTATCCTCAGGTGTTATCCTAATTCCAATTTGGTAATTGCATTCCGCCTACATCAGTTATCTCAGAAATGTTAGTTGGATACTGCATCCTTTGGTTCCTGTCACTTTACCAAGGTGCACTGTTAAACAGCCATGTTCCACCCACCCCCACCCTGAGCAACAGGTGAAACGATATCTACAGCTGTCTGCAATGGCCCTGCAGCACGAGGCTTTCTTACCCTGATTATTGTTACTAGAAATGAGAGTCCTGAGGGTACCCAGCCCATTTTAAAATCCAGCCAGTTCCTCTCTCCAGCCCTGAAGTGTGAGCACCCGCAACCCTCTGCAACAGTTCTCTTGTTGCTGCCTCAAGCACTTGGCAATGCCTGTTTTCTTCTGACACTAATTTTCTAGGAGGGTGGGATTCCTTTTCTACCTGCTCCTCAGCCCAGCCAACACTGGCAGGCCCCCTGAGATCTGATTTTACATGAGAGCTAAAATGACACAGGGTTGGTGTAGTGGCTGTTGGATCCTCCAGTGCTGTGGTCCTGTTAAGCCCTGTCTACACGGGGCTTCAAAAAGAGCATGGTTTTGGTTTAAATCCATTCAAGGGTTATCTTAATACTTGGTTCTGTATTGGCGAACCAGATCCATTCAGTGAGTGCGACTGTATTTAAGTGGAGTTTAAGACAGGGGTTCTCAAACTGGGGGTCGGGACCCCTCAGGGGGTCACAGGATCATTACATGGAGGGGTTGCGAGCTGTCAACCTACACCCCAAACCCTGCTTGCCTCCAGCATTTATAATGGTGTTAAATATATTAAAAAGAGTGTTTTAATTTATTTGGGGGGGTTGCACTCAGAGGCTTGTAATGTGAAAGGGGTCACCAATAAAAAAGTTTGAAACCCACTGGGGTTTAAGTAGGATGACCCAGATGTTAAGGGGAAAATATAGGGACTGCCGCAAGGGGGTGTTTTTTTGTTTTTTAACACTCACTCATCTGGGAATTTGGCGGCAATTCAGCAAAGAGTCCTTCAGTCGCGGACAGTCTTCAGTGGGGGGTAATAAATGTTGCTGCCAAAGACAGAAGCACCTGCCACCGAAATACCACTGAAGACCGTCCACAACTGAAGGACTCTCCGCCGAATTGCCGCTAAAGACTAGGAAGCAAAATATCGAGACAAATGGCTTCCTGGCCGTACTCTGGTCAGGACGCGGGACAACCCGATTTTGAGGAGTTTATCGGGACGTCTGGTCACCCTGGGTTTAAGAAACCCTGTGAAACTGGGCCTGGAGCCAGATGTGGCTGGACGCTTAAAGAGCTCTACTGTACATTTCTCCTTTGAGTCACCTTGCCTGGGTTTAGTGTGATGAAAAGGTGATAGTGGGCCAGGGCCTGCTGCCTTTTCACCTGAGCAGAGCAAGTATTAAGTCAGATGTTCTTTGCATGGGAGGACATTGTGTCCTGTTGCTAAGTGAGCTTAACTGCTGAAAGGATTTGTTCCTCCAGTCTGTTCCCCTCATGGCCTCTCCACAGAGAAGCAGGAGCTATGTACTCTGCAGCTGCCATGATACAGGCACATAGATTGTTGCCTGGAAGATCACATGCCCCAACACACTTAAACTGCTGAGCTGCTTGCATGATCACATGGAGGCTGCAGTAACATGTTAAGTCACATTGCAGAGTGGCACCCAGGCTACCAACCGTCTCTTTGCTGACTGACCAAGGCAGCTCTGTGCTTGACAAGAAGGGTCCAGCTCTAGGCGTGTTACCATGATGTCCACTTCAGAGTTTCAACACAACACAGGGCATTTCACAAGGATTTCTTGATTGGTGACCCCACCTGGGCATCAGGAAGTTAGGGAAGGAAGACTAAATAAAGGGGAAAACCCCGTTGGAAGATGGGAGCTACTTTTGGGGCGTGGAATTAAGGGGGTGTGGTCAAAAGCCATTTGGATGAGCTATGGGACCTGCCATGCTTTCCCACACCCCTGGCTAGAGCTGCCTAGTGCTGTGGTTTTTTCGCACAGCTGTCCAGCCAGGGGCCTGCAGTTGCAGCGCTGTCCAGGCGCATGTCCGCCTGGAATCCCCTTTTACCATACTGAGCTGCCACACTGCTGCCTCAATGACCATCTGTCTTGTTGTCTTTGTTAAGGTGGCCTTTGCCAGGGCCTAAAGACCAAGTCACCAGCGAAGACCTCACAAATGCAGCCCTGTTAAAATCCCCCAGATCTGGCCCTTTTAACCTCCATCCTCTGGAGCATCACTCTGTCCAGGCTCGTCTCTGAACCTCTGCCTGCTGGCTAGCTGCACTGGCTGGAATGATGAAGTGTCCCTAGGTTGGTGCCTGCCACCACTGCCTCTTGGGAGTTGTTGTTTCCTGATAGCTACAATTAGCCTGATACAGTAGAATGAACCACAACTTCCATGAGGAGGCTTTGCTGCGCAGACCTGGAGTAAATGGCCACAGTGGAGCTAGTTGGCTTTGTGGGCAATGGAGACTCCGCTACTGGATTCCTCTGTTCAGGAACCTTTTAAAAACATTCTCACTTGCTTAAACAATAAACCAGGCCTGCATTCTGCCACCATACTGTTTTGTGGGCCACGAATTGCATTACATCCAGCATTACACCATGCTCGCGTGCTTTGTTTGAAATATAAACACTGCTCAGAAATGGAACAAAATCAGAGCTTTAGGAAGCCGCCTTCTCCCAGCCTGTGCTTCCGGGATAGCTGGGGTCAGCCACAAAGGAGCTTTTGCTATCACTCCAAGCCTTAGGAGCGCTGGGTGAGTGCTGGTTATCAAAGGGCCCTGCCACGAGACGGAATGGGCCCCAGGAGCATTGCTGAGGGTCAGACCTGCTCTACAGAGACAGGAGCCCCCAGGCCAGGCTGGGGATTTCCTGGAATGAGTTGAGCCATTGGCTACAATATGAGTGACCTGCAGGGCTTAGTGTTGGCCCCTAACATGTGCCCAGCACTCCAGTTTCAGAAGAGCCATGAACTCTCAGGTCCCTTCTAGAAAAGATCTTAATGCCTGTAGCCTGAGGTACCAATTAGCCAGTATTTATTTAAACTTAGCAGCAGCGTCTCCTGGGAGGGGCTGGCTAACTGTTTACAAAGGTGTCTTGTACCAGCTGGGGCTGTGTCATCCTCACACTCCTGGGTTAAATGAAGCTGGTTCGGTTAATGGGGAGGGGAAGCCAGGACAGGGATATTTCTAAATTAACATATAAAACACTGACCTGACCCCTTTTTACAGGTCATGCGAGCCTTTAGCAGTGAACAGAGCTAGGAAATTCAGGGGGCCCTAGGCCCAGCCAGCTTGCAGGGCAGAGCCAGACACACCGGGCAGATGGGCCTTTTCCCCTGTCATGGTATAAAAGGAGCAGGAACCCATTCCAGTGGAACAGACATGAAGCTTAGGTGTCCAATGGCAATTCCCGGCTGCTGCAAGGAGCAGGCTTTGGGCAGGTACCAGCTGTGGGCTAGCAATGTCACTGTGCAAGTCTCCAGCTAGCGAGTGTGCTGCCCTGAAACAGGCAAGGTGGCTTGCATTTGCTGGGCGTGGTGCCTGCCTGCCTGCGACTGAGCGAAACAGCTGACTGGATGCCAGGGGCGTTGCTTCCTGTAGACCTGCACGGGCATCCACCGGATTGCTCGCCAGAGGGGCACGCAGCAGGCTGTGGGTAACAATGACTAGAATCTCAGCTGGGAGAGGGGGATCATGTCTCCCACCACTGCTGTCGGAGCAGAGCCCAGCATCCCCAGCACTGTAGATCAGGTGTGAAGAGTGTCACCTTCATAACCACAGGGGACAGTTAGGACAGCAGAATGGAATGGCCCAATTTTGATTTTAGCCAGGATATGAGTTAATTGCCCCTCCTCTCTTGCACAAAGTGTCTTTCAGCCATCATGAATGGGGCAGGCACCGTGAAGGAAGCGGGCAAATAGAGCTTCCAAGAGCCCCTAGCACCATGCCCCCACTCCACTCACAGGAGTTTCATACAGGAGGGGGTGCTCCCAAGCAGAGCTGTTCAGTGCACAGCATTAGTGTGGAATGTGCGTTCTGCAGAGAGGTGCTTCTCCCAGCTTCTATCCCTGGTGCAGGGAGTCACTGCTTTGTTTACAAACAGAGCCAGGGTGATTAAGATCAGAAAAGGATGGCAATTAAATTAAGGATCTGGAAGTCCTTAGATGACTCTGTAAAACAGGAAAGGGGTGGGGGGAGAACACTGGACTCTGAAGAAATACAGCCAAGCCCTCTGAGCCAAGGTTACGTTCACAAAAGAGGACGACGTGAGGGGCAGAAGTGAAAAGAAGGGGCCAGAATCCAGGGCAGGGCTAGCAGTGGTAATAGAGAAGTTCCCACTCTACCTGTGGCTCCATCACCATAGTATGTAGCTGAGTGCCTCATCCATCTATTGTACCTTACAGCCACGTGCACAGTTGTGTGTCCCAGCCCTGCCTCATCATTCTGTATATTCTCATGTAGACAAACCAATAACGCTCCTGTCAAACCATGTCCTCACCTGTGTGTTAGCCACACCGAGAGCCTATGTGCCTGCTTGGGCATTTGGTCAGTGTATTCATCTGAGCATTCCCTATAACAGTGGGTCCCAACCTTTTCTCGGCTGCCGCACACCTTGATACCTTCAGTTATTTTGAGGCAGAACATCCTATTGTCTCCAACTGAACTCATGAATATTCATGATCCAATCCAGCACACGGCTAGTAGGGTTAAAATCAAAACTATGGCAGCTAATGGTAGATCACAATCTGTCTTTTGTGTCAGAATTAACATCTTCAACCGTGGAAACGAACATTAAATCTGAATATAAGAACTCTGGACAAAAGTATGCGCAGTGGAGAACGTGACATCAACTTGAGAATAATATTTTGGGATGAAACGCAATTAATAATTAATCATTTCTTCTCATTCTCAAAATAGTTTCCCCAGGTTGTGCAACTTTCTCTGCTGTTTTTAAATGCAATGTAGTTAATTAAGTCCCACTCAGAGTATCGCCACCTTCAAGAGACCTAAAAACAAATGTCAGGCCTCAACACATCAGGAGACTGGCCTCCCAAATGTGTGGTTATTTACAAAGAGGGTATGTTGATTTTTCAGTCTGTTTGTGATGTGTGAACACATCCTCAGAGGGTGTTTGTGCTGCCCCTGCTCCCACATGTACTGGGTACAAGGATTTTGGCCCCTGCTGCAGGAGTTCTCACCCCCCTCATCTGCCTGGCCCCTGATCAGCAATGAATCCTGCCCCACAACCTCCAAATCAATCCTCGCCCCTAGTCTCCAAATCAGTGCTGCTCCCAGCTCCCACCAGTTCTGTCCTCCATCAGTTCAGCCCCCACCTGACCCCAGTTCTGCCCCCTCCAAACCATGGGGGACTGCAGCAAGGTCCCCACTCTCCTTCAAGGCTGGGGGGGGTGGCTTCAGGGGCTCTCTCCACCCCCACCCCCAGAAGCTACAGGGGAGAGGGGGAGGGGCAGAGGAGCCCACCCATTGCTCACAGGAGGGGAGCTGGTGAGGGAGCTTGAGCTCTGCTTGGAGGAGGTGGGCAATCAGAAGGCGGCTTTCCCCTCCCCTGCCCGCGCTCTGCAGGACTCAGATTTGCTATCAACCTGGCTTTGGGGAGTGGAATGTGATGCATGCATAATATTTGAAAGGGGCCTCGTCCCAGAGAGCCAAAGGCTAGAGTGCCATCTGGCTCCCACACTAATTAAAATGCAAGGGAAGGTTGGTTTGTTCGCACATGTCTTTTTTAAAAAAGCTCCATGGCACGTCTCTTCAGGCCTGGCAGCACCCTAGTGTGCTGCAGTGCCCGGCTGTGAAATACTGCCCTGTGAAACACAAACACTTCAAACTAGAACTCTTCTGAAGGGCTGGCTGAGGTGCCGGGTCAGAAAACCCCGCAGTGCCCTTGTCACTAATGGTATCACTGTAAATCTGCTGCACTCAGGCCGGTAAGAGCCATTGTCAAACAGGGCAGAATAAACCAAAAAAACCCAAATGAAAGTTACACTGCGTTGTGTACGTCACTTAGGCAAAGGAAAGCTTCCATCTACTGCCCGATAGCAGGTGCCCTGAGCCTTCCTGACTCAGCAGAAGCTGGTCCTTCATAGTCTGCGGGAGGGAAAATAGCACCATCTCACTGAGAGGGAAATTGAGAGCACGTGTTATTTCTCTAGAACCCCTTTTAATGTCACTGGCTTCTGGGCCTGAGCTGCCCTCCTCAAATCGGGCCCAGTGCCCACTAGTTTGTTCCTGAGGCCAGCGAGCACATTTCGAATGGGATGCTGCCCTGTATGCCAGCTGAGCAGGAGCACCAGATGTCCCCAAGCTGCACTGCACACACAAAGCAGGAATCAGGCAGAGGCAGAACAATCCACATGTGTGAGAACCCCACAATGGCCTTATCATGGCAGTTCTACCCAGCCACACCAGGTGGCTTCCAGGGCTGGCTGCAAGTTGGCAAACGGAGCAGTTCTGGTCTCGTCTGGAAGTTTCTGTGTGCAGAGAACTGGGTTCTCCACCTGAGAACAGGAGCATTTTGAGTCCTGGGGGGAGGGGCGAGAGCAGAATCACTTGTCTGTCCCAACAAGTGACCCCTTTAGAACACCGTTCTCTGTGGAAATGTCCCAGGGCTCCACCCCAAGCATAGTCCTGAATCTGCAGCCCCCACCACTGCAGGGAGAGCGATTGGACATCCAGGGCACTGTCTGTGGGCAGGACTGCTAGCCCAGAGGAATCAGCAGGGCTCCAGGAATAATGCCTTTGAGCCCTGTACCGGGATCCTTCTTTCCTTTGGTTTTATGCAACCTTGCCTTTGTTTTTTGTCCTGCAGCAGCCAGTCAGTGCCCAAGCGCTGCCATTGCACCTGGTGCAGATTATTTATTAATATTGGTATCGCTTTAATCTAAAACACAGATAGGGTGGCACAAAGAGAATAGTGCTTCGCACCCAGATAACACACCCTCCACCCTGAGTAACCCAGCAGCTAAATCAGACCAAACCAGCTGGCAGGCAGACAGGAATTCCAGCCAGTGGTTATCTCCAGGCCCAAGGTGAGCCACGGTCTCCTTCACCCATCTTATTAGCTGCAAGTGCGCTGCAGCTTTCTGTCTGAGCCTCTGGCCATCATATCACACCGGTCCGAGGGGAACTGTTAGCCCTTCAGTGCAGGGATCTGTCTCTATCCCACCCGAACATCTTGGTTAACTTGCACGCAAGACTCCTCACATGCATTTCCTACCAGTGCAGTCACTGAAAGCCCAGGAAATTAACAGCTAAACCATAATTGCCTTGCCTTGGCTCCTATCCACCCTAATACCTAGCCACTTCTCCAGCTCATGACCAACCAACAGAGGGATCCCAGTGCGAATCTCACCAGCCTGAGCTCGGGGTCATCGCTGATGTTTCCATGATACTGGGGAGGGAGGGAGCACAATGCGGGCATAAGGGGAAGGAGAAGCAATAGGATCAAAGCTCAGAGCAGTAGAAGCTGCATGTTTCTATTGGATTAAAGTTCAAGGAGGAAGAGAGCTACTAAGAGACGTCCCCCAAGGCCCCAACTCCATTGCTGTGTCCTGAGAAGGGCTGGGAGCTCCACACCAGGGCAGAGTCGTTTTGTTCTTTGCCAACAGCAACGAAGGAATTCAACTATCCCCATATTGACTGGGACCTGTCACCTCAGACTGGGATTCTAGACACCATAAATGGCTGCTTCTTGGAGCAGCCAGTCCTGGAACCCACAAGGGAAGAAGCAATTCTTGATTTAGTCCTAAGTGGTGCCCAGGATCTGGTCCAAGGGGTGAATATAGCTCAACCGCTTGGTAATAGTGACCGTAATGTAATTAAACTTAACAACCTTGGGGGTGGGGGCGGGAATATCAACGAAACCCACCGCAGTAGCATTTAAATTCAAAAAAGGGAACTACACAAAAATTAGGTGTCTAGTTTAAATGGAAATTAAAAGGAACAGGCATGAGTGAAATGCCTGCAGGCTGCACGGAAACTATTGGAAAACACCAAAATAGAGGCGCAAACTAAATGTTTACCACAAATTAAAGAAAACAGCATGACGAGGACCAATAAAATGCCACCACAGCTGAGGAACAAAGTGAAAGAGGTGAGAACTTTTAGGTAAGTTCATGGAGAAAGTGTCTATCAATGGCTATTAGCCAGGATGGTCAGGGATGCAGCCCTATACCTCGGGTGATGGGATGGATCACTGGATGGTTACCTGTTCTGTTCATTGCCTGTGAAGCACCTGGCATTGGCTACGGTGAGAAGACAGGACACGGGGTGAGATGGACCATTGGTCTCACCCCTCCTTATGAGGTGGAATCTCTTCCCTGCCCCCCCGGCTTTTTCTCTTCTGTTTCTCCTATGTCTGCCGTGGGGATGGCAGGGATTTCAAACTAGGCCGTGCCAGGTGACGGATGCTCCTCCGGCAGCTGGACACATTGCTCTGATGCAGCCCAAGGCAAAGGCTCCCCTAACCCCTGACTAGAAATTACTATGGCAGGAGCTTTCTCTTTCTGCTCCTCAGGCTCCTGGTCCTGGGCTCCCAATCCCCTCTGCTTCTGCATGCCAGGGGAGCCCCGACTCAGTACAGATCAAAGCGAACAATGGCTACCTAACCTGAGCAGCCCTCTGTGCCTCACACAGAGAGAGATTGGTTTGAATTGTAAGAGCCCCATCTGCCCAGCTAAACTGTCCCCTGCCTCCCCCACCTCACAGTCAGCTGTGGCAGTGGGGAGGGTCAGCGTCCCCAGGGTCTGGGCTCAAACATGCTGCACAGGACGCGGGGCCCTGGCTGAAACAAAGGCAGGGATCAGTGTTAACGTCAGGAGCCCGGGTCCAGCACCCTTTGCCTCCAGCCCCTGGCTGCTTTGGAAGCCACACCCTTGCATCACAGACACCCCCTTCACAGGGGTCTGATCCTGGGGTCACTCTGGCAGTGCAAAGGCTGTAATGAACTAGCAGAGAACAATCCTGGCATAAAGCCAGCTGATCTTGCCCCTGCACGAGCAGCTGCCCGGTGAGCAGGCAGGCCAGGGAAGGGGGCTCCCTTAGGGGCCATGCACTAGAGCAGTAAGTTAGAGCACCCCGATGGCTGCTGTGACTCACCCCAGAACTGAGCTAGTGCAGAATCAGGGAGCTGTAAGTGGCCCTCTCCCGAGTGGAGCTCAGCAGCAGGCAGAATGAGCACTCGACCTGAGAGTGAATGCTGCCGATAGACTTGCCGTTAAATGTAAAACCCCTCCAGTATTCTGGTACACGTCAATCTCTAGCCGTCTAGCACTCCCCACGCCCCCGCCCCGACACCTCTCCCTGCCCCGGGGCCAGCAGGAGCACCAGGAAACAGTCTGCCAAGCAAATAAAGGTAGAGACCAAGCAATGGGCTCATAGGCCAGCCGCATTTGGCTTTTCTGCACGACATCCTGGGAGGGTGTTGTCCTTGTCAAGTTGCCTCCACAGAGCTTCCCCCAGGCCTCTGCAATATTGTTCTGGGCAGAAAACAGGTCTGTTCTTCCTTCCCCAAGAACACAGTGTCCTGTAATCTGAGCTAAGGCAGCTGTGCAGTAAAAGCCTCACAGCCTTTCACAGGGAGGTGTGAGCCCAGCTCCCCAGGGCTCACACCCTAATGGGAGCAGCAGCAGATGGGCACAGCACAGCTTCCCAGGGACCAAGACCTGCTGTCTTCCCAGTGAAGTCAGGGAAATCTGCCTGAGTCCAGACCTCAGGACTTGGCCTTTGGTCAAGTCTTTTTCCTTTGGTGCTGCCACACTTTGTATTTCAGGTGACAGGACTCCCAGAGTCCAGGGCTCGGCTTTATACCTTAGTTTCACTATCCCTGATGTGACCAGAAGGGTCTGATTTACATTTGAGCAAGACGAGGCTGGGGCTGGTTTTCCCCGTTGGGATTAATGTGCCCTGCAGCCCTGGGAACCCTTTGCTAAAGCACAACCACCTGAGGGGGAAAGTGGTGAGAACCAGCGTGGGCCAAGCCGGGGGAAACGCGGAGAGTAAAACAGAGTAAATGGCAAAACCCAAATCAGAACTTTTCCATTCTCAGGGAATCTCAGCAACAAAGGGAGGGAGGCGGAAACCAAAGCGCCTGGTTTTAACCTGCTTGTACCCTTTGGGAGGACCCTGCCCCTGCCACTTGCACAGGGCCGCCAGGGCTGATGCCCTTTGTCAAGGAATTAGAGGCACTTTCCAGCCTCTTCATGTGAGCTATTAAATCAGCACCTCTGCTTGCACTATGAGCTGCGGGTTTGAATCCCTGCCCTGCTCAAACCTAGCTCAAGGCGACCCATGTGCCTCACGGCTAGCCTGAGATATGGCGGGCCCTAGGCACCAGGAGGAGAGAAGCTGCGAGTCCCTCATTGACCCGTCCCAGCCCCGCTGCCATCTCCCCTGAAGTGCAGCATCGCAGCCCAGTTTCACTGGCAGTGCCGAGCCGTCGCCTGGACTGTTAGCCTCGGGCGGGGGTCTCTCTGCTGTTTGTTTGTGTGGGGCCAGCACAACAAGGCACCGACGCCTGCCGGGGGCCTCCAGGAGCTACCACGGTGCAAACAGACACAAACATGAGCTGCCAGGTCCGGCCCATAGGAAGCCCCTGCTGCTCTCCTGGTGAAGGCTGCTGGATCTGGAGCAGGCTGCCACATGGTCCCTCCTGCTCAGTGTGAGCACCCAGTGCCCAGCAGGGACATGCAGCCACAGTCACAGGGAAACACATTCCACAAGAGCAAGGGAACCAGACCTGGCCATGGCCCCGCCCGCCTAGTCCCTGCCCATCAGCCAGTGCCGCATGCTCAGCAGGGAGAGGCACCCAGCGCACCTGACTGCAAGACGCCCTCCGTCCCTCAGGAAGCCAGAGGCTGGAGGATCCCGGCAGAGCAGGAAGGGATGCCAGAGCCCCAGGCACGTCTCCAGAGAGCTCCGTGCAGGATGGCCCCAGGGCTCCGCAATGGCTGCTCACGCTGGCCTGAGGCACAGGACGAAGGAGGCTGCGGAGCAGCTCGGGGCTCGGCGGCTCTGTGACTGGCGGGGCCTGTTGCCCAAACACCCCCTTACGAAGGACTGTGCCACAGGGGTGGGGAGTGAGGACTGGCCAGGAGAATCCTGGCATTGCCAACGGCTTCCTGCTTCCTAGAGGTGTTGTGGCCATTTACCTCGAAACAAGATCTCTCTTTCCACCACCTCTCCCCTTCGCTTACATCTCCCCGCTCCTTCCCCCCATTTGTGGCTTCCTTCCTCTGACCTGCACTAAAGTCGTGAGCCTCCTGTGTGTCCGTCACCATGGAAATGCTGAGCGGTCTCTGATGCTGGGAGCAGGTGCCTTTCCCAACCCACCCCCAGAGAGGCCTCATGCCCAGCATGGGCCCCCCTCACCCTTCCTGGGGCTGGACTTTGTTAAACACATGAGCAACATGACGACAGAAACCAGCCTGAGCTGGGCCCACCCAGGCACGGCTCCTCCTACGGTTCCCTGCCCTGCCCCAGACCCAGGTCTGTTTCTTCTTCCTTACTCCCTCCAGGCTTAACACTGCTGGCAGGTCCTGGGGAATGGGACCAATGTCAGCCCACCTCCAGGATGGACCATTAACCCCTTCCTGTCCTGGTCTGACCCATCACAGATGCAGCATTGCAGATGGCACGTCAAGGGCCAGTGAGCTCTGGTGATAAGGGCTAGTACCAGGGAGGGAGGGTGAGGTGGGACAAAATATCTCGGTGTGAGAGAGTCTCTGTACAAAGGGCTGAACACTGCTGGGAGCGGGGCAGGTGTGAGCCCTCCAGAATGATAAACTCGCAACATCCACACACAGGAGGAACATTAAAGCAAAGCAGCCCTCACCTGGATCGCAACTGAGTGGGCTGGGAATGTCCCCAGTGACACCACTGGAGCAGTGCTGCCTGTGCCTGAGACACCCGGGTTCTGGCCTGCAGCAGAGCCCTGTCCCTCCCTTCTGCTGTCCCCCTGGGCCCAGCAGCATTTCTACTCTGCTACCTCTGGAAACTGAGTCACAACCACCAAGGATGCCAGGCAGCCGGTTCCTACCCTGACACTTGTCTGACACAACCCTCTGTTTCCTTGGCCACAGAGTGAGGAGGCAGGTGAGGTCACAGTCAGATCTGGAGGCAGGGAGTTCAGATCGCTCTTCCTGGAAGAGTAGAAATAACTGACTGGACGCGAGACATTTGTGCTGAGAACAATGGTTTTGCTAGATGCACAGGTCAGTCTGCCCCAGAGACACTTCAGCGCCTGCTGTGTCCTGCAGTGGAGCCGACTGGCCGCCTTATCTCTATGTACACGGTCTCCACTGGTGCTGAAAGATTCCTATTACATCTCAGCTGCTATCTGAGGGGAAGCAACATGGAAACCTGGCCTGGATGCTGGGCCTAGAGCCTCCTCCTGATCCAGAGCAGTTGCCTGGAGCAGGGGCAGGGGAATGCTCCAGAAGGGCTTTGGCATTTAGGGCCAGGAGTCTGGGACTAGCCTGTCAGGATCTCACATTGTCACAGGGTGACACCAGGAAATCCCTCAGCAGCTAATGACGAGGACACCTGGCTCTTAGCTGGTGCCACATGACATTCATGAATGACTTTTGCATTTCTGAGACCCATCTCAGAAACCCATCTGACCCACGTTAACCCAAATGGGCCTTGCCCCCTCCAGGGGCTAGACCACCTAGAAGGCTGATGTGTCCACTCATGCCTGCAGAGTAATACACCTATGTCTGTAGTGCAACCAGAGTTCATTGTGATTGGTATTACAGCAGCACCTGGATCCCCAGCTGAGATTGGGCCCCACTGAGCTGAGCGCTGCATGGGCACAGGACAAGAGACAGGCCTGCCCCAAAGAGCTGCCAGTCCAATGGGACAAGAGACTCCTGCTCAAGATGCAGGGATCCAGAGTCCGCTGTCCAACCAGCACGAGGAGTCCTCACACCTCTGCTCTCCTGCAGTGCAGTGCTCGGGGAGAAGGGAGCCTGACAATTCTCGGCTGGCTCTCACCTTCCACTAAGGGAACTCCAAGCGCTTTCCAAACACACGGCCAAGGGTAGGGGGCTGGGGCAGTAAAGACGACCCTGTGTCCCCAGTGTGCACCCTACTGCTGCTGACAGGGTCCAAGGCCAGGCCTGTTCTGTGAGTGCTGGGCACAAGATTCAGACACCCATCTCTTGTAGCAGGGGATCTGACTAGGGAACAGACAGCTGTTTCAGGCCCCGAGGCACCACAAGAGGGGACGTGGCCTGTATCCGTCACTCAGCTCAGGATGAAAAGGCACCTGCCAGTCACAGTGCAATCAGGGCAAACCAATATCTCACCTCCAACACAGGTGACGTCGACTAATTGTTTTCTTTTCTCCACTTGAAATGACTTAGCAGAGATCACACAGCAAACAGAACCAGCACCACCCCAGTCATTCCATCCAGGGGCACTCAAGCAAAGCAGGCAGGACAGCAGGCACTGCCATATCCTGGGCACTGTCACTGGAAAGGCAGGAGAGATAGAGATGTGAAATGCATATTTCAGACTCTGCCCCAACCCAGCCCCCCCTGGGGTCAGCATCCTCTTAGCAGAAAGTAACCCTGGAGCTGCCCTGCAGGTTGAACAGCCAGGGGGTGGCACCAGGCCCCTCTCCTAGGGAAATGTGAGCACAAGTCGCTGTGACAGCCTAGGATTCGTACTTGATTTCACGATAACAGCAAATCACAGCAGCATAATGGCCCTGCATTTTAAGAAGGGGGTGAGCTGGTGGGGCAGTCCCTCCAACCTAGACAATGAACCTAGATCCCTTGGGGTAGCACAGAAGGTAGAGACAGTCTTGGAGGGGCAGGGGCCAAGACGCACAGGTGGAAGAGGTAACTAGAGAGAAACTGGCCATCCCTTGCACCGAATAGAATCCAGAATGGACTCAGAGACAGGCTCCAGGGCTGCCCCTGTTGTGGGACAGGGGGCAGAATCCGGGCACACCCAGAGGAGCCATAACAGCCTGGCAGGTCTGAGTCAGGTAACGGGGAGCCCAACAGGGAGGTGTCTGACAGGTGGCGTGGGCACAAGGGGCGAAGGGGAAAGTGCTCTCTAGCAGTAAGGCTGTCCCCTTCCTGCTCATGCACGAGGGACCTGCCCAGCTGGGCTCTGTGGCAGATCACACTAGATCCATTTCTCTCTCTAGCCTGAACAGGCCTGGTTTCTCTCGGGCCACCAGAGCCTCAGCCAGGGTTAAGGTAACATCCGTGGTGGGAAGATAACCTCTTGTAAGCAGCAGTTGTAGAGAAACTGGGAGTTACCCCGGAGCTGTGCCTAAGAAGTGCCACCCAGATATTGGGTGTGGTTGGCAGAGGCACCACAAAGAGTGGCAGGAAAATGGGTCCCCAGACCCCCTTCTCCTCCCTCTCTCCTCAGGAGGGGGTTTGTAATCAGAGCCCCTTTGAAATCACAGGCTTACCCTGCTCCCAAGGCCCACCCGTGGGGAGGGGAAGGGCGTAGTCAGTTGTATCTATTCAGTGGGAGCCTGCCCTTGGTTTACCAATGCCCCCCCGCCCCCCCCCACAAGTCCTAGATGGCTGCTGGCTTAGCAGAAACGCACTAACTAGCCAGCACCTCCTTGGAGGCTGCCCTCAGCCCATGCCAAAGGCCTGATTGGAGGGTTTAATTTACTTACAACTGGCAAATATCAACCTTTTAAAAATGTCTGTGTGTGCGCATCCCTGCCAAAGACACAAACCCAGGAGACAACTCTAATTAGTAATCAGTGGGGACCCACCACTTCAGGCCTTTCCCATTAATTGACTTGGGTGGCCAATTACAAACTGATTGAATTGGCACCGCTGATGCTTTCAAGCCAGGGTACCGCTTATCATCTATGCCCCTGCAGCTCTTGGGGTCAGTTTCCGCTGCCAGAATATGGCGTTTCTGTGTGATCCAGTCATGACTGTGCTGCCTGCAGAACTTGTATCTGCTCAGAGAGAAACATTTATTTCTAACTTCCATAGAAGGCTTGATAAGATACCTAAAAATACCCTAAAAATACGATAACCTCTGCCCCAATTATTGTGTGTGCCAACACTGGCTAGATAGTAAATGCTTAAATAAAACCCTGTCTGACTCGTGTATTTGCTTTACTCACGCTCTTCTGCATTTGTTTGTGAAGAGGCAGAAAGGCACATTGTTTGCAGCAAAATCAAGTCGTGTTTCCAATCAGAACAGGTTAGATTTCTGGGCCTGGGAACGTTGTGCCTTCCTGCAGTTCGCATATGGAGCACAGTGTGGGTCTTTGTTCTCCTGTGTGACACAGCCACTTGGGCAGACAATCTACTACTGCTACGAGCGAGGGGAATTAATGCTTTAGCTCCTCTGTAGAGTTTTGTGTTTTTAGTGCTGAGGGCACTGGGTTCACACCGCACTGACACCCTCCAGACACCCGCCCCCAAGCTGACAATATACGGCCCTTGGATTTTAGTGATTGAAATGGAGCATTTGGTGCATTTTAACCTGCTGCACATGGCCAACCTGCTCGCTTTCCTGTCAGCTGGGGCATTCTGCCCACTCTGGGTTCAGCTAAGAAGACATTTGCAGGGCAGTCAGTATTCACTAGCCTGTATGTCCTGGCCTCGGTTGCGAAAGGTTTGCTGCATTTCCCCCTGGCTGCCTTGAGCTTCCCCCAGTCTGCAAAATGCCCTGGGAAGGTCCTTTCCCAGTTCCGGAAGGACTGTGGCCCAGGCTTTCTGCTCAATGCATGCTGGGAGTTGTGGCTAGTTCTAGGCAGCTGCCCAGCCCCATAGAGACGCTCAATGGTCCATAGTGACTCTTTGCGCATTCATTCAAGCTTCGAGTGAACAGTCACATGAAGCCAGCTCCACCCCTTTGTGCAAAGCTGGGGGATCTCCAAGGGCAATGCCCCCCGGCCCACCACACAGCTCACAGGCCCTGGTATAAATGCTTAGAGAGATAGACATGGCGGCAGGTCACACAAATCTTAGCACAATGAGTCTCTATCATCAGGGGACCTCAAAGTACTTCCTTAAGGAAAGCTCACATGGCCCAGGAGTGGTCTCCCTGCACTGCCATGCTCTCCTCTCCTACAGGGGAGGTCAGAGGGTCCTCGCTCCCCGGGGGCTGGCTCGCTTCCCAACATGCTGCCCGGAAAGCTAAAGCCATGAGGTCTTCTCAGGCCACGCAGGCTGTTCCAGAGCAGATGAGACTCCCCTGCCACATGGAACAGGTGGAGGAGAGATATTAACATGCATCTGTAGCCTTTACCAAGTATCCACCCACAAGGACTGGAAACAACATGCAAACATGCCAGCGAGCAGCCCAGAGCCAGGAGAGCGATTTGAGCCTGTGGGTCCCAGCACCTTCCCCCGGTGCTGCAGTTAGGGGGCTTTGACTAATTAAAAAGGGAATTTTCCCACGTGCACCTGGGAATTCAGGCACCCACTTCCCACTGAGTGGAGATGGGAGCAGGTGCCTAGTACCCACCCGGGCTTTAGAACAGTCCTCCCTGAAATCTGATTTTTAACTGGCAGTTTTTCCACATCTTTTAAACCAGAACCAAAGTCTGGGCCCTCTCCTTGGAGTGCACAGAAGCAATGGGCGTGAAGGGACCAGACCTGTGACACCATCCAGTGCCGCCGGGGTCATTATAATCCTCAGCCAACAGGAAGAGGCCATGAACAAGGGGCCGGTTCAAATTCAGGATCTTACTTACGGGCAAAGCAACTCACCCTGCTGCACAAATGTGGGGGACACATGCCGCAGGCAGGCAGGAGCATTGACCCTCTCCTGGCCACTGTCTCTTGCATGATATTGGAATGTGCTGAGAAATGGGGCAGAAGGGGGGAACCTCATGGGAGTTATGCCTGAGAGAGGCTGGACTGGTGGTTCCTATGGGGTAGGAGGCACCCCCAGTTCAGTCCATCTCAGACTTCTCTCCCTGAAGTTCCCTGTTTCTCCCAATTCTCTCCTTCATTCCCTCCCTAGAGTACACCCCCTTCACACAGTGCTGCAGCACTGCCTGATTTCTGCACCATTGTGCATGGGCAGTCCAGCCCAACACACAAGGGCCCTGTAACAAGCTGGTTTGCCCCTATGGGCTAGAAGGCCTGGGGCCCACCAGCCCTGATTACGAAGGAGCCACGCCTTGGAGAGATTAGGCAATTTCCTTGTAAAGCTCAGCAGGACATTACAAGGGGGCAGATGCTCAGGGACCAGAGACTGCTAGGAGTGAATGGCTCTAGCAGAAAGAGTCCTGCACGTCAGGGCTGAGACTCCAGCCAGGTCGGGACTAGAAGTAACCCGCCAAAGGCCTAGGATGAGGAAGAGAAACCTTTGTTGTGTGTGGACTTTGTGCTGGGATTGGAGGTTTTTATATTACTAAACCAGTCCCCAGGGAGGGCATCGTCAGTCAAGGAAAAGCCGGGGTGACTTTTTTTTTGAACAGCCCAAGAGCGAAGACAGAGGCAAGATGATGCAGAGTGAGCTCTCCCCACTCTGGAGATGGCTGGCCTCGTTCCAGGCCCCAAGGTTCAGAGGTGCTCGGTGTCCACAACTGCAGCTGAATGAATGGGAGCTGCGAGTACTCAGAACCTCTGAAAACCAGGTGGTTGGTGCTGCAGGGAGCAGGGCTGTGACAATCTGGGTTCAGGAGGTGAAGGCAAGTGGGTGCCTATGGAGGGGCTGGGGAAGGTGGGGGCAAGGGCACATAGGCCCTGCATGCTGCATGTAGCAAAGGCTGCACCCTCACAGTCCCCACCTCCCAAGCGTGAGGCTCTAAAACCATCTCTCCAACTCCATGGAGGGGGAAGGGACAAGCTGTGAGAGGTGAAACCTGAGCCCTCGTTCCAGGCAGAGGGGAATCAATATGGATAGGTGCTGCCAGCAGCCCCAGGTACAGGGGATTATCTGTACCTGTGGGATCTGCAAGAACAGCCCTCTGCACGTTCCACAGGCCCTAGGCTCAGACACCCTAGTGGCCTATGGTGCACTACAGGGCTGGGAGCCTGACTCAGTTTCCCATCTGTACACAGAGGATAGCGACACTTGACTTCTTTAGATGCTTTGAGCTGGATGGATGGGAAGCACTAGGCAAGAGTTCAGCTTTCTCCACTCTGCAGTGTGTGTGACAGCTCCTGCTCTGTGCCCCAGCCACACAGGCCACGACTCTGGGACTGCTCCCAGCCCAGGGACTTGGTACATTAACTAACCTCGGGCTGAACAGCCCTGAGCTCTGCAGGTCCTGGCCTCTGTCCCTGGGGGCACCCAAGAGATCAGCAGCAGAGAGTTCAGGCAGGGATGTGTGGCAGATTCCTAGAGTGACCAGACAGCAAATGTGAAAAATCAGGCAGTGGGTGGGGGTAATAGGAGCCTATATAAGAAAAAGACCCAAAAATCTGGACTGTCTCTATAAAATCAGGACATCTGGTCACCTACAGATTCCCCTCAGTGGCAAAGGGGTGCAACAGCTACAAAAAGAGTTGGAACATTTTCCTTCACCCCCCCCCGGGATTGGAGTGGGGTTGGGGATAGAGCTAGACAGAGGAGGCATCTCTCATAAAGGAGCAACTGGAAAACCAACTGAGATGCCCGTGTGCATGCCAAGCATTCAAAAAGCCTGAGACCCCTCCATCATCAGTAGAGGGAGCAAGACTCCACGGCCCCCTCCTGCCAGACCTGGCAGAAATCAGGGATCCGACCAAAGCATGGCACAGAGCAGTTGGGAGATGGCAAAGTGTGTGTGTGTGCGTCTGTGGGGTGGGGGGTGGGTGGGTACTGCTGCTTGGGAGACAACTCCCTGCAATGAAGCCAGCAGGAAATGGGTCCTAAAGGCCCCAGGAGAACGTTAATTATCCTCTAATTAAAAACAACCCCCGACTCTCCTGCCACCATGTTTTGCTCAACCCGCAGCCCTGATTTGCCCTGGCAAAGTCCGGCCTGCCGCCTCCCCGGCCCCACGAGGGAATGTTTGTTGCTGTTTCACTCTCCAGTAATTAAAGCAGGCCCAGATGCTGCTACTCCCACTGTCAACACCCAAAGGTAAATACGGGGGGAGGAGGTGGAAAAACCAACAAACTCCTGCTCACAACAGCCGGACTCTTGCTCTTTATAAACACCAGCCAGGCTTGGGGCTGAGGCCTGGGGCCCAGCAGTCAGGCCCTGCCAGGGGTCTTAAAAGGGACAATAAAGCTGGGCTGAGGAGGAAATAAAGCCCCGGGGTGGGAAGAGAGGATGATTTACTGAGAAATGAAAACAGCTGGGGACCTGGAAAACAGCATGACTGGCTCAGGGTGGGGACCCAGCGATCAAGCTGCTTCGGGCCTGGATGCCCAAACCCTGGAAACAAACAGTGCCATCGGCTGCCACCCTGCCTGGCAATCTCTGCAGAAAGGCCAAGGAACCTAAGGTGCCTCTAGGTCAGTGCTGAGGCACCCTGGTGTGTGGGTGTCACTTGCGCTGTCCATGCTGCAGTTTTTGTGTGCGTCGTAAGGAGATGTCAGGCCCCAGGGCTGCCAATCGGGCCCCTTCCACTGTGGTGCATTGTTTAGATTATGTAGTGCTCAAAGTGCCTTGGCTTGAGTGCGCCAGCCCTGGACTCCCTTTTCCCCGGCCGCCAGGAGACAGGGCCGCACAGCTTGTTCTAACAGTCTCTCTCAGCATCCCTGGGCCTCTCTTGTCCTTCTCTGGCCCCATCACAGCAGTGTCGGCAGCTCGCAGACATTCGTGTGTTGATCCCTGCTGAGCGAGCCACAGAGAGAGGCAGTGACCTGCCCACACATGGATTGCAATCCAGCGCCGTAACCACAGGCTGTTCTGCCTCCTGTGAGTGAACCTCTCTCCTGTTCTGGTCACTGGGGACTAGGCACAAGCACCCAGATCACAGTAATGCTCCCCTCGCTGTGTGGCTTCCGCAGGGCAAAGCCAGACCCACGCCGTGCGATGACACAAAAAGCTCCCTCTCTCAATTCCCTACTGTGGGTGCACTGAGCAGGCTCCGTAACATTCGCTGTTGCAGCTGCCCTCACTCTGCCCTTACTTCTACTCATACTTTGCTGTGCGTGTGTGCGTGTGTGTGCGTGTGTGTGAGAGAGAGAGAGAGAGAGAGAGAGAGAGAGCGCACGGGGCAGAAATTTACTCACAGGGCTGAGTCACGCTTGAGAGCCATGGATGTGGCACTGCATGGGCTTCTCTCTAATGTCTGCACCATGCCCCAGACAGTCTAAGTGCTTTGCAGACATGCTGCCTGAGACACATACCCCTGCCCGAAGCAGCTTGCAAGCTAAAGGGAGCTCTGACTAGTGAAGGCAGGGAGGGAGGTGGTCTAGGCTGCAGGGGTCTTGGCCGCAGGTGACCTGGGGGTTTTACACCTTCTCAGGTATTACTGCAAACAGGTCCAGCTTGCCATGGAGATCACAGAGCCTGGAGCATGTAGCTGAGCTCTCCAGCCCAGGACCTTGGCTTGGAGCCATCCTGCCTTGCTTTGGGTTATCCCTGCCACTGTGTTTTTGACATGCCCATGTACAGCACAAGCTCTGGAACACACTGAGCTGTAGAACCGGCTCTGCACAAATATTATGGTAGAGCAAGAGTGCGCTGGGGGGAGGCTAGGCCTTCCTGGGCCTGCTCCCAACGCAGCAGGCCAGCCAGAAGAGGGTTTGGAAGGGCTGAAATGTCTCCTTTGCTGCGGGGATCCTGACAGGAAGGATATTGCTGAGCAGCTGAGTCCCAAGCCTGAGGTAAGGCACCCAGCTTGCAATATCCTGGGACAGGCAGTAGCTGTTCTATGGATCAGCTCTATACATAAACCCAGCTCTTCTCTACTGTGGTCAAAACACTCCCTGCCATGTTCACCAATCTATCAGAGACAATGGAATGTAAACCAGAGCTTCCCCACTTGCTCCTATTTGTGGGAATGTCCTGACTTTGCTGGAGTGACCCTGCGTTCTGCAACAGGGCCAGGCCTCAGGACAGCACGTGGGGCCTATAAAGCGTCCCCTCCTTGTAAGGCTGCAGTGCAAAATGATGCTGTTTGGCCAGAATGGGGAACGGTGCAGTAAGATCCTGACACAACAGCTAGTGTTCAGTGACCCAGTATCTGCGCGCATGGGCTCAGTCCTGTAGCTCCCTTTGTCCCACTGGATCCTGGGGAGCCCTAGGGCTCAGCTGGAGGCATCCCAACCATTTCCACCTCCACTGGGGCCCCTGGCTGGGAGAAGACCCAGATGCAGCAGCAAAAGCCAACCCACTTATAGAATCATAGACTATCAGGGTTGGAAGGGACCTCAGGAGGTATCTAGTCTAACCCCCTGCTCAAAGCAGGACCAACCTCAACTAAATCATCCCAGCCAGGGCTTTGTCAAGCCTGACCTTAAAAACCTCTAAGGAAGGAGATTCCACCACCTCCCTAGGGAACCCATTCCAGTGCTTCACCACCCTCCTAGTGAAATAGTGTTTCCTAATATCCAACCTAAACCTTCCCCACTGCAACTTGAGACCCTCTACTCCACCCTGGTCCCACGGCCCACTGGGGATATCAGTTGGCGGCTCCTCCATGGGGCCGTGAGCACGGGCGTGTACTTGGCGCGGTTTACCCGTCCCGGACACCTGCCCCTTCTGCGGCGTGAGGGAGACCCTGGCGCACGTGTACTTAGAGTGCGCCAGGTTGCAGCCCCTACACCGGCTCCTCACAGCCATCCTCTTGCGTTTTTGGTTACACTTTTCCCCTCACCTCCTTCTGTATGCACTCCCTATCCGTGGCCCCACGAAGTCCCGGGACCTCCTGGTCAACCTCCTCCTCGCCCTGGCGAAGAAGTCCATCCACGCGACCAGGGAGGGGAGGTTGGCCGACGGAGACTCCGGTGACTGTGGGGCTTGCTTCCGCTCCATGGTCCGATCACGCATCCGGGCAGAGTTCCTCTGGGCGGCGTCCACTGGCTCCCTTAACGCCTTCGAGGAGCAGTGGGCGCTGTCCGGGGTTCTCTGCTCGGTGTCCCCGTTAGGTTCCCTCCTTCTGACCCTTTGACCTCACTCCTGTCCCTGTTCTTTTATTAGTTGTCCCCCGCACTCAGTGGGTTCTGTGGCCCTGTGGTTCCTCCCCTTAGGCTGGGGGAGGATCCTTTAGCAGTGGGCGGGCTTTGCCCGCCCACTTCCCAGACACCCAATAGATGCAACTTGAGACCATTACTTCTTGTTCTGTCATCTGCCACCACTGAGAACAGCCGAGCTCCATCCTCTTTGGAACCCCCTTCAGGTAGTGAAAGCAGCTATCAAATCCCCCCTCACTCTTCTCTTCTGCAGACTAAACAATCCCAGTTCCCTCAGCCTCGACTCATAAGTCATGTGCTCCAGTCCCCCCCCGATCATTTTCATTGCCCTCTGCTGAACTCTCCAATTTTTCCACATCCTTTTTACAGTGGGGGCCTGTACAGCCCAGAAGGGGTTGGAAAAGCTCCACAGAGGGCTGGGCAAGGGAGTAAACTCCCGGCTCATTGGGGGAAGTGGCTGCAGCTGGGGCCATGCCCCAAACTAAGCAACTGGGCCTTATAAGAAGGCCAGGGCAGCCAGAGGCCCAGGGACAGTCTTTCTGACTGGAGAGAGAGGCAAGTCTGGCTGTTGGGGAAACTCACCTGGGGACCTAGAGTGAGGCAGGGCTGGGGAAAGACCTTAGGAGCTAGGAACTCCCCAGGCTGCAGGCCTCGTCCTAGGCCCACTGAGGTCATGGGCTTGCAGAGGGGCAGTCGGAGGGTGGGTAAAGGCAGCCAGCCCAGCGCCCTTTGCCTGTGATGAGTGGCTGATACTGCAGTCTGCTCCAGTTAATGGGGCTAGATGGAGACTGGGCAGTAGCCAAACTGAGCTGAAGTGGGGATAGTGGGTTGGGGGTTCCCTTGAGAGGGGGAGACCCAGACTGTGGGGATACTGCCAAGGGGTAGCACCCCCTGTTAAAGGGGCACCGGGGTCCAGGGAGGGACATGGGGGACAGAGGACAGGCAGATCACTGGCCTGCAGAGGGTGCCACAGGGGTGAGTCCACACCTCTACAGGGCCCCAAAACTGGATGCAATACTCCAGATGTGGCCTCACCAGTGACGAATAGAGGGGAATAATCACTTCCCTCGATGGGCTGGCAATGCCCCTACTAATGCAGCCCAATATGCTGTTAGCCTACTTGGCAACAAGGGCACACTGCTGACTCTCATCCAGCTTACTCGTCCACCATAATCCCCAGGTCCTTTTCTGCAGAACTGTAGCTTAGCCAGTCGGTCCCCAGCCTGTAGTGGTGCATGGGATTCTTCTGTCCTAAGTGCAGGACTCTGCACTTGTCCTTGTTGAACCTCATCAGATTTCTTTTGGCCCAATCCTCCAATTTGTCTAGGTCACTCTGGACCCTATCCCTGCCCTCCACTGTATCTACCTCTCCTCCCAGTTTAGTGTCACCTGTGAACTTGCTGAGGGTGCACTCCATCCCATCCTCCAGATCATTAATGAAGATGTTGAACAAAACTGGCCCCGGGACCAACTTCTGAGGCACTCTGCTTGGTACCGGCTGCCAACTAGACATCATGCCGTTGATCACTACCTGTTGAGCATGACAAGCTAGCCAGCTTTCTATCCACCTTACAGTCCATTCATCCAGACCATACTTTCTTAACATGCTGGCAAGAATACTGTGGGAGACCGTATCAAAAGCTTTGCTAAAGTCAAGGTATATCACGTCCACTGCTTTCCCCATATCCATAGAGCCAGTTATCTCATCAGAGAAGGCAATCAGGTTGGTCAGGCATGACTTGCCCTTAGTGAATCCATGCTGACTGTTCCTGATCACCTTCCTCTCCTTCAAGTGCTTCAAAATGGATTCCGTGAGGACCTGCTCCATGATTTTTCCAGGAACTGAGGTGAGGCTGACTGGTCTGTAGTTCCCCTGAATCTCCTCCTTCCCTTTTTTAAAGATGGGCACTATATTTGCTTTTTTTCCAGTTGCCCAGGATCTCCCCCATCTCAACCACCTCATGGTCACTGCTGCCCAGGTTGCCACCCACTTCTACTTCCCCTCCCAATTCTTCCCTGTTTGTGAGCAGCAGGTCAAGAGGAGCATGGCCCCTAGCTGGTTCCTCCAGCACTTGCACCAGGAAGATGTCCCCAACACTTTCCAAAAACTTCCTGGATTTTCTGTGCACTGGTGTATTGCTCTCCCAGCAGATGTCAGGGTGATTAAAATCCCACATGAGAACTCCTCTAGACCTGTGATCTAGAAACTTCGTTAGTTGTCCAAAGAAATCCTTGCTTACCTCATCCTCCTGGTCTGGTGGTGTATAGCAGATACCCACCACGACACCACCCTTGTTGCTCTTGCCTCTAAACTTTACTCAAAGACACTCAACACACTTTTCTCCAGTTTCATACTGGTGCTCTGAGCAATCCTACTGCTCCCTTACATACTGTGCAACTCCTCCACCTTTTCTCCCCCACCTGTCCTTCCTGAACAGTTTATATCCATCCGACAGTGCTCCAGTCATCTGAGTTACCCCACCAAGTCTCTGTTATTCCAGTCACCTCATAGTTCCTTGACTGTGCCAGGACTTCCAGTTCTTCCTGCTTGTTTCCCAGGCTTCTTGCGTTCATGTACAGGCACCTAAGATAACTAGCCTATTGCCCTACTTTCTCAGCATGAATCAGGAGCCCTCCCCTGTTGCACCCTCCTCCTTGTGTTTCCTCATGGTATCCCATTTTCCCACTTACCTCTGGGCTTAGGTCACCATCCCCCAGTGAATCTAGTTTAAAGTCTTCCTCACTAGGTTAGCCAGCTTGCCTGCGAGGATGCCCTTCCCTCTCTTCATTAGGTGGATCCCATCTTCCTAGCAATCCTTCTTCCTGGACCCATCCCCTGGTCGAGGAATCCAAAGTCCTCTCTCCAACACCACCTGTACAACCATGCATTACTTCCACAATTTGATGGTCTCCACCTGACATGGGCAGTGGGTGAATCCCTGGCTTGGGGAGGCTAGTCCTCCAGCCCCGCCCCTTCTGCCTGAGGCCCCGCCCCTTCTGTGCCCACTGGAGCACAGTCCCCACTTGGCTGCTGGCCCCTGGCCAATATTCCCATCCCCACTGTGACCGCTGGCCTCTGCCCCAGGCTTGCACCTCCAGCCCTGTAGCGCTGGAAAGCCAGGCAGCATGTCCTGGGCCGCACCACCTGGCCCTGCCGGCCCCCCTGCCCCCGAAGGCACCCCCTGGCCGAGCTGCCAGCCCCAGTGCCAGGCTGTTTGGGAAGGCAAAGCCTTCCTGTTCTTATGATATCTGGGCCTTTTCCTTCAACAGGGAGGGTGGACGAGAACACGACTTGCACCTCAAACTCCTTTTATCCTTCTTCCCAGAGCCACGTAGTCTGCAGTGACCCACTCAAGGTCATTCTTGGCAGTATCACTGGTGCCAACGTGGAGAAGTAGGAAGGGGTAGTAGTCCGAGGGCTTGATGAGTCTTGGCAGACACTCCGTCACAGCCTGAATTCTAGCTCCGGGCAAGCAGCGTGCTTCTCGAGCCTCCTGGTCAAACTGCCTTCCATATAACCCTCTCTCTGAAAGCTTGTAAAGGACAAAGGCCAGGCAAGGAGTGTGCACAGGGCCCCTAGCAAATTAGGGCTCAGCTTGTGGGAGGGAAGTAGTGACACCCTGCTCAAACTCTGCTCACAACCCCAGAGTAGCTGGGTGTTTCTGCTAAAGATCAGCAGGGAAATAATCCACGTCGACATTTAAGAGTATAAGATTTTCAAAGGCCTTGAAGGCAGATAGGCATCTACCTCCCAATCAAATTCCAGGGCAGTTAGGTGCCTGACAGCTATTTGTGCCTTGGGAAAAATCTTCCCCTGAATGGTCATCATTAGGTCCCAGAGTTAACAGTCCACTGAGATGGCCATGGCAGTTCACTTCACACCGCTGGTGTGTAGCCTTAGCAACTGACCTACGAAAAGGTGATGGAAAAGCAATCCTTCCCCCAAATGTGATACCGTAGTACAGGACGGCTTGCATTGCTTTCCATGACCACTGCTACAGTCTGTGGGCTTCACAAGCTCAGAGCCCCATGTGCCCCCTTTGCCAGGGGTTAGGACTGGAGCCCCACAAAGTGGCAGGTCTGACCACTGGCCATTACAGGGCCCTGCCCCCATCACCAAACTCCTCCACCCCACCCCACCAGTGCAGACAGCCTCCCTGTGCTCTTAACACCTTCCATCCCAACAGGTCAGTCTAGGCTCAGGCCCCAGTTCTCCTTTCACTCGTTCCTGTGTGAACCAGCACAGGGGAGATGAGAACACGGCTCACAGCCTGGATCCAGGTCACACTTGGGATGGGATCTTCCCAACCAGGGAGGCTAAAATAGAAACCACTGCTGTGTCATTTAGATTCTGAGGAAGCTGATGGACCCACTGGAGTTGGGCTGGGGCCGTGCCCCTCCCGGGACGGCTCAATGTGAGCCTCGGGGCAAAGGGCAGCATCTGAAGTCTCCCCGGAGCAGTGGCAGGACCTAGCCAGGGTTCACTGGGCTCCATCTGCTAAGGCTGATGGATGGATACACAACCTGACCCACAGTTTGCCATCTCCTTCCCTCCTGCCATTAACCAGTTAATCTCCTGCTGTGTGGGCAGGCCTGGCATTCGCCTCCACATGCTGACTAATAAAAACTGTTTCTCATTAATTCTGCAGGTAAATATTTGAGCAGGAACAGAGAGAATGAGCAACAGGGACTCTCCAAACAGAGCTAGATGGGGCTTTAGAACAAAAAATACCCCCCTCCCCAGGGAAACTACCGACCTCAGAGCCCCAGTGCAATAGCAACAGCCCAGGGGACCAAAACGAAATGTCCCACTCTGCAGAACAAGCATAAACTGGGGGAAGGTCAGAAACTAAACAGCGTTGTAGTTATCTTGGTCCCAGGATATTAGAGACAAAGTGGGTGAGGGAATATTTCAGTGGACCTCAGAGCTCTTAATTTGTGGGCAACAAGGGAAGGCCCAGAAGGAGTCCGTAAAAAAATAATGATTCTGTTTGTTTTTCACGTGAGAAAGCCAAGTCTCCTCTGCCCTGGAAGCTCAAAGCCTGAAAGCCAAACTACGGAGAAGGGGAGAGCGTTCCAGCCAGACTCTACTATTTCTGTTTACACGTCTTTACTGCAATGCCTAGTACACTTGTGGGAGAAAGGGTGTCTTTAATCGAAGGGATGAGGTGTTAACTCTTTACAGGAGTGGGAGAGCTCCTGATATACATGTTAGACCTCCAACAAGTGCTCCACCAGAACCTAGGGAGGCCAGACTTGACATTCTGGATATCCCGACTGTAGAAAATGAGCAGAAAAATACCTGGAGGAAGGGGTCTTTTCCAGCTTTCACCCCATTTAAAAAAAAAAAAAAAGCTAAAAAGGGCAAACACCTAATCCTTCCATGAACTTCCTTTGCAAGTCACTTTTAAAGCATCCCATCCAATAGGTTGTGGCTGAGAGAGCTGGAGGCCAGACGGGCCAGCGGTTGCAAGAGGCAGCCAGGAATACACAGCAGCAGGGTTCAGACAGATATTGCATGGGCCAGAGTGAGAAGCAAACCCATTGACTGTTCCCATTCTGGGATGGGCTGGAGCTGCATCGTCCTGGGTTCCTCTTGCAGCTGGGATCTATACTCGGGCTTATCTATTACATGGGCTCCTAATGAATAGTTGTTAGCACCAGTTCTATTGACCCAGCCTGTAAACTCTGCTCCTGTCCCACCTGTCAGTGGACAGGTGGGGGCAGCTGGGAAGCTCTTGATGCCATTTCCAGCCATGACCTTTGACTCAGTGACCCCTTTGAGTCCTACTGGACTCATCACTGCTCCTGGTCCCCAAAGGCCTGATCCTTATCCCCCTCACACTGGTGTCAATGGAGCTCCTCTGGATTTACACTGGTGTGAGATCAGGGCACAGCCCACTGTTCTTATTGCTATACACAGTTAATCCTCTTGGATAGCTGCTAAATCTATTTGCCTCACTAATATCCTACAGTAGCAAGCCCCACGGGTTAGTCACACGCTGTACAACAAGCATGTCCTTTTATATATTTTTGATTAGATGCCTTGTAATTTCCTTGCATGCTGCCTTGTTCTTGTATGATAGGGTAGAGTGGGAGATAAACAGGAGCTCCCAAATAGTCTTCTACCATGCATTCTCCTGTATCCTAGACAGGAACCTACACAGCCGGTCACAGAGCATCTATCTGAGTCCTATCACCTCTGCCCCTCCCTTGGGAATACAGACTCCCCAGCACACTCAGAGAGCCTCATGCTGCCCCTTAGAAGCCTCTCCCTTCTTGGGGTCAAGGAAGCCCACCCTCTGCACTCGTTTATTACATGTGTCTTGTTTCATGACACATCCTCAAAGGCGAGTGATGAGTCGGAGGTGCCTTTGCAGCCCAGAGTATTTGATCCTGTGAGGCTGCTGAGTGGGCTTTTCTCCTGACTCATCCACTGACTCACCTGTGTGTTTAATTACTGGTCAGTTCCCTGCTCTGAGCTCCTTCTGCATTGCTTTTCGTGATCTCACCTCTCAAAGCCAGCAGCAGGGGAGGAATCCTCTCCAACACAGCGATGTTATATTTGAAACAGCCTCATACTTACAGGAGTGGCAGAGGGTGGGAAGAGGAGCTGCTTTACAGCTGAGTGAAAAATACCAGATCCTTGCAGTCTAGGCTGGGTCTGTACTAGTTTTCTCCTCTTTGCCTAACTCCTGTGCAGCTCCGCTGGCAGTGGGAGAGCTAGCATAGACAAGGGCACACAGCATTGGGGTTTTTACCTCCAGGCTATCTATATGGCTCAGAAGACAGGCAGAAGCAGCTGTGGACCAGGAATCGATGGCAGCCCAGCACCGCATCCAGCCACGCTGGGGGGGAAGCTCAGGACAGGATACAGGGGACACTCCCAGAACTTTTGGATTGGAACCGGGTCCTTGGGCTTCATGAGATTCCAAAGCTGCCCCCTTCCTACTACCTCGAAACCCCTGCCCGGGGGGAGGATAGATTGGGCTCCCCCTCCACCAAGGGGAAGGGAAGGTTCTGGTGCTAAATCTGTCATCTGCCTGAGATCCTGTCTGCTCAGGTGGGGCACCAGATGCTCACAGTACTCTAGCTACAGAGGGGAAGAGCCCTGGCTTTTGTTTCCAGGAAGGGTCTGGGGCGAGGGGGAGGAGGGCACGCTGATTTAATCCCTTTCGCTGTTATCACCGCTGAAGCAGCACTGGCTCCTGGTCAGCTCGGTCTAAGCCCCGTGCCATGTGTGTGACAAGAAGAGGGGGGCACACCCCATTCACTGAGCCTCTAGAGAAGTGGGTTCAAGGTGAATGCCTGAAATGAGCGATCCAAGGCTAGAGAACATCCTGAATGAGGCACGCAGCTGCTCTGTCTGCCTTCTGTGCCACTGCTGCCAGCAAGCAGTGGCAAGCTGGAAACTAGCTGCCCCTCTCACTTACTAAACAATGCAAAGCTCAATCTATTGCCACCCAAGGCAGCCACTTGCTGTGCCCAGTGCCTGCTGCTGTCGGGGGCACTGGGGTCACTGCAGGAGCCAAAATATTGCAGGAGCTGCTGCTGTTTTGTCGCCGGTTTCCTGAACGCCCCCCAAGGCTGCCCCTCTGCTCACTCACCCTTTGGTAGCCTGGCTCTTGCCTCCCACTCACAGGGCCAGGACAAGCCATCTTTGTACCCCAGGCTCAGCACTCAGCCCGAGCTGATGACACACTCACACCACTGGGCATGTGCCCCATCCTGCCAGCTGCTCTTTGGAGCTGAATACACACACACACGCATGCGCACACCCACCCGCCGGCTTCTCTCCTAATGTCAAACTAAATGAGAACTGAAATGAGTATTTTTAAAAAACTCATTTACAATGAAGGAGGCGAGATGAGCTCAAAGGGCTGGAAATGGGCTCCAGAGTCGCTCCTGACTAGGTCACCTGCCCCAGTCTGGCTCGGAGGACTGGAAAGCCAGTACAGAGTTCTTCACCGCTAGGTCACCAGCTCGGACCTAGATGAAGATCACTGCCCTCTGTGCTACACTATAGCGACACCCACTCCCCATGGCCAGTCAACCCTGGCTAATCCGCAGGAAGGATGTGGCTGGGTGACATGTCATCTTCCAGGGAAGGAAGAACAACCATTTGGGTGTTAACATCTGATTGCTTTACAAACACAACACTTAATGAAAAGCAGAAAAAACTATTCCACGAGAACCACACCCAGCAAGGCCAGTCAATACACACCTCAGCCAAGCCACTGGCCATGCCCTCACATACCTTATCTGGCAAACTCACTGCACTAGGATGTCATGTTTCACTCCTAGGGAGAACAATATACAGCATATGATGAACAATATAGAAAGGGCGGAACACACAATCCATTCAGCAGTGTATTTTCTTGGGAAGATGAGTAATAATCCTGGTAAGTGTGAGATAAAATAGCCCAAGCCACTTGCAGGTTGCACACTTGACTCAGCCTCCAAGTTCTGGGAAGGAAAGCAATGTGGTATCAGAATGGCTGACAGCCTGTGCGCATTTACAGATCTGTATGTGACCCCCACTGTGAGGAGCTCAGCTAAAAGCTGCTCATTTGTGGTGTCAGCTGGGCCACACTCCCAAGCAGTGGAGCTCTGCTGATGGGGACCCACCAGGAATCTGGAGGCAGCATCTTCCCCCAAACATGTTCTCACCGGGCACTGTGCCCAACAGCCGCTCACACTTGCTGTCCGCAATCAGAGCAGTTACTTCTTCAAGGGCAGGTTTGCTTCAGTCTCCCCTTGTTTACTCTTCCCCTTAGCAATTCTCTCTCCCCAACTTCTGTTCTGCTCTTTCCTTTCCCATCAGCCTCCCTTCTCTTCCCCTAAGTCCCTCACTCTTCCTTCCAAAGCTCATTCCCAATGGAGCACCAAGGCCACCCCTGTTTCCCCAGCTCCCTGTAGGTGTTTTCAAGGTGGAAAGGGGAAAGACCAACTGGATTCATTCCTCTGCCCCCAGTTCATGCCCACCCTGATGTGGGAGGTGGGAGTTTTAAACTAACACAGCACTGGGTGTAGCTGACAACTTCATGGAAACCTTTTAACTGGAAAATTCCCCGAATACATCAGGGGGCTGGAGTGGTGCCCTGATACAGGTGGGGTTTGCGCACACTCAAGTGACTGTTAAGGTGTTCGTTATATTTACATCAGTTATCAGGGCCTCAGCCTGTTCTAAGGGATCTGTTCTCCTAGAAGGCACAGAATGTATCAAACAAGTAGCCCCCTAAATCTTTCATTGTCTGTCCAATATCAGGGTTGCAAGGAGGGACCTCAGGAGGTATCTAGTCCAACCCCCTGCTCAAAGCAGGCCCAATCTCCAGATTTTTGACCCAGATCCCTGAATGGCCCCCTCAAGGGCTGAACTCACAACCCTGGGTTTAGCAGGCCAATGCTCAAACCACTGAACTATCCTCTCTGCCGTGATGTTGTGTCATTACAGGAGGAGGATATTTAGATTGTCACAATAAGACAGAAACACATGTGCAAAACCAACATCAATACTGCAACCTCCCCTCCCTGCAAGGTGCACAGAACCCCCCCAATACATGCCCAAAGCAGTAATGAGAGAGTCCCAGCTTGGGTCAGGGCAGAGACCCTTCCTGCAGCTTATGGAGGTTCCCGCTAAGCACTCCCATACACACAAACCACCCCAGCCCCCAACAGACCCCGCTCCCCCTACCTGCTGTTGTCTTCTGGGGAGACTGGGAGACTCAGTGGCACCATAACCCTGATGTCTTCAGGACCAGCTGTTGAGACCTGCTGCCCCCTCCAGCATTTTAGATGGCGGATAAGGGGCCTGCTCTGCCCTGTGGCATGGGACCCCCATTTCTCTCTCTTCTCTTTAGGCTTAGACTCCCCTAGCAGCATTTCCGCATGGGCGTGGAAAGTTCGGGTGCTTTGAGACCCAGTTATGGCATAGCTCCCCTGGAGAAAGGGCAGCAAAGAGCAGCTCCCTGTACCCACCCGTCTAGGCCGGGCACTCCCCTACCCAGCACGGGGGTCCCACAGGCAGCCCCTGCGGGCTTCTCGCAGTGCCCGGGCTGGGTCCTATGGCTCATGAACCCGTTACATGGCTCCGCAAGGCATTGCCCCAGTAACCCCTCCCCGCAGCCCTGAGGGCCGCAGTTATCTCCGTGCAGTTTCCCTTAGCACCAGCCCAGGGGGCATGTGCGATGGTGTGAAGCCAGGTGGGGGCTGGCCAGTGGGACACCCTCCCCCCCCGGGCAATGACGCTCCAGGCCTTGGGGGGTGCTGGGACCAGGGGGTCTGGAACAATGTGTAGAGTTGGGGGCGCTGAGAGCCAATGAACCAAACTGTATATGATGATAACCAATTCAAGCCAGGGGGTGCAGCAGCCCCGCCAACACCCCTAATTCTAGCACCTATGGTCGGGGCATTGGCTGAACGCCCCCCCCAGTGACCCGCAGGAAATGCCCAGCTCCCCATGCTGTGTCCAGCAGTGCCAGGGCAGCTCCGTTACAACAGGGCCAAGCGCGGCTTGGCTCTGGGCTCAGGCCGGGCCCGGTGCTATGGGCAGGGCCAGATTAACCTTTTGTGGGCCCCCATGGAGGCAATGGAGCATGGCACAGGGAGGTCAGTCCCCAGAGCAAGGGGCCTGCCGGAGGCAATGGGGCATGGTATGGCAAGGGCAGCCCTGCTCCACACTATTTACAAACTGGCAGTTGCCAGACACACAGCGGCCTGCCCGGCCCTGTGCTGCCAGCGTGTCCCTTTCCCTCGGGGGTGGGCCTATGTCACGCCACACAGTCCCCCCCGCCCCCGCCCAACATTCTCCTGACTCCCTATGGCCAGAGACCCTCCGGACCCACTGCGGCCAGCGCCTCCCCAGACAAATGCACAGTGCCCTGCACACCACCACCTCTGCCCACAGCCCCACATCTGCAGACGGTGGCCCGGGGGCAGAGAGGAGCGAGTGGTGGGCAGTGGGAGCCAGTGGGGTCTCGGGGGCAGTACAAGTGGAGCAGGC
This sequence comes from Gopherus evgoodei, assembly GCF_007399415.2. Classification (NCBI taxonomy): domain Eukaryota; kingdom Metazoa; phylum Chordata; order Testudines; family Testudinidae; genus Gopherus; species Gopherus evgoodei. The sequence continues at coordinate 84,379,861 of NC_044331.1, forward strand.
CGGGGCCCCTTCTGAGCATGGGCCTGGCTCCATGGGGCCACTGGAGCCATTGTAAACCCTGCACTGGCTATGGGAAGGGGCCGCCCCGTGTTCCCAAAGGCGCCCAGGCCCGGCCCGAGCCCCCCGGTGCAAGGGGCCCCGGGGCCCTGCAGCCCGGCCCGGGAGCGACCCCTAGCAGCTCTGAGGGGACGCAGCCCGAGGGAACTTGGGGCTGTTCGGGGGCGGAAAGGAAACTCCCGCAAACTCCGCAGGGTGCAGCGCTGGGGGGCTGCGCCCCCGTTCTGCCCCGTGCCCCCCTCCCCGTCCCCATCGCTCCCTGCACCCAGCCCCGCCCCCACTCCTCCGCCCTGTGCCCCCCATTCCCGTCCCCATCACTCCCTGACCCCAGCCCCGGCCACACTCCTCCGCCCTGTGCCCCCCCATTCCCGTCCCCATCGCTCCCTGCCCCCAGCCCCGCCCCCACTCCTCCGCCCTGTGCCCCCCCATTCCCGTCCCCATCGCTCCCTGCCCCCAGCCCCGCCCCCACTCCTCCGCCCTGTGCCCCCCATTCCCGTCCCCATCGCTCCCTGCCCCCAGCCCCGCCCCCACTCCTCCGCCCTGTGCCCCCCCATTCCCGTCCCCATCGCCCCCTGCCCCGCCCCCACTCCTCCGCCCTGTGCCCCCCCATTCCCGTCCCCATCGCTCCCTGCCCCCAGCCCCGCCCCCACTCCTCCGCCCTCTGCCCCTCATTCCCGTCCCCATCGCTCCCTGCCCCCAGCCCCGGCCCCACTCCTCCGCCCTGTGCCCCCCCATTCCCGTCCCCATCACTCCCTGCCCCCAGCCCCGCCCCCACTCCTCCGCCCTGTGCCCCCCATTCCCGTCCCCATCACTCCCTGCCCCCAGCCCCGCCCCCACTCCTCCGCCCTGTGCCCCCCATTCCCGTCCCCATCACTCCCTGCCCTCAGCCCCGGCCCCACTCCCCCGCCCTGTGCCCCCCCATTCCCGTCCCCATCACTCCCTGCCCCCAGCCCCGCCCCCACTCCTCCGCCCTGTGCCCCCCCCATTCCCGTCCCCATCGCTCCCTGCCCCCAGCCCCGACCCCCGGGCCCTTCCCTGGGGGCGGCCCGCAGTGACTGTCCCCGCCCGAGCCGAGCGCCGCCCCCGCGGGCGGATTGGCTGCCGGCGGGAGCCGCGGGCGGGCGGCGATAAAGCGGCGGGCTCGGGCGGCTCCCAGCAGGTACCGAGCGGGGCCGGAGGCTGCCCCGGCAGGAGGTGCTCGCTGCCCGGCCGCATGGCGCTGTGCCCCGCGCCCGAGGCCCGCGTGCGCCTCGTGTTCTTCGGGGCGGCGGGCGTGGGCAAGACGGCGCTGATCCGCCGCTTCCTGCAGGACTCGTTCGAGGCGCGGCACCGGCGCACGGTGGAGGAGCTGCACCTGCTGGAGCTGGAGCTGGAGCTGGGGGCGGGTTCCGGGCTGCGCCTCCGCCTGGAGATCCTGGACACCAGCGGCAGCTACAGCTTCCCGGCCATGCGGCGCCTCTGCATCGGCCGCGCCGACGCCTTCGCCCTGGTCTACTCGCTGCAGGAGCCCGACTCCTTCGCCGAGGTGCAGCGGCTGCGGGACGAGATCCTGGAGGCCAAGCGGGGCGCGGTGCCCGTCGTGGTGGTGGGGAACAAGAGCGACCTGGCGCCGGGCGAGCCCGACCCGCGCATCGCCGCCGCGCAGCGGGACTGGGGCTGCACCTGCCTGGAGGCGTCGGCCAAGCAGGGACGCAACGTGGTCGGCCTCTTCCAGGAGCTGCTGAGCCAGGTCAACCTGCCCGGGCGGCTCAGCCCGGCCCTGCAGCGCCGCCAGCCCCAGACCTGCTCCAAGGAGCCGCCCCGCCGGAGCTCCAAGAGCCACGGCTGCGCGGTCTGCTAGGGCCCGGCGGGGCTGAGCGCGGCCACCGGGGCGCCAGGCGGTAGAGGAGTCCCCTGGCAGCTGGAGAGCGCTGGGCCGGGGCCGCCTGCAGGGCGCGCCTGGTCCGATTGTTCCCCTCGGTCAGGGGATTCAGAGGGGGGTCGGGACCCCTCAGGGGGTCCTGAGGTTGTGTAGGGGGTCACGAGCTGTCAACTTCACCCCAAACCCTGCTTTGCCCCCAGCATGTATAATGGTGTTAAATAGATGCACGAGTGTTTGTCATTCATGGGGGGGGCACTCAGAAGCTTGCTGGGTGAAAGGGGCCATCAGTACAAAAGGTTGAGAATCACTTGCCTAGTGCCAGCAGGGGGGGAGCAGACTCTGTTCCCCATGTACCCCTGTGCCACCGGGTCCCTGCTTGCCTCTCCCTGCCTGCAGCAGCAGGCTCCGGGTGTTCCTGTGCCCAGGGGCTGGGTGCTCTGGCCATGGAGACACTCAGCCTGGCTGAGCCAAAGAGCTTTGGGAGCAAGGTGGCAGCCCAGCAACCAGCCTGGGGAGAGTGCCGGAGCTGTGGCTTCCTCTCCCCTTTGCTGGGTTCTGGGGGCAGGGGAAGCCTCCAAGGCAGCTCCCTGCCTCCCCTGAGCTTGTACCTGACCTCTGGGGATGCTGCTGGGGGTCTCCCAGTCCCTGCATCAGTAGGATGAGCGCTCACCCCCCACTGCAGGCCAGGTCTCACCTCTGCCAAAGCCTGACTTTCTCCAACAACCACCTCAGTCGCTGAGGCTACAAGGCCTTTTCAACCAGAGCTGGGTCAAAATCCCTTCCCTGCACAGGCTGCAGCTGCCAGCAGCCATACTTCGTTCCCCTGGGTCCCTCTGTCACTGGGAGCAGCTGAATTTAATATCAAAATAGAGCAGCCCAGCTGCTCCTTGTCCTGCATCAGTCCATCACCCACCTCCTCGCATAAGGACAAAGGCACAGCCCCCCACCCCTTTCCTTGAAGGGGCCTGGTCAGCAGCAGCTCTGAAGCTGGCTTGAGCTACCAGCTAGGGAGGGGCAGTGCTTAATGTGTCAGAAGGAGCTGCTGGGGCTCGTGCGATTGTTTACATGCATAACTAATACAGCAGGCCCAGAGGGCCCGGCCGCGGGGGCTCTGCACTGCCTCGCCCGGGGGGAGAGGGGCTCTGCACTGCCTGGCCCGGCTGGGTGGGGCTGGCTAGGGCTCAGCCCTGACACAAACTAAGCCCTGCAGAGGGAGCAGCGCTGGTTGGGAAGCTCCTCTGCTGAGAGGCCAAATGTGTTTTCCAGCTGCTGCTCCCAGAGCGCTGCGCCTCCTGAGTCAGACTGAAGGAGACACAAGGATGGAATGAAGGTGCCTTGGCCTCTAGCGCCTCTTACTCCAGGGGAGCAGCCCTGAGCAGGGTTCGGGCAGGGGATGTGCTACAATCGGGCTGGATCACCCTACCCCTTGCTACCTGCCGTGGCTCATGGGAGATGGCAGCTGTGGTTGGCACTGCTCCCTAGGATGCCCTCTTGCTGGACTAGCAGCTGCCTAGAAATCTAGCCAGCTGTGGTGGGAGTGTGTGAAAAGGTGAGGAAATGAAGTGGGGGCAGGGGACTTATTGTAGAACACTGCCCCCACCAAATCACTGCTCCAGGAATTGCACTGTAATGAGCATATGTTAAGCTACTTGTTTCTTTGTGTTACATGACAACTTTGGCTTCCTGTAATAAATCACTGTGGAACAAGTGTGTGTGTCTCTAGTGCCTTGGTCCTTTAAAGTGTCGCCAGCTGGGGAAGGCAGAGCCCTGTTAGCAAGGGCCCATGAGCCCTAAGAGTGCTGTTCTCTAGCTCCCTGCTTCTCACTCTTCATCTGCTGTAGGAGCTGCTGCCCCCGATTTAAGTTGTACGAGCTCTAATTCATGATTCTAGGCCCAAGATTTTAGGAATGTAAAACTGTCTCGGAATCCAAACTCCACTGCCCATTAGTACCTACTCCTCTGCCTGGGCGGCAGCAACAGCTCAGAGTTACATAGATCCTTATTCAGAGCCCATGCCACTGTGAAGGGTGAGTCTGGCCTTCTTGTAACAGATTGCTCCTATCTATTTTAGGGTTTTATATGACTGGCTGTCACTATAGTTATGTGAACATCTTCCACAGAGGTGAAGTGCTGGGAACTCTATTATTTGGGATAAAATCTCTGCTTGGAATAGGGTTGCATGTAGGGTGTTTGGTTAAGAACTTGTTTAATTTCCCTTTGGCACCATTCCATCCCAAATGCCTTTCTTATGGGGGGAAAGGCCTCTGCTAACTGCACAAACTGATGCAAGATAAAAAGAGCTCTCAAATATGGAGACAGAGCAAGGAAACTCATGTTCACATCAGTCTTACTGGAAAGAATGTTTCCATGCCTTAGCTTGCACAGATGAAGACTTAGACTTGCATCTTGTAACGAATTTATGGCAGTTATTAAATTTTGGTCTTTAATGTTAACTCAAATAACAAACAGGAAACTAATAGGTTTCAGCGTAGCAGCCGTGTTAGTCTGTATCTGCAAAAAGAACAGGAGTACTTGTGGCACCTTAGCACTGCAAAAGTGTGTTGTGGTGTTGTTTTCTTTCTTTTTTTTCCTGCTGATAATAGCTCATCTTAATTAGCTTCTTACAGTTGGTATGGCTACTTCTACCTTTTCATGTTCTCTGTAGGTGTATAGATCTTAGTAATCTTCTATTCTATGCATCTGATTGAAGTGGGCTGTAGCCTACAAAAGCTTATGCTCAAATAAATGTGTTAGTCTCTAAGGTGCCACAAGTATTCCTGTTCTTCTTTGAGGAAATTAATAGATTTTGCTGCACCAGATCAGATTATTTAATCTACCAAAGCCAGTTCCCTACTTTCAACAGCTGCCACTAACTCAGACTTTAAAGAAAAGGGGGAGAGGGACATGTTGCATCAAAAAAATCAGTTGTGAGTAAGTTGCAGAATTCAAATATACTAAGACTTTGCAATAATGCCATTTTCAAAACTGTGCCTATAGTTAAACACTCAACTGTGGACTGAAAAGAAGTGATTCTTATGTGGCAATATCATTCCTGGGTTTGTTTCATAGCCTGTGTGTGTAATATGATTAATTAAAAACAAAAGTACCCAACCTAAATGTACTTGAAGCCAGGTCTGAGCTGTGGAACAGTCAATTTCTAGCATGGCCTAGACCACATTAGTTAAATGGATATTTACTAAGGTAGCATTTCATTGCTGTGGTTGTGTTTTGTTTTTTTTTAAATATACGGATATATCCACAGTTAGAATCTATGTTTTAATTGTGCAGGAGGCTTTTCAATGGTCCTTAAGTAGCAAGGCTTTGATAAGTTCAGTAGGCAAGGGGAAAAGTTAGGGACAAGATTTACTGGGAGAGGTCTGTTCCCCTAAGGCCTGGAAAGCTTGAAGAGCCTGAAACAGAGAACGTGCTCCTCCCCACTAGCGATTTGTACACCACAAAAGTGCCTCACTGAGAGGGCAGGGGAGCCACTAGCTCCGACTGTGCAGGAAGCACATCCTCAGGGAGCCCAGAGCCTGTGACTAGGCTCCAGCAACGCTACAGAGGGAAGCAGTGAAAGTGTGAGGGGGGAAGGGAGGGCTGATCTCATAGCTTTGCATCTGGGGGAGGGTGGTAGGGGCTAGAGCTGCACATCTGGGGAGGGTGGCTGGATCACAGCTACACATCTGGGGAGGGGTAGCTGGATCACAGCTGGGGGCGGGCGGCTGGCTCACAGCTGGGGGCAGGAGAGCTGCTTCCTGCGGGGGGAGCCCGGGCGCTCTGGAAGCGGCTCGCGGCGCGCCTGTCCCTTTAAACCGGGCGGGAGGGGCGTTCCCATGGTGCCTAGCGGCGGGCGGCGTGGATTTTAAATCCTAGCAACCAATGGGGAGCGCGCTGGGGGCTCGTAACGCTCCGGCTCGAGGTTTGAAATTGTTCCAGTGCCGGAGCGGCCGGCGGCGGCGGCGGGAGCGGGGCGCGGAGCAGCGGGGCGCGGCGCCGGGCAGGGATCGGGATCGGGATCATGAGCGCGGCGGCGGCGGCGGAGCCCGGGAAGGCGGCGGGGGCCGGGGCCGGGTCCGGGGCGGCCAGGGAGATCCCCAAGGTGCTGGTGGATCCGCGCACCCGCCGGAGCTACATGCGCGGGCGCTTCCTGGGCAAGGGCGGCTTCGCCAAGTGCTACGAGATCACGGAGCTGGAGGGCCAGGCGGTGTTCGCGGGCAAGATCGTGCCCAAGTCGCTGCTGGTGAAGCCGCACCAGAAGGAGAAGATGTCCATGGAGATCTCCATCCACCGCAGCCTGGCGCACCGCCACGTGGTCGGCTTCCAGGGCTTCTTCGAGGACAGCGACTTTGTCTTCGTGGTGCTGGAGCTCTGCCGCCGGAGGGTGAGCGGGCCACGGGCCCGAGGGGCCGCGGCCCTTGGATGCCCGGGGCCGGGGCCGGGGGCCACGTTCCACCGGCGGAACCCCAGACGCGCTCTGCGTTCCGCCGTGTCCGAGCGTTCCCAGCGCCTTAAAGGGCCAGCAGCGCGGGGACGGGCGCTCCCCGTGGCACCGCCTCTCAGCGGAGCGATGCCCGCGGCGGAGCCCCCAGTCCAGGCACCGGGCGTAGAACGGTGAGGGAGGCAGGATGGGTAGGGCCTGGCCCCGGGGCTGAGGATGCCTGGCTTTCAGGAGGGGGAGCTGGGATGTCTCACCTGGGACACTCATGGGATGGGGTGGGGTGGGGTGGGGTGGGAAGGGGGCCGCTAACTGGCTCTCAGCTGGGGGGTGCTCATGATCCTGCTTCTCTCCTGGCCCCCAGTCCCTGTTGGAGCTGCATAAGCGGAGGAAAGCATTGACAGAGCCCGAAGCGCGGTACTACCTGCGGCAAACAATCCTGGGCTGCCAGTATCTGCACGGCAACCAGGTCATTCATAGGGACCTCAAGCTGGGCAACCTCTTCCTCAACGATGACATGGAGGTGAAAATAGGTATGGACACCTGCAGGGACATCCCTATCCACTTGCCTATGGAGGGGAGAAGCATGTCCAGGAATCTGTCACAGCCCAGGGACCCCTTCCCTTAGTCTCTTGCTGCAAAGATTCCTTGGGTTGCTCTCCCTTGAGTGCTCGCTTGTAGAAGGGACAGGAGAGAGAGCAGGATGCTCTGCTACCACAAAACCACATGATAGCTTCTTAACTTATGTCGGAATACTTCCCCCTTTCTGGGCGGGCTACCCTGAAACCAGCCTTTCTCGGGCTGTTTAAGACTCAATATTTGGAGGATGTTGCCTATAATTCTGCCACTTGTGGCTCAGCAGCAAGATTTGCGACCACTGTCAACTGCTGAGCTAAGGAAACAAGTCTTGTCTTCCTGGTGCATAACCCTGACCAGCACAAACATTCTTTCAAGGTGACTTTGGCTTGGCAACCAAAGTAGAATATGATGGTGAGCGTAAGAAGACCCTGTGTGGGACGCCAAACTATATAGCTCCTGAAGTGCTGGGCAAGAAGGGACACAGCTTTGAAGTGGACATTTGGTCCATTGGCTGCATTATGTAAGTTTTATGACAAATCTTCAGTTTTTGTTTGTGTGCCCTTAAACTTGGGCCTTCAGCATGTAATGGGCTTAAGGCTGCTGAGATGAGCCAGCTCAGTGAACTAGACCGCGATTGGTTCCAGGTTTCAAGTTTAATCTTAGATTGTAAGGAGCCTTTTTCTTAAAGGAGACACCATAAAACAAAGATAACCAGGTCCTGGCTTGGAATTGGTCAAGCGCAGCCTAAATGTACGTCTATGTGACACTAGCTATGGCATTGCAGCTGAGCTGCTGTGGTGTTACAGTGCAGATGCTTTCTACATCGACTGAAGGGTTTTTCTGTCAATGGGGTTAATCCACTCCTCGGAGGAGAGAGCATCAGCTACGTCTATGGAAGAAGTCTTCCACTGACTTAGTTGTGTCTAAACCACAGCACTTGGGCATGACATTTTTCACAGCCCTGAGCGAAGTAGCTAGGTTGATCAGATTTTTACACTAAGGCTCTAACGACCCTGAGATCCAGCTGTGTGCTGTTCTCTAGGTCTTAAATGTTACAATTTAAAATTAATGGTTTGAAAATTCGGCTGCCCTAGCAGGACTACTCCCATAAAGGTAGTAATCAAGGGGTGGAGATGGGTAATGATTCTCCGCTTCCTTCATGGCTTGTTTGCTGTGCAACTGGGGTTTGACTATCTCCAGAAAATTCCTCAGATCTGACCATCACTGCAGTTTTTCTGCTTACCTTGACCTGCCAGCTGTTGTGTGTGCACCCACCTGTATGTGCACCCATTGCATTTGCAGGCTAACTTCTCTTTGTAGGGCAGGTTATTTTGAAACTTCTCTCTTTAAAGTCCCAAGTGCCACCTTCTAGCTGGAACTCTCTCCAGAGGGTAACAGGTTCCAGTCTCCTCCGTAAGGGAGCAGGGAACTGGAAATCGAACTGGCATTTCAAATACAATTGTCTGCTGCCCGTCATCTCCTGGGTGTGTGGTGACTTTCCCCCACCCGCTGCAAAAGACACCTTGTGGAAATCTTGCGGTCTCCTCCTTGTGACAGGCTTTTATATCTTAAATATACAGGTACACTCTCCTGGTAGGGAAGCCACCCTTTGAAACCTCTTGTCTAAAAGAAACATACATCCGAATTAAGAAGAACGAGTATAACATCCCCAAGGTATGGAGCCTGTTGCAGAGTGGAGCGTTTGTCCTGGCTGATTTTTGTCACCTTAGTGAAAGAGCCGGTATCACAGAGCTGTGCAGAATCCAAATGGCTTCTCTGGTGCCTGCTCATAACCATGGAAATGGCTTCCAGCATCCTGAGTACAGATGAGAAGACACCCGACAAGGAGATACATTTTGTGTTAAGCCTTTCTAGGCCTTAGTGCAGGGGTGTTAATTTGAAAGGCCAACTTCCCAGGGGAAGGAGGGGGAGCTAGCCCCCCATACTGGCACGGAGATGCATTACCATATTTTGTTGAGTGATATCGTAGGCGCATAAGTGGCTCGAACTCCCTTCCTACCACTGGACTCCTTCAAATTCTGAGTCCAGCCACAGAGAACTGGTCTGGGTATCAAACCCAGGCCCTTCTGCAATCATCCTACTTGTACCAGGAGCTTTCTTACTGAAATAGCCATTGAGAACCCCAATCCTCCTCAGCTCCTCCAGGCTTAAGTCCCAGTCTCCCAGCCATGCACGCCCTCTGCTTGGAGCAGGAGAGCCTTACTAGTTGTGGGTCTTTGACCTATCCATTGTGCACACCAGTGCTAGGTTGTACTTATGCCCTGGCCTTCACTTGTGAACCCTGCCTGTCCCTTCTTTCAGCACATCAACCCCGTAGCTGCTAATCTCATCCAGAAGATGCTGAGATCTGACCCTGCCACCCGCCCTACTATTGACGAACTGTTGAATGATGAGTTCTTCACATCAGGTTACATCCCCACCCGGTTGCCCACCACCTGTCTAACCATCCCACCTAGGTTTTCAATTGCCCCCAGTGGATTTGACCCAAGTGGACGGAAACCTCTTATCGCTCTCAACAAAGGTAAGATTTGGGGAGGTGGCGGGGATGTAGGTTTTAACAGTGCCTGGCAATTACAAGAGAGCCCTGGGTTACAGTGGGGAGGGGGAGAAGACTGTGAGAGTAAATTACAGATGAAAACCCTGCGTGGCTCTCTGTGAAACATACTGCAAATGGAGCATCCTGGTCCTGGTACCCAGAGCACGTTGGGCCTCTTGTTCCTCGCCGTCCCTGCTTCTCTGTTGTGCTCTGGCTCGTGCCAGTGAGTGAGGGTGGCAGCTCACTGCTCTTTTAGCCTCACTGGGGCAGCCACTGCAGAACTGGATCCTCTTCTTCCCATTGGCAATAACTTGGGAACGCCCGACCCAGGCTGAGGCCTTATGCCAGTTTAATTCTCTAGGTGTCCTGCCACCACACAGAAGGCTAATGCCCTAAGGGAAGATGGTGCCCCCTGGCAGCTCTTAACTCCGTTCTCTTCCTTCCTGCCTCTGCCCACTAGAGAAAGTGGCTAGTATCCCAAGCAGGGTAAGACCATCTCCTCCCATGAGGCATGGACGCTGACAAGGTCGTCAGCGTTAGTTGCAGTAATGCTGCTCTAATGGAGCAGGCGGCTCATCAACAGGATGAGGCTGGCAGAACTTCTGTCCATGCAGAGATGGGTGTCTGCTTTCAGCCCTGTGGGGTGTCATGCACCTGCTACAGCTGGGCTTGAAGGTAAATCTAACTTCTCCTGAAACTATCCACCAGCTTTAGCCTTCATGCTACTAACACAGCTGTCGCGGTGCTCTTCTCCTCTGCGTCAGGCCTGGACAGCCCTGCCTTAGATAAAGCCCATGAAAAGGAAGACGAAGCAGCACTGCGGGAGCTGGGAGAGCCTGTCGACTGCCACCTAGCTGACATGTTACAGCAGCTGAGCGTGGCCAATGCAGCGAAACCCTCGGAGAGGGCAGTAGTGAGACAAGGTGAGCTACGGGTATGGGCTGACAGATAGCAAGGCAGGCTGTGCAGGGATCCTACAAGAGCTACGAGGTGCTTGGATTAAAAACTCCAAAGCAAAGGGTTGGTGGAGGAGCTACTCGCCCCTCCCTTAGCCCCCTCCCTTACACCCAGCAAGTCAGCTGAGGGTTTCACATGTTGCTTTACAAACACTATTTAACAAACTCCATTTCTATTGCAGAGGAGGCTGAGGATCCTGCTTGCATACCCATCTTCTGGGTTAGTAAATGGGTGGACTACTCGGACAAGTATGGATTAGGTAGGGAGCGTCTTGGCATTGCCAGCAGCCGAGTTCACTTCAGTCGCTTCCCCCAACTTCCCGGGGGGTGAGATCGAATGGGCCAGGGTGCAAATCTTCTATCTGATGCAGCTGGTTCCTATACCCTGTTAACCAGTTAATGTGCAGTGCCTCAAATGTTGCCATCCCTGAGAGCAGCACAAAATACTCAGCTGATCGAAGGACCCATGAACATCCTGTGGCAACCCCTTACAATCTAAAGAGCATAGGATTTCAGATCCGCATCCTGGCAGGCACTGAACACCTTATGCCCCAGCGAACACATGGGATGAGGGGCATGGTGCTAAGATCCAGCTGAGACAGCACTGGCATTGGTATTCATTTGTTAAATGACTAACTCTTGCAGGGGAGGTTTCCCCACATAGTCCTTTTGAGAGCAGGAGCTCTAGAGCAGTGGTTCTCAATCAGGGGTATGCAAAGGTTTTCCAAGGGGTACATCAACTCCTCTAAATACGTAGCCTGTTGTAAAACTAGGCAAATAAAAAGCACCAGTGAATTCAGTACAAACTAAAATTTCATACAGCCTTGTTTATACTGTTCTATTTACTATACACTGAAATGTAAGTTACAATATTGATATTCCAGTTGATTTATTTTATAATTGTATGGTAAAAATGAGTCCACAATATTGCAGTAACAGTGTGCTACGACACTTTTGTAATCTTATGCCTGATTTTGTAAGCCAGTAGTTTAAGTGAGATGGAACTTGGGGTATTCAAGACAAATCAGACTCCTGAAAGGGGTACAGCAGCCTGGAAAGGTTGAGAGGCCCTGCTCTAGACAGCTGAGGCACCAGGGTCAGCCAGAGTGGGGGCCTTCTGCTAAGACACCCTTACAGCTTATAAAAGCAGCAAAGAATCCTGTGGTACCTTATAGACTAACAGACGTTTTGGAGCATGAGCTTTTGTGGGTGAATACCCACTTCGTCAGATGCATGTAGCTTATAGCATCCCAAGTCTGGAGACATTCAGTGTTTGGAGATCTAATGCATTCCCTTCTCCTACCAGGCTACCAGCTGTGTGATAACAGCGTTGGGGTTCTCTTCAATGACTCCACCCGTCTCATTATGTACAACGATGGGGACAGCCTACAGTACATTGAGCAAAACAACACCGAGTCCTACTTCACTGTGAGATCATACCCCTCGACGTTGACTAAGAAGGTCAGTCACTCTGGAGATGCACATTTAACAGCAGCTAGGAGCTCTGTCCTCCTCCTCCCCCTGCCAGGCTGTGGGTCTGAATGGCTATTAAAGCAGACAAAACATAATCAGCATATCTAGGCTAGAGGGGCTACATGTTTGCTTTCTCCTCCCTCCCCTCCCTACCCCCCAAAGAGCATTGGCAGCAGTTCAGGTTCAGTTTCCACTTTGTAAAAACCCAATGTGAATGCAGTTTCACAGAAATATTAACAATAGTTCTCTGCAATGCTGGAAACAACCTGGACTAAAGAATAAACCCATGAGATGAGGTCAGGTATAATAACCAGTCTAGGTCCATTGTCCAAGCACACTGTTCTGGTTTGTTCACATCTTAAAATAACCTGACAGGTTGATGTCAGGATGCAAGTCCTGATTTCGTCTCTTGGGTCACTGCCTCTTCAGGTTTCACTGCTGAGGGCAATGGAACTACGGCCCACTTGGGCCGTGCAGCTGTGGAAGCAGACACTGCCTTGGAAGTTTCAGAGCAGCAGCCGTGTTAGTCTGTATGCACAAAAAGAACAGGAGTACTTGTGGCACCTTAGAGACTAAAATTTATTTCAGGCTGAGCTTTCGTGAGCTACAGCCCACTTCTTTGGATGCACAGAATGGAACACACAGACAGGAGATATTTATACATACAGAGAACATGAAAAGGTGGAAGTATGCATACCAACAGGAAGAGTCTAATCAACTGAGATGAGCTATCAGCAGCAGGAGAAAAAAAAACTTTTGAAGTGATAATTAAGGTGACCCATAGAAGGTGTGAGGAGAACTTAACATAGGGAAATAGATTCAATTAGTGTAATGACCCAACCATTCCCAGTCTCTGTTTAAGCCTAAGTTAATTGTATCTAATTTGCATATTCATTTGAGTTCAGCAGTCTCTCTTTGGAGTCTGTTTTTCAAAGTTTTTTTGTTGCAAAATTGCCACCTTCAAGTCTGTCAGTGAGTGGTTAGAGAGGTTGAAGTGTCTCCCACCGGTTTTTGAATGTTCTGATTCCTGATGTCAGATTTGTGTCCATTTATTCTTTTGCGTAGAGACTGTCCGGTTTGGCCAGTGTACATGGCAGAGGGGCATTGTGGGCACATGATGTGAGAGTGAGGGATCATCTTTAAGGATAGGTTGTAGATCTTTGATGTGCTGGAGAGGTTTTAGTTGGGGGCTGTAGGTGATGGCTAGCGGCGTTCTGTTATTTTCTTTGTTGGGCCTGTCCTGTAGTAGTTGGCTTCTGGGTACTCTTCTGGCTCTATCAATCTGTTTTTTCACTTCAGCAGGTGGGTATTTTAGTTTTAAGAATGCTTGATAGAGATCTTGTAGGTGTTTCTCTGTCTGAGGGATTGGAGCAAATACGGTTGTATCTTAGAGCTTGGCTGTAGACAATGGATCGTGTGGTGTGTCCTGGATGGAAGCTGGAGGCATGTAGGTAAGTATAGTGGTCAGTGGGTTTCCGGTATAGGTATACACTAACCCAGGAACTATCCTTGCAACAAAGCCCAATGCCAGCTCTGTCCACATATCTATTCAAGTGACACCATCATAGGACCTAATCACATCAGCCACGCCATCGGGCTCATGCACCTGCATATCTACCAACGTGATATATGCCATCATGTACCAGCAATGCCCCTCTGCCATGTACACTGGCCAAACTGGACAGTCTCTACGCAAAAGAATAAATGGACACAAATCTGACATCAGGAATCATAACATTCAAAAACCGGTGGGAGACACTTCAACCTCTCTAACCACTCAGTGACAGTCTTGAAGGTGGCAATTTTGCAACAAAAAAACTTTGAAAAACAGACTCCAAAGAGAGACTGCTGAACTCAAATTAATATGCAAATTAGATACAATTAACTCAGGCTTAAACAGAGACTGGGAATGGTTGGGTCATTACACTAATTGAATCTATTTCCCTATGTTAAGTTCTCACACCTTCTATGGGTCACCTTAATTATCACTTCAAAAGTTTTTTGTTGTTTTTTTTTCCCCTCCTGCTGCTGATAGCTCCTCAATTGATTAGACTCTTCCTGTTGGTGTGCATACTTCCACCTTTTCATGTTCTCTGTATGTATAAATATCTCCTGTCTGTGTGTTCCATTCTATGCATCCGAAGAAGTGGGCTGTAGCTCACGAAAGCTCATGCTGAAATAAATTTGTTAGTCTCTAAGGTGCCACAAGTACTCCTCTTCTTTTTGCCTTGGAAGTATGATCTTCCCCACCCAGCCTCATTGGTTCTGTTAACCCATGTAGCTGTCTCTCTAGATAACACTATTGAAATACTTCCGGAACTACATGAGTGAGCACCTGCTAAAGGCTGGAGCCAACATCACGCCCCGAGAGGGGGATGAGCTGGCACGGCTCCCCTACCTCCGCACCTGGTTCCGGACTCGCAGTGCCATCATTCTGCACCTGAGCAACGGCACCGTGCAGATCAACTTCTTCCAGGTGAGAGCTGTTCGTGTGGTAGCCGGAGCAAAACCTCCAGTGTCAGCAGCTCACCACCCGCTTTGGGGGCCTTGTAACATGCAGAAGATGGTGCTATCAAGTGGTCACAACTTAGGCCAGTTTTCAGACTAGCTGACCCAAGACTGGAAGGCCCCTCAGTCCATTTTCTCAATACCTGAGCCACCCAGACTCCCTAGCACTGCTCACTAACCAAGGCTATTGTGCCTTTTTAATCCTTAGTGCCGCTGTTTGCCAGGGAGCCTGTGCAGTTCTGGCTCCCTTTTCTGTTGTCACTTGCTGAAATCCTTTAAAAGAACCAAGTGCAGCAGGTGCTTTCGTGGTCCCACTGCTTCACGGCAGCAGAGACTGGCAAGGGTGCACACGGGACATGCTGCTGAGGAACGGGTCACCTAGGATAGCCCGGGGGCCCCCGTGGCCTCAGCCTGCCGAGGACCTCTCAAGCTCTGTGCGTTCTCTCTGCAGGACCACACTAAAATCATCCTGTGCCCCTTGATGGCGGCGGTCACCTACATCGACGAGAAGCGGGACTTCCGCACGTACAAGCTGAGCCTGATCGAAGAGCACGGCTGCTGCAAGGAGCTGGCCAGCCGGCTACGCTACGCCCGCACCATGGTGGAGAAGCTGCTCAGCTCCAAGTCGGGCTCAGCCCGTATGAAGCCCTCTGCTTAGAACCCAGCTGGAATGGACTCCGTGACTGTGCCAAACTGTTACAGCCTCCAACGGAGGGGCCTCTGCAATGCCCTCCAGTCAAACTGTAACCTCCCACCAGCTGGCCACCTCTGCTGCCAGCTGCACTGGGGCCACAGGAGGGGCCGCTGCTGAGAAATGTGTCTTTATGCCATGGCCAGACTGGCCCCTCAGCACCCATTAGAAAGTTGATTTTATTGAATATTTAGTTTTTCTAACTGTCAGATCCCCCCAGCCCTTGTTCTACAGCCTTGACACAGCCTCCTGGAGAACAGAGCAGAGTTCTGTAAGTTATTTGTATGTTTGTGATGCTGTGGGGCTCCCTTCCCTCTCCTGTAGTGACTGTAAGATATTTAATGTGCTCATATGCTGACTCTGAGCAATCAGCCTTTTAATATTGAAACTAATCTGCACCAAATTAAACTCTTGTATATTACGTAACTTGATTAAAGATTGGTCTCTGTAGCCCCTCCTTCCCACATCATGTGCAATGCCCCCTCTGGATGAAGGGCTTTGCCTGGTCCAGGGGGGAGACTCTAAGTATGGGGTAGAAGGAAGTTTTCCCACTCTGCTGTGTTCCATCTCTAACATGGGAGGTAGGGAGGACTCACCGGCACGTGATCTGTTAATGCAGTCTGTAAAGAATCCCCAGTTTTTCCAGGCAGCTGCTGTGTAATTCTGTGATGTGCTCTCCCCACAGCTGTGGGAGCTTTCTAGCCTGCAGTGCCCATCCAGTCTGTACACATACCTGCCTGCTCCAGTCAAAGCTAGTGAAGGGCCATCTGCCTTTCTTCACCCTGTGGGGGGACTCCCCCTGCATGCTGCAGCAGTCCTGGGGGGGGTCAAGACAAGCACCCTGCAGTGTATGCAAGAAAGGCCAGGACTGCAGTTAGTTCTTGGACAGACATGTAAGTGAGGTAGTTCTCGCCCTCTAGGCACTGTGGTGGCTGTTGTATTTCTGGTGTCTGTTCCCATAAGAACAGGAAGAGGCCCTGCCTCACCTCTTGTGGCTGTGTTGCAGGAGTAACAAATGATCTGTCCCCTCCTCCCACAGGAGGTTTTAGAAGGGACAGGGGCTCTCCTAGTCTTGCATCCCCTTGGCTTTGGCCCTTGCTGTGCCTGTAGCCCAAAGCATGGCTTCTAGGAGCTCCACTGTTCAGCTGTAGGACAAGGCCCTGGTACCTCTCAAAGAACTCACCATCACCTGCTTGGCCTGGTGCTGGGTGCTCTGAGTAACAGCTGCAGGGAGGGTTTTGATCTTCCCCTACTAAGGTGCAGTATTGGGCTCTGTGGGGTGGAGGGCAGCACCTCAGCAGGGAGCCCCTCTGCCCATTTGAAGCCAACCTGAGTAATTCTCTCCCCTACCCCCCTTCCCTTGGGGAACTGAGTTACAGGTTTTGTCTTTTCCTTGCCTAACTCTGCTGTTCAGGGGCAAGGGGTGAGGTCTGTACCATGCTTTAGGATGAAGGCTCATCCCTGAAGAATCTGTGCAGGGCAGGACTCTCTATGAGGTGATCACTGCCCCTTCCTGCTGTCTCCACAGGCAAGATTGGGGGAGTTCTGCCCTAGGGACAGGAACTGCTCTACCTCACACATCACCTCCAGTTCCTCCAAGCTAACAGTGTAGAAAACATGGAGCTGTCTCCCCCAGCAGAGTGAGACAGTGCTCCTCTGAGCTTGAAATGGATATTAAATATCCCCTACAGCTGGGACTAGTTGTAACCCTGCACAGCCTGGCACCAGTACTTCAGGGGCTGGGTGCTGCCCCTTGAAGCCCTGGGGAAGCTACCGACTGATTTCCCTGCATGCACAGGAATCTTCTATAACTGCTGAGGGCAGTGCTGGGTCAGCCATGCACAGCCTCCACTGTAGAGGGAGCTCTGCCTGGGGAAGTGATGCCAGCTGTTGCCCATGGAAGCTAGCAATGCCAGCACAAGGCCTTCAGCTTGTCAGGCAGCATCAACCTGCAGTTCAAAAAAAATATCACTGCATTCATCACAGAGCCAGGAAAGCTGGATTATTAACCCACCAGTAGGAGGAAACAGCTTCCTCTGATGTCTTTTAAAGGGCCAGTGTTCTTCTCGCCCACCCCCAAAATCCAATCTGCCCAGAGGGAATCTGAGCATGCCCTGAAAACAGGAGCAGTGCGTCTGCCTTATCTCAGTGAGATGGTTTAGAGGTGTGAGCAGAAGCCTCCTTCTCTACTCACACACCTGTTACCTCCAGTGCTACTGCTTCATTATCATCAAATCCTACAGCTGGTCAAAGAATTTCCTGTCAAAACAGGTTTTGATGGCAAATGGAGAATTCAGTGAAGAGAGTTGTGAGAAATGGCTGTTTTCTCTCTCTCTCTTCTCTGAGAAATCAAACTTTTCAGATCTGAAAAAAGACATTTCAATTTGGAAATGGTGCCTTTTGCCCTGTATGGGCTGAGGTCCCTGGCCTGACTGCACCTCCCATGATGCACTGCCTCCCCTCCTCCAGAGCTGAGACCTTGGTGGCTCTTGGGAGATGCAGTCCAACCAGGCAGCCTGACCTCTAATGGTGAATGGGAACATGATGCATCACAGTGACACGTCCAAGGCTGCAGCTTTTGCCCAACATTGTTCAATATTCAAACTTTCTGCCCAAACCATCACCATTTCCAGAGCAGGACCCTCCCCCACATTTTTGATCATCTGGTCAATCACTCAAGAGGACAATAGCTACCTGGTTTGGGCCCAGGTCTCCAGTACTCTTGGAAGGCAGTTCTGTAATTTAGGCCTGAGCAGTGTTGTGTGGGTCACGGAGGAGCCAAAAGGACTCAACTCTGGCAGTGCTGAAAATGTACATTTTGGGGCCTCACTACCTATCCCTGGCCCTTTTTTTTGGCGATGCAGCTCCTAAGCAGGGCTTTCAGCCAGCATTCAGTGCTGAGTTTCTTCCCAATTTTAACAAGTTCAAACTTTCAAAACCATTTTTATTTACAAACATTTTGTATAAAATAATCTCTGTCATATAAAATGTTCTGAATATACACCAGGTACAAACTGATTGTCACCAAAGGAACAGACCCCCAACACCCACAAAGATAAATCAAAACATACAAAGCCCATGACCCTAGAGTGGAAAGCACTGCCCAGGGGAGCAGAGCTAGCAGGAGATATTCAGGAATGGGCCCCCCAGACCCAGCAGCAATAGTGGCATGAGTTATCTATAGGCTACTGAATGCAGAAGGGGCTTACAGACCCATTATCAATTCTTCCTCCTACACTGGCTCCAGCTGGGATCAGTGGAAACTGCATGCGAGTTGAAGTCTAGCCAGGGCTGCATCCCAGTGGAATGAAACGCTGCTTCCAGGCTCAGGGGATACAAGGTCAGACCTCGAGGATGCCCACATCCCACCTCTGCTGAAGGGGTATTTTTCTGTCCTTGCTGGGCTGGAGCATGCCCTGTTAGTGGGAAGGCTCCAGTAATCTCTCCTCGCCCATTTCTTGACTCAGGCCCTTGAGAAGGAGTTAGAAACATCTAGTTTGTAATTCATCACTCACAACCCCAGTCCTGCAGAGAATTGCCTCCAGGCAAGCCAGACCTGCTCACTGATTGGGTCCCAGAAGGAGGAAAAAATGCTACCTCCACCTCCATGTTTTCTTGGGCATGGGTCAGATTCTGCCTCCATGGTGAAGAGATTTCAGATCAGATGCTGCCAAGATGCTACAGCCAGAGCAGCCACAAAAGGATCCTCACAACCAAAGAATTTGGAAGCTGTGGCCATTTCTCCAGATTCTTCAAGGCCCTGGGAGTGGCGAAGGCCAGGTACACCTTATGCTCCCAGGGATGGGCTCTCTGCACAGATGAGGAGGCCCTCTCTATACAAAGGGCTTCTCATGAACAGCAGCATCCCCCATAAAATGGGAAACAACCACTTGGGGTTCCATAGATGTGACATCAGGCATTCATCTGAGACCTTCAAGCCTGTGAGCTGTGATGTGATGAATATGGGCTGCTGCAGACTGAGAATGGAGAAAGCATTTGACTCAGCCAGAGACACAGGGACTTCATCACTGAGATTCTGTTGAGATGTTCCCTAGAGCATCCTCTCCTACCTGCCTCTAGAGCTGGGCAACCGCACTCCTTTAAGGGGCCAGGTGGGGCAGAAAAGAGGCAACATGAGGTGCTCCTGCACCCAGGTCCTGAGGTTACATCCTGTAAGCTGAGCTTCTACAAATCCACTCGGTTCAGCCCCAGTGACTTCTACTGGGCCATAAAACAGTGGGGAAGAGCCTCAGTGAGAGAGGGGAGAAACCTCTCATTTCAGCACTGCCGGTGGCCTACATCTTCTGTAGATAGTGGACAAAAAAACCAGTCCAAATGCCAGGCGGGTATGTTGTCCAGCCAGGGCATAAGACCACATCCAGTGTCAAGACCACACCAGTCCTGCCATTCACATTGAAGTCTTAAATAGACAATCAGACAGACCCCAGCTTCCAACAGATCAGCACAGAAAGGAATCAACGAGAGAAAAGTTTGCTGCATCAGCCTCTGCTCTAGCAGATGCATACAGGCAACAGAGGACCTTGCTGTTTCCCATTCTGATGCTTAAGGGCTGGCACAGGAAAGACAGTGTCTTGGAAGCAAAATATAAATAGGTTAAAACATTTTCAGTTAAAAATGGTAAAAATCTTGATGCAGCTGGTGGTGTGATGATTGCCACGCTACAGCCCTACAGGAGACATCTCTTCCATTCTAATCCCCCCGCTCCTATTATCTTCTGAGCTGAAAGACAGAGCTTAAACCAAACATTTACGTTTGGATAAAATCCATTCAGATATTCCCGAGAAAAAAGAGAGACTCTGTCTACAGGCGTGTGTGCGCATGCACATACCTACCCCTCCAGGGATGGCCTTGCTCGGGAGCCACACCAACCCAGTCTGGATTTAAAGCTTTACACTTAGTGACCAGGCCTCAGTCAGGGCCAGGCACACCCATGGTTGAGAGAAGAGGCTGCACGCTGGGTGTGCACAGCTTGTACTTCCCTGTCTGCTTCAAGCCCACACTGCGTGCTGTTATCTAGCTGGGACACTACAGCCTGGGTCAAACAAGTGAATGTCCATGAATCAGACACGTCCCTAGCTGCTGCTCTCGGTGGCCCCGGTCCTGCTGACAAACCCATTTCCCACAAGGCACTACAATCTGCTCAGACTCCTCGGGACGTGTCACCTCCCTGGGAGAGATTTTTCGTTCTCTGAAATGATTCAGGATCAACAGTGGCAGAGAATGAGCAGGATGGACACAGGACATTCGGGCCAGTCTCTGGCTGAGCCAGCAAACGGAGGTGTTAGGGTTGGGATCTTCAAGCCAAGGCAGCTTTCAGACTCTAGACAGTTTAAGAGGCGCCCTGCTGAGGGGTAGGGTTCTAGCCCAGATGATTCAGGGGACTGTAGAGGAGCCGTGGAACTGCAAGCTTACTGAGATCAACTAACTACCGTGGGACCCCATGCCCAACCAGCACACGTGTGAAGAGAAGCAGCAAGAGGACTTCTCAGGCTGGCCACAGAACCATTGACAAGTCCTGGTTCTGCCCTGGACTGCAGCTGCCCAGTTCTGGGAAGAACTACAGTAACATCCTGTAAATAGCCTGGCCAATACAGTTATTATTTAAAAGACATTGCAGAGAGGGGCCTCACTCCCTTCCACCCCACCTCCGGAGTCTCTGTTTCCCCACAGATGAGGAGTTGGGCTCTGTGTGATTGAAGGAGCAGCCCCAGAGAGAAACCACCCAGGAACTGCCGAGAAAACGGCCTTGGGTTCCCACCACAGGCCTCTCCCTGGAAAGGCAGGCAGTGACATCCCGAGAATGCTAGAGCCAGGGAGCGTCCGGAGATGCCATCCAGCTGCTCTCCAGGGGAAATGGAGCTCCAGAACCAGATTAGGGTAGCTGGTGGGGTAGTGAAGCTGGGCTGGGTCCTGGCAGCTTAGTCAGCGGGATAAAATCCTGCAGAAATCTCTGCATTAAAAAAAAGATAAAATTGAGGCACATGTTGTGTGAGCCACTTGCTGGGATCCCTGTTTCAGCAGGATTCACCTTGGCAGCACAGGCCTTCAGTCTAAGTTCTCTCCCAGGCGTGGCTTCTACACTCATTTCCAAGATCTCCTAGCGGCTGCTGATAATAGGCGTGGAAGAGCCTCTCTGTGGCACAGATCTGCATGGCTGTGTGTGTGTGAAGCAGCAATTGGGGGAAACGAGAAGTAAAGTACTGAACAAACTCATCAGGCACAGCCCCAAGAGTCTCCTGGACGTCTGTTGGCAGCTCGTGGTAGTGATGCTTCTACATGGGAAACAGATTAAACACCATTACCCGGGGTCACTGCACGGGGCACACTGGACCTCACGCTGCTGGGGGCTGACAGTACCTTGTTCCTCATGGCCCGCAGAAGGTCACGGACTGAACTGCCCTTGTATGTTCGGAACTTCCTCAAGTCTGGAAACATCAAGATACCCAAATAAGCATCAGCAATGTTGGGTCTCTGCACTAATTTGCTATCAGGGCTGGAAAGATTTCCCAATGGGGGGATGCACTAGGCTGTGGGAGTGTCACCCGAGGGAGATCTATTTGGGGCATTTAAGACTGGGCAGAACAAAGCCCTGACGAGGGTCCATGGGTTTCAGCGCTGGTCACTTGATTTCCAGCTGCCAGGAAGTGACTGCTGTCATTACATGAGAGCATGACGTGAGCGCTGGAAAGCTCCATGCAAACGCTCCACTTGGCTCAGCACGAAATGGCTCTGTGAAGTTACTGCCAAGCGGTGAGCCTGACACCTGAGTCTTTACCTGTCTGCAGCGGGACAGAGATGTGAGCTCTCCAATTCAATCTCACGACCGAGCGCCCCCCGGACTCTAAGGCAGTAAGAATGGGTCCCTCGGCAGGTTCCTTCTCAATACGGTCGCTGACGTCCTGAAATCCAGAAAGGGGTGAGGGAGTCAATGGAAACCTCACTTTGCAATAGAGGAGCTCCAGTGCTGACATTTTCCAAAGGCTTATGGACGCTGAAGGGATGTAGGGCTAGTTCCGCTCAACACTGGGTGACAACGGAACTTAGCATCACGGTCCACCTACAGGAGAGACTGTAATCGAAGGTGAGGCCTGTCGGCTGGGACCCGGAGGATTCTGGGAAAGGCCCCCCACAGTTGGCTGCAATGAGGTCTAGCAGAAACCTGGCCCCTGACAGACCCCAGCATCCATCATGGTGACATGAGGTATTTGAAACTTTTTTTTTTTTTTAATAGAGAAGAGATGGCTCCACGCCAAGGCACTTCCCTCTGCAGCGTCACTGCCCACAAACCTGAGAGAAAGCTTTTCATTCTTCTTCGAGTGATTGCTCACATCCATTCCAGTTAGGTGTGCGCGCCGCGCGTGCACGTTCGTCGGAAACTTTTCACCCTAGCAACTCCAGTGGGCCGGCAGGTCGCCCCCTGGAGTGGCGCCGCCATGGCGCCCAATATATATCCCTGCCGGCCCGCCCGCTCCTCAGTTCCTTCTTACCGCCGTGTCGGTCGTTGGAACTGTGGAGCGCGGCATAGCTGTCCTCCACGTCCCTAGCTCTCCTAGTTATCTATCGTTATCTATCGTTATCTCTAGTTTCATTATAGTTGTTAATTAGTTTGTTAAGTTGATAGTTAAGTTAATTAGTTGTAAAGTACTTCTTCGCCGGGGGCTTAGCCCTTCCCGGCACCCGGCACCGGGCTCATGCCTGGTTCGCCGGGCTTCAAGCAGTGTGCGGCCTGCAAGAAGCCCATGCCTACCAGCGATCCCCACGAAGCGTGCCTGAAGTGCCTCGGGGAATCGCACAGATCCGACAAGTGCCGCATCTGTAAGGCCTTTAAGCCGAGGACAAAGAAGGAGAGGGATCAAAGGCTCCGAACTCTCCTAATGGAGGCGGCACTTGACCCGACGGCTTCGCAGGCCGTGGTATCGGCACCGGCACCGGATCGCTCCGGCACCGAGAAGACTCCTCGGCACCGACCCTCTCCGGCACTGGAGCCTGAGCCAAGGCCGTCGAAGTCTAATACTCCGGCCAGGCAGACCCGGCTAGAGCGCCCGGCCTCGACATCGGCCGCGGCGCCGCCGGCACCGTCAGCACCGTTGACTCCGGGCCCGGCGGGTCCGTTGAGTCCGGTGCCGCCGAGCTCCCCCATGAGATCTGGGGTTGAGATAGTGGTCCCGTCCACACCGGAGACCTTCGCCTCGGCTCGGGACCTTATTGCCCTGACTGAGCCTACTCGGCTGCCACCCCCGGTACCTCCGGTGCGGGTCGTGTCCAGAGGCAAGCCCATGATGTCGGCACCGCCCAGAGACAGTCGTTCCCGATCCAGGTCCCGACGTCTTGGGCGCTCCAGATCCCGACGCCGCTCGCAGTCCCGGCACCGCTCCCCTCAGCGGTACCGGTCGCACTCGCGGCACCGGTCGGCATCGAGAAGGTCGCGGTCAGGCTCCAGTCGGCACCGGCACCGCGACTCCAGGAGCAGGTCCCGACGCTACTCGCCGCACCGGTCGACCTCCCGGCACCGAGCTGGTGGCAGGTCCCGGTCCCGGTCTCGCTCGACCTCCCGGCACCGAGCTGGTGGCAGGTCCCGGTCGACCTCCCGGCACCGAGCTGGTAGCAGGTCCCGGCACCGAGCTGGTAGCGGCGCCCGGCACCGAGCTGGTAGCGGCGCCCGGCACCGAGCTGGTAGCGGCGCCCGGCACCGAGCTGGTAGCGGCGCCCGGCACCGAAGCGGCGCCCGGCACCGAAGCGGCGCCCGGCACCGAAGCGGCGCCCGGCACCGAAGCGGCGCCCGGCACCGAAGCGGCGCCCGGCACCGAAGCGGCGCCCGGCACCGAAGCGGCGCCCGGCACCGAAGCGGCGCCCGGCACCGAAGCGGCGCCCGGCACCAATCAGGATCACGGCACCGTGACAGATCCCGGTCCCGGTCCCGATCCCGGCACCGGTATGACTCCCGGTACCGGTCCCCGGCACCGCGACGATCCTCCGTGCCGGCCCGCGCAGACCCGTACCATCCAGGGTCGGCCCCACCGTGGCCCTCGAGACAGCCGTCCGTATCCTCCCAGACGGACAGCGGCTATGCGCTGGGCACCGACCGGCAGGCGGCGCTGTTTGGTGATCCGCCGCTGCAGGACCAAGGCCCACAACAGTGGGGATTCTGGACACCCTGGGCATACCATCAGGCCCAGGGCCCCCAGCAGCTCCCTCCTAGGCCGGCGACTGCGGAACGTAGGGCCCCGGAAGCCTCGTTGTCTCGCCCCCCTCCCTCCCCGGAAGGGGAGGAAGGGTCCAAGCAGCAGGACTCCGCTGTGGCTCCGGAGGCAGAGGCGAGGGCTGAGGAAGACCCTCAGTTAGACACTCTCGTGCCGGGGGTCTCATCATCCTCCTCCCCGGATGAGGCGGTGGCGGGTACCTCCTCCAACAGTCCCCCCCCGCTGGATCTCAGGGCGCACCAAGACCTCCTCAGGCGATTGGCTCAAAATCTGAGTCTGCAGGCGGAGGAGGTCTCGGAGATAGAGGATCCAATTGTAACCATCATCTCCTCTGATGCTCCCACCAGGGTCGCCCTGCCCTTTATACGAACCATCCAGGCCAACGCCAACACCATCTGGCAGTCTCCGGCCTCCATCCCTCCGACAGCAAAAGGCGTCGAGAGGAAGTACATGGCCCCTTCCAGGGGATACGAATATCTCCATGTACACCCGACCCCGTGTTCACTGGTGGTTCAATCGGTGAACGATAGGGAGCGTCATGGCCAGGAGGCTCCGGCCCCCAAATCAAGAGAGGCCAGGCGGATGGACCTCCTTGGCCGTAAGGTGTATTCGGCTGGGGCGCTGCAGCTCAGGATCTCCAACCAGCAGGCCCTGCTGAGCAGATATGCCTTTGATTCCTGGGTGGCAGTGGACAAATTTAAGGAGCTGCTGCCACAGGATGCTCGCCAAGAGTTTACGGCCATCTTGGACGAAGGCAAGAAGGTCGCACGCACGGCCTTGCAAGCCTCCTTGGACGCTGCGGACTCGGCTGCCCGTACCCTTGCGTCAGGTGTTACGATGCGTCGCATCTCCTGGCTGCAGGTTTCCGGCCTTCCGCCGGAGCTCCAGCATACTATACAGGACCTTCCTTTCGAAGGCCAGGGCCTATTTTCTGACAAAACAGACCCCAGACTCAAGAGTCTGAAAGATAACCGAGTCGTTATGCGGTCCCTCGGGATGCACACTCCCGTGATGCAGCGTAGACCCTTCCGGCCGCAACAACAACAACAACAACAACAACAACGCAGGCCGTTTTCCCAGTTCCGCCAGCGGCAGGACCTTTACAGGCGCCGCGGCAGGAACGGGAGGCGCAGGCAGTCGGGGAACCAAGGGGGGCAGAACCAAGGCTCCTCAAAACCCCCGCCTGGTCCTAAGCCTTCATTTTGAAGGTGCGCTCGAGGGCGCAGTAACAGTTTCCCCTATGGATCCTTCCCCCCCGTTTTCCAACCGCCTTTCGTTTTTCCTCCCGGCGTGGTCCCAAATAACATCGGACCGCTGGGTCTTAAGCGTGGTGCAGACAGGATACCGCCTGCAGTTTGTTTCGTTTCCTCCTTCCCGCCCTCCTTCCTCGTCCCTCTTCAGGGACCCCTCTCACGAGCAATTCCTTCGGCAGGAGGTGCAGACGCTCCTCAGCAAAGGAGCTATAGAGGCGGTTCCGGAAAACGAGAAAGGCAAGGGGTTTTATTCCCGCTACTTTCTGATCCCCAAGGCCAAGGGGGGCCTCAGGCCTATCCTCGACCTGCGAGAGCTCAACAAATACCTCGTGAAGTTGAAGTTCCGCATGGTATCCCTGGGGACCATTATTCCATCCCTGGATCCGGGAGACTGGTACGCCGCCCTCGACATGCAGGACGCGTATTTCCACATTGCCATTTGGCTGCGCCACAGACGCTTTCTCCGCTTCGTTGTGGGGGCTCTTCATTATCAATTTGCAGTCCTCCCGTTCGGCCTGTCCACGGCCCCGAGGGTGTTTACAAAATGCATGGCAGTTGTCGTGGCGCATCTTCGGCGCAACCGTGTCCACGTGTTCCCTTATTTGGACGATTGGTTGATTCGGGGCACGTCGGAACAGCAGGTGACCAGCCATGTCCGCGTGATCACCGGCATGTTTGCGAGTCTGGGCCTGTTGATAAACACAGACAAGTCCACCCTGAGGCCCACTCAGAAGGTGGAATTTATCGGGGCCGTCCTGGACGCCACTGTGGGCAGGGCCTCGCTGCCTCTGCAGCGGTTCCAGACCATGGCGGCGATCGTTCAACGCTTGCGGTCAGCCCCGTTGACGTCAGTGAGGACATGTCTAACCCTGTTAGGCCACATGGCGGCGTGCACCTTTGTGACCGACTACGCTCGGCTCCGCATGAGGCCTCTCCAGCTGTGGCTTATCAGTCGTTACAGGCCGGCAAGGCAACCGTTAGACATGTTACTCACAATCCCCCAGAAGGTCTTAGATTCCCTCGGCTGGTGGTTGGACCAGTCCGTATTGTGTGCGGGTCTTCCCTTTCACCCGTCTCAGCCCTCGGTATCCCTGACAACGGATGCCTCAGATCTAGGCTGGGGGGCCCACCTAGGGACCCTGCGGACGCAGGGCCTGTGGTCTCAGGAGGAGGTGGGGCTACACATCAACATGAGGGAGTTGAGAGCGGTCCGCCTTGCTTGCCAAACGTTTTGTCATCAGCTTCAGGGTCGTTGTGTAGCCGTGTTCACGGACAACACGACGACCATGTATTATATCAACAAGCAGGGCGGCACCAGGTCCTCCTCCCTGTGCCTCGAGGCTATACGACTCTGGGACTTTTGCGTAGCCCACTCCATTCACCTCAGGGCTTCCTTCCTTCCCGGAGTACGGAACACGCTGGCGGATCGATTGAGCAGATCCTTCCTGTCACACGAGTGGTCCCTTCGCCCGGACGTCGCTCTCTCCATTTTCCGGAGGTGGGGTTATCCCCGGGTGGACCTCTTTGCGTCCAAGGGGAACAGGAAGTGCCAAGCGTTCTGCTCCTTTCAGGGCAGGGAGCCGGGGTCGATAGCGGATGCCTTCCTCATCCAGTGGTCGACCCACCTGTACTATGCGTTTCCTCCGTTCCCTCTGGTTCACAAGGTCCTCCTGAAGGTGCGCAGAGACAGGGCTCGTGTGATCATGGTGGCCCCGGCATGGCCCAGACAGCACTGGTACACCATGCTGCTGGACTTGGCCGTAGCCGACCCAGTTCCCCTGCCCCTTCATCCGGACCTGATTACCCAGGACCACGGGTCTCTCTGTCACCCAGACCTGCAGTCGCTGCACCTAGCGGCGTGGCTCCTGCGTGGCTAACTGGTTCCGAGCTGCGCTGCTCCACGCCCGTGAGAGAGGTGCTCTTGAGCAGCAGGAAACCGTCCACAAGAGCCACGTATTCGGCGAAATGGAAACGCTTCTCCTGTTGGTGCGTAGAGAGAAATCTCCGCCCTATGGAAGTTTCGGTAACCGAAATCTTAGACTATGTTTGGTCCCTCAAAGAGCAAGGTCTGGCCTTATCGTCGTTGCGAGTCCATCTAGCAGCTATCTCCACCTTTCACCCGGGTGCGGACGGTCGCTCCGTTTTTTCTCACCCGACGGTGTCGAGATTCCTTAAAGGGCTGGAACGGTTATTCCCTAACGTCCGTCCCCCTGCTCCAACCTGGGATCTTAACCTGGTGTTGTCCCGGCTCATGGGGCCCCCCTTTGAGCCGTTAGCTACTTGCTCCCTGCTTTACCTCTCTTGGAAGGCTGCCTTTCTAGTAGCTATCACCTCAGCTAGACGGGTGTCGGAACTCCGAGCCCTTGTGGTAGACCCCCCATACACGGTCTTCCACAAAGACAAGGTGCAGCTTAGACCGCACCCTGCCTTTCTACCCAAGGTGGTCTCAGCCTTCCACGTCAGCCAAGAGATTTTCCTCCCGGTTTTTTTCCCAAAACCTCACTCCTCAGGCAGGGAGCAGTAGCTCCACTCGCTGGATGTCCGTAGAGCTCTCGCGTTCTACATAGAGAGGACCAAACCCTTCCGCAAATCCCCCCAGCTTTTCGTGGCGGTAGCGGACCGTATGAAAGGGCTTCCTATCTCCTCCCAGAGGTTATCCTCGTGGGTTACGTCCTGTATCAGGACCTGTTATGACTTGGCCCATGTCCCTACGGGCCGTGTGACTGCGCATTCTACCAGGGCGCAGGCGTCGTCGCTGGCTTTCCTTGCCCGTGTGCCCATCCAGGAAATCTGTCGGGCAGCGACCTGGTCATCGGTCCACACCTTTGCTTCCCACTACGCCCTGGTACAGCAGTCGAGAGAGGATGCGGCCTTCGGAACTGCAGTGCTCCATGCCGTGACTTCTCACTCCGACCCCACCGCCTAGGTATGGCTTGGGATTCACCTAACTGGAATGGATATGAGCAATCACTCGAAGAAGAAAAGACGGTTACTCACCTTTGTAACTGTTGTTCTTCGAGATGTGTTGCTCACATCCATTCCACACCCGCCCTCCTTCCCCACTGTCAGAGTAGCCGGCAAGAAGGAACTGAGGAGCGGGCGGGCCGGCAGGGATATATATTGGGCGCCATGGCGGCGCCACTCCAGGGGGCGACCTGCCGGCCCACTGGAGTTGCTAGGGTGAAAAGTTTCCGACGAACGTGCACGCGCGGCGCGCACACCTAACTGGAATGGATGTGAGCAACACATCTCAAAGAACAACAGTTACAAAGGTGAGTAACCGTCTTCTCTCCTTGCATGAAAGTCAGTGGCTCACAATTAAAGCCCCCTG
The DNA here is from genome assembly GCF_007399415.2 of Gopherus evgoodei. Lineage (NCBI taxonomy): Eukaryota > Metazoa > Chordata > Testudines > Testudinidae > Gopherus > Gopherus evgoodei. Next base: position 84,408,783 of record NC_044331.1, read on the forward strand.
CACTCTGCAGACAGCTGGCTGGACCTACATTCTACGGCAAGGACCCTGAATTCTTTTAGCTTTAAAGGTGTGTGTGTGTGTGTGTGTGTGTGTGTGTGTGTGTGTGTGTGTGTGTGTGTGTGTGTGTGTGTGTTTTACTGATATATACACAAGTGTATGATACAATCAGCACTTCAGTCTGTGTTTATTTTTGCATTCAATTCAATCTATTTGATCCTCTCCACATTGTCAGTTTTCAGAGTGCTGCGAAATTCTGCATTGACAATGAAGGTGGGATGCTGGAGATTTGACAATTGGCTAGGGGACAGCTAGGGCTTTTGGCACCTTGAACAGCACAGGGAGCAGTTTGGGGCTGTGGGATCACCATATTAGCTGGATGTTTCTAAAAAACTGATCAGCAGCGAAATAAACTGTCATCTTTAGATTTCAGAGCCAATACTTCATTGAGCTAAAGGGGACAGTTCACACCTCTCAGAGCTTTTGTTTCAGGCTCGTTGCAGACTCAGGAAGACAGCACTGTGTTGGTTATGCCCTGATCATATTTTCAAGATCTCTGTAACCAAAAGCTGGTTGCTTGTCTTAAATGAAAACTCAGAATCTGCAGCATGGAACGGATCCCGCAGCTAAAGAATCCCGGAACAGAAGGAGCCCTGCTCACAAAAAGGCAGAGTCATTGCAGGGGTGGATTTTATAACCACAGAGCACCCAACCAGCTGGGGACTGCCCAGAATCCTGGGCTTCAGGAAAAGCACCAAACAGCTTGTTTTCTGATGTCACAGAACAGAGCTTTCATTGCTGAATTTGGAAATGGGGACAGAAGGACTGGGATCCACCCTGCTCAAGCAGAGGGTTCTCACCTGGAAGAACTGCAGCTGCTTCTCCCGACTCCAGAAGAAGGGATGCATGAGGACCTGCAGGGCTGATGGGCGCTCCTGGGGCTCGTTGCTGATCATCACTGAAATCAATTCCCTTGCAACAACGTTGTCTTGGATGTGAGAGTGAAAGCAGAGAGCAGGTTACTAACACCCTTAGGGTTGAAGGGAGCCGTCCACACCTCGAGCTCAGAGCTTTCACTACAAGTCACAGCTCAACTCAGGTTACTAACTCTCTCCGTCCTGCATAGTCCCAGTAGCTTCCCAAAAAGGGAACGTGCATGTGCAGGACTGAATCCCAGATCATTGCAAGACCATGAAATAAAACAAAATATGTCTGGCTCCTTCTATACACCAGACTCACTGACAGCGCCCCATAGGCAAGTAAGGGGGCAAAGAAACATTTCAGACAAGTAGCTGGAAATAGTAGTGAGGTCTAGTAGGCTGTGGAGTCATCTGCCAAGGAAGAACCCCACTGCTTGAGACATTTACAACTCAACTAGCTACAGCCCCAGAGATTACACTGCTGAGGATAATCCACTGCTGGCCATTAGAGAATGGACTAGACATGACCTAACAGGCCTCTCCCATAGTTCTCGGATTCTAGAGCTGCTGCTCGACATGCAGCCTCTGTCCTCTGGGCATCTAAAATGCTGGTCCTGTGGCTGCAGCATGGGACAGAATCAGGAAACCAGGCTCCGTCATGACTTCCTGGGTGACCTCAGGCAGGTCATTTCATCTCCCTGTGCCTCAGGTTCCCTAACTGTAAAACAGGGTTAGCAGTACTGACCTGTTGGCTTTCCTTGCACGCGCTAGCGAGGCGAGAATAAATCAACATCTGCAAAGCGATTTGAGATCCTCAGATGGAAGATGCCGCAGAGGAGCCTGGCCAGAGCAGTTCTGCAGCATCCAGATTCTACAGGGCTGGGAGCTCTATAAACATTCAGACAGCCTCAGAGAAGGGTCCTTACCATGAGTGTCTTCCAACAGACATGCCAGCTGGTAAGTGCCCAACAGTATATTAGCCTGTCGCCGTAAGCTGTCCCCAAAGGGGTGCTCCCCACTTGACACCACGTAGTAAAACACGCAGCCAGCTGAGAAGATGTCCACCGCACACGTCTGCAAAACACAACCAGGGCCATGGGAGCACTCGGCGTTGGTGGGGGAGGGCCTTCGAACTTCCCCCTTGTCTCAACTTCCGAAAGCGAACACTTGATTGACTAAAGATTTAGCCAGGCACCTGCTTAGTTTGAGCTCCAAGAATGACCACCTAGTGGTCTCTCTTCTGATAGGCACGAGCTGCCTGCTGGGACCAGACTCTTCTCTGCGGAAGGGTGTTTAACAGAACTCCTGGATGTATGCAAATAGCTCTCTCTGGAAGCTCTTCGGAGCAGGGACTGTCCCTTTCTCTGTGTCTGTGCAGCCCCCAGAGCAATGGGAACCTGATCCTGACTGGAGCCTTCGGCTGACACTGCAGTAGAAATACTGAGAGGAGATTTTCAAAGGCTCAGATGGGAGTAGGGCCCCTAGCTGCCATTTGTCTGTCGTGGGGATTTCAGGTTAACAGCAACAGGTGCAGGGTTTTAGGAAACAGGCTTCTGGCCCTCAGAGACACCCACACAGACCAGTAGCACAGGGGCCAACACAAGCACTTCCAAATCTTAATGTCAAACTCTCTGATCCTCTAGCAGTGACTGAGGCACCAGCTCTGAGGGCATCTGCCTCCCTCCCTCCCTCCAGGATGCCCAGCACAGTCGCTGCCTTTCAGCAAAGCTGAGAGTTGGAGCCTCAGGTGTGGGCAGAATGAGCAATCCGCTGCAGGTGCAGGGGAGGAAGCTGCAGGGACAGAAAATGAGCTCAGCAAGCAGTGCTGAGAGGACATGGCAACAGCACACTCACGGGGTTCTCTTGGGGGTTCTCTCGCAGCACCTCCGGTGCGATCCAGCCCTCCGTGCCTGGGATTCCAGAGCGAAGGCTGAAGCTGTGCCGTCCTCCCTGCAGTTTCTTGCACAGGCCGAAGTCTGAGATGACAGCTCGGATCTGCCCATGGCTGTTCGGGACAGAGATGAGGATGTTGCAGGGTTTCAGGTCACGGTGAACTGAAAGAAACATTGTCCAAAGTGAGCTGGAGTTACCTGCAGAAAAGGCTGTGCAGCTGGAGGGCGGGGGTGAAGCTAGAGCATCATGCATGCCGCCAATGCCACCGCACAGCGTTGGTCAGTGAGCAGCATTCCTGCCTCTGAAGCTGACGGCTGTGGGTTCAAGTCCTGACCCAGCATTTTGGGCTGGAGAATTCCCTTCCAGACAATTCACTAGAACTGAACCGATTGCTCTAAGGCAACAGGCATCCCAACCAAAGCTGAGGGCAAAGAGCTCCCTTACCTATGTTCAAGGAGTGCAGGTGTGCCAGGCCTGATGTGGTCTGATACAACAGGGACACTGGATCCAGGTTCCGACGATCAAAGCTGGGGCTTTCCACATACTAACAACAGGTGAGAGAAAAACCAAAAGAGAAAGTTCACCCAGGTCTGCATTTACCAGAGTAAGAGATTCATAAGGACTTTTTCTTCTGCAACCATAAACCACATCTTTTCCCAGCTTAAATCCTGAGATGTCAAAGAAAAGGACCAAGCTAGGGTTTGAGATCTGCATTCCCCTGGCAGAACCTCTCTGTTCATACGCAGACAGAAGCAGCAGCAGCACCATACTTCACTGCAGGCCTTACAGAAGGGAACAGGAGCATGCCCAATTAGCTGCCCGGTGTGCACAGGAAGCATGATGAAGCACTAGCTGCACTGCCACCTAGTGCAAAGGGGATCGAATAAGCAAGTGAATGAAGACAGGTGCCTAATGTATAAATTTATATCTTCAGTGTGCCTTGCAACACCCCCGGGAGTGATGCAAACATTATCCCATTATCAATTCTCTCTTGTTCTGCAGGTGTGCGAACAGGTGTAAAGAGGTGGAACAACCTACCCTAAGCCACACAGGAAGTTAGGAATTCCTGGGTCCCATCCCCACACTCACACCTTTAGAACATGCTGCCTCCTGTGACAATATGGCAGGCTGGGCCATTAGTAACCCATGACAAACAAGCGATGAAATAGTTCCACGAGGACCCCTTCACCTGGACTGCATCACAAACACAGAGCAGAACCGACACAGAGCTAATAGCCTCCTTGCAGCAGCAGCCGCTGGCTCACCTCTTGCAGCGTGGCAGAACAGAGCTCAATGGCAATGTAATGGAACTGCTTGTCCTTCTCTGTACAGAAGTAGCGCACGACATTGGGATGCTCATCTGACTCCCGAAGCAGCTGGACCTCCCGGTCGATGAGGTGAAAGCACTCGGGCAGAAGGCGCTTAACAGCCACATTCCGGCCATCAAACTGCCCCCTGGGATCAGGAGAGAGAGAGCCACCATCACACCCTGCCCACAGGCCAGCCAGCCCAGACACACAAGAGGCTCTCAAAGAGATCCACCCAGGTTCTGGCCTCGCCCAAGAACTAGTCCCCGAGGGCTCCCCAGTGGGACATCAGGAGATGCACCATGAACACGAGGACAACTGGGCCTAGGCTGAAATCTCTGCAGCCACCGGGAAGGACCAGGTTTGGTTGAGCCTTTTCTCAGAGAAATAAAGTCCCCCTGGCCTTCAGAGTGAGTTCAGTCCTGGGGAAAGGTGCTGTAGCCATAGCCTGCAGAATTCTGCTCGGCGTCAGGCAGACCAAGCAACAAAGCCCTTCTGTGCACCAGAGCAGATACAGCATGGGCAGGGCAGCACAGTGCAGTGCAGGCTTCCTCCAGTGTGTCTAGATGCCAGCCAAGAGGGGATGTCAGTCCTTGGCTGTGATTGCCAGCTGGGGGGCCTGCTGTGCCAAGTGTGAGGGGGGCAGGGCTGGTAGCTGCCAGCTTTGTTTTCTACAAAGGCCACTGAACTCCAGTCCAACAGGAACCATCTGATTTGATCTATGTGGGTGAGACAGGACAGCTCGATACCCCATTACCAGATGGCCACACAGCCAGCCAGTTCCACCCTATAAGGTCCTTCCAAGTTACTGCCATGGCTCTCAGCTCCAGGGAGGAAACAGTCATGACTCCTCCAAACCAGACACAGCATTAGCAAAAAGCAGGGCATTCGGGGGGGGTGCGGGGAGGAACTACTCACCTGAATACAAAGGTTCCCCTGGCTCCATGGCCCAGCACTTCCTTGGGGTTAAAGGAAACCTTCCCAACTACAATCACATCAGGCTCCAAATCTGCAGAGAGGGCAAACTGGATTAACATCGCTCACCATCCCCTCACTCACTGCCCACTTATCACTCTCAGGCCCCATCTCTACTTTCCTTCCTCTTCCCTGTGCTAGTCTAGCACCCCAGCCTCCCCTGTCTCCCCAGTGATGTTAGAGCCTTCCTCTCTGCACCCCCTGGTCCTACTGTGGATGGCACCATCTCTCCTGATGCCCTGCTCTGGAATGCCTTGGGGAAAACATCATCCTGACCTGAGCTCTAGAACCTAGTGCTGCCTCCGAGCCTTGGCTTTTCCCTCCTAACACGGCCCCCTTTGCACTCTGGGGAAGGGGACACGGGCAACCTGCCTCCCATAAGCTGGACCACAGAACAGAAGACACCTCCCCATTGCCCACCAGCACAGACCTTCAGCAGCTCCAGACACAGCCAGATCCTGGTCGGCCATTCCGTTGGGCAGGTCCTTCTGTGAGGAGGATGGGCCTGAGCTCCGTGACGGCTGTAAAGATGTTCGCTGGCTCCCACTCAGCGATTCCTCAGAGCTTGGGGGAAGACTCTCCCCAGAGGCCCGGCCTGGGGAAAGCAGTCCCTGCTGTGGCAAGAGCTGCAGTTGCTGCTCCAGCAGTTTCTGGTGCACAAACAGCATGGATGTCTCAGTTTCTTGGAAAAGGAGGTGAAGCAGATGAAGCTTCTGAGGCATTACCACCCTGAGGGCAGCAACGCGAAAATTATCCCTCTCACATTACAGTGAAGGAAACTGGCAAACCCCCTCCTGGGGTCAAACAGCTCCAGTGGGGGTGGGCTCTGCGCAGTGATGGGAAAATGAGCTTTTCTCTCCCGGACCCTTGAACCAGCAGAGCTGTGGGGGGCAGGAAGAGTCAGGGCTAAGGCAGCAGGGAGTGCTGGAGGCCATGACTCAGGACAATGGCAGAGCTGTAATATAGGCGGTTCTTAGAGGTACTTAATATGACCCTGGAGAGGCCTGCAGGGTTAATTGATGGCTGCCGATTCCTCTGGGGCAGCATGGGGAGGGCTGGTGACAGGAACGGCATAGCACCTTGTATGGCGATGCTAAGCAGGACACTGTGTGTACCAAGGAATAGGGCAAGCAGGGACCAGAGGGAACTTCTAGCCCCCAAACCAGGGGGACTGCTGCAGCAATCAGTTCCTGCAGCTGCCAGCAAGGGGCACCACAGAGAGAAGAAACACTGATTCACCCTGAGACCGAAGCTCAGGAGCAGAATGACCCCGCCCAGTAGCACTGCAGTGACCACAAGGTCCCAGCTGCCTGACTCTGGGTAGATTTCCATTTGCTCTGCCTGGGAGGAATCCCAACGATATCGCCCATCGCTCTCCATCCTGGCCTGATCCTCCATACCGTTCGGGGTCAGAAACTGCAATACAGAGCCAGGGTAACGGGTTACACCAATGGGGACCCCCAGGCAATCTGTGCTCTAGACGCCATCCCCAACAGCTACCCACCTCCATGCAGGAATGCACATGGAGCATGCCTCCAATTCCTCGCTCCCCTGGTAGACCCCACATGCCAGGATACACCAGCTTGCTTTGCACACGAGACATCTCTCCTTGCCCCTCTGGGTGCCCCCCATGTGCCACAGACCTTTGGGCAGCCCCTCAGACAGTCACACTACTCACGTCATCAAACAGAGTCCTGGGAGGGGAGCTCTTGGGGATGATGGCTTCTGTAGTCTTCCTCAGGGTCTCTGGAAAGGCTCTCAGCATTGTGGTATGGACCACAGGAGGCAGCTCATGGTGCCCTGTCGGATGCAGAAAACGCTCACCTGACTACAGTCACACCTCAGTCTGCTTATCTGCTCACAGCTCCAAACTGAGCCCAGCAGGGACCCCAGCCAGACACACAGCATGGGGATGTCTGCCAGGATGGGAAACATCCCGGCTCATGCATGAAGGGAATCAGAGCAACATCCTGTTGACTCAATCCCTGGGAGTGGGCAAGGGCCCCAGAAGGCTATGGCCTCAGACCACGGAGGAGGAGTGGCCCACACAAGATTACCTTTAGTGGCAGCTTAGGCAGTGACCTCTTTGGAAACTCCTCAGCCCAAGGGCCTGACCCCATTCGCCTGGTGTGACTACCTGCGGTTACCCTGCTGCTGTTTCACAACATGGGCCAAAGTTTCAAACATGCTGCTGTATCGGGGCAAGAACATGCACCTACTGTTTGCAACTGCTATTCCCCAGGCACAATCTCTGTGCACGCAAATCGGGTGCGATGATGCATTCACTTGAATGTACGTTTGTGAGCCTCACTTTGGTGAGACTCTGCCCCCCATGCCTGCACAGGAAGCTGTTCTTGGCCAGGAGCCAGAGATGCAGTGACACTAGCTCCTGGGAAAGGGAATCCAGCCCTAAGTCACTGCAGTGTCTTGCAGGTGCAGATCACAGCACAGGTTTTATTTAAAGTACCATGCCAAGCAGGTTACTCTGACACAGTAAAGAACATCCCCAAGCCTGGCTCCCCCTCACTGGGACAGTCTCCAAGAGCAACAGGACAGGGAATGCCCTGTCCTGCCCTGGAGCCCTCACCTACGAGGAGCCACTCGTTGTGCAGGGAGCTCATGCTGCCCTGCGGATACTTGACATCTGTGCTTGGTGTGATCTCACACTCGCCGGACTCTCTCACTGTCACATCATCTGTGGTGGGGCCATCGATCCTGGCCAGCGTAATCCCCTGGGGCTAGAAGAATCAGACAGATCAGTAAGTACCAGGCAGGGCAGGCATGGCACTCACACCCACTCGCCTTGCCAGTCCAGGGCACATAGGGGGCAGGAGGAGATATGAGACACTTACCACAAGTGCCACGCTCTCATGGACCAAGGAGGTCAGGGCATAGAAGCTGGCTGCATGCTTCCCTACGTAGAGCGTCGGCCTGTGGTGCAGAGACAGTGTCAGTCCCAGCCTGTGCCACTGCATGGGATAAACTGAGCAACATAAATGGAGTGAGACCTCCCAATGAAACAGGCTTGGGGGACCCCAGCCACACCCCCAGTTCTGAGACATGGCCAGCTCCTTCCAAGGTGGAGAGGGGCAGGAAAGCATTTGATCTATCTTAACTTAAATTCCAACCGTAGCCTGTTCCTGGGGAGCCCCTGTCCTCTTACCCAAGAGAGCATCGACTGCATCTCCAGAGCACTCCTCAGTGCGTTGCCACCCTCATCCCCACCCGTAGGTACCCAGGTGCAGCCCCCAGCATGCTGCTACCCTCCTGCCCCGATCTGGAAGGCCCCTGAAACACCTACAGCAGCTGGGTCTTGGTGGTGGAGAAGTCCTTCATGGACGGGTAGTTCCACCTGATGAGGCGGATGTCCTGTGAGTGGAAGGTCAGGTAGCGCAATGTCTCCATGGCCACGTTGAGGTGGGGGACCCGGCGCAGACTGTCTTGGTGCCACATGTACAGCCCCACCACAGGGGAGCCGTAGTTCTGCATCCACAGGACATCACCGCTCTCCTTGTCCACAGTCACTACCAGGCCGTCCCCACTCGATGCAAAGTGAGCCATCTCTAGCCAGAGACACAAGGCAGCTAGTGCCACAACATTTCCTGGGGAAGGTTACCTCCCCCACACCGCCTCTCACAGACTCTTTAGTCTCCCCAGTTACACACAGGTTGGGGATGCTGTTCATTAATGCTATTGGTGCATGCACCATTAGCTGGGTCACTGCAAGGAACAAAGCTGGGAGGAAGGGGGTTTTCCAAGACACGTGTGCCCTTTAGTCTGCCCTTCAGAAGTGTCAGTGACTCTCCCCCAACCCAGGAGAGCTGCACACAGCTTGGAGCACTGATCAGCTGGCACAGCGCTTGTGACAGACATGTCCTGTCACAGCATCCCACTCTCTCCAGTCAGGCAAGCTCTAGTCCTGAAGGCTGCCCACACACCCACTGCCCCCTGCATGCTATTGTGGGGGGAAACGGCTCCTGGAGGCAGCACTGATTTCAGATCAATCCTTCTGGAAATGGGGGCCTCCCATGCAGGCATAACATTGCTTCAAGGCTCCATGTGCAAGCAAAGCTGGAGAGGAGCTAATAACGATGGAGGTGAGGGGGGCCATTCTCCCTTTGGAAAGCTGGGACTGCCTCTGCACACATGCTGCAGTGCCCAGGACTCACTGTACTCGTACGCCTCGTCGTAGAGCTCCGCTGAGTAGTCATGGTAGGTGGCATTCCAACGCAGCTCCCGTGACTTGGTGTCGTACATGGTGATGACATATTCTGGGGATCAGACAATAACAGCTACAATCACCATGCTGGAACTCAGGCAGCTACTCTATCCAGAATGAGGGGCCTTCCAAAGGGATGGTCCAGAGGAACAGGAATGGGATGCTGATCATTCAGCTAACTACTTCAGAAGGGAACCACCCCACAATGTTGCTAGACAACAGTGAACTAATAATATTACATAGTCAGGAAAGCAGAGGAGAGCCGCCCCCAGGAGAAGCACTGCCAGGAGGTCAAGGAGCATCAGAAGATCTACAGGGATTATCCCTTTCCATTGGGTAACCAAAGGTCTCCACTCCCCATTTGTAATGGGAAAGCAGGGCTTTTTGCTCGAGCACAGCAGAACCGGGAACCTCCTCCAACAGTAAGGATGAATGGTAGCCTGACTCAACACAGGAAACGGCTCCTCAGCCTTGTGGCTCTGCGCCTGCAACCAGCAGAAAGGGGGGTTGGCTTACGGGTGCGGCCAATGTAGAGGAGAGGAGTCGAGGGACACAGGCCATCCCAGGCCTCTGTCGACAGCGTCGTCTGCTTCTCTCCCGACTTGGGATCCACGACGAACCATGTGTCCTGTTTCTTCCCTGGAAAGTCAGAAATGCCTCTCTCTCAATCTCCCATGTGCCTGGCACCCTTCTCTCAGAAGCCACCGCTTCTCCAGGTTCCTTAGGCCCTCTCCCATACAACATCAACCCATCTTCCCCTCAGGTCAATCTCCAGTCACTCCCACCTGCCCCCAGACAGGGTTACCCCACCCACCTCCAGAGAGCTCCCCTGTCCCAGAGGGGTTGGCACGTTCATACTCAAATTCAGATCTTGCCTAACTCTTGGCTCTAAAAGGGAACTGACTATGGCTCCTGCACACAGATCCACATCCCACTAATTTAAACCCCTGTGGTGCCAGGCTGTCCCAGAGTCATCTCCATGGCAGTCTGGAGAAGGGAGTGGGAATGGCTGCCTTATGCACAGAGAAAGCCCCTCCTCTCTCCCACAGGAGGGGGTTGCTCATACCCGTGTAGAGGACACCATCCGAACTGCGACATGGTGAGGACTGGACCAGCTCTGGGATGGTGAATGGGAGTTTCTGTAACAAACAGAAAGTGCAGCGGCCTGTGAGTGACAAACAGCCAGGGGAGACAGCCACATGCATCATGGCCCATCCCCCAAGAAGGGGGTCCTCCTCCTGCGACGCAGAGAAACAAGCCAGCCACAGGAGTAGTCCTGGGTGAGGCTGACCAGCCAAAGCAGACAGAGAGGAGACCCACATGGCTTTGCTGTCTCTCCCAGAGGCCATTCCTAAGGTGGCGAGGGTTAGCAGGAAGAACATGAGCCGCCAACTCCTGCCTTGTTTCCATGTACCCCCACCAGGAAGGATGGAGGGCAGCACTCTTTAGCCCCAGGTACTGACCATCAGGCCTTCTTTGTTTTTGCCTCCCAGGATGTACAGGCTGCCATCATTGGGGTCTGGAAGAAATGCCGGTCTGAAAGGAAGGAGAACGAAATGCCAGCCATGTCCTGCTTCAGGGCACAAGCCAGCTACGCACAGGGGTTATGGCAAGGATCCCCCTCCGCAGGTTATTCCATGATTGTTCGCTACGGCGGGCAGGTAGGCCTTCTGGTGGATCTCCTGGCATGGGATACCAACCAGATGAACTACTGGTCTGTCCAATACACAGCAATTCCTACAGTCACTCCACATCTACCCCATTCTGATGTCCTGGCACATCCCAGCTGGAGTCATTCTATTTGTCTCCATGAATTCCCCCTTCAGTTTCAAGTGGATGCAGAATTTTTCCTCATTTCTCATCCTAAACTTGTGTGGTGTGTTTCAGTGCGCTGTTAGACAGCTGCTGTGTCCACCCTAGAGGTGGCTGCACATTCAGCAGTGGAGGAAGAGAGCCCTATGCTGCTGGTATTTGTAGCAGTTTAGGGTTCCTTGGGGAGGAAAGTCAATCAGGAATCATAACTAAGAGTGAATGAAGCCTGGACTATCAGCTTGGGAGATGCCCTCAGAGACACAAGCAGCCCAGTACTAGAGAGCCAGTGAGTGATCCATTAGCAAAGGCCCCTCAGATAAACACCCCCTCCCAGAGGAGGTGAGCTCTGGCTTTGATGGCAAGTTTCTGAAGACCCTGCAGAGAATCCGACCAGCAAATGCCTGCTTTTGCACTCACACAGGCTTTGGCTGCATTAGGGTCTCTCAGTAAGTTTACTACTGTTGCTTCCACTGGTAGAAGCACAAGATTAGACAGGGCTCGGGGGCTGCCAGCATGTTGTTTAGCCCAGTTGTGAGCAAGGTTACATGACGACACAGCTGCCGGACTTGTCTACGACAGAGCTTGCAGTGGCAAAGTGGCACCAGTGCTAGCAAAAGGGGAAAGACTTTAAGAAAAAGCCCTGGCCTGGGCAGGGTGCTCAACCTCTCAGCCTCCATTTCCTCATTTTGTACCTCCCTGGGGAGCAGCGAGGGCTCCTTAGTCAGTTACTGCAAAGGTCTGGGTGGATGACAAGTGGGAGGCTTTATTGCAAAGACAACGAGAAGTCCTTGTGGCACCTCAGAGACTAACAAAGGTATTTGGGCATAAGCTTTCATGGGCTAGAAACCACTTTGAAAGCTTATGCCCAAATAAATTTGTTAGCCTCTAAAGGTGCCACAAGGACTCCTCATTGTTTTTGCTGATACAGACTAACAGGGCTCCTTCTGAAACCTATTTATTGCAAGGCACACCCTGGGGAGGTGAGGGGAGATGATACTTACTCTGCCACATAAATAGGCACCTGAAGAATGGGATCTGAAAGAGAGAGTGAAAGAGACACGTCAGGTGCCTCCTCTAAAGTCCCTGCCAGAGGTGGCCACGTGGCAGCATTCACAGCAGGATTTGCAATCACATGGTTACAAGCTCAGATCATTTACCTATTTGCATTTCAGACCCAGCGGGGAGCCCCAAACAGTCACAGCTGCTTGTGTGAAGCTGCCCAGTGTGGTGCATGTACTCCCCTTAAAACAGCAAGACCCCTGGGACTGGGATGTGCACAAGGTGTGATTCTCCAGTGTCCCCTGCTCAGAGCAGCACTGGCAGGATCTGAACTGGAGGGAGTGTCTCCAGCCCTTCTCAGCCAGGAGGAGAGTCTCTGGGATGGGGTACCCCCACAGACAATGGCAATCCCAGTGGACCTGACCCCCAAATAAACACCCTCCAGAGTCATTGCTCACCATCCTTCAGAGTCCACTTGATGTCGCCTGTCTTCTTACTCACAGCGTGAAGGTTCCCATCAAGGGTGGACACAAACAGCAGTGTTTCTGGGACAGTCACTGTGCTGCCAGCGAGACACTGAAGGCAGAAACATGGCAAAAATAATACAGTGCCTCACCAAGACAACAAGATCCATTTAATGGGCCTGCCAACCGCATCCCCCGGTACACCAGCTAACCACTCCACTGTGTCACTGAGAAAGTGTCCAATGGGTCAAGAAATGGGCGGCGGAAGGTTCCCCCCTAAATTGATACCACCCTGTACTGTAATCCCATCAAGTCTCATAACTGAAGCAGAGTCAGGATGGGTCACCCCTTGGGAGGAAAACACGGAAAAAAAAACAAATACAGGAACTGGTGCTATAGAGGGTGTTCTCCTTACTGAGTTTGTGCTACTTTGTGACAGGGTGTCTGCCTCTTTACTGGCCAGGGTCTTCAGCAGGGCTGCCCAGAGGATTGCAGGGGCCTGGGGTGTTCGGTGGCGGGGGACCCCGCTTCAGCAGTAATTTGGAGGTGGGGGGTTCTTCCACTCCGGGACCCGCAGCCGAAGTGCCCCGAAGACCCTGCTGCACTTCGGCGGCGGGTCCTGCTTCGGTGGTAATTCGGTGGCGGGGAGTCCTTCCGCCCTGGAGCAGAAGGACCCCCCACCAGCGAAGACTGGGAGAGGAAGAAGCTCCGGGGGCCCAGGCCCCTTGATAGTTTTCTGGGGCCCCCGGAGCAAGTGAAGGACCCTGCTCCAAGGGCCCCAAACAACTCTTGTGGGGGCCCCTGCGGGGCCCAGGGCAAATTGCCCCACTTGCCCCGCCCCTCCCGGAAGCCCTGGTCTTCAGGCTAGCCAGCCCTATTTGGAGTCAGAGCCCTCTGAAGAACAGAGGGGATAATCAGACAGTGCTGGAAGGGGTCAGGGCTGAAAGAGCTCATTTGAAAAGGGAGCTGCAGAGATGCAAGGGGCCCTCTGCAGCCTGCTTTGTGTTACTTTGTGAGTGTCACATTTGACGAATAAACTGTGCCCTGAAGGCATGGTCTGAACAGACTCTGGCTATAGCATTAGTCCTTCCTGTGCTGGGAAGACAGGCCAGCAGCAGACATGTCCCCAGTAGCCCCATCCCAGTGTGACAAGGCACTGTGGTGCTGAAGGAACGGACTATTTAACAGTCAGTGGTAATGCCAGCAGCAGAAGCAAAAGCTCCTGTCTCCCAGTCCCCTGCTCTAACAGTCGGCCTACCCTGCCTCTCCAGGGTTGGGAACTGAGCCTAGGAGCCAATCTAACCTCCCATTCCAGAGCTGGGAAGTGAGCCTAGGAGCCGGCCTACTTTCCCCCTCCAGAGCTGAGAACTGAGCCTAGGAGCCAGCCTACCCTCCCCCTTCAGAGCTGGGAACTGAGCTTAGGAGCCAGCCTACTCTGCCACTCCAGAGCTGGGAACCGAGCCTAGGAGTCCTGACTCTCAGTCCACTCTTTATTGAGATTTGTTGAAAATAGCTATCAGTAGAGCTTAGTGTGTTTACATAGTTATACAGCACAAGAATCAAACACAAAATGCCCTCTCCCTTACTTCCTTAATCTGAATGTATTAGAAATCTTGTAGTTTTCCTAAGAGTCAGGATGTAGACCCCAATATTTTTTTTTAGCCAAATTCCAGTTTGGATATTTACATTTCACTTCCCAAAATCTCCCCCTGCAGTTGCATTTGGATATGGGATTCCTCTCAATTTCCTGTCCTCAACTGTGTGTAGCTTTGTTGCGCTATGTCGGTAGCTGTCATGATCTACCCCAGGATTGGCTGCAATTCAACAGTGGGTGAAGTGGTTCCTTGCAGAACTGCCTACTGAATTTGTAAAATGCTTTCTATTTACTCACACTACAAATGGTACTAACAAAAACACACAGTAGTTTGAACCCTATTTTCTGCCCTTCTGAATAGAACATAATTTAACATGGGGCTAACGGGCAATCAACACCAGCATGCTCCTCCTCCTCCTGCTGCTGTGCTGGGGATGAGCTATAGAATGGAGTGGCTGTTTTCCTGGATGCTTTGCTAAAGGGTGACACAAGCTCACCCATATACTGGCCTCTCCCAGAAGCAAACTGGCTGGGCTGCTTTTCCTGCCAGAAATGCCAGTGATCCTGGCTCAGGACTTTAATGACACGGATTTTAGTGACCCTGACGTTGAGACAGTAAGTTCAAATCCCCACAGAAACAATGCTCTGTGTGCATTACTCGCACTGCCAATGGCAACACTGCGCTTTCCAACACAAACCAGCCACACCCATCGGCAAACAGGACGGAGGCTGAGCAAACAGCACTAGGGCACGCGGGGGGAGGGGCAGAAGGCACTTTAGGCTGAGGAGTGAACCACCTGCTCTTTCCTGCTGCTCAGGAATCAGAATTAGGATTTGAATTCCTGCCAATCAGCCCACCTGCTCAGAGCACCAGATCACACTGCTTCCAGTTCCTGTACAGGCTTCAGTTAACAGGCCATTCTGCCATCCTCACTGCCTCCGTTGACTAAGGCAGGAACAGCAGCTGTGTTCGGCACCGCATTACAGGAAAAAGGGTGACAGTGGCCTGGGATCTGGAGGTGACCCCTGCTTGGCTCTTGGGCACTGCCAGGAGATTACACTGGTGGTGGTAAAGTCGGTTGTCTTTTATCTAGTGGATCACCAGCCCAGAGGGCTCACTGGGCCATGTATCTGCCTTGGATTCTGGATGCTGTCACTTGGTGGCCCAGCTCCCACCTCTCACTCCCTAAGGTCTGCTAAATACAACTAGAAGCCAGAGTACAGCCCAGACAGGGCAGAGAAACCCAGACTGAAAAGAAAATCCAACCCTGGGCAAGGTGAAGAGAACAAGAACAGGAACTAGCCAACAGCCTCCAGTAGCCTCTGTGGGGATGGCTGTGCAGGCTATCCATGGGAGCACCAAACCAGAGAGGGACTTGGGCCATTGTTTGCTGAAACTCACCCAGCAGTAACTATATAAATAAAAGCCATCATCACCCAGCACAGCTCAAAAGCCATTCGGTCAACCCACTGGTTCTCTCCCTTCTATCCCCATAGATTACTCTCATCCAACCCACCTAGCAGAGATGCTTCCGTGCTCACTCCCCTGCCAGCCATCTCTCTCTCTCCCCCACGTCTATCATTCCTTCTTGTTTAATCTTAAGTACATTTAGTGCTGGGTTGGTAGCCCTCACTTTATCAACAGGACAAGTTAAGCGCAGGCAGAAGCAGGGCAAGCTCCCCCTCACTGTCCCTCAACAATAGGCCTCCACCCACCCACCCACTGTGCTGTAGGTGCCAGCAGGCAGTGGTCAGTCTTCATGGACTGTTCAGCCCTTGGTCTCTGCTGAGAATGCAGATGAGAGCTAATGGAGGGCTAATGGAGAAGGTGGCTTTTGTGGTGAAGCCACCTGTCTGATGGAAACTGGGCTGTCAACAAACTCATTTCACAAAGGCCCCTGAGCAGGCAGTCACTATAACATTCTCTGCCCCTTTCTTCCCTCCCTAGGCACTCTGGAGTTTCTGACCTCTCCTCCAAAGCCCTTCTCTTCTCTTCTGTGAAGGATGCCCAAACTAAGGAGCTGCCCAAGCCCAGCACACAGCCCCAAGCGCCTGCACATGCCTTAGAGACAGGCTCATACAACTGCAAAATCATCATCGTCAACCTGTCAATCCCAGTAGCTGCTAAGCCTGTTAGTTTCATTGTTAAATAGGGTGGTTCTCTCTTTACATCCAGCAATTCTCAGGCTGCCATGCATGACAGAGATGTTCTGGCCAATCTTATACCAGGCACTGAAAGGCTAGACTGCCCACCAGTTACTAAACCAGATTTTATGCAGGCTTCTATTTACCCTCGGGGGTCAAATGGCTGGAGGTTTCTACCAGAGCCCTGGAGATATATCCTTAATAGACTTTACCTTACAGCCATTGCTGCAGCTGAACTACAGCTTCTCAGGGAACAGGACGAGTGAAGGCAACTCCAGGACACATCTCTCCAGACTCTGGGTACATCTACACTGCAATAAAATACTTGCCACTGGCCCACGTCAGCTGACTCCGGCTCACAGGAACCAGAGCTTGGGCTACAGCATGAGTCCCGACATCTACACAAGCAATTCTACAGCCCCACAGCCCGAGTCAGCAGATACAGGCCAGCCACTGGTGTTCCACAGCAGTGTAGACAAACCCTAACAGAACCACAGAGCGGCCAAGCTCACTTCAGCCTGCCCCGGCAGTAAAGAGTCATGAACAAAAGGTGTTTGTCAAAACTACCTGGCGACAACTTGTATTCTGGCCATTGTCACTTTTACCACTGGAAGCTGGGTGAGCTACCCCTGAGTGCAGAGTAGCTTTATCCTGAAGCTTCCCCCTCACAGACTCCTCACTCTGTCAGACCCCTTCCTGGTGGGGATGACCCCTGAGCTCTCCCAGACTCCCCCCTGCCTGCTGGGGGTGAACCCAGAGCCCGCCCCACACACACCGACAGGGCCCCCCTGCCTGCTGGGGGTGACCCCAGGGCCCGCCCCACACACGCTGACAGCTCCCCCTCCGCCTGCTGGGGGTGACCCCAGGGCCCGCCCCACACACGCTGACAGCCCCCCCGCCGCCTGCTGGGGGTGACCCCGGGGCCCGCCCCACACACGCTGACAGCCCCCCCGCCGCCTGCTGGGGGTGACCCCGGGGCCCGCCCCACACACGCTGACAGCCCCCCCGCCGCCTGCTGGGGGTGACCCCGGGGCCCGCCCCACACACACCGACAGGGCCCCCCTGCCTGCTGGGGGTGACCCCAGGGCCCGCCCCACACACGCTGACAGCTCCCCCCCCGCCTGCTGGGGGTGACCCCAGGGCCCGCCTCACACACGCTGACAGCTCCCCCCCCGCCGCCTGCTGGGGGTGACCCCAGGGCCCGCCCCACACACGCTGACAGCCCTCCCCCGCCTGCTGGGGGTGACCCCAGGGCCCGCCCCACACACGCTGACAGCTCCCCCCCGCCTGCTGGGGGTGACCCCGGGGCCCGCCCCACACACGCTGACAGCCCCCCCCCCGCCGCCTGCTGGGGGTGACCCCAGAGCCCGCCCCACACACGCTGACAGCCCCCCTGCCTGCTGGGGGTGACCCCAGGGCCCGCCCCACACACGCTGACAGCTCCCCCCCCCGCCTGCTGGGGGTGACCCCAGGGCCCGCCTCACACACGCTGACAGCCCTCCCCCGCCTGCTGGGGGTGACCCCAGGGCCCGCCCCACACACGCTGACAGCTCCCCCCCGCCTGCTGGGGGTGACCCCGGGGCCCGCCCCACACACGCTGACAGCCCCCCCCCCCTGCTGGGGGTGACCCCGGGGCCCGCCCCACACACGCTGACAGCCCCCCCGCCGCCTGCTGGGGGTGACCCCGGGGCCCGCCCCACACACGCTGACAGCCCCCCCGCCGCCTGCTGGGGGTGACCCCAGGGCCCGCCCCACACACGCTGACAGCCCCCCCCCCCCCTGCTGGGGGTGACCCCAGGGCCCGCCCCACACACGCTGACAGCCCCCCCGCCGCCTGCTGGGGGTGACCCCAGGGCCCGCCCCACACACGCTGACAGCTCCCCCCCCCCGCCTGCTGGGGGTGACCCCAGGGCCCGCCTCACACACGCTGACAGCTCCCCCCCCGCCGCCTGCTGGGGGTGACCCCAGAGCCCGCCCCACACACGCTGACAGCCCCCCCGCCGCCTGCTGGGGGTGACCCCGGGGCCCGCCCCACACACGCTGACAGCCCCCCCCGCCGCCTGCTGGGGGTGACCCCAGGGCCCGCCCCACACACGTTGACAGCCCTCCCCCGCCTGCTGGGGGTGACCCCAGGGCCCGCCCCACACACGCTGACAGCTCCCCCCCGCCTGCTGGGGGTGACCCCGGGGCCCGCCCCACACACGCTGACAGCCCCCCCCGCCTGCTGGGGGTGACCCCGGGGCCGCCTCACACACACTGACAGCTCCCCCCCCCCCGCCTGCTGGGGGTGACCCCGGGGCCCGCCCCACACACGCTGACAGCCTCCCCCGCCTGCTGGGGGTGACCCCGGGGCCCGCCCCACACACGCTGACAGCCCCCCCGCGGGGGCGGCCTTTACCTGCGCCAGGGGAGCCGCCAGTGCCCAGAGCCCCAGCAGGAGCCGCCCGGGCAGGGCCGGCCCGGCTCTCCCGCCGCCCATCGTGGTGGCCGAGCTCGGCGGGGGCAGGGGCTGACATGCTGCTCGCCCGCCCCATGCCCCGAGGCCGCTAGCGCCGCCGGCCGCCCCGCATCCCGCCCGGCCGCTCCGCGGGCTCCGGCTGGCACCGTCCGGGGGGCGGATCTGGGCCCGGCCGCCGAGCGGCGCCTCCCCTGGGCCGCCCTGGTGGGCAGCGGCCTGCGGCAGCCCCAGCCCCGGGGGTCGCGTGGGGCCCGCGGGCGCGGTGCACAGGCCGCCGGCTGCTCGCGGCAGCGCCCTCCGCCCCGGCCAGCGGCTGGTTAATGATTCACCGCTGGCGGCGGAACCAGGATGCGGGTTTCCTGCTCCGCCACCACGTCAGCCCACCCCGGCCCCGCATGGCAGGAGCGGCCCGGCCCGGCGCGGCGCGACCAGCACCCATAGGTGCGGGGGGGGGACGCTGCACCCCGTGGTGTGAAGTGGTTTCCAGCCTATGCAGCGTTTACAGTTCGGTTCAATGGCTCCCAGCGCCCCTGGAGCTGCAGGGAGATGGGGCAGGGACCCCTCAGCTCTACTAGCCCAGGCTACCGCCGGCTGGGTCACGCAGGCGGCTTCCCCGTGCTACTCCTGGGCTAGGGATTTCCCTACCCCCCTGAATTTCCCCAGCACCCTCACCCCACTTCTGTGAACTAGTTACATGCAGTGTTGCCAATTTAGTGATTGTTTGGAAATTTAAACTGAAACATTAATACACACTTTAAAAGCATATACAGTATATGATAAAATATGTGTTTCAGATTTTTAAAGAGTATAGACTAGCTTCCTTATACACCTCTTATTTTTATGACAATGTTACTGCATTAATTTTGGTGATGTTGGCCAACCTAATAATATCAAATTATGATTTGTAATCAAAAGTCTAAATGAGCTCTCCCTGACAGTTAGTGATGAGCTAGGGGCTGGGGGGAAAGGCTTCAGGACCAAATTATATTTACAGTTACACCTAATCTACCTAGGTATCCAGCAAACAGAGTTGTGTTGCCCAAGTGATAGATTTTGGCTGGGGTTGGGTTACAAATCACTTGAATGCAGGGGGGTTAATGAAATGTTGTTTTTCTTATTGTACAAGTAAAGGGCAGTAGAACTGTACTTAGCCTGTGCTGATGGAGAGCATCGAGAGAGGGTGGGGACAGGTGTTTTGCTTGATGGTCTGCCTGAGTCACAAGTACTATTTGACCTGCCTCTCTCCACTGTTTAAAGACAGAGATGATTAGGTTCCATAGATAATCTTTTGTTTTGTTAAGTGACCACTACAGCTGAAATCACTGATAATCAGGTTTAAGTGCTTAGACCTGCTTTGGAAGAGAGGGCCTAGTCTGCACTAGTAGAGAGGTCCCCCCACTGAGGGCTCAGCTGAAATCACTGAGAGCTGGGTGGAACCTCAAGAGACCAACTAGCAGAGGTCATAGTGGCAGCAGAAGCTAATAGCACAGGGCCATTGGCAAGAGAGTGATCGAGTGAATGGTGGCACAATGAATAACAGTGAGCAGCTGGAGGAATGAGCAAGGTGCCTTCTTGTCCCTCTCGTGGGAGGTGAACTCATGTGAAAGCACCTCTGAACACTGAGTCTCTACTGATCAAGGACTACACTGTTGAGTGTTAAGAATGCTGGAGACATAACACAGTTCATGCAAACAAACATGGCTGTGGCATCATACTTTCTATTTAAGCCAGAGATACCACACACTACAAACTGGAGGCCAGTGTTAAGGGCATTGTCACTTGTTCATCCTGAAGTTGAACACTGGTTCTAAACAAGACCAGCAAATGCTCACTATCTTTCTGCAAGAAACTCAAGTGACTGGCTAGAAGCATGTGGTGCAAGAGTGAAAGACTCAACAGTTGAAAAGTGAAGCACTCTCTCACCCCATTCAAAAAATTCACAAACATGGCTGATGAATGCACCGATGCAAATGGGCATCAAGTATTAAGTCATTGTGTACGTTATTTTGATGTCAGTGGTAGACAGGGCTGGCTCCAGGCACCAGCCCAGCAAGCAGGTGCTTGGGGCGGCCAACGGAGAGGGGCAGCACGTCCAGCTCTTCAGTGGGAATTTGGCGGTGGGTCCCTCACTCCCTCTTGGAGCCTGTGGGTGAGAGGCCCACTTCAAATTGCCGCCGAAGACTGAAGCGGCAGCAGTAGAGCTGATCACAATCACATTTTTTTATTTTTCTGCTTGGGGCAGCAAAAACCCTGGAGCTGGCCCTGGTGACAGACCAGTAGATGCATTTCTAGATGTTCAAGTTATAGAAGACACATCGGCTGCATCTGTGACAACCCACATCTTAGAAGAGTTAAGTGCTTGTCAATTGGACCCCAAACAGATGGCTGCTTTTGCATTTGATGAAGCAGCAAACTTCTCTAGAAGACATGGTGGAGTATAAGCTTTGCTTAGAGAAAAATGTAACCCTAAGAGGCCATCAACTCCAACTAGCGATAGTATAAGCTGCAGACTCTTCAAAAGACATTTAAAAAAGCTATACATTTAATGCCTTTTTTTTTTTCAGCAAGAGTCCAAAAAGACTGAATATCTTGGAAAATATAGAAGATACACTGGGACTGAAGTTCAAATTAGTCCAACCTGGGAAAACCCTCTGGCTTTCTCATGAGCGATCCTTGGCTGTTGTCCTAAAATTACTCCAGCTGTTATTACTGGCTTTGGATAGTATCTACCAAGATGGGATGGATCTAAGTAGTGAGGCTGGTGGATTACTTTTTCTACTATGTTACAAGAGAGAGAATGGCAGTAGTCTTCTCTGAAGTCTACTGTTGAAACCACTTGGGTCATTAAACAATGCCATCCAGGCATTTGCTACAACAGTAGCAGATCTTTGTCCAGCAATAGAAGCTACATTTGGATCAATCACTGTGCTTCTTTCAGTACTTTTTCAATGTATAGCTAAGACTTCAGTCCAGAAGTTGACTAATGAAGGCATTTATATTGAATCCTTAAGTGAAGAGGACAGGAAGTGTTAAGACAACTGAAAAAGTACAGAGACTTGATTCTTTAAAAATCTACAACAGAGGCTTCTAGATTCTACTCAACCTCTACATAGCTTTTACAGATCCCTGTCCTATAAAACACTGACAGCTGAGTGGAGTGAGGCACTGCCAGCAATGGGGCTGCCATGTATGTGCTCAGGACAGAATAGAGAAATTGAACAGAGAGTGGAATATCCTATGACGAATGAATGAAGATTTGACTTCAACTTCTTTTTTATCATCACTAGTGGCCTGACCCATCTTTGTGCTGTGTTTCCTGGAATGAAAGAAGTAGGAATTCATCTCTTGCTACTCCCAGTCACAACAGCTACAGTTGAGTGTTCTTTTGCCTCATTGAATAGAATTTTGTGTTCTGAAAGAACTTGCCTTCTGCTTGATCATGTGAATGAACTAATGAACGTATCAATTAAAGGAATGGAAGTACTGGACACATGAGAAGCCACCAAAGATGCACACATTGCATTAAAGAAGTTCATTAACAGAGTTGCGTACAATTATAACAAGAACCAAGAGGGAAGTAGAGCATCACAGAAGGCTTGAATAGCCAACTTTAATTTATGTGATGATATTAAAACATGAGTTAAATCTAATAAAATGGTCATGAAACATTTTTCAGTTTTTACTATAGTGCAATACAGCCCACCGTCACCCTCACAGTCTTACCCCATATCAGCCCTGACCTGCCCCCCCATTTAAATTCCTGGGGAAAACACTATCCTGGGGGGGAATTCTGCACCGGTGCAGAATTGATGTCCTCCACAGGTTTCTTTGCTTGCCTGCAGAAAAGTGACTTTGACAGGGAAGCCACAAGAGCAATCATGTGACCCTCCCCAGCAGTATGTTTCGGGTGCCCGGGGCAGCTGGCAGAGAGATAAATCATTATGGGGCAGGAGGCAGGACTAGGGCAGACCCAGCTGGTGGCTCCTAGGTGGCTGGCTGGGCAGGATGGGACTTTCTCTTCTCATCAGCAGCATCCAGGACCAGGTGAGATGCACCCCCAGGTTTCTCTCTCAGCTGCAGGAAGCTCTGCAAACTCCCCCTTGCCACTTCCTGCTCCCATTGCTCTTCAGCTGCAGAGGGAGGGACTCCTGTACAGGGAGTTGCTCCCACATCTGCCCAACCCCCATGCATCCAGACCCCTTCATACCCAGATCCTCCTGCCGAACCTCACCCCCCCACGCTCAGAACTCCAATGTGCCCCACTGCACTTAGACCACCCAGATTAGCCACATGAACCCAGATCCCCAACCCACTGAGCCCTAACCAGCTATCCCTTAATCTCCACCCCCAGCATCTGAATCCCCTACTGAGCCCCCTAGACCCATCTGCCAAGCTCTATCCCCCACACACTCAACTCCCCCTGCTGCTGAGCCCCAACCACCTTCACCTGGACCCCCAGCAAAGTCCCATTACTGTTGCACCCAGAACCCTGTGCATCCAGATACTGCCCCGGAGCCGCTCACACCCAGATTGCCCCACACAACCCTCTCACCTGGATCCCCCCACATTAAGCCCTTCCACACTCTGAGCCTGCCTTGCTGAGCCTGCCAGCCCAAACAGAGGGGCAGGGCCATAGGGTGTTTCTGGGGCAAGCCAGGTCCTTGTGCTGTGTCAGGATTGGGTGCAGCCTCAATGCTGAATCTGTGTCCCAGGTGGGAGCTGCACAGTGATCTCATCTCTGTGCAGCCCAGGGGCCTATGCTCCCCAATGCCATGCTGGAGCCTTCACATTTGACAAATAAAATGTGCAGAATTTTAAAATATAGTGCACGGAATTTTAAAATTTTTGGTGCAGAATGCCCTCAGGAATACCTTGCGTCCTTCCACCTCCACTGCCCTATAGTCCAGACACGTATAAACTTCCAGCACACTCCCTTCCTATAGACTAACATCTTCAGAAAGTAGAGATCTCTTCCTGCATCAACCCTATTTAAATAAACTTTAGCCTCCTAAAAATAACCCCACATGGATATCCATAAACATATCTGGTAAAAAGCAACCAAGTTCAAAGCGATTTTAATGAGGTCTAGCTCACACCCAAACAATTATACTTTTTTCCCCCCAACAATTATACTTTAAAAACAAAAGCCTGCCGCTTTTAGAAAGTCTGGAAATGAACATTTTATTTCCTGGGTGGAGGTAGAATGCACGGACACACTGGAAATTATTAAGATGCACTCTAAGTTTTTACTTACTGCACAGTAGACAGCACTGACAGCACTATTCAATCACAGATCTCAGAGGCAGTAATTTTCTCCATTTTTCATAGGGGGAAAACTGAACTGCAGAAAAGTTGTGTGACTAGCAAGTGGCACACTAGGACCCCAGGCTGTTTAGAGACTGTACAAATCCAGATAGACAGGACTTGCACAAAGTCAAACTTTTCCTCAGCATCTCCCTTCTTGTGGACTGGGAAGTTAAAGTGGGACTTTTGACCGTATTTTAGATTATACTTCTATGTATTTACATTTTTAGTATGTGCACACTCAACACACACATTCTATCATTTAAAACAAAACCTAACCTGACTTTTAAGCATAAATGCAGATATTCGGGTCTCATAAGTCAGTTTTTTGGGTTTTTGTTTTTTTTTTAAATAATAATACAGAGAACAAACTACATAGCTAATTCATCTATATTTGGAAGCCAGCATCCAACACAGACACTCTAGTCTACAGAAGTGCCAACAGGTATCACTGGAATCCTGACTTCCTGGGCATCATATAAAGGAATACAGGAGGAGAAGCGAAACTGTGAGATGACCAGTATGCTGTGGACCACAAGCATGCTTTTGGCATCTATAAATTACCTACACCTTGATTCTTGGTACCAGGACAATTTTTACTTCTTTGATCAACTTGGAAGGGTTATGAATTTATCAGTGACGGGTAAGAATACAGTTTCTTTATTTTATTTTAATGAAATTAAAAGGGTGAGGATAGGACATGAGAAAAAAATGAAAAAACAGAATGCAAGCAAAAAAACCTGAAGAGGGAAAACACTTAAAAGGAGAGCGCAGTAAGGGAGAGAGGAAAAAACAAAAAGCACCCACATCTCAATCTATATGGAAGGGGGAGCTCTATGGCCTGTGTTATACAGGAGGTCAGACTAGATGATAACTATGGTCCCCTTCTGTCTCTGGTACATATGAAGTCATTCTCTAACAGATGATTTTTGAATTCTATTTTCTATAGGAAATAGGGTGTGTAGAATGTAAATCACTCAAACACAGAATGCTTAATTATCAAACTTTAATAGATAAGACTAATTTTACAGAATAAAACAATAGGATAACCAGTCAAGGTTACGCTTAAAAAAATCCAGCAGTGCAAATCTAAGTCTAAATATGTCATCTTCCCCTCCTCCAAAATAGGTAATAGATTTTAAAATACCATAAATATGGTACTTACATATTCCATTTTATAATAATTCTGCAGTGAAAACTTAAACATGGTCTATTTTTTTTAAACATACAGAACCAAAGAATGAATTGCCTAGAATACAAGTAAGACATAGTAAACTTCGAGCCACACAAAGGAAATCTTTTGCTGGAAGTAAAATGACTTGCTACAGTGATCCTGGCCTCCCTCAAGTATAATAAAAGTGACCCTGACAATAAACATAATAAAGAATCAACTCATCAGGCAGTGAAAGACTAGAGTATGAATCTCCAAATGAAACAGGTGCCTTGGGAAAGCACAGTGAGAGAGAGAGAGGAGAAACAGTGAAAGGAGAATTTGAAAGCAAAACTTCTACCACTGACTTGGCACACCAATCAATTGGATCACAGAGTACAGAGCATGTGCTCTGAAGAGAACACGCCAGTGCCCTGATAGCTGCATCAACAATTATTCTGAGGGAAAGCTGGAGTCCGGTAAAAGAGAAAAAGGAAGAAAACCCCACCAAAATATGGCACCTTTGAGATAAATGGCATTGCAAATGAACTGTTTATCTTTGGCCCTTATCATATGAAATGGTGGATACAATGTGTGGAAACATCTACATAATTTATTGTGTTGTATGCATGTGCTACAAGTTAGAGTATTGCATGTTATCAGTTTCTTAACTAATCCTTCCCCTGAACCACTTTTTCTTTTTCTCTTGTGACTGCCCAACTAACAACCACAAGAGCATCCTTATCCTAGCTTGTAATACATTAACCTTGAGATGTACTTACTGGTGCTAAGAAAAATGCATGATTTCCTTTAAGGTTGAACTTAACATGGGAAACTTACAGTTATTAAATATTCTTCATACAAAAATGACTGAGCATAAGAGTTGGTGCAGTTGATATTTGTGCCCAGCAAAAATGTAAAAAAACATTTATTGTACTGATTTGCAAATACTATCAGGAAGGTGTTTATACTTGGGATGCAGAGAGTTATGGAGTGAATATTACATTCAAAACGAGCAGAGATAAATGAGAAATCCAGGCAAGGAAAGATTAAAACTAATACAGTGAAGGGCTTGCTACTACATTGGTAACGGTAGCACCAGCTCCAGCACCATGAGGTGTTCGACTTCAGTGAGGCTCCTCACTTACATGAGTTGGTGCTAGTGTACTTCAAAGAAGTACTGGCACCTAGAATAGCTAAAATGGATACTATGGCCAGACAACATATGAAAAGCATCTAGGGTCTGTGTGCATGGAAATACTTTCCTCATTTCCACCAAAAATATCCTCACTTGCATTCCAAATACTTTCACTGCTTGCCAGTAACCATAACAGTGGGGCAAAGCACCTACACTACTACTTAATAACGGGGTGCTACATCCCATTTCATTGGGAATTACATTCTTTTAGACTAGGGAACAGAACCCCCTATTAAAAGGGTTTAATGTGAAAATAAGGAACTCAACTTCTGTATTGTTCATAAGCATAATTAAGAATTCTGGCAAACTCCCTATGAAAGGATTTTATGAAAGATCTTTAACAATCTTATTCAGCCAATTTAAAAATATATATTTTATTAGTACTTTTACTTCTAACATTTATTTTGTAATAAATGATTCTATTACTTAAGGATATATTAATGTACTCTTTACTCCATCAGTGCCCATGTGCTGCTTGGGCTCTTAGGACAAATGGATATCCTGGATCCAGCAAGGAATTTCCCATGCTTACATAAAGAGAATTCAGTGTAAAGACACAGGGCTCTGAGACTTGGACTCAGCAGACTGCAGAACGTATGCTGAAGTTATTGTGTATTCCTAGGTTTTTATTAACAAAGTTAACTATGGCTATGTTAACACTAAAGAGCTTACAGCGGCACTGTTGTACTGATACAGCTGCGCTGCTGTAAGGTCTCCCGTGTAGCCATTCTATGCCAATGGAGAGAGCTCTCCTGCCGGTATAATTAAACCGCCCCCAATGAGCGGTGATAGCTATGTCAGTGGGATAGCATCTCCCACTGATATAGCACTATGCACACCAGCACTTCTGTTAATATAACTTACGTCAGTCGGGGGGAGGGGTGTTTTTTCAGGCCCCTGACTGACAAAAGTTTTACCGACAAAACTGCTAGTGTAGACATAGCCTAAGTTACTTTTTTAGGTAATACCAGAAGACACAAAGCTTCATATCACTCCAAACAGTGTTGAGATACAGGCTAGTCTCATCTTACACGCATTTAACATGTGCGAATTCAGCTTTGCGCGGTCGGCAAAAACAAAAAAAAAACCAACAAAAAACAAAGAAAGAAAAATAACAATTTAAATATTGCACCTGTGGTGCGGGCAATTCTGCCCGCCATTACACTCAATGTAATTTTGACTATACATGATTTTTGCTTTACATGCTGATAGCGGAACGTAACCCCAGCGTAAGATGAAACTCGCCTGTAACTTGAAGGGGCACTGTCAACTTTAAAATGAATGTTTCAGGTTGAATTTAAGAATAAACTTTCATAAAACCCTAAACCAATAAACATAGCCAAAAAACATGAAAAAAGGTTAGACATCTCCCCTTGCTGCGTTGTAACCCAAACAACTGCCCTTAGAATCAACGTAAAATTGGGTGAACAAAAATTAAACAGATTTCATGTTCTAAATCAAATGAAGGTAAAAAGGAAACAAGGTACATAAACAGGGACAAGTACATTTGAATTTAATATTTTTCTTCATTTGTAATAATATAAAATGTTTGTAACAAGTAAAAATCAGAATTTTTTAACTGACAGCGTCCTTTTAAATATCAGTGATCTATTTTACCAGGCACAGGATGTAGAATCAATAAAGTCCTCAGGGAAGGAGCAAACAGGAACATTAAATGTTACACTGGATTCTGTGTCCTGGGTGCCCTTGCTCTCTTGAAAGTGGTGAGGTCGCATGTCCACACTATCACAGAACTACAAGCACTGGTGGTAGAGTGCGCTCAGCCACGTTACTGAGTGTGAACGCCGAGTTCACTGGAGTGTTTAGAAGGAGTTGCAAAACAGGACAGAATGCAGTGGGGCCTTTCAAATGAAGTCAATGAAAGCACAGGAAAGGGAACACAAGTGGTTTTATGGACAAGTTCAGGGATAAGTGAGGCAGTGAGTGGAAGCTGATAATCGCTGAATCAGCAAGGCTGGGGGATGGTGTACATGAATGAGTATGAGGGACAGAAAATGCTCCACGTGCGTCACTGCCTCTTGCTGTGCACTGATGTACAGTGCGGTACTGCCTGGTGTAGGTACAGCACATACACTTTCCTTCATACATTGCAGTTTTAGCCTTAATACTAAAATTGGACATTAGAAAATATAAAGCATGATATCTGCATTTAAGTTTTACATATCGCTCAAAGGTAATGGAACTGACAGCAACTCTATTACCAGAATTAATGTACAGTAATTCCTCACTTAAAGTCGTCCCAGTTAACATTGTTTTGTTGTTATGCTGCTGACCAATTAGGGAACATGCTTGTTTAAAGTTGTGCAATGCTCCCTTCTACCGTCCTTTGGCAGTCACTTGCAGGAAGAGCAGCCTGTTGCAGCTAGCTGGTGGGGGCTTAGAACCAGGGTGGACCAGCAGCCCTCCTAAGTTCCCTGGGGTGCTACAGCTACCCAGCAGGCTAGCAATTGCAGCTGTCCCTCCCCCCAATGCCATGTGCTGCTCCTGCCCTCTGCCTTGGAGCTGCTCCCCAAGACTCCTGCTTGCTGTGTGGAGGGCTTGAAGGAAGAGCTGGGCTAATGTGAGGGTGTCCCCCTTCCCCCTACTCCTGCATCCCACTTACCCCATCTTCCATAGAGCAGGGGGGACACACCGGGGCTCAGGACAGAGGGAGCTTGCAGCAGCTGGTCTCAGCAAGCTGATCTAATTAACAAGGGAGTGTACTTAAAGGGGAAATGCATCTCTCTCTCTCACACATACTCCCTCCCTCCATTCCTGCTGCCTTGTAGGGTGAGAGAGTTAACCCTTGAGGGCTCAGCCAACTGCTAGTTCATCATTTAACAGTAAGGGAAATATCCCACCCTCTGACTCCTCCACCTCAACCAAGCTTCACAATGATCACTGTGTACCAGTATTAAATTGTGTGTTTAAAACTTATAGCGCGTGTGTGTGTGGGTGTGGGGGTTGTCTGGTGAAAAAAATTTCCCTGGAACCTAATCCTCCCATTTACACTAATTCTTATGGGGAAATTGGATTTGCTTAACATCGTTTCGCTTAAAGTCACATTTTTCAGGAACATAACTACAACGTTAAGTGCGGAGTTACTGTACTTGCTAAGAACTTTCAGAGGTTGTCCTAGGAAACTGACGTTGTACTACTTCAAAACTATCCCTGTTACAATGTATATATTATATGGCAAGACACATTAGTACCGGTTTTCATATGAAAAGGAAGTATCTCAAGCTACAAGTGTAACAAGCATGTGACCAATTTATAAACAAGGGGAGTAGAACACCTTTAACACTGATTTATACTGCAAGGATGTTCAAATTGGAAAGACAAATCAGAACCAACATTATGTTGCCACCAATAGTCTACAGGCAGATAGAGAACCCTAATCCAAATTGACTTTCAACCACCATATTTTGGAGAAAAAAAAGCCCTCACCATAACTGACTCCCTCCCCATCTATCTTTATAAAAATACTCATCCAGGAATTTGTATCTGCTGAGTTTCAGCATGGTTATTTCAAATAAAATGAAATATAGACAAGGAATATGTTAAATTTAGCCTTTGCTAAAGAGGGATGTTTCCCAACCAATTTCACAACATTCTGAGCTACACATGTAAAACAATACTAAGGAGTCTACAGTGTGTGTGTGTTTTTTTTGTTTTTGTTTTTTAAAAACAGGAGATAAAAATCAGAACAGTGATCTGTTACATGTAGGTTAAACGGATAGCAGGACTGATTCAGCCATGCTGTGCAATACAATCCGTTAAGGGTGTGAACCTTTCCAGGACTGAAAGGGTCCACTCAGAAAACCTGAGATAAATGGCACTTTAACTTAACTGCTAAGTTAACAGGCAAAATGTCATGAGCCACAGATGAGGAACATTACTTCAGAAAGAACTCAGGTAAAGAACTAGAAAAATCTGTTGGAAACTTGAGGAAAGAAAAGCTGAAATGTAGCCTTACCATCTTTACCCTTTAAAGATAAAGGCCAGTGGTTGGGTGCAGGTACAAAACTTAATAAGATTCACTGAACTATATTACTAGGACTTTTCAAATCCAGATCACATAGGACTGATTATTCTACCCTACTTATGCAGTAGCCAAATCAAGTGGCATCTTGGCCAGCTTATCCCAATAATTAATAGGAAGGTCTCTTTGGTTCACTTCCTTTAGCATCATCTTTGTTACAATTGCAGTGCACTGACTCCAGGAGTCCTTTGCAGAGTGCAGACTGAAAAATCAATACTAACTCAGCCAGCTAGGTCAGTGTTAGGACTTTGCTGCAATATGATTTTGGACCTCAACATAAAAGGTAAAGAAGATGCCCTTAAAAACAGAATCCTCCTGAAAGAGACACAGGGGCAGAGCTATGCAAGCAACAAAGAATGACTGAAATTGCATAAAATGGGATATAAGCAGAACCAAGCCATCTTGGCTACAGAAAGTCTACAGTGGCATCTTCCTGCTCCCAATACGCAACATTGCAAGCATCATCCCAGAGCTGCTGGTATAAAAAACAGAGTAAGTGGGCATCTTTGGGTTTAAAAAAAAAAAAAAAAAAGTTAACATGTTGCTACTAAAAGAAGTCAAACCTGAAATACAAGGGCCAGCGTAATATGGCTTACTAAACCCTAATATTGCATACTGTTTAAAAAATGTTTAAAAACTGTTTTCAAACTCTCAATCACAACCAAATAACTAAATTAAGTGTTTGTAACTGAAGAATTATGAAAATATTTGTCTTTTGTTCAAATCAAGTAAAAAATCCTCAACAATACATCGTAATATTTTCTTCTGAAAACTAAATTGGAAGATCTACTCTCAGCAGATTTAAGTGTATTACACACAATGTTTTATTAATTAAGATTTATTAATTTCCATTGTATTTACTTTAAATATGATTGAAGCTGACTGCAGAAAAGGGATGCTGAAATTTTTAAGTTAAAAGTAAACTAATGGTGAAAGAACATCACCTCTGGCTTCCGTCAATGCCTCGTTATATCGTATTTTATTAATAAAGTTCCAGGACTGTCACATCCAGGGATGTTGGAGGCCTCTCCCAGCAGTGTCCTTTGTTTTGTGCCAGTCTCCTGTGCCAGAGGTGAGCGTGCTTTCAAAAATACTGCCATTTGCCCAGTACTGTGTCTTTGATTGCATCAACATACTGAGTAGGTACCCAATAGACCCAGTAGTAAGATGCTTCTGTAGGGCCCAGTTGAAATGCCTGCAAAATTAAGAGGACAACAGGTAGCATTTACAGATTGGAAACAAACAGAACAAGTCGTGTCAGACAATCTGGATGGCCAATTCATTTACTTTGAAATTAATTTAATCTAATCTACTGTGACTACTGCCTCCTCCAAATGCTCCTACCTCACACTCAGTGCAGAATCTGCAGCACAGCTGCTAGAAAAAAATCTAACCAGTTAACTCAGGGCACAGGGCTGAGAAGCCAACCAAGGGCTGAGGCAGATGGCGGCATTGCAGCAGCTGAAGTTACAAAATACTTGCTGAATTTAAATGTTAAATATCATTATCTATTTATTATGACTGATGTAAATAGGAGAGAGAACTACGAAGTGGCAACAGTTTCTATCCTTGTGGTTTGAGCAACAGTTTATGCCCTAATCTGAAGAGCTGCTCTTCCATCTGAGTGATCACAAATGGAATGCTTGGAAAAGGCATGGAACAGCCTCCTCTTGCAGATAATGTTTTGCTCAGGGCATTTTCCCCTTTCCTCCCACAAAGAAAGAAGTGGAATTTCTGTCTAAAACTTATCTCAACATTACAAAGTTTAGTTACAGTGATATTCTTTAAAAGAAAGACCTGAACTGGAAAAAAAAGAACTCTTGGACTTTAACAAGCCCCATAGCAGAATTGACATTACCCGTGCCTGATATGTATCACTTTCCTAAACACATTACCAACCTTTCAGAGATTTAGTACATTAAAATGGAGGGTGGGAAAATTCTTTACCTCCACTGAGGCAAGTAGAGAAGATGAATGCAACAGGAATTAATGCAGAACCAGATATGGGGAAATAATACCAGCAGTAACCTAAGAGCTAACCTCTTTTCTGACAAAGGAACATCACCACAAAGTGTTTATTTTGAGAAAATGATCAGAGAGAAGAAGTTCACTCTAGGACAGAGATCGGCAACCTTTACCATATGGCCTGCCAGGGTAAGCACCCTGGCAGGCCGGGCCGGCTTGTTTACCTGCCATGTTCGCAGGTTCGGTCGATTGATTTGCCGCTCCAGGCCAAAGGGGGCTGTGGGAAGTGGTGTGGGCTGAGAGATGTGCTGTCCGGCCTGCCAGGGTGCTTACCCTGGTGGGCCGCATGCCAAAGGTTGCCAATCCCTGCTCTAGGACTACTAACTTTCTCGTATTGTAACTGTTCGTTAAGTTCTTACTGAGCTAAAGATTGTTCTGGAAGAATTTTTTAGTGGAAAGTAATGCTGAAAATGTGGAATTCTTACTGGCCCCAATGTTAGGGACATAAATGTTGATACAAAGGAAGAAACTGAAAAGACAAATGTTAACTATAATAAAATCAGATAGGATTATGGCCATGTTTTCAGAAGAGTTCAGCACCCAATCTGCACACAACAAGCTAAGCTCTTCTGAAAGTCTGTCCCCAAGTATAATGATACACCATTTTAGGAAATACTCCAAATTTAAACATTTCTGACAGAGGCTGTGCTCTCATTTCAAGCCACAGGATTTTAAATGGCTTTAAATCTTAGGTAGACACTGTTCAGTATCTCAAAGTCATGGCAAGCATTCAGCTCATACTGCTCAGAATACTTACTCTGCAATAGCAGACAATATTGAAGGGGAAGCCTTTTAGAAGCATTTAAAACCTTCAAGACTGTCAACCTTGGCCTTTTTCTAACTTAAACCTCCTGTTCAATGTATTAGCATCAAGTTATTAGTCCATTATTACTTAAGCAGAGGAATTACTTACCATCATGTGATAATCCTCATGTCCTTCAATAGGTTCACTCACTACATTTTTAATGGACCCCATGGGTATTTTTTCTGTTCTCTCTACATTAAAATGGATAAAAAT
The DNA here is from genome assembly GCF_007399415.2 of Gopherus evgoodei. NCBI lineage: Eukaryota > Metazoa > Chordata > Testudines > Testudinidae > Gopherus > Gopherus evgoodei. The sequence continues at coordinate 84,442,303 of NC_044331.1, forward strand.
AATGTTTGATATATCAGCAGTGCCTTGCTACAGTGCTTCATATTGACTTCAAACACCATCTCTCACACTCCTGTTGGGGGAGGTACGGGACAGCAGCATGCAAGCAATTCAGAGTAATCCCAGTCCCTGCCACCTAAACTTTGATGACTCATATTGTGCCAGGTAGCCCCTCTAAATACCAGACAACTTAATTTCTTCAACCAACCAATATAGGATCCTGATCCTGCAAACACTTATGCATGTGCTTAGCTTTACTACTGTAAGCAGTCTCATTAAAATTGATAGGACTCAACTGTAAAGTGAAGCACGTACATATATGTATGTGGGATCAGGGTCTAAGTGTGTAAAACAATTACCTCTTTTCATCCTTCCAATTTCTGCAGAATTGAGCTATGGAAAAGTGTACAACTCTCCATCAAGATCTAGTCCTGTCTCCAGCACAAGACCGCATGTAGTGGTTATTATAAAGGTAGTAAAATGATAGGAAGGGAAATATTAATAAGAGTATAGAAGGGTGAGAAAATACAAGACATATTGAAAAAAATGACTATGATAACAGTACAAAATAATGGATTAGGTAGCCAGCTGTGATCAAGAGGAATTACTAAAGCATAGGACTCAACGATAGATTTCTTCCATTCCTTATCTCTGACGTATGTCCTCACTTCTTCCTTTAGACTTTAAACTAAAATCTTTCCTCTTAATTTCAACTTCCATCACCCATGTTAGTCTGACACTCTAAGTTCCTCTTCTTGAGAGGAAAACACAGATAAAAACAAGCTCTAATTATAGAAGATAAGCCAAGCAATGCACACCTTAAATGAGGAACACTCTTTGAAGTGCCACGCAGAAAGCAGCAACTGCTCGGAAAAGATACATAAGAAAATGCAGCAGCAGAGGCATTTTGTTACACCATAGAGAAGACAAAAATGTAAAAATGTAAACCAATCATCTCCATTTTAATGCAATAATTACTCTGACCCTATGGCTGTCACAGACCAATTCCAATCAAATTGATGGGAAGATGATCATTTACTGAGCAAATTACTTGGCACTTATTCTGCATCCTCCAAATATTAACTGATTACTTCTCATAACATCTCTGAAATGGATAGGTCAATGAGGCATAGCCAGAGGAAGTTGTTCACCCTAGGATCAAAAGGTGTTTTTGAAATATTAATTCTCAAAATCTGTAGCAGAGGGAAAGGTAAGTAATTATTCAAACACTAATTAGCCAATAGAACACACCTATCAATAATGAAACGGAGAGCAACTCTGACTTGACGGCACCAACACCCAGGCCATGCTGTAATAGGACTAGTTCTCCAACAACCATTTAGCCTAACAAAAATGAAGTCACCGTACTGGGTGTTGCCGCAGGATTCATAGATTTTAAGTCCATAAGGGACCATAATGGTAATCTAGTCTGACCTCCTGGACATCATAGGCCCACAGAACCCAGCCAGCAATTTCTGCTAGGCTTTGGAAGAAGACCTGTGCTGCATGGGAGCTAAGGTTTGCAAATGTTTGCAAAGCTCAATATAGAAGTATTAACTATTATCATCTTGCAGCAGGAAATTGTTATCCAAGCTGACAGAACAGTCCAGCTAAGTTCTCTTACTCAGACAACAAGTCCCCCACATTCTTCTCCCCCATTTTTGCAGCATCATCCTGTCCTGGCGAAGGGGAGCAAGGCATGGGTTCCTTTAGTTATCTGGAAGCAAAGGAGTTAATTTGAGAGTGATGTCCCCCACACACTGTGCTATCTCCACAGTACTTTCAGCTCCTGCTGGCCTGTCTTCAAGATTATAAATTGAATTCCCTGCCATGGCACATGCTGTCATCTCTAAACTAGATTGCAATTGCACAGCCCTGAAACAAGTCACCCAACTCATTTCAGTTCCTAGAACAGATAATGAGAGTGGTGCCAGTATTCCTAGCAGTATTTCAGCTCTGAGAGAGACCCTCTGTGGCTTTAGATAAGTCCCTGAGCCTCCCTGTGCTGTGGGGATTAAATTGCTTATGCAGTGCTCTGAAGATAACAAATGTTATGAATGCTAAGTATTATAATCCACAATTGAGAGTTAGGGCTAAGAATAAGATTATTTCACAGAGGTCATGGATCTCCCAGGTGCCGGCCCTGGAGCTCCGAGCTGCTGTGGGAGGCAGGGCACCCCGGAGCAATGAGCCCCCACGGGTGGTGGGTGCTGCCTCCCTCGTCAGTGACTTTTACTAAAAATAAACATGACAAAATCTTAACCTTACTTATGGCAAAATAATACAAATAAACTCAAGCTTTCCAAGTACAAATATGTAAAATATTTTGTAATATTCAGCCTCCTGAAGAAAGCCTATCTGGGAAAGAAACAGTGAACATCCGATTTTGAATGATTCATATAAAAAGAGCAGGAGCTATTCCTTTAAGAACATTTATTCTTGACTGAAACTGATCTTTATGATGGGACTGCCAACAATGGCATGTACCCGGTCTGCGATTGCTAGGAGCAAATATTGCCAACAGATGGAGACGTGACGCTAGATGGGGACGGCTCCGAGTTACAGTAGAGAATTCTTTCCCAGGTGTCTGGCTGATGGGTCTTGCACACATGCTCAGGGTCTAACTGATTCCTTCCTGACTTCAAATATGGCAATCTTCCCCCAAGTCAAACTGGCAGAGAGGCTGGGGTTTTTTTCTCCTTCCTCTGCAGCGTTTGAACAAGTGTAAATGGTAGATTCTCCACAACTTGAAGTCTTTAAATCATGATTTGAGGACTTCAGTAACTCAGCCAGAAGTGATGGGTCTATTACAGCAGTGGGTGGGCGAGGTTCTGTGACCTGCAATGTGCAGGAGGTCAGACTAGATGATCATGATGGTCTCTTCTGACCTTAAGGTCTAGTCTGTACATACACAACTAGTCAATACCTGGAGTAATAATCTTAGTCACTTACCTTTAGTGCCTATCCACAGCTGATCTTGCTCTAGTTTAAAGGTCAGCCTCACTTTCCCCCCTGTTTTGTTGTACATGCCGGATAAGGGCACTGTTGGCAGGCGCTCCTAAAAATACGCAATACGAAAAGTGAAAATGCAAGACTTAAAATGCACAAGAAAAAGCTGTAGAGTACTAAGATAGCAGGGGGAACAAATCTGGAAAAAGTCTAAGGGAGCATGATCAATAGGCTGGTAGCATATTTCCTGATCAGGACAGTGGTCCGAGTGGTTATTTTAACTTACCTGAACACCCTTAACAGAAGGCATCACGTCTTCAGGTTTTCCTTTATCCAATACTTTTCTGTGTTGCTATAATGAAAAACAGACATTAGACTACTGAAATGTGATATAAAGCTTTTAATTTACTCCAGACCACTTCCTGAAATACCATGCAATAGATCTATGTAACTTTTTTTTTTTAAATAGGGTAAAAGTCATTTATCATACAGAAACTGGTTAGTTTTAAAAGTTAACTGGTTTTTTATGACTGTCTAAAGAAAAACTGTGAATCAAAACCTAAAGAAGATGCAAAAAAGGAAAACGTCTTCTATTGTGTACAGAAGCCAGGCACCAGTTTAATATCAGAGACGAGTTATCCCTTAGCAAGACAATTGTAATAATCAGGTGTTATGTTCAATGACTTTCAGAAATACAATCCTTAGATTTAATAAAGTAACAGAGCAACAAAACCAGAATAAATTAGAGCACTAGTAATTATGAAAAACATGCTTGCGACTGACAAGTTTGCTGAGTACCTTTGAACAATGATGAAATTTACAGTAAATGAGAACTATGATAGATTATAAAAAGACAAAAACATATTTCATAAAAGAATTGCAGACCAACAGTGGACATTAACTTTTAACGGAATTTGTTGCTGATGAAAGATTCGTGGCTGAAAACAACTCGAATTAAAAGCCCTTTACTCAGCTCTACCACAGATGCAGCACAGCCATGAGAGCATGCTTTCTTACACTGTAGCTGAACTTTCTTATGGGGGGAAAACACTTTTAGATGTGAGGAGTTCAGTGTTCTCTGTGCTGAAGCTGCCAAAAAAGGGACCACTAGGTGCCAACTATGAAGGTAGTTTTGGAGACATAGCAACTAGACTGCTAGGAATGGGACTAAGATCATTATGTTGTTTCACATTAGTGACTGAACAGCCACCAATTTGTGCTCACCTGACCTAAAAGAGGAGACTAAAAATGGAAATATGAAGCCTGTCTCTTGTGAATCCTTGCTATTAACATTTGTCTTATTGAGTTGCTGAGGTCCATAAGTCACTAGAGCAGCACTGACCTTGCGAATCCAGGGCTTCCACTGGACTAGATAGATATCAATATCACAGAATGTTCTGTTAGAACTGACCTATGCTGGCCCCTTCTTGTAATACTGATTGTAAGAAAAATAGTCTACTTCAGAGTGGAATAGAACCCAAGGGTTAGAACATAATGTTACACAAGAACTGTAGGAGCCCAAATTTCCTTGTCCTATGCCAACAGTTATTGAGACAGCACTTACCTTTTGTCTACAAAGCGGCTCTTTTTTATTTTCTTCAGATTTCACCTCTTGTTGAGCAGCTTCTTTGGGAGTATTTACTGCTAGCACATCATTGATAGTTGAACCAACAACCATTATTTTTGCACCATTTGTTACTTTGATTTCCCGTAATGTTTTCTCTTCTGGTAGAAGCCCCTTAAACATGACTTTCTGCATAGTGGGTGGAAGGCCTAAGAGGCAAGAATTAAAGAGCATTTTAAACCCCCATGAGTATATTTGTGGTCAGAAGACAAACAAACCTATGTCGTAAGTAATTATATCTGCATGCTGCATACTCGAGATTTTACCTGTGAGAGAGTGAATTTTCTCTTTCAGATCAGCCCCTGTGCTGTCAAGCGGGAACTTCACATCATATTTATTTTTGTTCCAAATGATTTTTAATTCTACTAGATCCTTCTCAGTCTCGGAATCGCCACCGTTGCTGACTGAAGCCTGTGAAATGGCTGAATCCTCTTGTAGCTGGTCCATTTCCAAGGGTTTTCCAGCAGCAGCGGAATTGCTTTCCCCGGTATCTCCACAGTTAAGCTGCAGTTTCTGAGCTTCTGTTTCCATACCAGGTTCATCAACTTCTAAGAAAACAAACAGACCCAGACAAGCCCAGAGGGAGGCACGTTGGGCGATTAACGCTGCTGAGGTCTCCCGCCGGCGGCTCCGCTCTCCCCCGTCCCCGTGCTCCTCAGGGCCAGACACACTGGCACTAAGGCAGCCGCTTCGCTCCTCCGCCTCTGCTCCTGCTGCCTCCGGCCAGGAACCAGGGCCCAGGTGCCCGTGAGACTCAGACACCCCCTCCCACGGCGGGGGGCAGCTGCCAGGGCTCCCCCCGATCCCGGGTCTCAGCACCCCGCTGCCCGGGCTGCGCCTTCCCTCCCAGGGCTCTATCCTCTCATGGCAGCCTCGGGGGCAGCCCTCCGACCCCGGCACGAGGCCCCGTCCCACCACGGTCCCTGCCCCGGCTGCCACCAGCTCTCACCATCAGGGGAGGCAGAGGCAGCGGCCATGATGATTGTGTACAATCCGCCCGCGGGGGGTGCTGGGAAACGCCGTGCGCTGGGATTGGTCCCCACTGGCCCCCGTACCCCGCCCCCGCTCGCCCAGGATTGGCTCCTACTGGTCCCCGTACCCCGCTTCCACCGCCAGAGGCGGCTGGGCAGGAGCCGTTCTGTGGTGCTCGCTGCTTCAGAGCGCAGTCCCGCCGCCAGACGGGGCCCGCTCCCCTCGGCCCTGGCGCGCGGGCAGGAAATGGGTCCGGGGCGGCGGGGTCTGGGGCCGCTGCCCCCCACGCCCCGAAACGTGCCGGGCGCCTGACAGACCCCGCGCCAAACCCCAGCTGCCGCCCTGGGCAGCGGGACGGGAGGGCTCGGGCCGCACGCAGCCCGGCCCGGCCCGGCGTTACCCCCTGGTCTGGCCGGTCCTCGCGCACCACCGGCCCTGCCCGGAGCAGGCTGGCTCCGCGCTCTCCGGGCATGGCTCGCTACGGGGCCAGGCCGCGGCGGTGCCCGTCGAGAGGTGACGTTGACACCTCACCGGGAAATCGCGCGCTGGTGGGGAAACACCCGCGTGCTATTGGCGCGGAGGGTAAAAAGCGCCACTTCTCCAGCCTGACGCCCGCGGCCCCTGAGAGGCCCGGAGTTAGTCGGGGTGGGGGGGCTATGATTGGCCAGTGCGGAGTGACTTGTAGCTCGGGCCCCCGTTTAGACACGGCGAAGTGCCCGACAACAATGCCTGGAGCCTAGGAGTAAGATAAAGGGGACCTGCGCCTTTAAGGGCCCCCCCCGCCCTATGGGGTGAGGGTGCCGCCGATTGGCTGGCTGTGCAAACCCGGATGTAATTCTCCGCAGCCACGTGCGTGCTGAGCTCCGTGCTGGCTGTGCCGGAACGGGCTCTTCTATGGCCCCTGCGCTGCGGGGCGTTGGGGCCCTCCTGCGGGTTGCTCCTTGCTGGCTGTCTCCGCGGGGCGCTAGAGTGTCGTCTCAAGCGGGGGATGTGCCCTGCGGAACTGGGGTGAGGGTGCGGTTCGCGCCCAGCCCCACAGGTAAAGGACTCCAGTCCCAGCACAGGGTGGCGGTAGCAGCTGGGGTTAGAGTTTTTTGTCCTTGCCGACATCTGAAGTTACCCATAAGGGGATAGCACGTTACTGGCCGCGGGGGGTTCTGCCCTACTGGAAGGGACACTTGGGGGGGAGGGTATAATTTGAATGTCAATTGTAAATGTCTCCTTGAAACGCCCATTGAGACTTTCAAAAAGTGCCCGAAAACTAAACCAAACCTACCGAAATGTAGCTCATATTCGAGAGGATAAACTTGATGCGAGTTAAAAATGAGCCTCATTTCTCGTGATTCAGGAGTGGGGATGTAAACTCCTTTGGAATCTAAATATTAACTTAAACTATAAAAATTACTCATCTAGTACAGAGCCAGAAATAATTTTTAAAAAATTAAAAGTTGCTATTTAGTAACCCTTCCCCATCAATAATGTTTTTTGCTCTTTTCCCAATCTGCCTGCTGTTGGCATTTGCACTTTTGGAGAAACGTTTTATTTAAAAGTTTTCAAAGTACTTTATAAACAATTAGATAAGCTTCACAATGCCCCTATGAGAGAGATCTCTATTATATCATTCTTCTCCTGAGTTTAAAGGCCCAGGATCACACACAAAGGCTTTGTATACACACTGAAGTTGCATCAGTTGAGCTAGAATAAATGTCTTAAATCAATTTAGTTAAACCAATGTTTACAGCTGGGTTGTGTCAATATAGTTTTAAGCTGATTCCTTCTCAATTTAAGTTGCAATATATCTAAGCAACAGAAAACTGATTTAAGAGTATCCACACAGACTTGCAGTGCTTTAAGTAAATAGATATATTTAAAAAAATTAAACTGATACAAGTTTTGTATCTAAACAAGGCCTGTTCCTGTGGCAGATCTGAGAATGGAACTCCAACTACCAGCTGCCACTTCTATGTCACAGGAATAGGTGCCTTAAAAATAATTAAGGACACAATCTGACAAATTGTTCTATCTGTATGAGCCCTTCAGCCTGTACAGAGCCCCATGGACTTCGGTGTCTTAGTGCTGAGTGGTTTGTAATAACAGAGCCTAAGATGGCTAGTTCTGCATGCTCAGTACTAGCACTCTCTCCCAGTGAAAATACACTGGTCTATTTTTAGTCCTTTTTGTTTTCAGGTTCTCTCTTGTAGCTTGCTACAAGGGTTTGTTTAATGTGGGTTGCGGGGGAAACCCTCTGAACTGAAACTGAACATTCACTTCTGTGATACCTGACGTTTACATCCTTTCATCTGTGAAGGCTCCCAAAACATTTAAATACCTTTAAAAAATGTACATTTTACACCAAACTGACATTATCCCTTCTCTGTCTTATCACATTTTGCAATTAGTTGCATTAGGGATCAGTTAAACCGCATGTGGGTATGTTGTATGCTGAGTCAGGAGAAAATCTTGCAGTATTCTGCCCCAGCGATACACGTCTCCCAAATAAATAAGATAGAGGGCAATTTCCTTCCTCTGTAACTAGAAGCACTGACTAATGGCCTCCGCTAGAGGATGGGATCGTTACAAACTGGCCAATGTTTGGGCAGAGTTGGCAATCCGTGCAGACTCTTGTGATCTAACAGCCCACCCTGTCTTTAGTATGCCATTGCTTTTGACCTTCAGTTTGCTTATTTACTCTTTGAAGACTTGTCTGTAATAGGAAATTGAACTGCTGCTGATAATTTTCCATATGAGATCCCCATAACCAGTACTGGGACTTGTGTAAGTGCTAGGGCAGATCACACAAAACTCTTCAGTGTTTCAGAGAGGAAGACAGAAGCTAGTTATGCCTTCGGAAAGAGTTTTGAGACTGGCTTTCTACAGTGGACACTGTCATTTAAACCATATTCAGCACCAGCTCAGGGAAGCCATTTCTGAAAAACAGTCATCAGTGCTTCAGTTTCCTAGTAGACAGAGCTTTAATCGCCTGCATAGCCATTTGTTGTTTCACTGTGCTGTTCAGGTGCAAGAATGTGTTAAATGCCATCATAAACAATAGTTTACAGCTCCTGTTGAAAAACCTCTTTGTCGATTGTATTTAATTTGGCCTGACTTGCTCTGTTTTCGCTCTGATAACCCAGGCTTTCTGCACTTGGGTGGCCTTCGTACTGCTTTGTACAATTACATTTTTGCCAGAAAACACCAAGGGTCTTTTATCTTGAGACTGGAAGATACGGATCAAAGTCGCGTGGTGGCTGGGGCTGCAGAAGGAATAGAGGATATGCTGGATTGGGCAGGTAACTTCCAAGTTTATACACTTCACTTCTTAACTACTGAAACATCTACACCATGAAGAGTTTTACCATTAAAAAGAGCCTCACTAAAATTCAAAATCCTGGCAGCACTGTCCCTTGCTATTCAATATATTGATCTAGTGGTTATCATAAAGCGCTAGGAGCCAGAAGGGTCCTATTGTAGTAAGACTTTAGCTAATGATTAGGTGAGTGTTCTTTGGTTATCCTGTGCAGAAGGACCCATGCATGTTTACCTGGAAAGAGATGCATCCCTACTAAAGAAGTGTGTGGGAGGTTGGTGAAAAGGCCAGGAGTTGGAACTAAGAAAACTCAGCATGAGTTAAAAAAATTGTGTGTGTATGTAATTTGCAAAAAAGGGTTCTATGACATGTCTTATAAGATTCAGAGGTGGCCGTTCATCTGTGTACACACCAGTCCCCGGGCTGCATCCTTTGCCTCTTTTTGTGCTTGGATGAGTTTTAAAGCTACTACATTGATGGTGAGCATTTGAGAAGATGGTGTTACTGTAAATTCTGTTTAGCATGTTTATATTTAAAGATAGAATTCCAAGTACTCTGGTAATCAAATAACTTTACAGTAGAGAAAATAATGGGTTCAAAATCTCAGTTGTATTTCTATGAAGATAGTGTAACTTATCAGAGGAAAGTGTGTGCATGTGCCCCTACTTACATACCGCCATACTTGGCTACTTGAAATGTATTAGACCTGCTCAAGTATTTGCCAGTTTGTGATGGTCTCACCTGCCAGTGGCTGAAAACCTGAAGAGACTATAAACCAGGGATGGCCAGACTTACTGACCCTCTGAGCCGAATCTGACAATCTTCAGAAGTTCAAGAGTAGGTCTGCCAGGGCTTGGGGCTTCTTCCCTGTGGGAGGCACCTGCTGGGGCTCAGGGCTTCAGCCCCGCTCCTGCTGAAGCCCTGAGCCCCAGCAGGTGTGCCTTGCAGGACTGGATTCCCCAAGGCCCCCCTCCCCATTGGGCAGAAGCCCCTACTCCACCATCTTCCTGCAAGACAGAGGTCCTGAGCGTTCTCCTCACCCAAGTCTAGTAGGTGGAGAATAGTAGGTGGAGAATGGGGTGGGAGTCCGTGATCCGCACTTTAACTGTAAAAGAGCCACATGTGGCTTGCAAGCCACAGTTTGGCCACCCCTGCTATAAATGCTAACACTATTGATGACTATGGAAGATTCCACTATAGTTCACCAAGTAGAGTCCCATGCTGCGTGTGAGCAGTGTGCTCTGTGGACACACTCCAAAGTAAAATCTTGCCTTCTGATCCCTGTTGAATGCTCTGCCATCAAATTTTACCTTGGATTGAGAGCTTGTTAAATCCCAAAACTCTGGCATTCCAGGTATCCCACCTGATGAAAGTCCTCACAAGGGAGGCCCAGTTGGGCCCTATCAGCAGTCTCACAGACTTGAACTGTATAAGAAAGCCAGCGAGGTTCTTCTGGAGAATGGTGCTGCCTACCGCTGCTTTTGCACCCCTCAGCGCCTGGAACTGCTGAAGAAGGATGCGCTACGGAATCGGCAGACACCACGGTAGGGGGCTTCCTGTGGAGTGCGTGCATGCAAAACCAGTTAAGAAATCTCTGGCATTGGACTCTGAGACACCAGCTGCCCAACTACAGGGGCACTGAAGACATTAACAGCTCAGAATAATTAGAGCTCTTACTTATCACTTTGTCTTTAGCTCCAAATGTATCTTGTTGTTGAAGAGAAAGTCCCAGTCTTTAGCCTAAATGACCATGTTTAACATTTATATAGCACATACTGTCTCTAAAGAGCATTACACGCATTAACTGGCCAAGCTTCTCAATCCCCCGCCCTCCCAGTGAGGTGTGTAAGTAGATCAACATTATCCCCACCTCACAGAACGAGGGGCTGAGGCATAGAGGTGAGGTAACTTGACCCAGCCCCAAGTGAATTGTTGCCAGAGCTGAGATTGGAACTCAGGATCCAGGCTAGAATAGAAAAAGCTGACCTTTTGCCAGTGGTACTGACCCAAGACCATTGCTCGCCTGTCCCAAAAGGTACGACAACAGGTGCCGACACTTGAGCTCAGAGCGAGTGGCTGAGAAGTTGACACAGGGCTCTGACTACGTGGTCCGCTTCCGGCTGAAGGAAGGTATGGAGCCCTTTCATGATCTGGTCTATGGATGGAGCAAGCATGAAGTAGCTACCGTGGAAGGTGATCCAGTGATCTTAAAAGGGGATGGCTTCCCCACATACCACCTGGCAAATGTGGTGGATGACCATCACATGGGAATTAGCCACGTTTTGCGTGGAACTGAGTGGCTTACTTCAACATCCAAGCACCTTCTTATCTACAGAGCCTTTGGCTGGGACCCTCCTCGGTTTGGCCACCTTCCGTTGCTCTTGAACAAAGATGGCAGTAAACTGTCCAAAAGGCAGGGAGACATTTTTCTAGAACATTTTGTTCAAGATGGCTGCTTGCCACAAGCTCTACTGGACATCATCACCAACTGCGGCTCTGGATTTGCAGGTACTGGAGAGAGGCCCAACACACTGGGAGCTGCCCCTAGGTCTGGCTACTTGACACGTTTGCTGCTTGTGGAAAGATTTGGTGTATTAATGTTTCAGCACTGTCTGAACTCTCTTCGAAGGGGGTCAAAAGGGTCTCTACAACCAAAATGCTGCCAGCTCCTCTAAAGTCCCCACAAGAGTGCCGAGGGTCAGGATACCTCTGGGGAGCTGTTTAAAATTGAGTCCAGTTCCGAGTGGGCAACGGCTACCTAGTGACAATCTCAGCAGAGAGGGAATGGATTATGGAGATTAACCCTCTCCCTCCCCCCATCTGGGAGGTGGCCCCTCCAGAGCGCAGGTGGGGTGGAGTGGGGAAAGTTTGCCGTCCTGCTGCCCTGCTCATGCTAGAGGATTTCAGTCCCCAAGATTGTCTGTTCAGCACCAGCTTCACTGTAAAATGAAAAGAGCTGGAGGTGGGATGCAGGGGAGCAGCAGCTCCTCTGGGGACCGTTAAGGACACTTCCACTCTCTGATTAGTATTTAAAACACGACATTAAAGATTTTCCCCTGCCTGCTTAACCTGAAAGTCCATGGGAAGCTAGGCCAGTCACTCTCCTTCGGACTCTGGTTTTGCAGGAGTCTCAAACAGTCTCATGTCTTAGCAAGACAGCGCTTCCTGCATGTGGCTCAGGAACCCCACTGTGAATTAACCCCTTCCCACGGGATGAAACTTTCTCCCTCTGAACACTTTTGCTGATGGGTTGAGCATCGTGAAGATGATTTCTCTTTAAGAACTGAATCAGAATGGCAAAAGCCAGAGGGAAAAGTCCCAGGTTCCAATCAGCCATAAGGCTCTCCAAGCTGTCTGGTGCTTAGGAGATGCAGTATTGTTCTCTGAAGCTTCGCAGTAATGCTCTGAATCAGTGTTTTCCCCCCAACCTTTGTAACAATTCAGTGCTGCTGTGACATGGCCTGGGTACCCTGCACTGGCGCTGCTGGGCTGACTGCTGCATGGGCAGGTGTTAGAGATACAGGCGAAATTATTAGTTAGGTAATGGCATTTCTACTCGAATGCTTCATTCAATGTCACCCGTTTAAAACAGCCTGAACTCCCTGGGCACTGCCTATAGCTGAGACTTGGTAGAAAGTTGGCGGAGTCTGTTCTCAGGATGAGACTGGTATTGCACAAAGTCTTGGCATGGGGGCTCTGCCTTTCTTTTAAGAAGGTACCCTGCTCCGTGTTGGCACTGAGCAGGTGTGGAGGGACCCTCCAGTGTCACTGTTTCCCTGCTACAATAAACAGCACTGATACTAGCTCTCCCTGGGAGTGAATGCATGATGCCATTGTTGGGTTATTTTGCAGGGAATCAGATGGGCAGGACACTGGAGGAGCTGATCTTGGAGTTTGACGTGGGCAGAATTACCACCCACTCAGCCCTGCTGGATCTGGATAAACTCCCAGAATACAACAGGTATGACAGTTGGATGTAGCACCTTATTCGTCTCCAACCAACTCTAAAAATTGCCCTTCGTGTACTTAGCTTCACCTGATGACGCAGTGTGCCTGGTCCCCTGGCCTGCTGTCCCATTCATGACCTTTTCTCTGTATTCTCCACTGTTGGGGTTCCTCTCTCCCTTGGGCGCCCCTCCATCTACTGAAAAGCAAATAGTTTTCCAGCAGCTCCATATAAGCATCCTGCCCACTGCACACAATGGGAGGTTCAGCGCAATTGCTCCCTTCCTCTTTCACCTGATGGAGCAAGGCCCTGAAATCCACTATTCTGCGAATCGAAACCAAATGAGGGGAATTGACCCAGCCACCTAATCACACTAGCATTCATATGCCAGGAGCTTGGATACTATGGTGGTGGTCATGGTAGGAAAGCCTAGCTAGATGGGCCATGTTGCAAGGAGAATACAAGGACTTAAGTCTGGGTGAGAAATTACTTTTTAAAAATTATCATTATTAATGGTGTACCTCTGTGAAGTGCCCCACCTTCTCCCAGAGCCGTGTATTGAGGACTATTGAATATTTACACTCACTGTAATGTGGATTTTTCCATAGGGTTCTGTGCGTTTATTTTGTAAACACTGTATAATGACATTCATTAGTCTGAGTCTAAGCCAAAGAGGTTTATAGTCATTGGGATGGTTCTGTCTTCTGTGCAGGATTCACCTGGTCCAGCAGATTGGAGATGAGAGGCTACGACGAAAGCTGGTGATGGAGCTGCAGATGCAGGTGGAGCAGGTCTATGGCGATCGGCTTGTGGACAGAGAGGTTCTAGAGAAGAATTATGTGGAGCGAGTCCTCCTACTGAGAAAAGTATGACAAGCAGTAAAGCTGTAGTGCCCTTTGGGAGAGGAGTAGAGAGTGGGGAGGGCAGAAGCTCTACAGGTAACCCAGCTGGGTTCTGGGCAGTTCTAGAACTTGAGCTCTAAAGCTCCAAGGCTTTGGAAACAGTGAGAAGTCCTATTCTGCCAATTCCAGACACCTGCATCCCTGCTTAATGCCAGAATATGGAGCTGTGGAGTCAGTCCAGGTTGCAGGTATGACACTCCAAGCATCTCCACTATCTTTGGAGACCTACATGTCTATGCAGAATGACCTTACTGGGTAGTGAGCAGTCATTTGTATCACCAAACCCACCATCACAGATGGTGGTCTTAGCAGAGAGTCCAAGGACTGAATGGGCCTTCTCTTGCCCCAGGAGATTGATTATCTCCGGAGCACGTTGGCTGGGCTGTTGGAGAAGCTTGCCTACCTTCTGCCTGTTCTGGGACTAAATGGGGAGAGCATGTTTCCAGTGATGTCACATGTGGTACTTTGTGGTTAAATCAAGGGGGTTCCTTAATTCAGAGCCCTCATCTTAAAGGAAGTGGCAAAGCAAGGGCTGAGGTGGGAGAAGAGGAGATGATGGCCCTGCCTAATGTTACATGAACAAGGCCACATGGTTTCCTACACTCCAGCCCCATGAGATCACTGCGGGTTTGGGGGTCACTGCACATCTTGCTCTAGAAAGGCAGAAATGGCTCTTGAAAATGTGGTTTCACTATGGCAGCAAATACAAATTTACTCATGTGACTTCCTGCTTCTGCCCTCAGTGAGTCAATGTAGGGGGAGCCATTTGTAGAGTCCTGCTCTGACTCAGCTTGCTTGCTCTACCGCTGGCCTCCTACAGAGGCTCAATGGCTCTGACTCATTGTTGCCCAGCACTTACATTGTCATTTATACCAGTGGAAAGTGGGTGTAAAATGCTACCCAAGCCAAGTGTCAGCATTCCACCCTCTGAACTGATGAGAGTGCAGAGCAGTGGTGAATGACCCCTTTGCCACCCTGACATCTAACTGGAAATAGACTTTATCTTTTCTTTCCCTCAGCTGCCTTGACAGCCCTTCTTTCCATCCCGCAGGGTCACATAAACCGCCTGAAGAACTTGGTGGCGCCTGAATATTCTTACTTATGGGTCAGGCCCTCAGTGTCCCGAGAGCAGCTGCAAACCATTTCATCAGAAGTAGATGAGATAGGAAAGCTAGTAATAGGGTAAGTTTTTCAGATCTCTGGCATCATTTTATAATCCCTTGCCTATCTGAGCTACTGTTTTTCTGGTGCTCCTGAGGTAGTGCTTAGTCTCCTAAAAGCAATAGTTTGCTTGTATGCAAAAGCGTCATTTGGGGCAGCTCCTACTGTCAGTGGGAATTCCTCACCTCCATGTGTCACTAGACTGAGAGGGCATCTTCTCTCCCAAAGGCTGATGGAAGGGCAGACTGCTGCTCTGACTACGGAAGGGTTAAATGAAGACCTGAGAGGCCTGCAGGAGCAGATGAGAGGGACCGAGTACAGCAGCATGATGAAACTCCTCCGCTTGGCCCTCAGTGGACAGCAGGTAAAAGCCATTTGAAGTTGAGACCTTAGGATCCAGTAAATAACAGCCTGCTCTCTGGTCACAAGACATAGGCTTTTCAGTGCTAAATCTTTTTTGTGTTTTTCTCAGTTACTGTAATAAGTGAATGTGCTATTGTGAAAAAATCTCCTTGGCAGAGAGGGATGCTAAGGAAGATAAGAGGTACCAAGCCATCCCCCTAGAATTGCAAACCTGTGGTTGGAAAGGCAGCTGGCTTTTCTGTAAGGGGCGTTGTCAGCTTTTGGGTTCTTGTGTGTGTCATGGTTCATAATGTAACCAACAATAAATTCCTCCTTTAGTCCAAAATGAATAAAAACCAGGGCGAGTTCTCTTGTGGCATAAATCCTCTGAGTTTGATAATGCCACCCCAGCAGAGAAGTTGGCCTGATGTTGGGGACTTTTCTTCCCAGACTACAGAACCAGAGTCTTATATTAGAAATTTCAGGATATGTTAATCGCAGGTGACTGACAACTCCAGTCATCTCCAGTATAGAGTGATACAGACTTGTACCCACTGGATGTTACCAAGGGAAAAACATAAAAAACTCCAATTTCTGATAGCCTTGTGATGAGCGCAGTGTGGGAATGTGAGTAGCACAACAGAGTGCTGGCTTTCACTTGTGCAGTGTCTTTTGTGTGTGTTTTCAGCACGGACCAAGCATTGCTGAGATGATGGTTTCCTTGGGACCTAGAGAAGTGTGTGAACGGATAAAGAAGGCACTCTCCAACTAGCAAGAAGCTTCCTAGAGGGAATGGCTCCAGCAGACAGCACTTCCCTTAAGACACTCTGAGCCCCATGTATTCTTCAGTACCCCGGCCTAAATTCTGTGGTCACAGTGTTTCAGAGGAACTCGGCCTTATATCATGCTGAATTTGTGAGAGTGCCATCAGCACATTTGCAGATCTCTGTGTGTCTTCATGAGGCATAACGTAGTTCATATAAGAGGTGCAACTGAATTCAGATTCAAACTTGCTTCATTGTCTTCATTTCATGGGACCAGGCTGGCATTCAGATTGGGATATGGAGTCCTTCATCTTAACTGTATGTTCAAGTCTAGCTTAGCAGTGACTGAAAATGGTTACTTCTGATGGCTGTTTGATTTCCCATAAGCCACCAGGGTGGTGATCTCATTTTGGAGCTGTGTCCACATGACCCAGAAACTGTCATAGCTGATGCTAATTAGCCCCCAGTTGGCAATGTGAGCAGAGAGATCACTTGTAAATGGGCAATGTAGATTTGATCCCCTTTGCCATACAAAATGCCCTTCCAGTCTGGCTTGATACATGTTGGTGGGGACTGTTGTGTGAAAGAAGTGTACACTTTCCATTGCCTCTGTTTTGTGGATGACTCGAGGACTTTTCTTTCTAGCACTGTAACCTGCGTTTTTCATTAATACTTAATTCTACTTTTTAAAAAGTCCCTGATGTTTTTGAACTGGACCCAGGAAAAGATAACGAACAGCAGTTTCTTTGCTAGAATATCACAGTGCACATTATCATTTCCAGTTGGAGCTTTAAAAATCAAATTGCTTTTTTTGAACAAATGCACTTTCATTCTGACATGAAATTGGGATGCAGGATCCTTTTCTTGCAGGTAATCTTACCTGCCTTCCCACCATCCCCCACCGCCCCCCCTTAACATGGCAGAGAAATCAGGCACATTTGTACAGCTATATCTAAATGTGAAGTGAATGTGTAACTCTTTCGTATAATAAAAATCTGTAAATGTTTTACTGTGGCCTTCTCTCAACAGTTGGAGTGCATTTGAGGTGGGGAAGTGTCCAGGTCTTTCAAGAACTGTACGTTGTCCCTGCTTGGTTGGGATAGGTTGGGAATTGAGCGATCCGAGTGAGAATGCATATTGTGTTGTGTAAGAGACTATACAAAAATACTGCTTGAAGTCCTGATTTTAAATTTGACCTGCAAAATGTTTAAATGTGAATATGATACTGGATGATGAGGCCAGAAGGCTCTGGGGATTCTTGTTAATCAGGTGTTTTCAGAAGTGTAGGTAGTAGCTTCCAATACGTCCAGGGAGAATTATCAGGGATAGGTGCTTTCTAGGGAACATCAAGCTACTGTGTGCTCCCCCTCAGTGTCCAAGTGTTGCATTTTAAACATATGCGAGTTTACTTGTGGATAAATAATGATGGGCCCCATTTTGTTCTGAAGTCAACACAAACATAAGTGTGACAAACTGAATATAGTGATATGCAAAGTCTGGAACAAGGTTGGGTGTATCCCACAGATTTAACACTTGCTCCTTAGAGAACTGATGGCCACTCAAACATGTTCCAAACATAAGCTCAGCTCTGAGCTATCTATTCTGTGTTAAGCCTTGGGAGAAACGCACTTTTAGTCATGTCAGGAAAGGGGGCTCATGAAGTCGAGATGGTTGGGAATGTTCCATGTTCAAAGGGTGGGGCTCTGCGCTGGGGAAGGTGCGCCATGTATGCTGTCATTGACAGATCTTTTACTTGTGGTTTGCAATCCTTAGCTTGGGGAGTGTTGCAAATTTCCTTGTGCCCTCCCTGCTGTAATGGCAGGGTGGCGGAAGTGCAGACCTTAGCTCATGTGTGGCTGGAGCCTTTGGCCAGGGCCGGCTGTGGGGCCTGATTAGAATACTTGGCGGCGGGGCGTCTGCTCCGAAGGACCCCCTACCACTGAAATGCCGCTGAAGACACCCCCCCCCCAGAGCGGGGCCCCTTTAGGCAGGGGCACGGGGCCCGATTCCTGGGAATCGGCTTAAAGCCCTGCCTGTGGAGAGTGCAGCTCCCAGCAGATGCTGGCCAGGGGAGGACCGGTGGACCGGGATAAAGCCCTGCAGTGGGGGCCTGTACTTAACAGACGGCACCTGTGTGCCAGAGATGAGGGGCGAGGGAGTCTCCTCCATTCTGCACAAGGCGCTCCTCTGCTCCGCGGAGCCCACATTGCAGCGGCCGGTCTGGGACCCTGACAGCCCCTTGCCTGGCCGCCCCAGGAGGGCTGTGTCAGCGGGCTCGTGCCGCACCCCGAGGGGGCTGCATGTGGGGGCGGGCGCCTGTAACCCCGCCGTCTCGGCCCGGGCGGGAGCTGAGCGCTGCGCCCGCGGGCGGGACCGGGGCTCTCGGCGGGGTCCGGCCCGGCCCGGCAGGCGCCGCCTCCCTGCGCCGCGGCTGCGTCAGCGGCGGGGCCGGGGCAGGTCGCTGGCTGCGGCTGGGGCGGGCGAGTCTCCATGGCTGAGGCGGGCCTGGGGGCGCTGGAGCGCTGGCTCCGTGAGTAGCGGGTCGGGCTGGCCCGGACAGACGGACCGGGCGCCCCGGGCAGTGGGGCGGGGGGGTCGGACAGACGGACCGGGCGCCCCGGGCAGTGTGTGTGGGGAGGGGGTCGGACAGACGGACCGGGCGCCCCGGGCAGGGGGGGGTCGGACAGACGGACCGGGCGCCCCGGGCAGGGGGATCGGACAGACGGACCGGGCGCCCCGGGCAGGGGGGGGGGTCGGACCGACGGACCGGGCGCCCCGGGCGGGGGGGGGTCGGACAGACGGACCGGGCGCTCCGGGCAGGGGGGGGTCGGACAGACGGACCGGGCGCTCCGGGCAGGGGGGGGTCGGACAGACGGACCGGGCGCCCCGGGCAGGGGGGCAGGGGGATCGGACAGACGGACCGGGCGCCCCGGGCAGGGGGGGGTCGGACAGACGGACCGGGCGCCCCGGGCAGGGGGGGGGGGTCGGACAGACGGACCGGGCGCCCGGGGCGGGGGTGGTCGGACAGACGGACCGGCTGCCCCGGGCAGGGGGGGCGGGGGTGGTCGGACAGACGGACCGGGCGCCCCGGGCAGGGGGGTCGGACAGACGGACCGGGCGCCCCGGGCAGGGGGGTCGGACAGACGGACCGGCTGCCCCGGGCAGGGGGGCAGGGGGATCGGACAGACGGACCGGGCGCCCCGGGCAGGGGGGCAGGGGGATCGGACAGACGGACCGGGCGCCCCGGGCAGGGGGGGGGGGCGGACAGACGGACCGGGCGCCCCGGGCAGGGGGGGGTCGGACAGACGGACCGGGCGCCCCGGGCAGGGGGGGGGGGGTCGGACAGACGGACCGGGCGCCCGGGGCGGGGGTGGTCGGACAGACGGACCGGCTGCCCCGGGCAGGGGGGTCGGACAGACGGACCGGGCGCCCCGGGCAGGGGGGTCGGACAGACGGACCGGGCGCCCCGGGCAGGGGGGTCGGACAGACGGACCGGCTGCCCCGGGCAGGGGGGTGGTCGGACAGACGGACCGGCTGCCCCGGGCAGGGGGGCGGGGGGGTCGGACAGACGGACCGGCTGCCCCGGGCAGGGGGGGAAGGGGGGTCGGACAGACGGACCGGCTGCCCCGGGCAGTGGGGCGGGGGGGTCGGACAGACGGACCGGCTGCCCCGGGCAGTGGGGCGGGGGGGGGTCGGACAGAGGGACCGGCTGCCCCGGGCAGTGGGGCGGGCGGGTCGGACAGGCGGACCGGGCGCCCCGGGCGGGGGAGGGGTCGGACAGAGGGACCGGCTGCCTACAGAATTGGTTGCCCACCTGGTTTTCTGTTGTCCCCCACGTCCCTTGCTGCGGGCCAGGAGCGGGAGGCCTGGGCAAAATAGGCTTGGCAAAGGGGGTTCACGGTCGCTGCCCTGCAGCGGGTAGGGCTCCAAGTACCTCTCACCAAGAAGGGGCTGGGCAGAGCCTCCTCCTGAGGAACAGACCCTGACAGTCAGTCACTCCTTGGTAAACCCCTTTGGCTTCAGTGGAGTTATGATGGGATGAAGTTAGCCTAGTTCGCTCCCTCTTTGCTCATCTCCATAGCAGGAGACAAATAGCAGTTCTCTCTTGTGTGTCATTCTGGGGGAGCAGGTACAGTCTCAGCGCTTGTCTACGTTACCGCTTACGTCGATGTAACTTACCTTGCACAGGGTGTGAATAAAACATCCCCTGAGCAACACAAGTTACAGTGATCTAAGTGCTGTCCACACCAGTGCTACGTTGCCGGGAGATGCTCTCCACTGCCAAGGTTCTGCCTCTCATGGAGGTGGAGTAATTACGCCAATGGGGAGAGTGCTCTCCTGTCAGCACAGAGCATCTTCACCAGACGCTACCCCAGTGGTAGTGTAGACTAGCCCTCAGCTAGGCGCCGGTGCAGCGCCCCCTGGAAGGGTCACTGTTTCCAAACAGCAAGTAACTGCCCAGGCAGAGACCATCTGAGCAGGCTGCCCAGAGCAGAATGAGGAAGTAGCTCCTGGTCTTGTGTTTTTGGTTCATGGTGACCAGGGAACAGCTCAGTAATGGGAAAAGGTTTCTCAGACCTGCCCTGAACTTTCTACCTAGGGCCAGGAATTAAATACTAGGACCCAGGGGGAACTAGTAAGCTAATGATGTATCCATTTTGGGCTTTTGGATAGCTTAGAATGAGGTGCAAACGGCTGCACAGCCCACGTCACAGCAGACAGTCAAACAGCAGCTACAGCTGAATATTTGCTTTTAAAATTCCATTAGTTGTCTGTGGGCCTAGTTTTCCTGTAGCACCTATCACAGACCTTGAAGGTGAAAGGCCGGCATTTTAAACTACTGCTAGAGTGAGACCTATGTGTGTAAGTTTTGTTCAAGCAACTACTAATCAAAGTGTAGTCACAGTGGTGTTACCCAGAGGCTGTGCTATTCTGCATGTATTGCCTGTCTCACTAAGTTTCAGGTTGTAAAATGCAGCCTTGTGCTAAGGCACTTAGCAAGGCCATTCTGCAAATACCTGGCTTCCTGGGACTGCTGCTGTAATGAGGGGCAATGTGTGTTTGCTTGGTCATCTTAAGCCATTTTGTTTTCACACACATCCCCCAGTAACCTGAGTCACCCATGAGCCCTGCAAAGTGTAGCTGTGAGCAGTCTGCACTGGAAAGATTGCGAGGAGACATAACAAATGAAAAGGTCTCACACTTGGTTGTTTATATATGGAGATATACCTATCTCATAGAGCTGGAAGGGACCCTGATTTCAGGTTGTAAAATGCAGCCTTGTGCTAAGGCACTTAGCAAGGCCATTCTGCAAATACCTGGCTTCCTGGGACTGCTGCTGTAATGAGGGGCAATGTGTGTTTGCTTGGTCATCTTAAGCCATTTTGTTTTCACACACATCCCCCAGTAACCTGAGTCACCCATGAGCCCTGCAAAGTGTAGCTGTGAGCAGTCTGCACTGGAAAGATTGCGAGGAGACATAACAAATGAAAAGGTCTCACACTTGGTTGTTTATATATGGAGATATACCTATCTCATAGAGCTGGAAGGGACCCTGAAAGGTCATAGAGTCCAGCCCCCTGCCTTCACTAGCAGGACCAAGAACTGATTTTTGCCTCAGATCCCTAAGTAACCCCCTCAAGGAGTGAATTCACAACCCTGGGTTTAGCAGCCCAATGCTCAAACCAAGTTTATGTAGGCTGAGCTGTGTGCCTGGCTTGGCCCCAGAAGGTGGTCTGACCAGGGCCGGCTCTAGGCGCCAGCGCAGCAAGCAGGTGCTTGGGGCGGCCAGTGGAGAGGGGCGGCCAGCTCTTCGGTGGGAATTTGGCGGTGGGTCCCTCTCGGAGGGAATGACCTGCCACCGAATTGCCGCTGAAGAACGACGCGGTGGCGGTAGAGCTGCTGCCGAAGTGCCACCAATCACAGTTATTTATTTATTTATTTATTTATTTATTTATTTAAAAAAATATTTTTACCTGTTGGGGTGGCCAAAACCCTGAAGCCGGCCCTGGGTCTGACCGGAGTGGGGGCAACAGGCCTGCCTGGTGGAGGGATGCAAGAGGCTTTCAGCAGCCTGCTGTCCACTGGAATCAGGCTCATGGAATACCTGTGTTTTGCTGCAGGCAGAGGAGGCTGGGGCCTTAGCCCTAAACCTAACCCTGAGGTCACTGCTTCACGCCTGGATCCAGAGGAAATCAAAACAGTTTGCTGAGTGGAAATCAGGCTTTTCTGGTTTCCAGATTTTCACCAGAATTTATAGGGTTTTGCCCATTGATACTTGAGTATTCTCTGAAATGTTTTAAGTCATCAGATGCAGTTTTCAAAAGTTGCTGCATTACAGGAAGAGAAGGGCCATCGAGCTGAGTGTACAATCTGGTGTTTCTGGGACAAATGCAGAGGATGGCTTCATGATTAGCCAGAGAATGTTCCTCAGCCTAGAGATCTGTCCTGTCTTTGGTTCACGTCTGTTGCAATGAATTTTGGAAATTTAATTAAAGCAAAACTTCATCTCCCAGAAATTGTGGGGCAGCTGGAATCCAGCTGTTGTCGCATTCCCCTAAACAATGGGACCAGATTGATCACTGGTGTAAGTAGATGTGACCCAGTTGATATCTGTGGGGTGGCACCCACTCACACCAGGGGGAAATCAGGCAAAGAGAGAAAGGAGAACAGTCTGGATGAACTTGGAAGGTGCCTAGACTGCCCTAACGGCACATAGCTGTACGTAATGTAACTGTCCATAGACGGGCCCTAGGTAGGGGGCAGAAGCCTGTCCAACAACCTCTGGGAGTTTAACAGCCCCCACTACTTCCTGCCACGACTTTAACACCTGCTTCATAGTTAATGTATTAGTCTCAGTGATGCTGTACTCTTAACTCTGGGAGTCCGGCCCTGTATTAATCAGCAGCTCTGCCTGTTTGATAACAGTCCTGGAGCAGCTGGTACAATGCAGTGGGAGTGAGTATGGAGCCTGGTGGAATTGCAGTGGGGAAGAATGTATTTGGAACTGTCTCATCACTCAGTCACTTGTATGCATTTCACACTGAGGTGATCTTTTCGTCTCTTCCCTGTAAGATAAAGCCACGGACCCAAGCATCCCTGAAGAAAACTGGGAATGTATCCAGCGGTTCTGTGACCAAGTGAACGCAGACCCAGAAGGGTAAGCTGGACAGAAGGGCTCTTTGTATTCTGTCTGCGCTGTGCATCTGACCTGAGAGGGGGAAGGATAATCTGTAAATTGCAGTTTTGTAAGACCTTAGGAGGAATGGCAGGGAGTGGCTAATTACTGTGAGTCCTGGAGATGCCTGTGCAAGAAGTGGGTAGATAAAGAGTGGCCAGATTATTGTGACATTGTGGTAACATGGCAGATCTAGAGGAAAGGACTTTTCATTTAGCATGAGACTTCACAGTCTCAAAGGTGGTCAGATCCCACTCTTTGTTCAGAATCTCTGTGCCATGGGTGGAATGCTGATTTCTTCTGGGCTGTGTTGCAGAGAAGACCTGAGCATCTGTAGCTATTGATGTGGCTTTAGCTGCTGTTCTCTGGGAGGTGAGGTCTCCACCAGGGCTTTTCCCACCCCTGCAGCTCATGGGATTGTCTCAGATACATGCAGCAAAGCATATGTGCAGATTAAATGTAAGGGCTGGTAAAGGTCCCTGAGGTTGAGCAGATACACATGATTTCTGTTTATAGAACTCGCACTTGTTGCCTAATGAACATTCCTGCTGTGGGAGACTTTTGAGACAAAGAGTCAGCCATGATGAATAGCAAAGTGGAGCACTTCTGCTAAATGCTGAGTGACTCAGTTGATGTGATGCTTCTGCAAAGAGTACAAGGCCCTCTCCCTCCCCCCTTTTCCATTCTAGGGGACTGCTCTTAGAGCAGCTGTAACCAGCACTTGTGGGACACTTCTGGCTTCCTTGCCTGCATTAAACTCTTCCTTACTTCTTGTGTGTATGACCCCAGCATTGTGCCAGGGGAGGCTTGCTGTGATGTGGTGTATCTGTGAACGTGGTAACTGCCTTTCTCTTTGCAGGAAAAGTAGCAGTGTGCTTTTCTTGAAACTTCCTGTTTGACTTGCTGCTTCTTCTCCCTAGCCCATCCATTGCACCCAGGCTGCTAGCACATAAGATACAGTCGCCTCAGGAGATGGAAGCTCTTCATGCCTTAACAGTGAGTGCTCTCATCAGCACACAGACATGGGCTGGGACAAGCTGGAAATGTACTTCTTGTGGTAGATTTTTTATCTGCCTCTTTTAAAAAAAATTAGTGTCTCTCCCTTTTAACCCTTCACTGCGTTCAGATTTGTAACTTTGTTCCTGTCGCTCGTCATGGTCACCAGGATTTCTTGTGCATTCACAGCTGTAAGATTCCCATCATCCCAGTGATTCCATATGCCTCAATAATCCCCTTCATATCAAATATAATTTCCCAAATTACCATCTGATCTGTCCCAGCTCCTCTCACCCCTCGTTCCTGATTTACAGCACCTCTAGCTATTCCACTCCTGGGCACCTCTTGAGCGGAGATTTCTGGTTCTGCCAGAATGTCTTTTGCTTTTCTCATGTGAACAAATGTCTGATAGGGACTAGACTGAGGCCCCGCCCTCCTTTCCTACTGGTGGCCAAGTTCAGATATGGAGGCTGGCTCCTGGAAGGTAGAAGCCATCACACGTCAGCTCCCTTTGTCACTCAGTCCCTGAAGCTTATGGCCTGAATGTTGTGTGTGGTGATTATGACAGGAAACGTCTTAGCCATTGTCAGTGTCTGTATTTATAACTATGAAGCGCTGCCAGTTTGCTCTTGCTCATTCATTTTAAACAGGTGAAAATGAGTGATGGATTTGGGTAAAAATGACTCGTGTTGCTTAATTGGCAGTTTCACCTAGGGGACTATGCTGTATCTGTGTCTGTGCTGCTGACAGGTTCTTAGATCTTTGTCTTGATGGAAGAGGTTTTTAAATTGCCTGGTAAGTTTGTTTTATGTCTCATGCTTTCCCCCCTCCTCCCAGGTGCTGGAGACATGTGTGAATAACTGTGGCGAAAGGTTTTACAACGAAGTGGCAAAATTCAGATTTCTGAATGAACTGATAAAAGTGCTGTCCCCGAAGGTATGTGCCCAGCCACCCTGGTCTAGCAGGCAAAGTGCACTTTTAATCTCAGATGAGAAAATGTGAACTTCATACCAATTCCACATAGGCACAGAGTGTGACTGTTCTGCTGTGCTTTCCTGGGACAATGAATGGCAGGAGACAGGCCATGAATTTCCCAGCAACAAGGATAATAACTGAAATGTCTCTTTTGAATTCAAAGGGGGAAGGTACAGAGTTGGGGTGAAATCTAAAAGCATTGAACAACTTGGCGGGCGCCATGAGAAGGCCAGTGTGAGGCAGGTGCTTGCTGTGCCAGGGCCCAGGTCCTGTGGTAGTAACTGTTGGTCAATACAGTAGGTTTTATTCCTGGTTGTCTGGTTTATTTCTGATTGTCTGTTCCCCCTCCTGTTTACTGGCTGAACTCCACTGCAATGTGTCAGTGACCCTAGAAGAGCCATTGTCATTCCCTAGCTTGCCCTTCGCCAGGCTGGACCCTTCGTCCCGCACAGTAAGAGGGAGGCAGTGGGAGAAGTAGCTCACGGGCCATGTTTTGGCCTTGTATCATAGGCTTTTCCCCTGACTTCCACTCTCTCTTCAAATTCCAGCCTTTGGAACTGTTCTTAGGCTTTTGTCTTCAGTGCCTACACACAGCACAAGCCCATGAGAGCCCCACGGGTCCCTTTCCCTGGGAACATCCCGAAAGCCCAGATTGGGAACTGTGAACTCCCAGTAGGCACCTGGAGACTCTGCCCTGACTTGCTTCAAGTGAGAGATTGCAGGGACCTAATTTGAGTTCTGCAGTGTGCTGTCTCTGCTGCTTATCTCACTTTCTGGGGTGTGCGCTACACCCGGCTCCCTTCAGCTTCCTGGGTATTGTCTCCACGTCTCCTGGGAAAAGTAACTGCTGGGAATAGGAATTTTGGCTTGAAATGCTAAAGTTCAATGTGCAGAGAGAATAAGCTTTCCAGTGCTCTGACACCTCCTGTAATAGTGGGAAACTGAGAGCAATTTACATCACTCACTGTGCATGATCATCACCTCAGTTCTCTGGCTCAACTAGTGAAACTGGGGCCTTTTTCTCAGTCTGGTAATTTATTTAATAATTACAGGGACAATGTCAGGTTAAATATCATGGGCTTGGTTTGCTCTGCATTACCCCAACTCTGTGGCAGAGGATGACCTCCATTGGTTAAATCTAATGAAGCTGTTTTCATTGTTGTTAAAAACCAAATAGGTTAAAGCAAATGCTTCTGTTGAGTTTGGATTTAGGAAAACCTGGTTTTAGTGGTGCTGCACCAGTTCAGAGCTGTGGTAAAGTCATGAAGAATCAAGCCTCGTATTTTAAACACCAGGTATCTGTCTCTGGGTTCATAGTAATGTCTGAGATTATTAAAACTAAAAGAATTTTAAAACTCACATTTACCTTTCACCATTCATCCTGGTTGGTTTTCCGTTTTATTCAACAAGGTGTTTGGATACTATGGTGATCGGGACTGACAAGTGTCTAGAAAGATATAACTTGGGCACTGAAAACATACTGTGCAGTTTCACTTTTGTTTGTGGTCAGTTTTCAGTTGTTTCGCTCTAGCTTTGGCCCAGACCAGTTCTGCTCTGGCTTGGTTATAATGCTGAGGGGAGATGTTTAAATCCAAGCAGGAAATTATTTTCAGTGTAATTAAAAACAAATGAAAAAGAATACTTTATATCGATCCTGGATTTGGTAAAACCTGACCAAAGCAGCACTGAATGTGCCATCATTTTTGTAGTGATAGATTATTTATATAAAATTCTACACATTTAATAATATAGCACTTACACATATAGCATTGTAACTGTATGTGGAATTATCTCTTCTGTAAGGTGTACAGTTGACAGTGCTCTGAATAATGCATTGAGAACCCATTTTCACCCCAGTCTTTCAGCATGAATGTTCTGGGCAGTATCCCTGACTCCTGTCTGACAGGAACTTGCTGGTTGTAATCACTTACTCTTTTGTTTTCAGTATCTTGGAACCTGGTCTACAGAAAAGGTCAAATCGAGAGTTATAGAAATAATGTTCAGTTGGACGGTTTGGTTTCCTCAGGAAGTTAAAATCCGGAACGCTTATCAGATGCTGAAGAAACAAGGTTTGGTTCGGTTATTTCAGTTTCCTTTTGTCACATCAAAGTCATGTGGATTCAAACCATGAATAGCTGAGTAATTGTTTTAAAGCTCATCCCATGTGATTTGACTTTTCCATACATGATTATTTGTACAAGATGAAGGTTTAAGGGACAGATTTACAAAGAGATTTAGGCATTTAAAGATGCCAATAAACAACTAGTGGGATCAATAAAAGCACGTCTGAAAGTTAAATCCTGTTAGGTGCCTACCTGCAAGCTTAGAATAATAATAATAAATCCCTAACTCTTACATAATGACTTTTCATTAGTCGATCTTAAAGCACCTCAAAGTCTTTTAATGTGTTTATCTTCGCAGTACTCCTGGGAGGCAATGCAGGGCTGTTATGCCCATTGTACAGATGGGAAACTGAGGCACGGAGAGGTTAAATGACTTGCCCAAGGGCACACAGGAAGTCTGTGGCAGAGCAGGAAATCTAAGTGAAGTTCTTGTCTCCCAAATATTAGGCTAGTGCCATGCCCATCCTTTCTCCGTAGCTGAATACCATCCTAAATAAATATCTTCCTAAATACCATTGTGCCTACACGGGTCTGTAAATCTGGCCCTGTCTCCTGCTACAAGAAACTTCTGTTTAGTTGTAAATATTTGGCTACCGGTTGGTCCTGTGCTCTGGCAACAAACATCTTTTGTACGCTTGACAGGCACATTAAAATGCTGTCCTGTTGTGAAGCCGTTTGTGTGATTGTGTCATGTGCTAGATTCCCTGGCTCTTTTTCAGTGAACTACAACGCAGTCAGAGGAAAGCTTGTATATTAATGAGATGAAGAGGGCGTGGAAATGCCCAGGGATTGGGGTGGCTGGGATCGGAGAACCCACAACTGTTAGCTATTTGGTAGGGCTAGAGAGAAGTAGGTTAGTATCAAACGTGCTGCAAGACTAGGCAAGGGTAAAGAAAGTGCTGCCTTATTAGATGGGTGGGAAGCATAGGGCAGACAAGGTGTCTGTCCACAGAGCTGCAGTGGGAAGACCAGAGGAACTGCACCCAGGGCCAGCCCTGAGAATAAGAATAACCCAGATTTGCCAGTGGCGACCAAAGCCTCTTTCAGATGGGAGTGTGAGCAGCCGAAAGCTTGGGATTGTCTATCCCAGTGCAGGGCTGGCACTGATGGATATAGTAGCTGCCCAGATGGGCTGGTTATACCAAGCTTGCATGGACTCTTTGTCAAATCCCGACTTGTAAGAGTATTTATTCAGAGGCCAGGGCTAGTGTTTGATGGGGAGGGTTTAGATTTGTTGGGAAGCCTGCGCTAGGCAGGACCTAGAGGTATCAAATTGGTGGCCTGCAGAGGTCAGGTGGAGAGTAAATCAGTCAGTTGGCTGGACAGCACAGATCTTCACAAAACCAGTCAGCAGCCTTGTGTGTGACTGGCTGCAATGTCTCCTGCACACAGCAGTGGATTCAGCTGTGGTAAGATGAGGCCTTGAAACATAAGCCCTTGTATCAGAGGCCTGATATGAGACCTAAAGCCTGAACTAAAGTAATAGTCAGGACTTTGCTAACATAAAGCAAAGTTAAGCTGTGAGCCAGAGGCAGGTCCTGCTCACAGAAACTGACAGGGAGAGGGCTGATGTTACAAATATACACATACCTAAAAGGTATTAAACACTAGTAATATAAACATGCTAGAATGGTACTAGCACATTGCACGTAGATAACAAGGAGCAGGCTGACCCATCCTAAAGAGAGGGGCAGGAGGGTAATATGATGGATAGAGTTGTTTTGTTCAAACCAACATGCACAAAGTGAGAGGTGGCAACCTAATACATAGAGGAGTTGTACCTCTGTGTGTCAGGAGTGATATGTAACTTGTTTGTACTTTTGTATAAAAATGTACTCCTGAAGCGTTGTCTTTGTCTAGCCCAGGGGGGCAGTGGAGAATCCAGCCACTGACTGAGCCGGGTCCATTGTCAGAGGCACATATTCGTAGTATGTCCTGTAGAGTAGACTCTAGAGAGAACTATTACTGTGCTTCGTTTGACAATAAACCTGGCCAGGTGCCTTCGTACGTTATTGGAGTCTGTGGTCACTGGGGGTTCTCTCTGGGTCTGCTGTGCCAGCGATCTGCAGAGTTGGGGCAGCACACAGAGAACTCATACATGCGGCCGACTGTTATCAACATTAAACAGAGCAGAGCACCACACTGGTGACGTCTGACAACATCAGCCTGTCACGCATGTGTCTAGGAGGGAGTGAAGGAGAATTTCACAGAAACTCTGAGGCTGCCTCTGCTGTGTGTTCATGTTAGTGAGCTGCCTGTGTTTTATGGCTCTGGGAGATGACCCTGCAGGGCTAACCAGGCTCAGAAAGGATTTCTGACCTGCCTAACTCTGAACTAATGGAGAACAAAGCCCTTTCTGGGAGATGGAGACACAGATTCCCCTCTAGGAAAACCACCAAGCTCTTATTCCTCATTCCCCCAGCTTCGTGTCCTGAAAACCTCCCCGACCCTTTCGCTTGGTCTCAGACAGCTGGGTGAGTTGTGTGTTTCTTCTCTTAGCATGTACCTGCTTTTGGGGTACATGCTAAGCCCACTGGTTGCTGCTTCCCCTCATTCCTTAAAATCGTGTTGGGCCACTGAGTTGCCAGCAGACGTGGTAGAGGTCAGCAGGGTCCGGTACCCGGCTGAACATTGTGCAAAGCTGCATGGGGGCTGGTAGAATCTCTCTCTCCCTCTCTCTATTCATTTCAGGAGTCATAAAACAAGACCCCAAACTCCTAGAAGACAAAATTTTACCACCTCCTTCTCCGAGACCAAAGAATTCTATTTTTGATGTTGATGAAGAGAAATCCAAGGTAACTCTCAGGTTTTCAAATCTGTGTCCTCCTCTGGCTACGTTGTATTGTCAGGAAAGTGCGTGTGGTCGTATTTTGGGCCTTTACAGTTCCAGGGAGAAGATCTCCTTAGAATAATGCTAATACTTAGCCTTTGTGCAGCATGAAATGTGCTGTTTAATAAATAACCCTATCACCCCCTAGTCAGACAGGTGAGTATCATTATCTCTGTTTGGAGACAAGGAAAACAGGCACCGAGAATTATGTAACTTGCCCTATCCCCCAGAGAGAGTCTGTGTCAGAACCAGTATTCATTTTTCTAAACATCTGGCTTGTGTTTGTCACCTGTTTTCCTTATGCACTGTTGACCATAGTTTCCTTCTGTCCTCTTGCTGACGTGTGCAGGCAGCAATACAAGCTCAGTGAGGCTGGCAGCCTGTGAGGCAGCAGTGTGACCCTGACCAGATTGTGAGACTTGAGTCCACATGTCTGTAGGCCTATATCCCAGCTATGGCAGTAGGGCCCTGGACACATCTGCATTTATTTGGTGAGTGGCTGCATTCTGGTGCCTGGGGCTGTTGCTCACGCTGTCTATCTTCTAATGGTCTCCACTCCACAGCTCTTAGCAAGACTTCTAAAGAGCAACCACCCTGAGGACCTGCAGGCAGCCAACAGGCTGATCAAGAGCATGATTAAAGAGGTAGGCACCATGAGAAGCTCACAGCTCCCTGTGTCAAAGAAGCTGCTGCTGCCAGGTGTGGGGAGAGGCGGGAGGGGAGGGGAGGCAAGGCAGTTTCACAGTCTGGTTTTACAGTGACCCTCTGAAGCACTGTGTGCATAATGTCTGTCTCTGCTCACAATGAGGCAGAGCTTGGCTCAGCTTGCCGTTGGCAGCTCACGGGTTTGCCTGGTCAGAAAACAACTTGTTTAGCTATAACAGAGAGAAGAGTTTGAAGACTGTGCAGCACAAACTGGGGCAGCTGGGATGAAATTTGCCCCATGCAGAGGACCAGAACAAGGCCCATGAGTTCTGGGGAGTCTGGCTCAACCCTTGGCACTTCAAGGAGGCACAAGCTTTGTGCTGCACTCTGATGTGGTGAATTTCATTCACAGCATCTAGCACGGAGGTGTGTTGTGTCTCCTTTCTAGCATGGTTCTCTGTTTTATGGAATACAGGTAGAAATTACTGGCCAGGCAATGGGATATTGAGGAAGTCCAAGCTATTGGCGTAATGTGTGATGAAGTCATTGGCTAAATCAGGGATTTCATCCCCTTTGCCTTGTGTTTTATTTTGTCTCAAAGGAACAAGAAAAATCTGCCAAAGTGTCCAAAAGACTGAATGCAATTGATGAGGTTCACAGCAGCGTTAAGCTTCTGGGTGAAATGCTGACCAGCTACAAGAGGCAGGAGTTATCCAAATCTGACCTACAGATTCTGCAGGTGAATGATTCCTCCTGCCTGGAGGCTCATTGATTTGGTATCACTGGTGGTGTCTAGCAGTGATGGGATGTGAGAACTGGGGGCAGAGCTGCCTGTTAATCTGTACTTGTGAGTGTTGTGACTGGCACTGGCAGGGGGTAGATCCCCCTCCCTCGGGGTGGGGTAAATCCCAGGGAATTCCCTCCAGGCCAGGTGTAGTTAGCCAGATACTACAAGACCTGACTGGATGTGCTGAAAGCTGGAGATGGCTGTGAGCTCCCCAGCTCCTGCTGTTGTTTCTGCAGTCTTCCTCTCTCGGCCTATTGGCCACATGGATTTCACTTCTGAGTGTAAATAGTTCTAAGTTAAAGAAACATCTGAGCCAGCTCATGGCCCCCAAGTATCCACCAACACTACAAACATATTCCAAAAGCAAAACCCTTTGGGGGGTTGAATTTACGGTAAGTGGGAAGATCTCTTCCCTTGGCTGAGAGCAACCCAATGAGACATTGTGTTGGGCTGGTGGGGCACTTTCAGACTGCAGTGAGGGCTGTCCTCAGAGTGGAAATGCTGGGCATGGTGCTGCTGTTGGGAGGAGAGTTACAAATTGCACATTTGCTTCTTTTGGTGAGTGCCAGTTTTAGTGGCCATGATGCTTTTACTATATGTTGAATTCAAAGATAAATCCACAAACTCCTGGATTCCATCTTTTTTAAGTTGGACAACGTTGCACAGTGCAATCTGTCCTGCAAGACCCATCTGTGTGTGTAAAAGGGGTGAGGCTAGTTGGGAGGTCGGATGGGAAATTTCCCATCCATGTCAGTCTCTGCACCTGGGACTTACTGCTAAGGCTGCAAGTCTTTCATGGAAGTCATGGATTTCATGACTTTCCGGGACCTCCGGGACTTCTGCAGTGGCTGATGCAGCTGATCCCAGGACTGCCCGAGCAGCTGGGGTGGTCCCGGAGCCAGCCGCACCAGTCACTGCTTGGGTGGCCCCAGGCAGCTGGGCCCGGAGCTGCAGCGGTGAAGCCCCCCTTTTCCTCCCAGCAGCAGTGGCAGGGCCCTAGGCCGTCCCCCCCCCCCAGCAGCAGCGTGCCCTCCCCCACCCCCTCCGCGGGAGTGGTCCCCCACCCCAGCACCTAAGATTTAGCTAGGGGTGTTTTTAGTAAAAGTCACAGACAGGTCACAGGCCATGAATTTTTGGTTACTGCCCATGGCCTGTCCGTGACTTTTACTAAAAATACCCGTGACTAAATCGTAGCCTTACTTATTGCACATTTGAATGGGGCAGTCAGTAGCTGAACTATCTTCTCTGGCGTCGACAAAGCCACCGTCTGAAACTGAGCAGAAAGCTTGGTCGCATTTTACTAGGGCTGCCTGTATAGCTAACTTCCTTTCCTCTGTGGGTTTTGTAGTGTGCCTCTGCGGCCCCAGAGACTGGGCCAGGGTTCTGAGGACCTGAGATCTGACCTGACTCTTGTACTCTTCTCCAGAGCCTATTTGAACGCTGTGAGAAGCTCAGAGCACTGCTCTTCCGCCTTGCCAGCGAGACTACTAACGATGATGAGGCTTTAGGTGTGTAACAAAATACACTGTTGCTGTTCTTTCCTCACCTCCTTCACTTCCCATCCTACTGTCTGAACTCTGGATATTAGTGCAAGCAGGGTCTGTGTGGCTCTTCTGACGTTACTGACCTGGCCTACCCATTCCTAACCAGCAGCATCCCTGCTGTTCCACTTCAGAGCCCCCCAGCTTTGGAAATGCACCTCCTTCCTCACCTGCCGCACCAGCCCCTGCTGTTCAGCCCCCTGAGCGTGGGAGCAAACATATCAAAGGCTGCGATTTTGGTGAAGTGTAAACTATCCCCCCCAGCAAATAGATCAAGATCCCCAAACTCCCTGTGCTTTTGAGGACAGGATCTAACCAAGAGCCATCTCCATCTTGGGGGTTCCATTTAATGTCTCTCACCTTCGTTTTGGGTCGTGGTGATAGCACCCCCTGGAGTCAGGAGGAGAGTAGGCCCTTGGCTCCGTCCATCCTCTACCTTCCCACCTAAGGATATCCTGACTCCCTGCCCCCATGTCTCAGACGCAGGCACTGTATCCCTGTGTCCCACGCACCCAGCACTTCAGTCAGCTCAGATCTACGCAAATCAAATAGTAACAAAGAAAGTGGCAGTTTAAGGGAACATGTCCCCTGTTGCTCATTCCCAGCTTCTGGCAAACAGAGGCCAGGGACACCATCCCTGCCCATCCTGGTTAATAGCCATTGATGGACCTATCCTCCATGAATTTATCTAGTTCTTTTTTTAACCTTATTAT
The DNA here is from genome assembly GCF_007399415.2 of Gopherus evgoodei. Taxonomy (NCBI): domain Eukaryota; kingdom Metazoa; phylum Chordata; order Testudines; family Testudinidae; genus Gopherus; species Gopherus evgoodei. The sequence continues at coordinate 84,476,054 of NC_044331.1, forward strand.
GGTCTTGGCCTTCACAACATCCTCTAGCAAGGAGTTCCACAGGTTGACTGTGCATTATGTGAAAAAATACTTCCTTTTGTTTGTTTTAACCAGTGGCAAAGCTGAGAACCCAGCTCCAGGCTGCAGCCTCTAGGCAGGGCTCACAGGGCATGTGTGTCACATCACAGCATCTCAGCTAGATACACGTAGGTCAGTCTGAGAGAGAAGCTGGTATTAAATGGACTTATCCTCAACCCCTACAACAAAAGGCGAGTGGCCAGCTGGGCTTTGCCCAGTGTATGGCAAGTTCCCAGACGCAGACTCTGGCTCTGTCATGACCAATGCAGAATGTGGCAGTCCGTTACCCTCCCGTTAGAATATTAATAATTCGTTTCTCTTCCTCTTTCCACAGCGGAGATTCTCCAGGCCAATGACAAACTCACTCAGGCGCTCGGCTTGTACAGGCAGGTTGTAGTGGGCCATGACCAGGGCAGGAGGAGGTCGGTGACCAGCTCCACTGAAGCTTCAGGTAGAAAGGATCCCACAGGGTACCCCACAGCTGCAAAGGAACCTGCTTTCTGGCTGGTTTATGGTGTCTGAATGGGGCTCGGAAGGAAGGAGGGTTGGGCCTTGGAGACCAAATGTGGGGAAGGCCCTGAAATGCACAGAATGGCACCTGGGGTTCCACTGCCAAACCTTTTAGTGAGTCTGCTGGGGGACAGGGAGGTTACTGGAGTGTGACTATATTAGGCCTCCTCCTTGCCTCAGGCTAAGCAGGTGTAGGTAGCTACTCTAGCTCTTTGTGTATTTACTAAGGAGACCTGCAAAGGGAAAAAAAATCCTTCTGCATCTTTCTGCTGTATCCAAGTGGCTTAAAACGTTGTGTGTTACAGTAGAAAGTCCAGGCTGGCAGACTCTGTGATGGCTGGAGACATAGTCAGATGGTGACATCACCATTGCCCAGAGAGTGAAGGCTGAGTCCTTGAGAGGGGAAAGGATCGCTAGTTAGACTCGGACAGAGTTTGGTTTGCTAATATCTCTTTAACATCAAAGACTAACCCAGGAGAAAGGAAGTGTTTATTAAAGAGCTATCCTTCTGTTAAGGTGAGAGTACGCAAGTAACCTGCTCAGAGTCCTCCAGCAAAACCAGGGAGAACTTGACTAGATGTTCCTGAGATTTCTATGGTATAAAACAATCAGGAAACCCTTTTAGGTTTCCTTCTACACCAGAAAGAAGCGGAAAAGGGCCCAATCCCAATTCTTACAAAGTCTTTTGCAGGACACTCTTAAACAGCTGGGCTCAGCCTTTGAAAAGACAGCTGACTATGTAGAGTAGCACCCAGTGGCCCCCTATTCTCGCAGACTTGTTACAGTGCTGCACAGGCCACTTATTTCAGTTCTCGACAATGAGACAGACTGCATATAGAGGGAGCAGTGTTAACACAGCTGGCTAACTGCACTCAAGGGTGTCACTGGCTCGTGCCTGGCTCTTGAGAAGAGTTTGAAATAAGCTTTGCTCCGTCTTCCCTGGCCAGTCTGGTCCCTTGTGAAAGCATGCTAATCTGAGCCATGTGTTAACCATGTTCAAATCCTGCTTTCAGATACAGTTCAAAGCCCAGTATTGATGGAGCCTAAGAGCTGAAAGAGGCCTTGAGCTCCTAAGAAAATGCTGGTCCAGTTGAGATTTTCTAGGATTTTTCCAGCCATAGGATTTTCAACAAACATATTTTAAAAAATGTTCAGGAAAGCACTCCCCTCTCATTGTGGATCAGCTAGCATGGGTTCTCAAACGGAGGGTCGTGACCCCTCAGGGGGTCACAAGGTGGTTACGGGGGTCATGAGCTGTTAGCTCCATGTGACTGACAGCCCCTATTAAATTAAATTTACCCCCCTGCTTTTAATTGATAAGGGGGGAATCACACTCAGAGGCCTGCTGTGTGAAAGGGGTCACCAGTACAAAAAGTCAGACCATCTCTGAGCTAGTGCCTGGGGCAGAATGGCTGGGTGGCAGCTCTTTAACATGCTCTCTCACTCCCAAAGCACCTCAGTCCCTGCGGGGCAGTACGAAGAGCTACACACTGATCGACTTCTCCGAGCTGGGTTCCATGTTCGAGTCTCTCACGCAGCAGGGCGTGAATGCGACAGCCGCCGCTCAGCACAGCAGCACCTCTGCCTGCCTGCTCGACGAAGAGCTAATGTCACTAGGTCCGTCCTCGGGGCGCAGGGATGGGGTTGTCCTTGATCCTTAGGAATGACAGTGTATATTACAGATTCAGTAGCTTTCTTTTTAATGTTTGTCATGACCCACCCAGAGCCCTCTGAGCCAGGGCAAATGCTGGGAGTTTTCAGGGAGTCCAAGCACAGTCCTGCTCTGCTGTTAGACCTCGTAGGTGCCTGGCAAATGGGAGTGCCCTGCCTGCTCTGATTGGTCTGTACTTTGGTTACCTACTGTAGGTCTCAATGATTCCCCTGTTGGACAGAGACCGTCACCTGATTTCAGCTCAGTACAGGTGAGTGGTCCCCTGGCCTGGTAGCATAGTTCTCCATGTACAATCTAGAGTTTTCTGCTGATCTAGCCTGCCCCAACATGCATTAGCTGTAGGTTTCATTTCTCCCCCACACACATGCTTTTTGGGGCATAGAGTTACAAACAATAATGGCTGTCCCCCATTCCCCCAGTGAGAGGCTGGAAATAATGTGCTGATCAATATTCATGGAAGTCCAGCCACCGGGAGGGTTGATTTGGTATGAGCACCACTTAACCCTACTGGACAGAATCAGATCGACACGTGCTCTGATCTTCCTGCAAGGGTTGGAGAGATTAGAAGATGCTCCGAGCCCCAGTACTGTAGACAGCTAAGGGAGATTCTCTTTCATCTTAGGTATAAAGGCCCCGGTTTCTATAGCAGAAGGCTGTGCCATGTGCTCCCTATGCCTTGTAACACAGGAGGTCAAGGGACACTCCTGGGGTTTGTAGGTATCTGTGGATGAAGAGCCACCAGGATGACAGGCTGGGGAGGCATGTGTCCCCCAGCCCCAGTCTGAGAGTGGCAGTGTTGCTGGGGTGAGACTTGCCACTACATTGTCTATAATTGTCCTGCTTCAACCTGTGTTTAAAAACGGTTTGTTTCAGCAGGACGTGTGTGGCTTCTGCTGGTGTTCTGTAGCTGCTTGATGAATAAGAACCTCTTTATTTGGCAGAGTTCTGGGCACAATGGATATAATCAAACCGGAAATGCTGATACCCATCAAACCGTGGTGCTGGGGGATAGCTGGCAGGGTGGCTCATCAGAGAGGAATGTGCCTCAGGATTTGGCAGGGCAGCTGTCTCCTCCTCCTATGACCCGGCCATTTCCAACGTAAGCAAACTGTACAGCACTGGTTTGGAAAAAGGGGAGGCCTCTGTCCTGGCACTGAAGTACAGGAAACCCCTTATCATCTGTTAAACTGCAACCTGCCAGTAGAGGGCAAGCTGTTTAGCAGCTTACTGTAACTTATCATTGGATACAACTGTCATTTCTAGCTTTGTTGAATTGCAAGCTCGGGTCTTCAGGTATAACCAGCGCCACATTTTCAAGGAGTTCTAACTTGATGGACAATCCCAAGGGTTAGTAGCAAGCAATTAAAAAGACAGGGACTTTTCAGCTTGGAAAAGAGATGCCTAAGGGGAGATATGATAGAGGTCTGTAAACTCATGATTGATGTGGAGACAGTTAATATGAAGTGTCATTTACATAACACAAAAACCAGGGGTCAGCAAATGAAATGAATAGGCATCAGGTTTAGAACAAACAAAAGAAGTACTACTTCGCACAACGCACAGTCAACCTGTGGAACTCCTTGCTAGGGGATGTTGTGAAGGCCAGAAGTATAACCCAATTCAAAAAAGAACGAGATAAGTTCATAGAAGACAGGTCCCTCAATGGCTAGTAGCCAAGATGGTCAGGGATGGTCTGTTCATTTCCTTTGAAGCATTAGGCACTGGCTGCTGTTGGAAGATAGGATACTGGGCTAGATGGACCCGTGGTCTGTCGGTCACACATGCGCACACACAATTTAAAATTGGGTCTTTTTCTAACACTGTAACTCAAATAACACTTGGAGCAGCTTTCTTCAAATTTTGCCAACATGTTCTCCAAGGCTGTTGGAGAAAATGTCACAATTGTCGGACTAAATTAATCTTCCATCGATTTTAAGGCCCAAAGGGCCCATTGTAATGATCTAGCCTGATCCCTGGCCAGGGGATTCCACACAGTGATTCCTGCCTCAACTCCTTACTTTGTGGCTGAGCGGAAGCATATTTTAATGTTGCTCCAGCGTTACAGGGAGACTGAAAGGAGGGTTTGTAGTGGAGTCTGGCTGCAGCAGTCAGGGAGAGCCACTGCCAGCACCCTGTTAATGAAATCTACTCCCTGCGACAGAGACAAAAGTTCAGCCTTACGAACACTGAGGCAGCAGCATCTTCAGTGTAACATAGTGCTGCCTGCCTGCCTGCCTGCCTACTTGGCTCCAAACTTGACAACTCCCGTAAGTCTTCGGACAGTAGGTTCTTTGTACCCTAAAGGTGGTAAATGATTCTGAGGGCAGGGCAGATGCTGGAGAAGACAGGATGAGATCCCATATGTGATCTCTTCAAGTTAATGTCAATTATCTGAATGTTTTTCCTTCCAGGAACTTACCACCAGTGCAATTGTCCGCGGCAAGCCTTCCGAGCAGCTTAGCTGCAGACGCTTTGTTCTCTGACCCAGCCTATGAGCTGAAACCTGCTGCTCCTTCGCAGCCAGCCTCCAGTGATGCTGCTTTGGCAAACCTTTTTGTCCCACTCATTTCAATTACACCGAGTAAGTGCACTGGTCTCTGTGTCCCAGCTCTGCTCACCTCAGCTTCTTTATGGCATTAAAGGCTGGGATTGCTCAAAGGGTAGGGAAGGGCAGCTGGACAGATTTTAGGACGACTCTGCCTAGTACTTATCATGTGTGAGCCTGGCCCTGGAGATGTACTTAGCCCTCCCTACCCATGGCCAGGTTACCTCCTGTTCTCACGATACAGAGACGTGAACTGTACAGTGGGCTTTGAAACCTACAGGTGGCATCATCCCCTGCCTAGCTCTGAGCAGCTCTCTGCCAGGCCTGGGCTCCGGCTATGCCAGAGTTTGTCTTAACCTGCATTGGCAGGTCCTCTCTCTTCCCTGAGGAGAACTCTGTTCTTTTCCCTGTGATACTGAGCCCAGCAAAGCAAGGTACAGCCGAAGCATATCAATGTCATGTTAAAGGCCCTGTCTGTTGCTGCTCCTTGAGCTATGAAGGTAGACTCAGAGGCTTCATTACCTCCTTGTCTGCCTTCCCTCTTTTATGTGGAGGACTTCAGCAGACTTTGGAGGGCCTGGACAGTGAAGTCCCAGCTGGATGGTAAAATAGGAGCTGCTGCTCTCCCTGCCCTGACATTAGGCAGGCTCAGGTTCTCTGTGCTCTGTCACAAAGGAGCAGCAGGACAGGTGCACACAGACACCTTTGGGCTTGGCACTGACCTGTGATGTTACTGCGGAAGGTGACGGTTTGTGAGAACATTTCCTTTTCTTTGTTCCTCATTCTGGCTCTTTCCTGTTCTCTCTCAGAAGGAAGGGGCAGCTCCCGACTCTTGGTTTTGTCTTTGACAGGCAGTATCCCTCCAGTTACAGTGTATGATAAAGATGGTTTCAAGGTCATGATCCATTTTTCCAGAGACCCAGCCCCCGGACAACGAGATGTACTGGTGATGGTGCTCTCCATGATCAGCACATCCACTCAGCCAATTAAGGACATTGTGTTCCAGGCTGCGGTCCCAAAGGTGAGAACGTGGGAACGGGACCTGCGAAAATTATCCTGAGTAAAAGCATTGTCGTTTCTGGCTTAGGGGTGTCCTCGAACACTTGAAATAACAAAGTAACCAAGTTGCTAGTTTCTGGTAATGTATTCACTAGCTGCTTAATATGCAGCCCTGCCCCCTGCTTTGCAGGAGACCTGGCCTGAGGGCTGGCCTGGGTGCATTACTTAGCACTGAGGATAATAACCTTGTGAGGAAGCCACACATTCTGTCTTTGTACCTATGCTCAATTAAAAGCCTTTAATTAAAATCCTACTGAAGGGGCATGCATTGGCTTAAAGCCTCTGCAGGCCCCCCTCGCTGTACTGGGCCTTGGAGAAAGCCCAGGCATATTATACACCTGTGTGAACAGAGCCGTGTACAGAATTCAGGGGTTTGACACACTGGGTCTGTGCTCAGTTTCACCAGGTTTATGCTTGTGCCAAACCCCTGGAGTCTCTACCTTTGTCCTCTGGCTCTCTCTGCATCGTGCTGCCTCCCAGTATCACTGAGATGTCCCAGCCCTTGGACTCCTGTAGCTTTTTGCTCCCACGTACAGCCAGGCCCTTGCACTGACCATGCCCTCCAGAGACCACATGCACGCCTCTGTCCTGAGCTTGTGTGCACCCAGGCACAGAACCAGGACACCCCTGCCCCCTGGGTTTTCAGGCGATAGTAGCAGCTTTCCTTCCTCTGGACACTGAGGGTGGTTTGCATTGTATGGATCCATTGCATGCTCCTCTCAGCACGTACTCTTCGCTCGTGATGCATAAGTCTTGTAGTTGATGACAAGACATGTGGGTGGCATACCCAGCATTGGCTCTGGGGCACTGAGTGCTCCCAGCCCATCTCTAGTGGAGATTAGAACATGTCTTGTGTTCTCTCTCTCCTGGCAGGTTATGAGAGTAAAGTTGCAGCCGGCGTCTGGTTCTGAGCTTCCTGCCTTCAGCCCTTTGCTCCCTCCAGCTGTGATATCCCAGGTTCTGCTGCTCGCCAACCCACACAGAGTACGTGGCAGTGACTCTGCCAAGTGCTCACCTTGGATGTGTGTATGTGGAGCTGGTGCTAGGAGGGGCAGGGCCATCTGGGTTCTGCCAGCAAGGCAGCAGCATTGGGGAGCTCTCCTGGCAGTGCAGAGCTCCGAATCCTGGGAGAAATCGGTGATATCTGAAGCTGCAATGACAGTGGAGCTTTTTGTAGGGCAATGGGGGGGATGAGCCAAGTGAGAATGGAGACTCCAGCTGGTGGGCTTGGTGATCTCCAGGTGGGGCGGGGGAGAAGCCGGCTGTTGCGGGCTGCAGCTTGAAGCTCTTCACTGCCTTACCCCGCTGCAGCCTGTATGCAGTGGTGGCACCTGGTGGGCTCCCTGGTGCTGACATGGCATGGGAACGCTGGTGGCTCTTCCTGCTGGAACATGAGGCAACCCTAGATGTGTTCTTCGTGCTGTCCAGGCCCTGGAGGCTGACTCTGCAGTTAATGGTTATGGGGTAGACTGTGGGTTCCTCAGCCATCTCTGCAGCCAGAGAGGGAATGTGGCCAGGCGCAGCTGTCTGGGAACTCCCTTGGGTGGCCTGTGACACAGTTCCCTCCCCCCAGTAGCATTACAACTGCTGTGTTCATTGCTTCAGCGTGTTTCCCTCCCCTTGCACGACCCGTCAGTCCCTTGGTACTAGCTGAGATGAGGGGGAGGGGAGCAGACCACGTAACCTGCCCATGTAACGTTCCTCTCTCCCCTGTCCAGGACCCCATCCGATTACGGTACAAGCTAATGTTCACGCAGGGCGGGCGGCCCTTCAGCCAAGTGGGGGAGGTGACTGGCTTCCCGGAAGCCGAACTGTGGCCTGGGAGCTGAACTGCTGCTTTGATGGAACGTGGACATTGCTGCATTGCCTTAGCACAGCCCTGTGGGGTGCCGCCTGGGAGGGGCAGCAAGAGCCCCTCCACTGTGTGTGTGTGGCTGGGGGATGCGCCCAGCACCCAGAAAGCCGGGGTGGGCTCCATGCTGGCTGCTGTCCCCCAGGGCCCAGTCTCTCACTTCTGCTCCGGTTTTCCTGGCAGGTACCTGGTAGGAGAGAGTGCAAGCCAGCTGCTCCTGCTCTTTGCCTTACTGCAGCATTCATCCCTCCAGTGGCTGGATGCTCCTTTTCTACCAGCCTTTCTGCTTTCTCCTGCTTGTTGAGCCATTTTGCCCTCTGGCCTCTTTGAAAACAATTCTCTGATTCGGGCCCTGTTTGCTCCCAGCTCTTGATGCTGGTGTCCGCAGTGTCTGGGGATCAGTGCTCTGACCTTGCAGTGATGGGTGTGGTGTGAGCATCTGGGTATAGAAAGGAATGACTGTGGCTTGAAACAGGGCTGGATCCATAAGCCAAACCCGTTGGGTATTGCCACAGCCTCAGCACCTCAAGGGCCTGGGTCCTTGCCCCTTACCCTGGGATCCTCGGTGCCTTCTCAGCCTCACCATGATTCCTGAAGCAGCCTCCACGCTGGGGAGCATCCTGCAGGGAGCTCTTGCAGGCAGGGCCCCCTGCAGCATAGGGGTTTGTGTCTATGCAGAGCTTGTTTCCTTCCTGGTCAATCAAAACTTAAGGGGAAAAATCTATAAAGAATTTCACTGCTGCACAAGTGGAAACATGGCTCAAGTACTAAGGCATCTGAGGTGCTCCATGGGGAGAGCTTATCTGGAGAAATCACTTTGTACATCTGTGTCTAGACAAACCTCTGCTTCGGCCTGCTCTCCCCTTGTTCCCTCTGTGCTGGGAAGCAGAGGAGAAAGGACCCCCTGTACTGTTATTAGTGGAACGTGTCCAGCCAGCCAATCCAGCATCCTGTGGGTCAGGTTTTATATGATGCTGAACTTGCACATTTTTAATCAAAGAATTTTTGACTCCTGGTTGTCATTGTTGCTGCTGGTGACTGAAATGTCCTAGCATTAGTTATCCCCGGCTCAGTGGAGTTTGGCCACACAGGGGCGCTGTTAGAGCTTTTTATACTGTACAGAGCACTGGATTCCCAGGTACAGTCATAATAAACAGCATTTGCTTTGACAGGTGCTACTTGCTGGTGGTTCCTGAGTTTGCATGCAAGGTGTCTCCGCTGCTCAGGAGAATGGCTGAGTGAGGGGGATGAGGGGCACTTGGGCTTTAGCCTTTCCCTTTTATTCAAACACGTTCAGTGGCACTTCATAGCCAGAGCTGAAGACAAGGCTCCTGCTGCAGAGATCATCTGCTGTAGCTAGGAACGGGCGGAGGAGAAGCTGGAAGCAGATAGCAGATGTCTGGTTCATGACAGGATCTGTGTCTGAGCAGTGGTTGTCGAGTACGGATCCTGTTAAGCCATCCCTAGGGCTGGAAGGGCCTTCGGAGGAGAGGACATGCTATCCCCGGCTCCTGTGTAGCATATCCCTCCTGTCCTCTCTCTTGCCATCTCCCTCACGGCCCTGGGCCTCTTTCACGCCCCCTCTCCAAAGTAGCCTGGGGTCTGTCTCAGGTCTCACACCCAGCGCATCCCTGGGATATCCAACCTCCTCCCTCTGTGCCACTCCCCCCCACCACTTTGCAAGGCCCTCCCTTTTTGGAGGTCAGTGTTAATATTGTCACTGAAGTGCCCATCAAATCTCTGTGAAAGGTGCAGTTGTCCCAGATCACTGGGTCAGGCCCTGCCCAGCCAACTTCTGGCCTGGCCAACAGCTAGGCTTCAGCCACCACCTGCCTGGGTCTAGAAGGGATTCCTCTCCCCTTATATTTTGGGTTGGTTGTGGGGTTTTGTCATCACCTTCCTCTGATGGCCACAGCTGGAGATGGGAGGTTGGACTGGGAGGGCCAGGGCTCCAAGGCAGCTCTGAGCATGCTCGCTCTCAGGTGCTGGGCTGGCTGGTTCTTGCTCACATGCTCAGGGTCTAACTGATCACCATGTGTAGGGACAGGAAGGAATTCTACCTCCACCCCTGATGAGATTGGCAGTGACCTTGGGGGGCTTTGCTTTCCTCTGTGACATGGGGGTGTGGGTCACTTGCCAGGATTATCTGGGTCTATCTCAATCACTTCCCTGCCATTTGCAGGGACCTTGGGCTCAGGGGCCCCTGGCCCCTCCTGCTCTATCCCTGTGGTACATCATAGTCTCATCCTTTGTGGGCTGTCATAGTTTGGTCTGACTTTGGTTGTTGGGTTGCGGGTGGTGGGCGCTGCTGGTAGCCTGGGCTATGCAAGAGGTCTGACGGGATGATCTGGTTCCTTCTGGCCTGAAGATCTATGCTCCTCCCCCAACTTCCTAGCATTTTTTTCCACCTGACTCTTCCTCTGTCACCAAATTCTTTAAGGCACAAGCACTTCACAACTCAATCCTTCTGCCCCCATTAACCACATTAGAGAGTGGCTGCTCTTTGCCTTTTTTTTCCGGGCACAGATGTTACTGCTTTTTACAGAGCAAATAACTCGGGGCAGGTGCCCAGCTAGGAGGAGAGGTCCCAGAACTTGGTGCTTGTGCCAGTCACTGGGCATGGAGTTGCAGGTGTAGTTTTTTTCTTTTGGTGCCATGATGGCAGGGGTAGGGGGGAAGCTGAGCCACTGGAATTCAGAGCAGAACTCTGCCTCCTGTCTGTCTCTGTGTGGCTGGGCAGCCAGCGCTCAGCAATTGCTCTCATTGTCACTGCTGAAGAGCAGTAACAGGCAGGTATGAAAACCCTACACGTGCTTCTAAATTCACCCTGACTGGAACTGCCTTTACACACGGCTTTTAGAGTTTCACTCCTTGGCAGCATGTGGCTCCAGAAGACAAGAAGATGCAAAAGAGGGGATGTCCTGTCCATATGTTTGTTGTTATTTATATTACGGTGGCACCTGGGAACCCCAATCAAGGATCAGGGCCCTGCTGAGCCAGGTGCTGCACAGAGAAGTAACAGCTAAGGCAGTCCTGCCTCAGCATCCTCTTAGGCTTGGGCATCAGGGTGCAACAGGTGTATGGAAGAGACAACAGAGTGGGGTGGTTTGGAAAAGTAAAATGAGCAGAGGTAGGAGAAGAGCCGATGTCCTGGCTAGCCTCTTGGCTGGTCATTGGCAGGTAGGAGGGAATGGCAGGGATCACACCACAGGTAGGTTTTAAAGGGGGGTTCCAGAAAGGGTAAAGGAGAATGGAAATAATCACAGTGAATATCCTCTCGATGCAAGTTTTGTACCAATACATTCCATAGCTGACTCCAGCGAAACAAGGCAATTGCTGATCAGTGTCATTGCTGGGTTCACACAGAACTGGACTAAGCCAAGAATAGCTGAGAAATCACTACAGCCCTTGGAAGAAACAGAGATTGAGCTTTGCCAGCCAGATTGGCATTGCCCTGTGCAGCCCAGTCAGAAGGTAGGTTGGGCTGGTCCGCAGCTCAAGATTAAACAGTTTCATAATGAGAAACGTGCTACCTAATGCCCCGAAAGGAGCTATTGTCACAGAGTAATCCCAGGAGCTAGTCCAGGGACTCCCACTGTGCTGAAAATGTGGAATGGGATAACACCCACCACCACCCTGCCCTCAGCTCTGGACCTGCTGCAAGGACCCCTGAAATAGGATCCATTGCTGGTTATTTCAATAAGGCAGTGATGCCCAGTGGATAGAGCCCCTGGCTAGGATTCAGGAGACCAAGGGCTTGTTCCCAGATGTGCCATTCACGGTGTCCTGCCTCTCACTCCCCCAAAGCAAGCTTGTGCCCCTCCAGCACCCAGGAATGAGGGACAGCAGCACAAGCTGGGTGGGGCTGCTGCCTGTGGGCTTAGAAACCATCATAAAATTAATGTATAGCCAGAGCAGAAGGCCACACCTGGCCACTGGGTAGGAAGGGCCAAGTTCATCTCTCTCTCTCTCGCGCGCACACAATTTAAATTGGGTCTTTTTTTAACACTGTAACTCAAGTAACACTTGGAGCAGCTTTCTTCAAATTTTGCCAACGTTCTCTAAGGCCGTTGGAAAAAATGTCACAATTGTCGGGCTACATTAATCTTCCATCGCTTTTAGGGCCCTTTGTAATGATCTAGTCTGACCCCAGACTCGTATCCATTTGTCCAGCCATGTTTTAAGTGTGTGTGTGCGCGGCACAAACCCTTCCTACTCCACTATCCAATGTACAAGTGCGAGAAAAGTATTTCCTCGTCAGGACCGGATTAACTCTTCTGTGGGCCCAGGGCTATTATCACAATTATGGCATTGAGGCTATTAACGCTATACTAAACTTGCCTTTTACTTAACACGGGTCAGCAACCTACGGCACGTGTGCCAATTTTTGATGGCAGGTGGGGCGGGCTGAGCCACTCAGCCTGCTGCCATTCTGGGGTTCCCGCTGCTGGCCCCTTGCAGCCAGGGTCCCACCCAGCACCTGCTGCGGGCCTGGGGGAAGGAAGCCCGGGCTGGCAGTGGGCTATGACCCCAGCTGGCAGGAGCTGGTGGTGGAAACCCCAGAGCAGCAGCAGGCTGAGCCGCTCAGCCCGCTGCTGCTCTGGGATTCCTGCTGTTGGTAGGGGTGGGAAACAGGTTTTTTGGGGGGTGGGGAGGGATTGTCAGGGAGCTTCCCCCATGCAGACCCCGGCTGACCCCGAGCCTCTCCCATTCAGTCAGGCACCTCTGCCCTGTCCCATGTATTACCGCCCCCTCCCCCCCATATGGTTCCTGACCAAGGGGAGCCGCGGAGCCAGGGCAGCGGGCCGAGCGCCCGGCCTTAGCCCCGGGCGAACCGGGACCCCCCAGCTGGGCCGGGCGCCGGGAGGGGTCCCCCGCCCGCCCGCAGGGCGGAGCGGCCCGACACCCCCAGGCCAAGCCTCGCAGGAAGGCGCCACCGGCCCGGCCCCTCGGCAGGAGCAGCGGGCGAGGCCCGTGAGTCCGCCGCTGGCTTCGCTGGGCCGCTACGGTGGCCGGGCGGGGCCGATCGCAGAGCAATCCCCGGGGCGGCTGGGTACGGTGGCCGGCTGAGCCGGGCACTTGGCGTTTCCCGGCAACCTTTGCGCTCTGTTGTTCGTGACCCAACCAACATGGCTGCCGCCGCCTGCGGGGACGGTGAGTCGGGGGCATCCCATCCCCCCCGTCGGCCTCCTGCCCCTCCCCCGGCGCCTTGCGTGGGCCGGGGGCGTCTGGCCCGGGAGGGTCCGGGCCTCCGTGACTCCCGCTCCCCCTGCCCGGGCCCAGGCGGGGCGGGAGAGCGGTGAGACCAGCGGCTGCGGGCCGGGGAGGACGGGCCTGGAGCTGGGGGGCGGGGGGCGGGAGGCGGGCGGCAGGGGCCGGGGGGCAGGAGGCGGGAGCTGGGGGGCATGGGGCGGGCGGCGGGGGCCGGGAGCTGGGGGGCAGGAGGCTGGGGGGCAGGGGTAGGGGGTGGGCGGCAGGAGGCGGGCGGCAGGGGCCGGGAGCTGGGGGGCAGGGGGCGGGCGGCAGGGGCCGGGAGCTGGGGGGCAGGAGGCGGGCGGCAGGGGCCGGGAGCTAGTGGGTAGGGGCCGGGGGGCAGGAGGCGGGCGGCAGGGGCAGGGGGTGGGCGGCAGGAGGCGGGCGGCAGGGGCCGGGAGCGGGGGGGCGGGCGGCAGGGGCCGGGAGCTGGGTGGCAGGAGGCGGGCGGCAGGGGCCGGGAGCTGGGGGGCAGGAGGCGGGCGGCAGGGGCCGGGCTGTGGGGCGGGCTGCGCTGCCCCCCGGCGGAGTGGAGGCTGGTGAGAGGAGGTGACCCCCGGTGTTGCGCTCAGCCCCGCTCCCCCTCCGGCCTTTAGGAGCCCGGCTCTGATCTTCGGCGGAGGAGCGGCCCCGGCGCCCGCGATGGATTTCTCCAAATTCCTGGCCGATGACTTCGAGGTGAAGGGCTGGGTGAACGGAGCCTTCCGGGCTGTGCAGCAGCAGGATGCCCCCGACAAAGTGGACGCCCACGCCGCTACCTTGGTGATGAAGTTGCAGCTCTTCATCCAGGAGGTCAACAACGCCGTGGAAGGTGCCGCTCTGGGGTTCCCTGCGCGGAGCTCTCAAACCCGGGAGCAGGTTTTGTGACCCTGTGGGAAGGGGACAGCGCTCGCTGCAGCCAGGGCGGGTGCTGGCTTCCTCCTGGAACGCTGCCAGCAGCACCGCCCTGCTGAGGAGAACGGGTTAAAGGAATTTCCCCCCACTTTAAAAAAAAAACCAAACAAACGTTGATTCCTAGAAACCACAATTGCTTGTGAGACGGGGTCAGTTTTGACCAATCTCCCAATTTGAAAATGGTAAATTTATTTGTTGAAATCGTTGAAACATCCCATGTTGATATTTTTGAAACAAAGTTTTGTTTTTAATTTTGAAACAACTTTTCATTTTAAAATGTTAATTTATACTAAATAAGTTTTTCTTTAAAAAAGCCAAAACAAATAAAAAGTTTAAAACAAATACAAGGAAATTCTTCTTCACACAGCGCACAGTCAACTTGTGGAACTCCTTGTCTGAGGACATTGTGAAGGCTGGGACTATAATAGAGTTTAAAAGAGAACTGGATAAATTCATGGAAGTTAAGTCCATTAATGGCTGTTAGTCAGGGTAGGTAAGGAATGGTGTCCCCAGCCTCTGTTTGTCGGAGGGTGGAGATGGATGGCAGGAGAGAGATCACTTGATCATTACCTGTTAGGTTCACTGCTTCTGAAGCACCTGGCATCGACCACTGTCGGTAGGCAGGATACTGGGCTGTATGGACCTTTGGTTTGACCCGGTATGTCCATTGTTTTGTTCTTAAAAAAAGGCAATATTGAAATTAAATTGACCTGACCCATTTTTGTGTGTTTTGGGGTTTTTTTTAGATTATTAGTTTGAGGATTTTGACTTTTTGTGCTGATTTGGAATAGGAAAAAAAATTGAAATTTCGAAAACTCTTGCAGGATGAGAGAGTCTTTTCCTGCCCATCTCTGTCCTGACCTGTAGCATCTTCTGGTATTCCAGCCTGATTGTTCCTTTCTCTTCTGCCCTGCTACCAGTCCCCCTGCCAGCATTGCTTTATATGCTTTGTCCTTAGTATTGTTTATATATGCTGATAGGCACTTGCCAAATGCTCAGAGGATTGTCCCTAATACGCAGCATGCCCTGCTGTTCCAGATCTGGAAGATCTTATTAAATATACAGTAGAACCTCAGAGTTATGAACTGAGAAGTCTGCCACACATTTCATTTGGAACCAAAAGTACACAATCAGGCAGCAGCAGGGACAGTCCCCTCCCCCCAAACCCAACCAAAAAGCAAAAGCCAGTACAGTACTATGTTAAACGTAGACTGCTAAAAAAGAAAAGAGAGCAGCTTTTTTCTTCTGCATAGTAAAGTTTGAAAGCTGTCTCATGTCAATGTTCAGTTGTAAACTTTTGAAAGAACAACCATAACGCTCTGTTCAGAGTTACGAACAGCCTCCATTCCCAAGATGTTTGTAACTCTGACATTCTGCTGTAGTTTGAATGCAGCAATGAAGATTTGTTGTAAACCATGCTCCTTGGGAAGTTTGTTCTATGTGAGGGTTGAGTCCCTTGTCATTCCATTGCTGTTTGTTTTTGCAGAAACAAGCCACCAAGCACTCCAGAACATGCCCAGAGTCCTTCGAGATGTGGAAGCCTTGAAACAGGAGGCAACTTTCCTGAAGGAACAAATGATCCTTGTTAAGGAGGACATTAAGAAATTTGAAGAGGACACAGCTCAGTCAATGCAGGTAGCTTCTCTCCTCACTAAATATTTGCCTGTGATTTCCATTTTTGCTGTAGATGCCAAAGTTACTGAAGGTGCCACAAGTACTCCTGTTCTTTTTGAAGACTGTTTTGGTTTGTGCAGTCCCAGGGGGGCTCTGTTAGCGCTCTGTAGCAGTTTGAGCTCTGGTAGATGTTGACAAGTAAGGGAGACTGATTTCCTGCTCTGATATTGTGTCCTTTTAAAATTGCTACTGTCATCCTGATGCACTTCAGCAAGTTCTGAGGCTATGAGATCCTAGATGCAAGGAATCTCTATGCTTTTTTCAAGCAGAACATTCACTGAAAACTCCTACAATCTGGTCGCTTTTCTGAACTACAGTCTGATTGTGCTAGGCTTCAGCAATTTGATGCCCTGTGAGCGGCTTCAGATTTTTCATACTTTTGTGAAGAAGTAAAAAGTTCTGGAGATACTGACTTTTTCTTATTGTGAATGAATGGTAGTGCTTATTAAATTGAAGAACTAATAGAAGTGTCCAGAGTGGGACTCAGCATGGGCAGACTCAATGCAAACATCCCTACAGATTGTGGCTTGGTTCTTGGCTATAGCACCCCTGATATTCTAGTCCAAAGCCTCTCTTAAGCAGAGAGTGATGCTGTATGGTGGTTTTATGTGTGGACAGCTGGAAGACTAGGCTGAAATCCCCAAAAGCATTTTCCTTGTTAACTCAGCCAAGCACTGTGTACTCAGAAGTGAAAAACGAATGCAGTAACCCATCTTACCACCAGGACATAGATGTTAGCAACCCAGACTAGAACTAGCTCTGATCAGGCCTTCATGAGCTCATAACTCTCCTCATGTGAGTGATCCATCTTTCATGACAGGCAGCACGATGCAGAAGCCTTTATTGTCTGAGCGTATTGATGGTGGTGGTGTATTAATTCCATGCTGTAGAGTTGCTTCACATTTTCCAGACAAAATGGACCCTGATTATACTGAATCCCAATTCAAACCAGTTTATAGGTGTGCTTGTTTTCTTGTGATAATTCGGAGTGAGCTGCTCAAGCAAAGGGGCTGCTGGTTTACCCACAGTAGTGCAGATCTTTGGTGAACTGTTTTGCAAGTTGTTTCTGGAGCTTTAGCTGCCATCAGAGCCCATCCCCCTTCCCCTCGGATCACACATCCTAATTATTGTTTAGAGTTGAGTGTAGACCCTGAATAAAAGCAACATTCCTCATTATGTTCTCAAATCTCTACTGATGATGCTCGTGAGCTAGTTCAAGTTTAAAATTGATTTTAATTTCTTCAGCTCCTCGGAGAGATGACCCACTTTTGTGTAAATCCCTAAAATTGATTTTAGCCAATTTCCTCCTGAAATTGCTATCACCCTGTTTCTTAAACCCAAATATAACAAATAACCTCCCCCCCACCCCCACCCCACTCCCCACCAAATCAAGCAGCTTGCACATTTGTCCCCAGTTCTGATGGGTAGCAGTTCCATCTCTGTTTCAGGTCCTGGTAGAGCTTGATCGAGTGAAATCCAGAATGCAGCTGGCTGCTGAGTCCCTCCAGGAGGCAGACAAGTGGAGCACACTGAGTGCAGATATTGAGGAAACTTTTAAAACACAAGTAGGTACCTGCTTGAAAAAGACAAAGGCATGAAAATTGTCAATCATAGAGAAACCACATTTTAAAAAAAGTCTTTTCAAGTCACCTTTCAAATGGAAATATGCCTCTGCTTCCCAGATGTCACTGTGGAGCTTAGGATTTGGCATTTTTGATATTGTGTTAACAACCCCCTAACTTCCTTTGGTGGCAGGATGTGTCTGTGATCTCTGCCAAGTTAACAGGCATGCAGAACAGCCTGGCGATGCTTGTGGACACTCCAGACTACTCTGAGAAATGTGTGCACCTAGAGGCTCTGAAGAACCGACTAGAGGCCATGGCCAGCCCCCAGATTGTGGCCACTTTCAATGCTCAGTCTGTAGGTCAGTACGGCTCTCTTTCTCTTGTCTCCAGAGTAGATGTATTTATATGCAGATAGTGCCCTCATCAGGAGAGTGAGTAGCATGCTTTGAGCCCCCCCAGCTGCTGTTGGAGCCCTCTTTGCCATGGACTGGCAGATTGGTGCTCCTTCTGCCAAGCCTTGTACACCTCCCACTATCTCCTATTTAATTTGTCCTTTCTTCATATTGTGTCTGTCCTTTTTTCTTTCTTGTCTTTTTTGCTTTCTGTTTCTGTTTGTTTTGGAGATTGCTCACCAGAAAGCTAAATGCTGCCTGGGTTGGGAGTGTATCTGTTGGGTCTCTCGGGGGCTGGGTTACGTGCACTTTCTTGCCAGAACCAAACGAAAAGAGATGCATGGGACAGCGGTCTGCAGCCCACTATGTGTTGGGTTCTCCCATAGTCTGCAGCCTTCTTTCCACCCCTGGATGTGATCCAGGTTGGGAAATGTTTCCTGAGTGTGTTTAAGACCCCTGTAGCTGCTATATCAAAGAGCTGCTGAGCGTATGTAGCAACACTGGATATTGTAATCAGTGGATAAATTCATTGGGAAATGCTGTGACTCTTTATTGCCTTGTAAAAGTTGCATTTGAAACAAGGGAGAGAGTTATAAAATGGTTTGGGTTTTTTGGTCTGGCCTTGCTCCCTTTCCCCACCCTTACACTGTCAGTTTATTATATGTATTTTGGTAGCACCTAGAGCAGAGGTTCTCAAACTTTTGTATTGGTGACCCCTTTCACATAGCAAGCCTCTGAGTGTGACATCCTCTCCCCCCTTATCAATTAAAAACACTTTTAAATATATTGAACACCGTTATAAATGCTAGTGGCAAAGCGGGCGTTGGGGTGGAGGCTGACAGCTCATGACCCCCCCATGTAATAGTCTTGCAACCCCCGAGGGGTCCTGACCCCCAGTTTGCGAACCCCTGACCTAGAGGCCTCCATAACAATCATGCGATTGTGCTGCACGAACACAGACTGAGACAGTCCATGCCCCAGTGAGCTTATTTTCTAATTTAAGACCAGATGCAGAGTGAGACAAGCAGAGGGAGGAAGGAAGAGGTTAATATGAAGGGTTTATGTGCTTGTGTTCTTTTTCACACTCTTCCTCCTTTACTCCTCTCTTCTTTGCTTTTCTCTTCCCATTTCTGGTCTTCTAGTCCATCACACTGGCTCTGTTTGCATCTGTTCAGAGTATATGTGTCTTGTCTTGTTGCTGCTCTTGGGCTGTATGGCTCTTTTGCAGGCAGATGCAGGACACACAGTGATGTTTGAGAATGTTTTCTCCCACCTGTAAGAAGAGAGCCTCATAGATGCTGCATGATGTTAATGTGTCCCATATGAGTTCTTTAGGTATGCCATGTAGCTGCTTTTACAGATCCAGACTAACACGGCTACCCCTCTGATATGTAGCTGTGGTAGAAACTGACAGCAGGTGGCGCTTGTGTATTGGAAATGGGTCCATTCCTTAGCTTAGTTATTCAAAATGTTCTGGCTCACTTTGAGATAAATGCAGTCCTGAGTCTATGACCTTTTTAATATTTCCTCCGGAGCAGCTCGCAAACATACTTTTCCTTTTCTGTTGACAGTATTTCACATGTTCTTCAAGAGTTCTTGCTTAGATCTGACCCAGTGGATAGGAAAACAGGATAACAAATATGTCCTTGGGGTGGGGGGAAGTGCTGTTCTCTCCTTTATACTGCTCTAGAGCAACCCTAGCTACTTGTTGTGTGTCAGATTTACAGGAAGCCAGCAGGGCCCTGCCACAAAACTAGAAACAAGTTCCTAAATACGTCATTACTAACATCTCTGAATCCAAGTGTGTTTTGTAATGCAAAGGGAGCAGAGAGACTTTCAGGCTTTGAGTGAATGATAGCTGGGTCATTTAGTCAAGGTGAAGAGACAGCTAGTTGTGGTCCTGGCACCAGGGAGTGAGGAAGGCAAAACTGAGGCATGCAGTTTGGTTTTACTGACACATGCTCTGGGCTGGAGGGCACTAGCTCTGTCTGAAAAAAGCATCTAGTCTTTTTGGGACTCAGTACTGTTACAGGGGGTCTGGAGTTAGAAATGTTTTTCCAAGGGAAGTTAAAAACTCTTCCATCATTACTTTACTCTACCCACTCTGGAATTTCTGTGGCCATGGATTCAGAGGCACTGCCCTAAGTGAAGGGAAGGGAACACAGGGAGGCCTTGTCACTTTCTTCATGTATTGTGGAGCTACATCCCACACAGTGTATCCAGGCTCTTCTCCAAACTGAAGAGGGTGGATTTTCCTGCTTAATCCAGAAGACTTGTTTTGCTCAGGGCAGTATCTCTGTCACACAAGTTAGGAGAGTGACCTGTTAACTAATGTTCCGTGTTGTTGTATTTAGACCAGGCAAAAGTGTTTGTGAAAGTCTTCAATGAAATTGATCGGATGCCCCAACTCCTGGCTTATTACTACAAATGTCACAAGGTATCTAGTCTCTGTCATGGTCACATTTTAATTTGGGGGAGTGAAATGTGGAGTAGTTCTTGGTTTAGCCTGTAGAGGGGGCTGCCACCCTGGTCATCTCACTTGTCCAATTTAAACTGAGGATGGTGCCTGTTCTCTTCCACGGTTCATCCACCTGAATCTTTTCCTGGCTGTGATTACTTCACACAAGGGGGGTTGGGGAATAACTCTCCAAAGGAGTCTTCTTGTGCCTTCCTACAGCAGCTAGTAGGCCAAATGAAAAATGTACTTGTGCATCCCTCTGTGCCCTGAGAAGGTGTTTGGTTGTTGCCTTTTCCTTCTTTTATGATTTCTGGTTGTTATAAACTTTATTGTAATTTGCTGCTGCTGAATTATGGAAACTCTCTTCAGATGGGATTGGAATTCTGGATGGTTCATTGCCCTTAACCTGATCCTCCAAAGCCCTATTATCAATGGGCCTTGTGAGGATTAGCTTCAGGGCTGGGGCCTGCCAAATATTTCAACTGTTATGGGATAGTATTGGTTTCAGTCTCATTTATGAGCAAAATACCAAGGTTAATTAAATCTTTGGATAAGCCAAGAAGCCTTTAGCTTCACATTTTAAAGTCTGAGTCCTCTTGGGTGCTGAATGATCGCAGGGTGGTACGTTCAAATCTGAGGGGTGTTGCCTTTGAGGAAAAGCAGTTTCACTAGGACATGTCTCTGTTTGAGTTAACAAGGCCCAGTTCTGTAGCGTGCATGACTTTTATTACCCTTGCAGGTGCAGCTGGTGACAGTCTGGCAGGATCTTTGCCAAAGCGACTTAAGTTTAAATCGGCAGCTGACTGAA
This sequence comes from Gopherus evgoodei, assembly GCF_007399415.2. NCBI lineage: Eukaryota > Metazoa > Chordata > Testudines > Testudinidae > Gopherus > Gopherus evgoodei. Next base: position 84,496,793 of record NC_044331.1, read on the forward strand.
CTGTATGATACTCTGCTTGGAACGTGGCACTCACAACTCCAGTGGGTCATGCAGGTACTGTTGCTGTCAGTTAATCACATCAGTGCAATGCGTGGGAACGCAGATTGCAAATTCCCATAAGGCGCAGAATAATTGATCAGCTCACTGTCTTCACTAAAGTCTTGGCTCTTGCTTTGAGGATCTAGCTCAGGGGTTGGCAACCTATGGCACGAGTTGATTTTCAGTGGCACTCACACTGCCCGGGTCCTGGCCACCGGTCTGAGGGGCTCTGCATTTTAATTTAATTTTAAATGAAGCTTCTTAATCATTTTAAAAACCTTATTTATTTATATAACTAAACTATTGTTGTATGTAAATATAGACTTACAGAAAGAGACCTTCTAAAAATGTTAAAATATATTACTGGCACGCAAAACCTTAAATCAGAGTGAATAAATGAAGACTCGGCACACCGCTTCTGAAAGGTTGCCTTCCCCGATCTAGCTTCTCTGCTGCCACAGAAAGATTAAATGTTTGACTCAAGACCAGTGGCAGTATCTCTGCATTGCTGCTGTTAAAGCTGCTCTATCTCTTTCATCTGTATCGTACATGAAATCTAATTTGTCAGTGTTGCATTTTGTTCTGTTGCAAAACATCTGAAATACCTGAATTTCATTATTGCCTGACCTGGAGGAGGCCCTGGAGGGATTGCTTGACTGATTTGTGGTGGTTTGTATTGACTTCTGGGGGAACTCCTCTGGAACCCCTCAGGACTCTGCAGTACCAAGAAAAGCATTTGAATTTGTAAATGCAGAGCTTACCATACTTACACCTGACCTCAAAAAGAATTAGCCTCTCTTCATTTAGCCCAACAAATTGTGTTTGGACATTGTTGAGTCTGTCAGCGTTTTCACCCGTGAAGGGTAAGGGAGATCGTTATCTTATGGGTATGAAGTCTGTAACAAGGGCTGAGGCCTTTCCTGCAAGGATACCCAGCCTTACCTTGAAATAATGTCTTGGGATTTTTTCCTGCATAGCAGTTGTGAATCACAATTCAGATGCTGGCTTATTCACTAGCATGTGCTCTAGGACCGGGGTATTGTGAGGGGCCTTGCTATGTGGGCCAAAGTTCATGTCACCCAGGGCTTTTCTCCCTAGTCCTCCTGTACTGCCTGTGTTAGGAAACCCATTTTTTTTTCCTGTTCTACTTGCTGATCATGGTTTTACTGCTGCGAGTTGGATACTGGAGTATATGTTCTGGTACTGCAGTGGTGGGGGCAGCATAAATACCTAGAGAGAATAGCTGACCAATCAGTCAAAAGTGGCGATGATAAAAGCCACCGCAAACAAAGATGAGGGTGATGGATGTGAATGTGAAGTTAGCCTTATGCTGATCTCAGGATAACATTTGCCAACTGGTTACATTCTCGCTGGGGCTAGAACGTAGTGCTTCCCAACTCTCTCCTCGGTCCATCCTGACTAGTCACCTAGCTGCTTATTCATGGGATTCTTTATCCCTTTCCTCATGTCTTTCAAAGGTACCTGTTTAAATTCTGTTTGAAGACACAGCATGCTCTCTACCTTGTTTTTCTACTCTGTTGTCCATTATTTGCCTGTCCTCCTTTGGATCCAGCCTCTGCTCAGCCTCATAGATTCTCTGCTGCCTTAGATAAAGTGCTCTCTTTGTCTGGGCTCTTTAAGCGACAATGATTAACTCTGCTTTCATACCATTTAGTCAGCCTCTTCTGCGTGCTGAGTCCGCAAGGTTCTTACCTGGCCCTGCTTTTAATCTGGTAACATTTGTGCGTTTTCAGATGTGCTCCCATTAGTGTTAGGTGGGATTGCTCATGCACGGAGAGGATCCAGTGATCTGGCAGTTTCCTGAGTGCGGTGTTCTTGATGTGCCACGCAATTGCCTTTTAATGAACAGAATTTAAATTTCATCTTTGGGGCAGTTTAGTCTCTTCTGCCCTGTGAATTGTTTCTGGGGGTTTCTATTGACTAGGTCATTGTGCTGGTGTCCTTGCTAAAGTGGTGGAGCGTGGGGCTCCTGTTCTGGGGCTCAGTTTACACAGAAGCAGTGGGCTGCTTCTGCTAACATGCTCATGCTAACAGCTTTCTTGTTCATGCAGGTTTTTAAGAACCCCCATGAAATTGTGACTGTGCTGCTGATCCAAACATTAGGTGCCTTGGTGCCTTCAATCCCAGTCTGCCTCAGCACTGCAATGGAGAGAGCCGGCCAGGAAACCAAACTAAGGAAGCTGCTGGAGCTGCATGACACCACTGCCCACTTTGCAAGAGGCTTGGAAGTAGCAATGCTGTCTAACTTAAGTAGGGACTGTTATTTCAAATATATCCCTGATTTTATGATGTATTTTTATGTAACCCTCTGTACAGCCTTTGGGTTCTGTGGTTTGTTTTGGTTTTTATGTAAGGGATTTGGATTTCATCTGCAGTGTTTGCTGTTTACATAATATTTGTACTGAAATATATATTGAACTTATCCCGAATATATTGACACAATCTTGGCTATGTTTACTGAAGCAGAGCTATTTTGATACTACTTGTGTAAATAATACTTAGCACTTTCCTTTTACAACATTTGTGTGGGTGAATTACAACATCCCTATAAGGTGGATCAGTTTTATTCCTGTCTTATAACTGGAGAAATGGAGTCAGAAGATACTTGACTTGACTGAGATCACATGGCAATAAACGCTCAGGAGTTCTTGTTTTAGACCGCACCTCCCTTAACAAGTTCTCCTGATCATTTGCTTTCTCAGACTCTGCAAGGGAAAGTTTGCCAAAATGGTTTTCACTGGAATTTAAAAAAAATGGTGGAAACTGTTCTGTTGTTCTTAGGTTTTATGAAAACAATGTTTAACCAAATTAAACTGCTGGGTCAAATTTTATTATTTCTGATGTGTGCTTATGTTTAGTGCCTAAAAGTGTTGTGCTGTTCAGAACAAAGTAAAGACCCTCTCCCTGCCCTAAAGCATTTGCAGTTTAATTTTAGACAGAAATCCATGAGTGGTTGATGCAAACCTTTGGAGGTAAGGAAGGAAGGAAGGTGAATTAACAGTAATGAGCCCATATGATTATATAGGCTCAGCACAGTTTTAATGGATGAACATCTATAGGTATTTATAGGTATCTAAATTTGGCATAGTGTCCCTTCAAAGAGAGCGTTCAGGAAATTCCCAGGGTAAGGTTGATGGGTTATCTTTAATGCTGCATTTCCTGCCTGTGTTTGCTTTGCATCATACTCCTCAGTTATTTAAACCCAGTTTTAGTAGATCACATTTAACAGCTGTGCCATTCCAGGAAGTGTGGCTATTGTTCTGTGCTTGTATTCTGCTTTTCATTAGAAGTCATTGTGCACTCTTAACGAACACTTGCTACACCCTGGTCTGGCTTAATTGGGGTAGGTAACAAATACTATAGACACTGTATAGAAGGAATTTGGAGAGAAGAAGCCCGAGTCTGTAAAATAAGAGACCAGGAAACCAGTTACTGAACTGTTGAGAGTAAAATTTGCATTCTTTATTTGCATATTACCCTGCAACAAGGTGACATGCTCCAAAAGCGACACACACAAGCAGAAGCATCACAGGAATGGAGGAGCTGGGTGACTAAGCAGATTGGCAGTGGGGCATTGGGTCAGCTGGTTCACTTTCAGGCCGGGTCAGGAGTGACTGTGGCTGTGTAGTAGTCTACATGAAACGAGTTGGCATCGTTTATTTTAGGTATGGATGAAGACTGTGTAGTTTGCTTTTTAGAATCTTTGATGGGACATAAAATGAGACTGTCCTCTGTAGGCAGGCACAGTTCAGATAGATTCCTTGCTTCATCTCTCATTATGCAGGCTGGGATGGGTGATAGCTGGCTGGAAATCTTGTGAGCCCAGATTGTTTTTGAGCCGCCAGGAATATGGCTTAATATTCCTGCTGTGCTTGTTGAAATAGAATACCTGGATATTAAGGAGCCGATAGTGATGATATTCCCATTTGTTTAAAAAGTCTGCAGCTCAGCTTTAAAGCTGCTGGGCAAAGTCCCAAGGTATATGCACACATGGTAGTGGCTGTCAATAGGCCCAGCTCATTGAAAGAGCCTAACATGCTGCTTTGAGGCCACCTTTTAGCTGTTGGTTTATTTCTTTGTACACTCACTTCTGATTCCTTTTAGAAGAGCATAACCTGGTGAAAGTGATGGAACTGGTGGAAGTAGTGTATGGTCCGTATAAGCCCTACCAGCTGCGGTACGGAGACCTGGAAGAAGAAAATCTCCTCATCCAGATCAGTGCAGTGCCCTTGGTAATGTAATGTATTCTGCTCCATCTGTACAGTAGTAGTCAGCAGGTAATTGGAGGCTGATATTTATAAGTAGTTTAAAGGAACTTTGTTACGGTGGTTGGACCCTAGATTTTAGCTAGCATTTTCCATGTGCAATTTCCGTTGATATCTATCTTTTAATTAAATATTGCTTTTTTTACTTAAGTTATAAAATTAATTCCAGCAGCTTTGTCTGCTTCTGGGCAATCCTTCAGTAACTGGTGCTACATGCATCTGACTGATGTAAGGAAAACCTTTGGGATAAGCAGAAAACTTCTTGGACGCTTAGACTATTAGAAGCAAGGAAGGAAACCTCTGAGTTTGCATTGTGTCTTTTAATCTTTTGCATATGTGACCTTCAGTCAGGATAAGTGGAGGTGGGGTATTGTGTTAGGCGCTGTACAGACTAGAAGATAGTCCCTGCCCCAAAGTCTTATGCTGCAAGTGGATATACCAAACCACTGCAGGGAGGATGGCATAACCATGACAAATGGTTACACAGACTAGCTATGTGCATTCCTGCCTCCTTTGTTGTTTTCTTACCGTAGACGGAGTGGGTGGGAGAGGGAATCTCCTGTAGCAGTGTTTCTCAACCTGAGGGTTGCAAGTGCTGGGCTGGTGTTAAGAGGTGGCAAGCAGGGCAGTTGCTTGGAGCCCTGTGCTACCGAGGGCCCTACAAGGCTAAGTTACGTGCTTCAGCCCAGGGCAGCGGGGCTCAAACTCCAGCTTAGGAGGGGGCTCACCATTTTTTTTAAAGTCCAAAGGAGATCACCAGCAAAAAAAAAGTTGAGAAACACTGTCCTATAGGAAGGTTAGGTCAGTGTGTTCTGTCTGGAGGCAGTGATGAGAATAGGAGAGGGCAATCTGACTTTTATGTGCTATGATGGTGGTGTAGGAGGATGAAAACAAAGGAGACTGTTAGCCCTCAGTGCACTCCACGAGACAATTAGATGTTGACGGGAAGGTTTGCCTGTTGGGTTAAACTTCTTCCTTCCCCATCTGGGTGTTACAGCAACTACAGTGTTAGCTACAGAAAGACTTGGTACAGTGTAGTTACTGCAGGGACGCGTGGTGAAGGAGGGTTGGGATCAACCAGTGTATTTTTTGTTCTCCAGGAGCATTGGGAAGTAATTGACTGCGTCCAGGAACTGAGCCACTCGGTGAACAAACTCTTCAGTCTGGCTTCTGGAGCCATCGACAACTGCGTTAAACTCACTGATGGGCTGGGGGGGTGTGGGCTGCTGAAGGCACTGAAAGCTCTGTTCAAAAAGTAAAGCATTTTCTGCCTTTCTAATACACTTATCCCTGGCGAGTGAGTGAGTGTTCAACAGGTGGCTCTGAATGCAATGGGGGGGGAAGCCTGAGGACTTTATGGTTTGTGATATTGTCACATTTCTATAGACACAGCTAGTATTTAGCATAATCCCTTCCCTTGTGATCTGCCACTCCGCTCAGCCAATAAAGATCCCTCGACTTGTTGCTTTCCATGAAAAGTGGAAATTAAACATGACTGGAGGTAAAGCTTCTCATAGCTGCAGTATGCCTGAAATTTCATTGATAAATGCCTAAAAGCACTTCTGGGAAAGAACCACTTCTGAGAGGACCTAATAGAAGAGAGGCGTGGTAGGCTGGTGAGCATAAACCTCAGAGGGAAACATGTACTTTAAGGTGTGCAAGTGACCTTCCACTTACTATATTTGCTGCATAACTTCCCTGTAGAATGAGTGGCACTAATTAGAGGCAATGTATTTTTTCCTGTTAAATCTATTACATACTCCCATTGAAGAGAGCATTCCAGTACTGATATCCCCTACTTACCCTTTTTTCCCTGGGCCAACGCAGCTGCTAACCTTACATAAACTAAGCCTTGGCATCAGTGCATTATTGGTTCTGTGGGGAGAGCCCTGTTCTGTGAGTAGGTTAAAGCAGAGCACTGCTCTTTGGTGAGGGAACGAGAGATCTGCGAGCAGCAGTAGCGTCTGACGTTGGCTCTTCTGCTCTAGAAGAGAGCAGTAATGCTCGTGACACTAGAAGTGCTCTGCTCATACCTGCTTGATAACCGTGGCTTCCAGTCACTTAGATGCAAAGCAGTATTACTATTTCAGCTATTCTGGCTGGTGCTCTGGGTGCCGCCCTACCCCCTCGGCCTCCAAGTTGGGCCTGAACCTGCTACTGCTGGCCACCTTTAGCCTGCAAATGTCGGGACTTGGGCTGGAGCAAGGAATACTTCCTTTGTGCTCCTCTTCTTGTGCAAGTGTCTCTGGCTCTTTGCCTGAGACGAAGCGAACTGCTCATAGCAAGTGCCATTGCTGTAGTCTGAGGTCTTGCTCCATCTCTTTACACAGGTATGTGTCTGACTTCACTACTACTTTGCAGTCCATAAGAAAGAAGTGCAAACTGGATGATATCGCCTCGGATTCCCTTTTCCAGGAGGACTGGACCGCATTCCAAAACTCTATCAGGTAATGTGCCAGTGTGAGCCAGGCTCACAGTGCAGCAAACACTGAAAGCAGGGCTGTTGAGATACGGCACGTGGTATTTGGTCCCGAGGTCGAGCTGGTTTTTAGGTGAAAATGGAAGGGGGAAAAGGTCATTTTATTTTCTTTGGCCTGGATCTTTTAGCTCCTTTTTTCTCTATTGCTTGAGACTCCCTTTTGGAAGTATGAAGAATCTCTACTCCTATTCACCATTTTTTGGTACCTTTGGCTAATTCTGATTCTCTTTGCCCACCCATACTTTCAGTTTTGAGTAGAGCTGAAATTAACTAATGGATTTCTTTGTGGCAACAACTGAATGAAAGCTCTCTGACATCTTCTTCTGCAAACAAGCCTGTGTGGTAGTGTTGTCAGCTATTGTGGAAAATAGTGTTTCTAATTTGACTGCTTCTTCAGATTCAGGCTGCTTGGGGAGAAGGGAAGGCAGGACACTCTATGGTAATAGTGGCTGCAAAACTAGAGGGATTTTTGTTCTTAATTTTTGTTCTTAAATATTAGTGGGATAGCAAAGTGATAATTTCTGAAAACCCTAACAAACCCCAAGGCAGTTAGAACCCTGGCGCCTTTGTCTCTCAGGCCGTAACCATCTGAATGCTTTAGAAAAGGACACTCCATAATCTAGGCCTCCAGTATGATCTGCTTTAAAGTTGGTTTGATATCAGACAGATGTGGCTCTGATGGGGCCCTGCTAGTTCAGTTTCACACAGGGCTCTGTCTATGTGGAAGTGTTAGTGGAGATTAAGCGTTAGGTGTCTGTTGGCATTTTCAGTACCGTGTTGACTAATTCTGCTCCGAGCAGGACACATCGTTTAAAATAGCAGCAGCCACTAGGGCTCCCACCATTGGAGCTGAGCTGGTGTTAGCCATGGTGGGAATAGTGCAGACCTGGCTACAGTGCGACATCAGCAGGAGAGAGTGAAGGTATGAGCATCAAGTTAACTGCCAAGCTGAAAAAGTGATTCCTACCATGGGGAGAGCTCCCTCTAATCAACCGGTGAGGAACTTTATTCCCAGAGACTTGCATACTAAGGCTAGATCGCATGAGGGAGAGTCTGGGAACCTTTGTGCTGCCTACCCCAGCTTCACAGTGTGGTGTGTTTTTGTTCTGTTCCCTACCAGGATAATAGCTACTTGTGGTGAACTCCTTCGGCAGTGCGGAGACTTTGAGCAGCAGCTAGCAAACAGGTAGGAAATGCTGGGGTTGGCATGCAATCCGTATGTGTGTCTATCCAGTTAAAAGGAACCAAACCCCAAGGTGCTCCGTCTGTATGGAGGCTACAGAAGGAACGCAAGAGCCTATGAACTTTGTTAATGGCAGTGAAAAAGCAGTGACTTTGTGTATGCAGCCTGTCCACCTAGGTCTCCCCGGTCAAGACCCAAATGTGTAATAATGGCCTATAAAATGGAGGGGAGGGGAAATAAGGGAGGCAATAGCTTGAAACATTATGGGGTTATAAAATGAAGCTGGGCTTTCTAATGAGGGATTTTTAGAGACAGAGATAAGAGCATGCACTGGCAGAGCGAGACAGCGTGGATGCTATGCTGTGTGGAATTGAGGTACTCGCTTCTGTTCCTGGGAAGGCACGAAATGCAGCCAGTAAAGTTTCCACCTGCTGCTGCTGTTGGGAAATTCTGATGAGCAGGTTAATGACACAGCCCACATACAGCCCATCTCTCTTATCAGGAGCCATCTTAGTGACTTCTAGGAGATTCAGGAGCTAGGTAAATAATCAGGCCAGACAAAAGGAGCATGCCCTGTATTGCTGAGGCTTCTGCTCTTCCATCGAAGAGTTTGTAAATCACCAGCTAATGGGAACTTCATTTGCAGTGTACGAAGAGTGGTTTTTAGGGGTGACTGGGAGAGCAGGTAAGGGGACATTTTACAGAGGATGCCCCAACTCTTAACCCCTTAAACCTAGGAGTGGTTTTGTGGTTGGGTTGTCTCCCATCTTGATTTTGGGGGCGAGATTCTGGCATGCTGCAAGCTTATTCTTAGAGTCCCTACAGATATCTGTAGCTGCAGTAGCAGCAAAGAATCCTGTGGCACCTTATATAGACTAACAGATGTTTTGGAGCATGAGCTTTTGTGGCTGAATACTCACTTCGTCAGATGCATGTCCACTACATGCATCTGACGAAGTGAGTATTCACCCACGAAAGCTCGTGCTCCAAAACATCTGTTAGTCTATAAGGTGCCACAGGATTCTTAATCTGGATCTGTAAAAGCAGCAAACACGGCTACCCCTCTGATACTTGTAGCTGCAGTGTGTCCTCACATTGTCACATGGGAGCAAGTTTCTGATGCAGATAGATCTGTGGAATGGCCACTTTGTCTTGGAGACATTCCTTTGGCCCTGGAGGGCTCTCTCTGGGACTTATGCACCAAGATTGGCTGCTGGGGTGAGGTTGAGGTCACGACAGAGCAACACATGGCACCATTTCTGCCAACTGTGGTAGGGAGGGTGTGAAACATGATAGGGCAGAGTGGACTAACCACAGGGCCCGGTAGAGGCTGCTTAACTTGTTTGTCAAAGTTAAAAAAAACATGTGGAGGGCAGGGGGCCTGTTAGTGCTGTTCTCTGCTTTATTGCTCAAGCTGGAGCCTTGTGTGTCAGTAAAGCTGGTGATGCTGAGATGGGGCCTCCCAGAAGGGACGGGGGAAATTCCAGGCAGGGCTGGGGCAGGGGCCATGAGGAAGCTCAGGGAATTCTCTTGGAGCAACCCAGTGCCAACTTCATTGGAGTTTGGTTGTAACTTTGTTAGTCATGTTGGTTGGTTTCAGGATTTTATCCACTGCTGGGAAGTATCTGTTGGACTCCTACAGCCCTTGTAGTCTGTCTGGCTTTCAGGATGCCAGCTCTGCAGAGAAGAAGAGCTCAGTCAAGAACCCCTGGCAGGAATACAATTACCTCCTGAAGGAGACTCCGTCTGAGTATGCCAGCCTCATGGAAACACTCCATACCCTAAAGGTAGGACTGCAGTGCTGCCAAGGACACATCTGGCAGTTGGGGCCACTGCCTGGTCACATGCCTCCATAACAGCAGCCTGTTGATTGGGAAGGGCGTTCCAAGTTCTCCTGACACACCCAGTACCAAGAGAATGAAATGTTCAGCGCTGTTAGGCTCTGGGGTCACTCCCTCTCTCTGAAGCACGGAGCTCTGGTTGGGTGTAGCTCAGATGAGAGATCCCAAGGCAAGAGGCAATGGAAAGTTTGTATTTGAGGACCACCTTGAGCTCCAAGTCCGGTCATTGTCTTTCCAGGACTTTCTCAGCAGGTTCCACTCTGCTGGTGTACCCATCCTGGAATGTAATTCTGCACATGCATTCATGCGTGCATCTGTGAACAGGGTAAAGCAACCCCCCTTATCTTCAGTACTGATCTAATTTATGTATGTTTGCCTTCATTAGATCGTTTGTAATAATAAAGCTAAGTTATTTGTTCTGTCTTCCTTATTTTCCCAGGGTGTTCTGAATTTTTTGGTACTTAAATTACATATAACTCATGCTTCGCTACCCTCAATATTACGCATTTGACTTGTGTAGAAATAACATAGTCACCTCTCTGTATTCAGCCTTCTCTGTACCAACTTTTTGTGCAAAGCTGTTCCTTGATTCCACACAGCAGGCCAGTTGCTTGTGCCCTTTGACCATGGTCATGTAAAGGTCATGTTTGTATTCCTCCTCTTTATTTCTGTAACTTCAATATAGCTTTAGTGAGCAAATGGATTATATGAGCTAAGTTTTCTTTTAGTGATTGCCTGGCAGAGTGCAATAAAATCTCTGTGCTGTTGCCAGCCCCTCCTGCAAATGGCCAACGGAATTATATGGAACCAGGGAAAAACTTTTGGTTGGATTGTGACTATTAAGCCTTGGTTTGTACTGCCTGGGGTGTGGAGAGGGTGTGCTGCTGGGTGGCGCTCTAGGACTCAGCCACAGTTTCTTGTGGGGAGTGCATACCGCAGTGGCAGCTCTTCCACCCTTTCAGCAGGTACAGCTGTGCTCCCCTCTGTGCCTGACCTGGCTGGTGTGGAGTGGATGTGGTGGTGAAGGGTGCCACCCTTCCATGCCTCCTTTCAGGGACCTTGCTCCCTAGGGCCTTGAGTAGGAAGAGGAGGTAGTGCTCTCCATTGGTAATGTCTGACCCTTTCGAGACAAGGATCCTTTGTGCTGAGCCCAGTCAAAACCTTTCTTTCTAATATTTTAACCTAGGCCTCCTATGACCAGTTTAGTGGCATCTGTATGTAACTGTTCCTTTCTATGTTAGGAGAAAGGGACAAGTAACCATAACCTGTTGTCTGCATCTCGGTCTGCCCTTACTCACCTCAACCAGCTAGCGCACCAGTTGGCGTTTGACTCTGTTTTCCTTCGCATCAAACAGCAGCTCTTATTGATTTCCAAGATGGAGGTAAGTTCCCTGGATGATTCCACTGATCCAGCATAGCGAGTGGGAAAACCTGGCATGGATATCTCCCCACACTTTATGGGAGCCTGGGACTAGTAAGCCCTCATTGCCTCTCTACTGAATGCCCTCACGCCTGTGGGGATTTCTGTTTACTCAGATGTAAACTCCCTTCTTGGAACTTCAGTGGAGAGTCCCCAGGGACCCACCACCACTGCATCATCTGCTGGGGTTTGTGTCTCCAGCAATCCAACATTTCTGTGAAAATAATTAATTTCAACCTATGTACAAAGAACTGTGAGGAATGTTTTAGAGGAGGGGTCTTTCCACAGTCCTTGGTTTCTTTAGGAGTCCACTGGCAATCACGAACCCTGTTACCGTGTGACCCCAGTCCCTTTCTTTGGGGCTGCTACTCGTGCTGGCTGAAGAGAGCTTTGACTGGTTCTCTGCTTTATTCCTTCCTAGGGCTGGAGCTCAGCTGGCATTGGTGAGACACTAACAGATGACCTGCCAAACTTCAGTCTGACTCCTCTTGAGTACATCAGCAATGTAAGAGCACACGAGGATAGTTCCTAGAAATGGCTGAATCTTGGGGCACTCTGTAATTTGGCTGTCGGAGTATTTTTGCTCATTGTATGAGGGCAGGAGTTGCTGTTTTGTTGGTTCAGTTTCCCTATCCCTAGGATTTCTATTCACCACTCTGAGGATTTTAGGCAATTGTTGGAAAGGAACCTCTTGTAAAGGGTGCCAGGAAAGCACTGAGGTTTCTGGAGATCCCAGGAAAGGTGATGGAACTTCTCTATTGAGTTGTGATAACACTTGTACTGGGGTGGGTTACGCTGCCGCAGTCCTCGCACCGCCCACTGCTTACTAGTAAATCTGGAAAAGTGGCATCTGTCAGCATCTCTTCAGTCGTGCAGCTCCTGGAGAGGCTAACTCAGCAGAGTAATCACACCGAGCACATAGGGCTGGAGTCCCAGCTGTATGCTGCCATGACTTTGTGGCATTATTGATTTGAAAAGAGCTTGATCTCTCTTCTCCTCAGTACCTGGGAGCCTCTCCAGTCTCCCTTTCTGCCGCAGAGATCATCTTCTGGTGGTGGGATGCCAAGAGTGAACGGGGGCCAGGAGTCTCGCTGGATAGTTCTCGCTGGTTTTATCTGTTTAATCCTTGCTCACCAGCAGAGGCTTGAGCACTGCTCCCTAACCTCTTCCAAGTGCTGCTTCTGCTTCTCATTATCACCTCTAAATGGGCCCGGGGCAGTAGTTCCGAAGCCTGCGCCAGGGAGCAAAGATCAGTCCGATACTCAGGAGAATTGTTCTGACCTACTGGCTGCTGATTGCTCACTCCACCCCATGTGTAATTTGACAAACAGGAGGATGTGTGCTCTTCACTGTGATGTGCCCAGGGCAGTACTGCTTTCATTCTGCATGTCTCCCTCTCTGACATGCACAAGGAACAGACCCGGAGGGATATGCCCCAGCTGAGCGCTGACGGGAGGGCCTGAGGCCATAGGATGCGGTCAGTTCATTTCTGGTGTTGGCATTCTGAAATTTGCCTCTCCCCACTGCATGCAGATGCCAAGAGTTGGTAGCCTGCTGAACTTTGGGGTCATTTCCCACTTATTTCTAACTTCAGCTACCTGGGAGGCTTCTTTTACAACACAAGGTTCCTGGGCAGTGTAGCAGGAAGAAAAGAGAGAGGCCACTCAGCCACCAGATTCCTGTAAGCAAGCTGCTGATGCAGACTGCCTGAGAGAGACACTGGTGGGATTGATGAGTGATGGATATGTTTGGCAGCAGTTGAGTGCAATTTTAAACCAAGCACATCATGGTATCAATTTGGGTCACGTTCTACAGGGAATCAAAGGGAATTTGAGCCTTTCTGGGCCTAGGAGGGGCTTCTGGGACTTGTTCAGATGTAGAAAGTCTGCTTCCTTTCCCAAGCCACCCTTTAACCTATGATTGAGAAGGGAGCGTGATTTATGGATTGAGACGACTGAGACTCTCCTTGGGTGGCCCCAAGACCAAGCTGCTGCATGGCCAAAAAGCTACAAGTGCTTTTTAAAATCAAATCCATATAACTGGACTTCATATGTAGAAGAGAGAGAGCCACGTGAGCTCAGTAAAAGAGATGTTACTGAGACTCAGTCAGCTCTCCAGAGGACCAGAGGGTGAAGGCAGAGTGCTCTGAGTCGTACCCCTGCCCAGAGCAGCCTGTCCGGGGCATACAGGCAATTGATGTGCAAAAGACAAGGCCCATGCAGTTGGCTGCATGGGGTCACATGACTCCTGCCTAGGTTTGTGTGGCCTCAGTGGCATTCTGGGAAGGATAATGTCTGTAAACTTATTCTTGTGTAACGTGATCCTAAGGTTCCTGTTCCCTGATTTTGCTCAGAGCAGACTGTTTGATTCCCATCTACAGAATGAATCGCCAATAATTCCTGCAGGGGTCAAGGATGCAATTATAGGTGTGAATCTGTCTACCAGTTTTTCTTGCCATTGTTGCTCCTATAACTGGGCCTTGAACTCTTGGAAAATAAACTTTGTTTGTATAGAGGGAATTAATGGTCAATGGGAGATGGACATCACTTCCTGGCGTAGTGTATGTTGGTGAGCTGCTGTCACGGTCTGTGTTCAGAACTGGTAGGTGGGGATTCCTCTCACTGGTGTCCCATTCAGTGAAGTGCCCACTTAATGCACAAACCTTAATAACTCAGTGTCACACGTACAGTCCTTTTATTTTTTATCCTAGATTGGACAATATATCATGTCCCTCCCACTTCACCTCGAGCCATTTGTTACTCAGGAAGATTCCGCTCTGGAACTAGCCTTACATGCTGGAAAACTGCCGTATCCGCCAGAGCAAGGTAGGACAAGACCGATTGAGGGAGGGGCCTGGAAGAAAGTGTGTGTTTAGCATTGCAGAGAGATGAGTTGCGGGGATGAGGTGATATGAGGTTGATTTCCCTGCTGATGTGGTAGCTTACTGTATAACCAGATAGTGCCTTCCAGTTGTCCTCGCTAATAGTTACAATGAGACCATAGTTAATGAGGAAAACTTCAGCACCTTTACAAAACTGGAAGCGTTAGGTCAAGCTGTGTTGATGTCTGTATTGAGGGAAGTTGCTCTGCAAAGGGGATGAGCCCCCATGGCAGGATATGTGTGAGAGTGAAGAGATGAGTCGGTTAACGAGCCAACGCCAATTCCTTATTTGGTTCTCTAGGAACTCTCTCACCATGAGTGTGAGTTCCTGGGAGATGCTGTGTGGTTACCTGTGGGTGTTGAGTTCAGTCACAATTGTAGTTGCACTTCATGCCTTCACTTATTTCTAGCTCTAAGTATTTGTTATTTGGGACAAAGGCTTGGAGCTGTGCTGTCAGTGTGGAAATGTCCATTGTGAGCACCACTCTTTGGCTGGCACCAAACCACTGATGTTTGACAGAACCACTGTCCACAGGGAAGCTGTTCGGATCATTTTGTCTAGCTATTTAAAGATTGTATGATCTCGGCACTCCAACAGGCCATACCTAAGTAGTACATAGTGACACTAAAGTGGAGAGAGAGTGCTGGGGGAAGAAGATCCTTCAATTGTTACCTCTGTGCTTGTACCCTGACGTGGCATGGAAAGCTGGCCTGGATAGCTGCTCGTGTGACATGGATGCCAGTGCATATATGTGCATTCCCAACTGAGATACACAGGGCAGGCAATATTGTGGGGGTGTCCTGGGTTGCCGAGCAGTTTACTAGACATACTGTAAAGAACAATAATTATACACAATGTTCATGTTTCCAACCTGCCCTTGTATCCAGATTGGCGTAAGTAAGGATTATCAAGGGCTCTTCCTTCTGCTGTTGCTGTTCAGATCACCCAGACCTCTGTGAGAGCTGAAGGAAAGCACCTGTAACTTGATTTCCTCATTCCATCCCCTTAGTGTTAAACTGTAAAGTGGCTTGGTCTGTGGTGTTGAATCGCTTATGGACATTTGTTTCCACTGACAATTGAAGCAACGTATGGCTTGATGCTTTGCGTTCCTCATTAGAACAGCCATACTGGATCAGACCAAAGGTCCATCTAGCCCAGTATCCTGTCTTCAGACAGCGGCCAATGCCAGGTGCCCCAGAGGAAGTAAACAGAACAGAGCAATCGTCAAGTGATCCATCCCCCATCATCCACTCTTAGTTTCTGTCAGTCAGAGGTTTAGGGACCCCAGTGCATGGGGTTGCATCCCTGTCCATCTTGGCTAATAGCCATGGATGGACTTATTCTCCATGGATTTATCTAATTCTTTTTTGAACCCAGTTACAGTTTTGGCCTTCACAACATCTCTTGGCAGTGAGTTCCACGGGTTGTCCGTGTAGTACGTGAAGTACTTCCTTTGTTTGTTTTAAACCTGCTGCCTGTTAATTTAATTGGGTGACCCCTAGTTCTTGTATTGTGTGAAGGGGTAAATAACACTTCTCTGTTCACTTTCTCCACACCAGTCATGATTTTATAAAGTCTATCATATTCCCCCCTTAGTTGTTTTTTCCGAGATGAATAGTCCCAGTCTTTTTAATCTCTCCTTATGTGGAAGCTGTTCCATAACCCTATTTATTTTTGTTGCCATCTCTGTACCTTTTCCATTTCTGAAGTATCTTTTTTGAAATGGGGCAACAAGAGCTGCACGCAGTATTCAAGGTGTTGGCGTACCATGGATTTATATAGTGGCATAATGATATTTTCGGTCCTATTATCTATCCCTTTCCTAATGGTTCCAAACATTCTGTTCGCTTTCTTGACTGCCGCTGCACATTGAGCAGAAGTTTTCAGAGAACTATCCACCATAATTCCAAGATCCTTCTTGAGTGGTAACAGCTAATTTAGAACCCATAATTTTATGTGTGTAGTTGGGATTATGTTTTCCAATGTGCATTACGTTGCATTTATCAACACTGAATTGCTTCTGCCATTTTTTATGCAGTCACCCAGTGTGTGAGATCCCTTTGTAACTCTTCACAATCTGCTTTGGACTTAACTATCTTTAGTAATTTTGTATCATCAGCAAACTTTGCCACCTCACTGTTTACCCCTTTTTCCAGATCATTTATGAACATGTTGAACAGCGCTGGTCCCATACAGATCTCTGGGAGACACTGTTATTTACCTCTCTCCACTGTGAAAAGTGACCCTTTATTCCTACCCTTTATTTCCTGTCTTCTATCCAGTTACTGATCCATGAGAGAACCTTTCCTCTTATCCCATGACTGCTCACTTTGCTTAAGGGCCTTTGGTGATGGACCTTATTGAAGTCTTCCTGAAAGTCCAGTTACACTATATCCACTGAATTACCTTGTCCACGTGTTTGTTGACCCCCTCAAAGAATTCTAATAGATTGGTGAGGCATGATTTCCCTTTACAAAAGTCCTGTTGACTCTTCCCCAACAAATCTTGTTCATCTGTGTCTGATAATTCTGTTCTTTACCTTTTCCTCCTGTAGCTTGCTAAGAATACGATGTGTGGTTTAGCTTTTGATGATAATGATTTTGTCTTTAAGTTTTTAGATTAAGCTGACTTTTTTTCTTTTACCTAGCACAAAATTCACCCCCAGCTACAGACTGAGCCAGCGCAGGCTAGTTGGGGTTCTGATGGCTAATGAGAACTTTCTGTTCAGGTGACGAGTTACCTGAGCTAGACAACATGGCTGACTACTGGCTAGGTTCCATCGCCAGAGCTACCATGCAAACCTACTGTGAAGTTATCCTACAGATTCCAGCGCTCACCCTTCACTCAGCGAAGCAGCTTGCCACGGACATTGGTGAGCGCAGAACATACATTGTCTAGTGAGCTGCTTCTCCCTAGCAGGCCTTACTCTCCTAGACTCAATCCTGCAGTGTGCCAGTAACCTCCCAAACAATGTGGTTTGCTGCCATTTCCTAGTGGGCTTTTTGGGAGATCAGAGCTCCTAACGGAGCTGCTCGATATCTTGCATATCAAGGCTTTTGACGATGTTGCAGCTAACAGCTGAGGTGGCTGGTTAGTGGTTCAGTCCCAAAGCCCATTGTTCCCCACTGTTGGGCTGCAGTCTGGCACATGTCCTTAGTGCCAAGACCCTCTCTGAGTGAAATATCAACTAGTAAAGCTGCAGATATAAACCAAGTGGTCAGAGTTAGAACACGACAGCTTTGTTTTGGCAAGACTTGTCTCCTGGACACTTGGAGGAGCTGGGCCTTTCCAACAGGTGTTGAGTGGCTGGGGAGAGAAGTGCTTGAATCCTCTCCTGTTAGTCTGTGCAGTTACTGAAATGTAGCACCATGTGCCCCATTCCTCTGACCAAAACCACTAATCACGTAAAGCAGTAACGAAAGATCCAAAATATAAGACGGGAGCGTAACTAGATTCCAACCGTTTTTTGGGTGCTGTGAATTAGTCTGAACTAGTGCTGATGGACAGAGGACATCTGGTGTAGTGCTCTGGGGCAGAATTGCCATGACACTACTTTGGGGACTGTTTGACATAGTAACTGTTGCCTGTTTAAATCCATTTTGTCCTTCAATCTTGTAGATTATCTAATAAATGTGATGGATGCCCTCGGCCTTCAGCCTTCGATGACACTACAAAACATTGTTACTCTATTGAAGACCAAACCAGAAGACTACAGGCAAACAGCCAAAAGCTTGCCCCGCAGGCTAGCAAGCAACATCGCCACCATGAGAAGTGTGGACTATTAACTCCAAGCCCTCGAAAAACACCAGCGGAGGAGTTCTTGACTAAAGGCTAAATTTCCCAAATTGAATTTTTTCTCTAATAAACTTTCCAAGGATGATGGGAATGTGGTTGGGGAAAAGAGGAATTTATTTGTGACTCATTCAGTACATTTCTTCATTTGGAAATGTTGAGAGAGCTCTCCAAGTGTTTTGAACTATGAAATGGAAAAGAAAAATGTCTTAATGACCACATTTCCCTATAGCCATCTGGGTGAGTTAGAGCTGTCTTGTGACAAGTGTTCTGACGCTAGCTGGAGAGTACATGCTGCATGACAATGAAATGATGGGCTTTTTTAGTGCAGTCTAATCAATGCAGACTGAAATTACAGGGTATGTGCAGCGTGAATCAACTGAAATGAGGACTCTGCTACCTGCAGGCAATGCCCATTGCTCAAGTCTTTCATTATCCACAATCTCATGAAGGTAGTGTCTCGGCAATTAGCAGAAAAGGCAGGACCTAACTAAGCCCTGACAACAAAACCAGTTTAGTAGGTTGTTTCTCAGGAGATTTTCTTCCTTCTGAAGCTATTGGGAAGCTTCTATGGAATTGGATGTAGCAGTGTTGTTTTCTTGTGAAATGGATGAAAGTGTGGTGTGCGGGCTTTTGCAAAAAGGCTTATCTAATCTAGGAACACTTCCCAGGGTATAGGCTCGGGGAAAGTATAAACTGATCCCACTGTGGGGATTTTGGCTGTGTGGGATCATGGTTGATACAAATGCCATTGGGGGTAACTGCAAGGTTCAGCTTCTGGGAACCTTTTTTGGGTGAATTAAGTCTTTAGAAATTTCAAATGTCTGGTTTTGGGGGGAGGGGGAAGAAGGGGATGGTACTAGAAGAATTTCCCTGGAACATCTGCTCCAGTGTAGTGTCAGTCTGAACTGCTTTTCCAAGCTACCTATAGAATTTGATACTTCATCTGCAACATTACTTTAACCCTTTTTTTTGGCAAGAGAGGAGTCCTGATCTGGAATGCAAACCAACACAAATATTCAGGTGTGTCTTGATTCTGAGCACAGGCTGTACCTGAAAGGGATTACGACTCTTGGTTGCTGGCAGCAGCAGCCCTGAGGTTTTACTGCTCTCCTATCAGAATGGAATAATCTATTTGACAGTGAACTTCCCTCCTCTGAATTGCAGAGTGTACCTTTTATCTGGTGTGTACTTAAGAAACGTGCAGTTACAGCCCATACAACCAAATAAAAATGAAACCTCTCTGCTGCAGAATTGATTTTCTTCTCTTTTGCTCCAGCACTTCGTCCTTTCTCCCTCTTTTTCCAGCTAGAACAGAGGCATTGTCCTGATCTCAGCTGGTCCTCTCTGGATTTGCTGAATGCTCTGCCAGAGAGGCACCCATTCATCATGGAGCATCTTCACAGATATCTCCTTGTCTTGAGTTCTGTGCCAGATTCCTTCATGCAGATGAGAACATGCGCTTAATCCCCATTGGACTATGTGTATGCAGCAGTGACCCGATCTTCAGCCATGTGTCTGTTCTTCCTCTGCACCACTCATTCCCCATGCAGTTTTCAGTATCAGTAAAAAGCATGCACCAGACCTATAAACCTCTCAAGATGGGGGGAAAATCAGAAGACACACAAAGGAATCAAGTGGCTTTTAAGGATATTAGTCTCTAAACAAAATTTCACACTGCTTCATTTTTACTGCTTCATGGCTCCTGTCCCTGTAGTTCAGCAGGGGTGAGGTGCTGTGTCCTTCCAGAGGAGATGCCAGTTCTCATGGGGAGTTGCACAGGGAAGGGTGCACTAGATCAGAAGTGCTGTTGCAGCAGTCCCTGGCTGCTGAGACTCTAATAATGTCATTTATACACCCGGAGCTGACTGAGCATCTCAACTAAAACACCCCATCAGTTTATGTAACAAGGCAACACATTCAGGGGTGTCACAGAGCAGAAACAAAACCTCAGCATGCTCCTGGATAACCATAATCAGAGTAGTTATTTAATGGTTCCCAATCTTGCTGGAAAGGTATAACAAGAGGGGTTCCGCAGGGGTCTGTTTTGGGACCGGCTCTGTTCAATATCTTCATCTACGACTTAGATATTGGCATAGAAAGTACACTTATTAAGTTTGCAGATGATACCAAACTGGGAGGGATTGCAACTGCTTTGGAGAATAGGGTCATAATTCAGAATGAACTGGACAAATTGGAGAAATGGTCTGAGGTAAACAGGATGAAGTTTAACAAAGACAAATGCAAAGTGCTCCACTTAGGAAGGAACAGTCAGTTTCACACAACACAATGGGAAGAGACTGTCTAGGAAGGAGTACGGCAAAAAGGGATCTAGGGGTTATAATGGACCACAAGCTAAATCTGAGTCAACAGTATGATGCTGTTGCAAAAAAAGTAAACCTTCTGGGATGCATTAACAGGTATGTTATGAGCAAGACACGAGAAGTTATTCTCCCGCTCTACTCAGCACTGGTCAGGCCTCAACTGGAATATTGTGTCCAGTTCTGGGCACCGCATTTCAAGAAAGATGTGGAGAAATTGGAGAGAGTCCAGAGAAGAGCAACAAGAATGATTAAAGGTCTTGAGAACATGACCTATGAAGGAAGGCTGAAAAATTGGGTTTGTTCAGTTTGGAAAAGAGAAGACTGAGAGGGGACATGATAGCAATTTTCAGGTATCTAAAAGGGTGTCAGGAGGAGGAGGGAGAAAACTTGTTCACCTTTGTGATGTAGTGGGGAGCGGCATAGATTGACCTGGGAATGTCATTTAGTTTTACTGGGACTGTCTGCGTGGGGAGATGGGAGAGCAGGGGATGACTTTAGGTGAGGGACGGTACCTGAGCCAGGAAGAGGGGTGGGGTAAGTCGACACCTTTGCCCGAGAAACTAGACAAAGGGGGAGGGGGAGAGGGAGAGAGCCTGCTGGAGAGTTTTTTTCATTTCAGTTTGGGGCTGGCTGGGAAGAGGCAGGGAACCCCAAGTCTGGGGTCTAAGATCCTTGCCCCCCAGAGGGACCTGGCTGAGGGGTCCTGGTTGTACCTACAAGCCCTGCTTGGGACTGTGTACCTGTCATCTAATAAACCTTGTTTTACTGGCTGGCTGAGAGTCACAGTAAATCGCAGGAAGTAGGGGGTGCGGGGCCCTGACTCCCCCACACTCCGTGACAGCCTTAGCCTCTAAGGATAGAACAAGAAGCAATGGGCTTAAACTGCAGCAAGGGACATTAACTACCCTGGACAGGAACTTTTTCCTAAACACTGGAATAGATTGCCCAGGGAAGTTGTGGAATCTCCATCTCTGGAGATATTTAAGAGTAGGTTAGATAAATGTCTATCCAGGATGGTCTAGACAGTATTTGGTCCTGCCATGAGGGCAGGGGACTGGACTTGATGACCTCTCGAGGTCCCTTCCAGTCCTAGAATCTATGAATCTATCAATAAGTGCTTTGGTGTATACCAAGGAGGGAATTCTAGTGTTGCAAACCTTGGTGACCCTATCTCCTGCCCTCTCAATCTCATACTTTGAGGTTCTCCTCAGGCAGATTGGCCCTTCATTATTTGCTTCATTATTGGCCCATCTAATGGGTAAGGCCTCAAATCATGGGCCTATATGTTGTAAATGGCCCAAAGCCTTGCTGATTGGCAACATCTGCATAAGGGTCAAGTTGACTTGAGCAGCTTTCCCGGTACAGTAGGAATTGGGCATCAGACGTGTATGGGACTTGTCTCATGGTGCAGCCTCTCCTTTCAGCTGGAACGAAGCTGTTTGTGGAGCACACTGGAGACTCTCCAGTCTCTGGTGAGCTTTGAACTCATTTGTTCTTTGTAGCCTGCCCAAGAGCAGGGATGTGCAAATTTTTCTTCTAAACTCTCTGAGGCCATTGAGCTGCTAGCTGCTGGCAGTATGTGACTGTCTGAGGTTAGCTTGTATCCTTCCATGGGGCCCAGACTCTTCTGCTTGCTGAGCCAACAGAATACCCCATTGGCAAGGGGCAGTCAAACCTACACGTCCTGCATTCTTATTGATCACTTTGAGAGAAATAATCAAGTAAGTAAACACCCTGACTCAAGTACCTAAGGCACATTTTTCATTTTATTAGTTTGTCAAACACCCTCTATAAACCAGCAATGCCTAGAATTGTAAACTTTCCACCTGCTGCTAGAGAACATGCTGTTCCAATTTACCCTGCGAGGGGCTGAATCACGATTTGAGCCTCTCCCATCTTTTCTCTGCTTTGTAACTCGAAAGTGAGGAGTTTAGTGGCTCCTTTTTGCCTTTTGTTTCCAGGTTGTAGCTGCTGTTGCAGTTCGCAGAGTGAATAACCGTGCAGGCACCCAGCTAGGAATAAAGGTCTGAGAACATGGCAGATGTTTACTCCTAGACAGGATCTTAGACATGATGGTGCATTTTTGCACCGTCTGGGGACTGGTCCTGCTTTGAGCAGGGGGTTGGATTAGATACCTCCTGAGGTCTGTTCCAACCCTGATATTCTATGATTCAGTGGTTTTCTTTTGTTATTTCTGTTGCTGTAGTGCCCAGAGGCCCCCTTCTGGGCCAGGCCTTAGTGATCTAGAGCAGGAATTGGCAACCTTTGGCCTGCAGCCCACCAGGGTAAGGCCCTGGTGGGCCGAGCTGGTTTGTTTACCTGCCATGTCTGCAGGTTCAGCCGATGGCGGCTCTCACTGGCCAGGGTTCGCCGCTCCAGGCCAATGGGGGCTGCGGGAAGCAGCGCGGGCTGAGGGATGTGCTGGCTGCGGCTTCCCGCAGCCCCCATTGGCCTGGAGCGGTGAACCCTGGCCAGTGAGAGCTGCGATTGGCCAAAACTGTGGTCGCAGCAGGTAAACAAACCGGCCTGGCCCACCAGGGTGCTTACCCTTCTGGGCTGTGTGCCAAAGGCTGCCAATCCCTGAGCTAGAGGTTGCTATATTGGAGGGGACCTGATTCATCAGCTGTTCTGGTGAGGGCTGGATTTGGAACAGACTCTGTCTCCTCTCTCTGCAGCTGGCCTCCCAGGGTTATGTACTCTGCCTTGCCGCTGCATAAGGCTTGGGCCAATAGTGGGGCCAAACGAGATTTTGACACGCTTCTAAATCCACCCTGGATCTGAGCTGGAACAGCTGTTGTGCTCCTATGAAATCGGAGCTGTTGCAAGTGATTGAGGAGGCATTGTCCAGTGGCTAGGACATCAGAGGTGGAATCAGGAGACCTGGGTTTATTCTCAGCTCCCTGTTGTCTTGCTTGGTGCCTTAAGCAAATCGCTTCTCTGTGGCTAGACTAACTCACCTGTAAAATGAGGAGAGCAATGTGTGCCCGCTGCTGCACAGGGCTGTGGGGTCTGTGGCTGAGGAGCTGCTCTGTGCTAGAATGCACTGGCTCAGAACCAGAGGTTTGTTCGTGTACCCAGTTCTCACGCAACGGCCAGATGGGTTGCACAGTGAAGCACGCTCAGGCTTTAGGGAAACTCTTTGAAGGCGGGTGCAGTATAGAGTCATCCTCTGCCTAAGGAAGTAACCCATTTATTGGGTAGGAGGGGAGTGAGGAGTTGAACAGTAAAGGGCTAGGACGGCTCTTGTAAGAACTGGATCTTGCTGTCCTGAGCAGGTTTCCTAACTGCATTTCACCTGCCCTGTCACCAGTTCTGGTTATTTTTACTTGCTCATGGTTTCGCTCTCCACGTACTCAGGCCTAGGCGATCTCTTCCTTACACCACCACCTGCGCAGATAACATAATTGGCTGTCTGGAATAGGCTGGTCTCCATCCGCTGTTAGCTTCTGTCTTCTACAAACACTAACAAACTGAATAAGAAGCACATGAACTGGAAATAGTAGAAGAACTTAAGTGAGAAGCTGGTTCATGTGTGTCCGTTTATTGCACAGGACAGCAGACTCCCCTTTTATTACCCCTAAAAGCATCTGCTGCAGATACTGGGGACCTAAAGTGCCTCAAACCCTCTGGAGTGCTGGGGTAGGTGGGTTCCCTCATTGACTGCCGTGAGCTCATCCCTGCATGGTGAGAGTTCTGGGGTATGGTCCTGGCTGGTGCTGAGTTGGTTCAGCAGTAAGTAGGGAATCTGATCCTTGGAAGTGAGGTGCAGCCTCAGCCCTTTACTCAGTAAAGTGTGGTAGGCAGCTATGCTGTTCCCCTTGTGTATGCAAAGCGAAAATGCCACATTTTCAAGGCAAAAGTTTGACAGAGTGGCTCCATTTACTGACCTAAAGAAGCTTCATTTTGAAATGCTGATTATTTAAAGTATGTAGTGATTAGATGAGATATGCAAATAGAGGAATGCTAGACCAGTATTTGGAAAATTAGTCTACTACTTAATCTAGTTATCTCCTGATTTTAGGACAGTTAGAAGATTCTAACGGATACATCTTAGATCCTGCCCCTTTTTCCTAGACCTGACAAAATGAATGCTGTCTTCGAGTGAGCAACCAGCGTTTTGAGATTAAAATATTGATTAGGTGGCATTAGTGGCAACAAGCAGGTTTTGTATCGTTTGCAAATCTGCTGGTAATATGTGGCACTGATTCTTTCTTTCTTTGTAGAAATCTCTCTAGTGCGCAGAGTATAGGATCAGCCTCTAGCCCATAAATGAAAACACACTATAAAGGGCTGCTGGTAATATCTGCCAAACTCCCCCAGCCGGCTCCTCCTCAGTAGCCCAAGAAACAGTCTTTCACCAATAACTAAAATTATTTGAAGAACCATAAGTATTCCTAGTATAGAAGGAAAGGGTGGGAATGCGGAAGGATAACTGAGAGGCTGTTTTTTCTGTATATTTAATGAATGGGAGGTATAAGGGTTGTTCTCGTAAATAAAAGCTTTCTTTGGTGTAAACAGAACAAATGAAATTACAGGTTGATAGAATAAGAGAATTCGCTTTCACTTCTGTGATGCTGGAAACTGCAGCTATAGGACTGTAGTAAATGTTCATTTATGTAAGGAAAAAGATATTCAAATTCTTAAGAACCTAGTTCATGAGGTTGCTTTGTTTGATGTAGATAGTCTCTGCAGATTTTAGGGCATTTGCTTAAACAAACACATTGTGTGGCTAATTTAGATAACTTTCTTTAACAAAAGGAGGGAAAGGATTCAGGGTGCTGTAAATGGTAAGATCAGGAAAGGATGCTAAAGTGTAGCTCCCATTCATTTTTAGTAAATTTATCCCTGCAATCTGTGAAATGAGAGATTTCCATCTATCAGCTCTCCCCTAGTAATGGTTTAATAGAGGGATGTACTAGAGATTTGGTCTGTAATGTGAATTCTCAGGTATTTAACAAATTGAGATTATAAATACAGTAAAAGGCCTTTAGTGGCATTGATTTTGAAACAAGAAATCTGCCCAAAATTATTATGTAAATTAATCAAATTCAGGGCTGATATGTCTTAATGAGGAAAAAGGTGTCCTCAGTGTTCTGGGCTGTGTTGAGTTGTTACTTGTTATATTCTTCCTCTCTCAGCGAGTGCACTCAGAAAGTTTCTACTTCTTTGAAAACTGTTGTTGGTTTTTACCCGTGTTCCCCATTGTAGGTGCAGGAAATAAAACTTTCCAACTGGTAGAAACTTTTAAAATGTAGACTGCAAGTGGCTCCATCGAAGAAACACTCATGGGGAGAGAGCCGTTCCCCAGCTGTGGAAAGAAAGCCATGCACTTTTCCCTTAGAATCCCATCCTGTAATCAGTTCTGAGGGGGGCGATGCTTGCACTGAACCCCGGGCTGTGTGTGGGGACACATCTGCCCAGCTAGAGCTCATGGCAGCCTTGGGACTTTAGAGAATGAGTCACTTATCCCTAATTTATCCTACTTACAATAATTCACACCATCCTGTTTCATATTGAAAGGAAAACCAATTCAATTTCTGCTCTCAGGAGCTGTGCCCTCAGCTAATGACAAAGCTGTCCTTGGGCTCCCCCTGCCTGGGGCAGAATGGCAGACATGCAGTGGTCTTTGTGACTTGGCTGTCCTGGGTTACAATGTGGTGCCGACGGCCTAATGCTTTATCCAAAATGGTTAATGTGAATGGGAGGAGGAGACAGGCCTGTGCAGAATGCAGCTCCTTACCATTGTGTGTATTAGCGATATGGAGCGATCTTCAGAGCGCGCAAGGCTTAGTTCTTTAAACATCACTGGAAGTATTCAGAATTCCAAACCAAGGGCTTCTTATAATAAAATTCCAGTGCAAAGCCCTGGGTGTAATATGGGGACCCACAAATGGCAGGGCACTGCAGCCACCAGGGCCTGCAGCACTAGTAACCGATTGTGTGATTGTTAGGGTGTGTCTCGCTAGAATTTTGTTACCTCAGTAGTGCTGCTGGGTGTGAGGACGATCACTTCTGTGGCTGTGTGAAGGAGGAATGGAGAGTCTTCAGCTAGCCTGAGACTTGAGAATTTTGTGTCCAATTAATAGCACTGCACTTTGATAGCAGCTTTCAGCTGTGGATTTCAACATGAAGCCTCACCACCCCTCTGATATGTGAAAATGTACTAGCCCCATTTTACAGGTAAGGGGCTGGGAGCGAACTCATCCATGGCCACACAGCCAGGAACTGCTGAGCTGGGGATAATCTCCAGGGCTCTCATGACTTGACCATACAATCTTGTTTCTTCCTGAAGTTCTGAAAACTACTTCTGTAAACTAGAGCTGCAGCATGGTTGAGAGGCAGTGGGACAGCAGCCTTGGCATGGAGCTGCTCCCTTCTCGCAAAGACATGGTTCATATCAGCCATAAGACCAAGGTCTTACGCTCACCTACCAAGTGCCCTATGGAGATTTTACTATATTACAGCAACCCTGCTCCCCGAGGCAGTCTGCAAAATGGAATCGCAGGGCTAGTGTTGCGGTAGCAGAGCTGGCTGCCTAGGGAAGCTGCCCAAAGCTGCACCTGACCTAGTCCTATCCTGTACTAGCAGTGTCTCTTTTTTCAGAAAGACTAAATGTCACCTGCTGTGCCACCAGGAAACTCAGCAATGATAGCTGATGGCTTTTGCCAAGAATGATACTGTTAGGTGACCTGCCACTCCACCCATGGTAGGCGTGCTTGTATCTTTATTGGAATCTGAACTGTTTACTTCTAACATATATTAACAAATGTGCCCATCTGCAGGAAACTAATTACAAAAAATCAGAGCAGTGAGCATAGGAGTGCAAACAAAAAGCATACGGGCTCCAGCAAGCAGCCAACACAACTTGTATCTGGAGTAGTCACTGTTTATACTGCTGGTTACTTGGAGGCAGAAATATTGAGAGTTGAGAAGACCTTAGAAAAAGATAAAAAGGGAGGGTCACTTCAGTTTTGTTACTTGCAGGCTAGCTGTACAGAAACAGACGAGTGTAGAACAAGCTCTAGTTGGTACTTTTCAGTTTCTAAAGCTCTACCCCGTAGAGCAAAGCCCCTGTCATGTCACGGACGTCCCAGTCTCTTCCTACGGCAAGCCAGCCTTAGTCTTTCCTTTGTGACTTTCCTCCCATATAATAAATTTCCTGTTGTCATTGCGATAGCCTTTATTCTGGTATCATACTCGTATACCTAGTAGCATGATTCGTTTATCACAGTCATTCCATGAGAAGCTATTGATCACAGAAACAGCATGCAAATAAGCACTTTCTAGATACAAGTGTGCGTGGGGGAGGAACTTGCTGAAAAAAATCAGTAGTGTGTCTTAGATTGGAATAGATTGCAGTATTGAATTATGCAGGTTATACAGTAAAGTCAATGCCCCCCCCCATGCTTTATGGGTGGAATTTCTTTAAAATGAGCTTTGTGGCCTTTTTAGCCCCTGCAGCTCTCCTAATGAGCAGAGCATGGTGCCAAGTCAGTTACAAGGGTCAGGTGGCCAAGTGCAGTGCAATATTCTGTGCTTCTTAACTGGCCTCTACATCGCTGTCCGAGTCAATGTCAGCCTGTGGGTCTACACGCAGGGAGTCATACTTAGGGGGTGGGGTGCCTGGCTCTGGTGGGAGTGCTCCAGGGGGAGGAACTTCATCACGGGGGGTGATGTTGGTGTCCTCATGTTGGAACCCAAGATTGGTATGCGCCTCCACCAGCTCTGACACAGTCGGAGGTGTGTCTGGGTACTGGGCCCAGGCTCGTTTCTGCTTCAGGCCTTTGCACCAGCTGATGACGTTAATTATGGTGATCCACAGAAAGTCAATGATGATTTCTCCAAATTCAATGAGGCACAGCACTGAGCCCCCCATCCAGAACCCAAACTGGCCGCCCAAGCTTGACAGGAGCCACACAATCTGAAATAGGAAAACAAGGTCAGGACCCACCTACCACCGGCCCCAAGAGAGAGAGAGTGAGTGGGGGGGGGTGAAGTTTAACTAGGTGACTAGCCACACCTAGATCACACCTGCAACATTTAGCTCAGGCCCTCATGTTGCAGGCACAGAGGTGTGTGAAGGCAGCTGCACCCCCAAAGGAGATTTCACAGTGCTCCTAAGCATCACTTCCCCCGCCCCAACCAAACATAAAGGAGGAGGTGGGTCAGCAACAGGGATGAAGAAGGGATTGTGAACCAGCCTCTAGAGAGTAGTACGACCAGGAGTTCAGTCCCACACAGCAGCTACATTGAGCAGCACCGCAGGTGAATTTACC
This sequence comes from Gopherus evgoodei, assembly GCF_007399415.2. Classification (NCBI taxonomy): domain Eukaryota; kingdom Metazoa; phylum Chordata; order Testudines; family Testudinidae; genus Gopherus; species Gopherus evgoodei. The sequence continues at coordinate 84,525,315 of NC_044331.1, forward strand.
ACCCAGTCCAGGTGACGGAGACACCTCTGAATACTTCAGATTAATCTCTGGGGAGCTCGGAGACTGAGACTGGCAGAGTCATTTCAGTGGGAACTCTGCAGGTATTTGGCTTCTGGAAAAGGCTACGGAAATATGCTGTGGCACGTGTGTTAGAAGCAGGAGCCTGATACTGCACTTACGGTTGTAGCCGCAGATTCCGAGATGGTTCTGTAGTTATACTCTTGGAAGTAAATATTTAGCTTGATGATCCCATTTCTGTAGGACACAAGAATTAATTCAGACTAAATTCTAGCCCTGTGCATTTACTCAATTGTAGTTCCAGCTGGACTCTGGTGCTCCCTGGGAGGGGCTGGGCTTGCATTTGGGATCAAGCTTCCCAAAGCAGCACTGGGGGTGACATTTGTAATACTCTTTCTGTTAAACATACAGTCTGGCATGTAGAGGAGGTAGAAATGGTGAGACTGGTTGCTGGGGGAGAGATCTTGTTCTCAGGCACCTTATAAATTGAATCCCTTAATGGGTCAAAGGTGCATTAAAAACAGAGCAGCCTAGTGACTGTATTGGAAGTGCTTTGAGACTCTTGGGGGAACTTGCCAGAAGCAAATTTCTGGGAGCTGATTAGCAACCTTTGCTCTGATTGACATATCCGAACAACCCGTTGACTGTTCTGGAAGCGGCCAAGGGATGGGCATAAACTGTGTGCTAGGGAGGCATTTGGTTTTGCCCGTGTTAGCATTTTCTGGTGGTTTTTAGAGCTGTTCCTGAGAAAGTTCTGGAGCTTAGTTCTGTAGCCATTTGACACCATTTTAAAAGAGACGTGGTAAAGTTATGCTTCTAAATCCCTATTTAAGCGCCTAAATAGGAGCCTGCTTTTCAGAGAGGCCAAGCAGCCCCTCTCCCATTGAAGCCAACGTGGGCTCTCGCCACTTCCAGAACTGCCTAACATTGAAGTAAGAAAATTTTGGCCATCATCTTTACTTATTCGTTTCTGCCAAGTCTCTGTCATGGCAGCACTTCCTGTTTGCTTCTGCCTCAGTCTCTCAAATCTATTTTATGACTCACATTATTATGGAGTTAGGCTAACTCCAGTGAATGCCTTGTTAATGTTCCTCTGCTGTTTGCCACAGAACGTGGATTCTTGCACATCACCAAACCTGGTGCTAGCTGGTCTTACTTTCATGCTCCGCCAAGCATTATTATTGTGCTACTTCTGTCCATTTTTGCCAGACCTTTTATGGCCAGCCAGCCTCGCATTCATTCTCTAATCAGCACAGAACCTGCAACTTTATCTGTAATCATCCATTGGGCAAATGGACTTCAGTTGCAGAGAACTTCCTTGTCCTGCCTCAGTTTAAAACACTGAAGTCTGCAAATAACCCCAGGCTAACAGCTCCTAATACTGGGACCCCACAGGGGAAGAGTTAGGGTCACAGGTCTGCTCCAGGCGGTTGCCTCTAGTCCACTTCCCACTCAGAACCTAATCACATGATCTCGTTCTGCACAATGGCATGATTTCATGTCCATTGTAATTTTCTCTGATCTGTTTTTACTCACCTGTCCAGAGTCACATTTGTTGACAGATCTCTTTCATAGGACAAAATATGGAAAATCCAGTCCTAGGAAATGAAAATCGATTCATAACTGAAAAGGGAAATATTCTCTCTGGGCCGCATGTGCTCTGGGGGAGGTAAAATACACCTCCAAGGTCCACAAATCGTACACAGAAAGCTGGAACCTTGGCACTTGCCCATGCTAAATAACCATTGATGTTACACTACATAAAGGAATTTGTGATTCAGTCAATAGCAATTGCAGATACTTGACTTTCCTCCAGGCCATAGAACCAGGGGCCACGGAAGCAAATCAACAAGAAAATTCCTGCTGAAATGGTAAGAGGAGTAATTGTGCAGAGATTCCAATTTTCTATCAGTCCATGTTACCGGCCCTGAAATTTTAGCTTCACTATTCTCAGCTGATTATGAGAGAATGTGGTAAGGTGATTTAGGGAGAGTTTGGGAAGATGAGATCAGACTGGAAGCAGAGTCAAATTTCCATCACTGGAAGGATTTGGGGTCTGAACTCAAGTAAATGAAACCTTTCAAAGGGCCAGTTTAAGTGAGTTGCCTATTATGGGATAGAGAGTGGCAGTGTTAGCAAGTGGGGCAGTAGATGAGAACTGTCTAGAGCAGGAGTAGGCAACCTGTGGCACGCATGCCAAAGGCAGCACGTGAGCTGATTTTCAGTGGCACTCACACTGCCTGGGTCCTGACCATTGGCCCGGGGGGCTCTGCATTGTAATTTAATTTTAAATGAAGCTTCTTAAACATTTTTAAAATCTTATTTACTTTACTTTACATACAACAATCGTTTAGTTATATAATATAGACTCATAGAAAGAGACCTTCTAAAAACATTAAAATATATTACTGGCACGCGAAACCTTAAATCAGAGTGAATAAATGAAAACTTCTGAAAGGTTGCTGACCCCTGGTCTAGAGTTTGAACAGGTGGGGACTTAGGCCAGGAGAAGCATATCCCTTCACAGAAACCTCAACTAAAACTTGATAGCCAGTGGGGATGAGTGACAAGTTAACCTCAAATAAAACTAGAGCTCTAAAAATACATGGAGGATAATCTGCATCAGTGTTAGAGAAGAGCATTTAAAGAGAAAATAAAGCCCAAGTACAGTAGAAGGAGAAACAATAGAAGAATCTTTAAGTATATTGGAAGTCAGCAAAATTAGAGAACAGGAGGCAAGAGTGTTCTGAAGATTAGAGCTGAGTAAATATAAAAACTATTCCATGTACTATTAGAAAGATGTCATAGAACCTGTATCTGTTCTGAATAATCACTTTTATTACTCAGATGTTCTACCTAGAAAAATGGGGAAAAGTGACTACACGCATAACGTATTCAACAAATATTATCTTCACAGCTCTAATAGATCTGCTGTCAGTTTAGCTCCTGCTTTTTTAGTCTCCAGGTAATTGCCTGGTTGCCCGGAGCGCTGTTCATTGTTGCAACATCGACTCTGTACTGTGCTGATCCAGAGTGAGCTGACATAGTTAGTGGCTTTTACCAGTGATGACACCAAGGCAACTGTCGGTTCTGCAGAAGCATTTACCAACTATGGAATGAGTCCCTGAGTCATTCTCTCAGGTTTGCATAATTGTTTTAACCTGTTCTTAGATAAGCAGCAGCTATTAACATGGGTTTGTACCAGAGGAGGTGACACCACTTCTTCCATTACCTTCTGCTGCTCTCAGAAACCTGCTGGATCCCTGCTAAATCCTGTTCACATTTAAAACTCCCTGTAAGTCAGCCGTGACTAATGAAGTAGGGAAGTTGACAGCAGCTGAGAGCGAGAGATACTTTTAAATACTTTAAAACTTACTTTGATCAAAGGTCTCTATTAACGAGAACAGACCTGGGTCTTGAATGTACACAAAGTAGCGCAGACTAGAGGATATTACACTCATCTAAAATCTTGTCGAAAATCTTGTATGATGATGATGTATTAAACATATAGAATGTGGTCATACAATTAAAGACTTGTCACGTATATGGAAAGCCCTGCACGGATACAAAATTGGTATCTGCATCCGATCTGCAATCTGCAAACAGTCCGCGGATATAAAGCCGCTATCCGCAGATTTGCAGATCTACATGTATACATAAAGAGGCAGAGTTAAGCCTTTGTGTGCAACCTTATTTTTGACATTTCTTGATCTTTGGGTGCTTAACTATGAAACCTGAACATTTATTTAATGAATATATTTATGGAATGTTGTACTTTCACACTGGCTATTCCGTGAGATCTTATCACATTTTTCCACTTCAGACAACTCTTTCATCTAGTACAAAGGTGGATAGTTTTTGTTGTTCTCTGCTATTGAGAGAGGGTGAAATCCAATAGGTTCCATGTTGCTTCTCTAGTAGCTTCCAGCTGTTCTTGGGTAAGTGAACTATGCAGATCATAGTGAGGTGCGTAAGCTAGACAGGAAGTTTATGGTGAAATGGCAAGGCCAAGCCCAAACACAGTAGCCTTCCGGTACGGCTGGGAAACCTGGACCATGTTCCTATTGTATAGCTTTAGCTGGGCAGCTCTGTCCGTGGTGCAGTGAGCTACAGAGGGGAGTGCAGTACTGATTGGAAAGAGGTGGCCATTGTTCTCACTGTAGTTAAAGAACATCTAAAATAATGAAGGGCCGGATTCTCCTCTCACTGACACCAATTTTACATGGTTCTAACTAACTATCAACTATTCCTGATTTTCACCTATGTGAAAGAACTGAGGCCTTATCTGCTTTTTATAACCAGATACAATATTCCTGGCTCCAATTCTGTTAAAGAAAAAGCTCTCCCTCCCTGTTCGTATTTCACATCCTGGAGAGTCTCTTCTCTGCTGAGTGCTGACAAAGTGTCGATTAGCAAACAGAGGGAGGTTGCCTAGCTGAATATGTTAACTTCAAACACGGAGGGATTCACTTGGGTAAGAACATTTCATTATCAATCTATATTAAAGTTAGAACTTGGCTTTACCTCGGAAGCCTCAGACGGCCAGTCTGCCATCGATATGGTCATCTTGTACTGAGTGTCACTGGAAAGAAGACACAAGACCATTAATACACAGAATTTCTCACTTCCCTTAAATCACCAGAACTTGAGTTTGATTTCAAACCCCCCAAAAAGGATTTTAGATTTTAAGATGATCAGTGTTCACTAAGCGATGAAACGCAGGATTCCCGCCACCTTGAAAGCTGCCAAAGAGAGTTCACATACTTACTTGCACGTTTCCTTACAAGAGTCAATACAAAACTGCCTGTGTCTTATACTTGATCTCAGTGAAGAATAGCAATATGCTGTTTGGTGAAAACAAAAAGCAAACAAGCCTTTCAGATGAGAACTTTGCTGCTACACAAATTTGCATCCCCTTTAAGCTTCTGGCTTTGTTGGAAAGCCATATAAGCAAAACCAGTTCAACTCTTAGACGATGTAACTTTTTGCAGATTGATTCTGCAGCACTGTGCTACGTAAGATGGATCTTCATCACCCCAGTAGGTATCATGGGCTGCCACTTGAAACAGAACCTCATTGAATATACTAATGCACCTTGTTTTACTACAGTCCCTTTTCTGTGAATGTCTGTCACAAGAGACCTGCAGCATTCGGAAACATTCAGAGCAGACACAGTTATGCTGAGGATTGCATCAGCTCTGTGCCACCTTGTACTGAAGGAGGGAAAACTTATCTGGGGATCTGTATCAAACCCATGGAGAAGTGCTGACCTTCCGGGCTAGGAGACCTGAAATGCTGAAGCTGGTGGTTTCTGTTCACTCCATAGACTGGAGTAGAAAACCCTGTCATCCCACGTGGTGTTGGTGTTACCAGCTGGCCACCTCTGTGTGAGCAGCCTTCAGCTAAGCTGCTATGGAAGCTGAGGTTTCTTAATCTGATGCCAGAGCTAAGAACTCTGCCTCCCTCCTCACTATCCACCTGGTTAGCAAACAGAGTCACTGCTGAACTCATACAAGCAAAGCTTTTAATTCAGTTACTTAACATGCTCCTGACCAGGGGCGGCTCCAGGCTACAGCGTGCCAAGCGCATGCTTGGGGTGGCACGCCGCGGGGGGGCGCTCTGCTGGTTGCTGGGAGGGCGGCAGGCAACTCCGGTGGACCTGCCGCAGACACGAATGCCTGTGGGAGGTCCCCTGGAGCCGCGGGACTGGCAAGCGGCAGAGTGCCCCATGCGGCGTGCCGCCGTGCTTGGGGCGGCGAAATTGCTAGAGCCGGCCCTGCTCCTGACAGAGCCCTGTGCGTTTCCGATCCCTTCCCTGATGCATTATGGGGCCTCGTTACTTCATGTTCTTACCCCAATCTGGATCATCTTCATTGTTGCAATAATTTACCCCTTCAGGTAAAGGAAACAGATAGTGAGCACATCCACAATTTTCAAACATCTGAGCTTGGAAACAGGAGCGCAGACAAGCCTGCAAAGAGGGGACAAGGAGCCATTTAGAACTGGGACATGCTCTCACACTGATCAATGCATCAAAGAGTGCAGACACCGCTCCCAGATGCCTTCCTACCAGGCTCCCAAAGGGCCTATTTTTCCTGCAATGAATGGAAGATTTTGGAGACTCATGTTAGGAAAAGCTAATTTAACTCAGGGAGCCAGTTTTGCTGGTTTAACAAGATGAACTGCACTGTGTGACTTGAGGCTGATGGTTCTTACAGGTGGAGTGATAAGCGTGATACAAGGGATTTTTGTCTTTAAACTGCAGGTGTACAAATCAGAATGCACTGGCAGACGTTGGAACTGTTTGGTTTACAATTCCCAACTGTTAAATCTTTGCTTTAGAACTTCAGCTTTGCACTTTTACTGCTTTGATATCTAGTGATCTCAAAGCTCTTTACCCTGGTGAGTAAATGGTAGTAACCCCATTTAACAGGTGGAATAATTGAGTCTCAGAGAGCTTAAGCACCTTGCCTCTAGTCACAAAAAAAACTGATTATTTAGGATTGCTGGGGAGTTATGTGGGGTTTCCAAACTCAAATAAAAAGTTAAACTAAACCTATGGACCTTGACATTGTTTCTTGGCCTCATATGGCATATTCTTATTTTCCTTTGATTTATGAACGTACATGGATAATATTCCTGACTAGGCGCTGGACTCCATTTTTCAAAATCCTTTTAACTTCTATTAAAATGTGAACAATTTAAAAGTTCTTATTACAGAGAGCAGCTCTCAGAAACCTGAATTTTCTTCCCTACCCATCCACATCCTTCCCTTGAGACAGTCATGGCTGTAGCTTACCCTATGATCGAGGGCTGCAATGTTCTGATTAGCTTTTCAGTCTCAGCCCATTGTGAAGCAGAATGATGCCCATAAGACATTGGACTGGGATAACTGATGAAGGAGCGAGAGAAGAAAGTGGAGACTAAGAAAAGAGAAAAATCCAACAGCTCCAGCTGAATGAAGGGTCATATCTCCCATGCAATAGGAAATGGCTGAGGACTTTACTAGAAATTAGTCATAGAGCAATAAAAAAGGTCCCTTTTGATGACAGGTCTTTAAACGTCCCTTGGGAGATGTGCATTACAGGTGGACTGAGGCAAAATTTAGAAACCTTTATGCTAAGTATTATTTATTAAGTATTGATGGTGTCATTTAAAGTATCTGCTTAGTTAAACATTGAATACATATTTTAAAATGAATGTCAAGGGGTTTAATTAAAACATTTATGTGAAGTTAGAAATGTGAAATGCCGCCTCCTCCATCTAGCCCATGGCCCTGCTTAGGATGGGTGTGTTAGTCGCCAGTCCAGCTGCAAGTGCCTCAAGCAAAAGGCCTTCTGCTGTTTTCCATAGAAAGCTGTTCCACAGCAGGCTGCCCTTTATCACTATTAGGAAATATCCCACAGTTCTCTTGTATCCCACTATGCCTCCTTACAGCCTCTTGGGAATGTTAGCCTTTGTTTCTATGAAAAACACAATATAAAGGCTAAGCAAACAGTCCCAGTTTCTCTCCCTTCTTTGATTCTGAAGCACAAGAAAGGCCTGGGGCGAATCTGCATTTCCATATAGTGAAAGCCAAACCTCTACTTTCAATCTCAAATCTCAAAAGAATTTATTTCACTTAAGGAAAACAAGATAATGAAAGAACAAAAGTGAAGCCTCCATGAGAGAGTCACGTTTTGTGTTTAGTTCCTGTCAGAGGCATCTGCAGAAGGCAGTGTTCTTAGCCGTTTAAAGTTGTAGCACACTTAAGTCAAAAGATAACATTTATACAGCAACGTAGAGCAGAGATACCTTTAACCTCTCAATATCTATAAAACAGCAGTAATCCTGCTGTTTCTCGAAATATTTTCCCATTCAGAATTGTGGTAGGGGTTTATGTTGCAATCCACCCAAGACTGTAGTAGTTATTCTAGCCTGACTACCCTCCAATATTCTAGCCGAAATAGCATGTGAAGTATCCACTGATTGTTCAATAATCTCTTCTGAGTTCAAAGCACATCCCTGGTGCACAGGCCTAAGGATTACATTACAACTCCACGCCCATTGGCTAGTTAACTCACTGTTCTATAATAAAAGGATTTCAGTCAATCATCAGACACACAAAAATCAATTATCCTCTCAAGACCAACAATGAAATTCTTTCCTTATTGACACTATGTAAATATCACAGTGCTCCTTAACAGGAGACCTGCAAAAGCAAACATTGGTTTGTGCCTTTTGGTGCTTTATAATGACAAAAGGTCAGTAAAGTGTGGGATTAACAAGCTATATATTGTCCTATGCACAGCTCCACCAGGAGGGGTGTCCCCTAATGAAGTCTGACTTTGGGATTACTGAAAGATAAGCCCCTTTCACTCTCTCTGTAGATAAGGCACAAGGATGTTCAGTTCCTTGAAAGAATCATCGGTTTTCCTATTGGCAGTAGGAGCCTCCAGCAAGGACGCCTCCGTTCCTCCCCCTCCCCTCCAACAGCTACATTTCATGGGAGAGGTCTGATTTCACGATCTGTGACCTGCTTTTCACAGCTGTGAATCTGGTAGGGCCCAATTCCTATGGTAGCTGTAGAGATAATTTATAGCTACAGAGATTCTGGGCCATTTCTGCCCAGCTTTTGTTCGGCCCTGATAGAGTCGTGCCCAGTGCTGCAGGCCGTGGACACCCAGTGGCCTTCGAGGAGGGTGTATGGCAGACGCAGCGTTTAGGCCGGAACAGGAAGGGACACTTTGAACACTGTGGCTGGAGCCACCCTATTGCTGCCTTTGCTCTGATTTCAGGGTGGACGGGGGCCTCCCGCAGTGGGGACTCTACTCTGGGACACTCAGCCCCGAGACAGAAACTGGGCAGTACTGTACCGACAAAGCTTACAAGCGCTGCCCGGCTGGACCCTGCTCTTCACCAGCACCAGTGTCCTGAGTTTGTGCTCTGATGTTTTGCAAGGACACTTGTCCCCTAGGGCTCCCAGCCTTCCTAAGGCCCTAGGACCTCCTGCGAACAAACAAAAAAAGCGCTCTGGTACTTTCACCACATTCATTTTGGTTTTGTTCTGGCCAACAAGTTCTCACTGGGTGAGAACGTCTCACGTGGAGTCCTTGTCCCTCTTGGTATTTCTCTCGTTTACAGGCCCTAAAGGCCCTGTGCTTTATCCATTGTTGAGTTTTCCCATTACTTTACTGCTAATGCACTTATTTTGATACATCACATTTTGTTGAACCCTGCAATTTATCTGGGAACTTCTGCCATTTCCCCTTTACGGTCTGACCCCTTCATCCATTCAAGTTCACCCAACACTTTGCGTGTTTTTCTAAAATACACTCTACTGGAAATCAGTTTATGTTGTGTACTCCTTTTCTGTTCTCTCCAACCCTCTTAACAGCTTTTATCTGGCAGAGACAGACATGCAAGCCTTTGGATGCTTGTCTGAAAGTAAATAAATGGGAGGAAAATTGGGAGGGATCCAATGAAAATGTACAAGTATCAGAGGGGTAGCCATGTTAGTCTGGATCTGTAAAAAGCTGACAAAACAGAGTCCTGTGGAACCTTATAGACTAACAGATGTATTGGAGCATAATGTATTTGAGGATGCACAGATATTCTAGACTCATGTATAATAATCATCCATGTCACCTGAGCTCCCACAGTCTCTTCCAGGGACCAAAAGCACAACAGAAACATTTTGCTTTTTCAGTTTATAAATTTCTGCTTTGCTTGTGAATTGCATTGATTGGAATTCTGTGCAACCATAAGGAATGTTGCACGCGAAACTTGCTAGGCTACCACTTTGCAGAAAGCTACAGAAAAGCAAAAAAATAAAGCTTCCGACTGGATAAAGTGAAAAGAACCACTTCTAGCATGTCTTCACTCTGCTCAGCAATCTGTGTAGTAAGATTGAGTGACAGAGAATTACACTGAACTGGATTCTCTGTCTGAGCAATTTAAAAATTGCTAGTGGCTTAATATGACTTTGAATAGATAAATTGTTAGATTTTGATCCTGCAAACATGCACATGAGTTTTCCAACTGACCTCAGTAAGAACATTCATATGTATGAAGTTATGGACATGCATAAGTGTTTGCAAGATTAGGGCTCTCATTTGTGTTTTAAAATGTGTTTCTTGTGCTTAGTTCATGCTTAATGGTTATTTTAGAGATTCTGATCTCTTATGTTTAACTTTTTTATTCTCTAGAATCGTTCATATAAATTAAGAATTTAAATTGATTAAAATGTTTTTTAAAAATTGTTTTAATGAATAATGTCCTTTACCTGTATGGAGTAGGAGATGTTATACTCGTTATAAAGATTTTTTACAGGGACATCTGACCCATTCATAGTGCAGTCGCTGTAGGGATAACCCATCCGCTCAAGTTCATCCTGAAAGAAAACCAAACCCACCAAATATTTGTACGTTGTAGTCATAGTTCCTTTCTGTCACATGTTTGTTTGGTGCAAGACCCTTTCAGACTCACACATCCTGCAATTTCCCCGATCTTTGCAGTGCTGGAGAGGCTATAATATCCACAGGTTACAATAGTCAAGGAACATCATCTTTAGGAAATATATGGAGCTGAATTGGAATTCTTTGGTGCTCAGGAGGAGCCTGGGGCTTCCTGGATTACACCCCGAGGACCTCCTCAGAGCCCGCTGCTCTGTGACCCCATCTGATTGTCTCTTGGGGAGGATTAATGGCAGATCCATGGGTTCCACCCTGTCCCAAACCCCAGGTTCTAGGTTCCAGTGACAACTGCATTATTGCCCACAGATGGGAAGGGGAGGATTGAATGAAAAGCTGAGATCTATGATGAGGGGGTTGTCTTAGCCACAGTCAGTGCATGGCAAAGGCTGACAGAGGCACAGCCAGCAAGACCAGTACCTTATTCCCAGTACCTTATTCATTGACCGTACAGAAAGAAACATGACACCTGCTGTCTGTATAATTCTAGGAAGACTACGATGATAATGACAATGTTACAAAGCTCTTAAGACTAATGACAGGGTCAGTCAGCGCATGTAACATTCTGGTAACTGCACCTTAGTGAGAAGCAGGGGGCAAGGAAGAGCTGTCCTGCCCCAGAGACACCATCCAGTTACCTTAGCTGCACTGTTAAATGTAACTGGACTCGCTTAGCCCTGCAGCTGCTGACACATGGAGGGAAGAGGCAACAATTACCTAAGCTGCGGCTTTTGGCTTCGATAAAGCAGTTTTCCGGATAAGTTGCATTCAATCTTTCATAAACAATGTTCCAAGCCGTAGCTAGTAGATAACTTGACTCTTTTGGATTGAGCCAGTTCAGCCAAGACTGAAAACAAACTTGGCTGCTGTCCCATCAGATACCAGGAGTATTGTTCTCCGATGGTTTGTTCTGATGAAATGTCACACATACCACTAATACGCCGATAGAGGTTTCTGTCCCAGACATGGCATAGATGCCCTGGTCTTTAAGAAACGGGAAACTCTTCTGCTCATGCAGCATAAGCCTGGCCCCAGCAGTAGATGTGAGGTAGGGAATGTAGTCTTGTTGGCTGATGTCCAGAATTAACTTCAGCCCTGTGGGCACCAAACACAATATTCAAAAACCCAAACTATGAAGTGCAGCATTTATATATAAACATGACTGTTTAGGAGAACTCTCTTACTATGCAGGGAAACCCCTCTCTGCTGAGAGAGGAGAACAGACCCTTCATCCTTAGACTGACCATTGTTACACTTGTTAATGCTTTGGCTGAGTGCAAGAGCCTTTTTCAATGTGTGGGAAGGAAACACCTGATTCTGTGGGTGTTTTCCCAAGTATTCAACTGAGATGCACTTTTCTTAAAGTCATCCCATTATTCCATGTTCTATCTTTTGCCATTCCATATGTAATCCATATCCCTCTGTGGGGTTTACCCCCTTTCTAATCCTGGCAGTCAGTTATCATTTCCCTGTGCCCCCAAGAACTCATTCATACGAACATAATGGCCATATGTGATCAGACCAATGGTCCATCTAGTCCAGTATCCTGTCTGATGACACTGGCCAATGCCAGGTGCCCCAGAGGGAATGAACAGAACAGACAGTCGTCAAGTGATTCCATCCCGTCATGGCCCTAGATGATACCATTAATTGGCTTCTTCATAACCTGTAACAGAACTTGTTTGCTGCAGATGAAACCTTTCCCAGCCCTCCTGTTTCCTTTGTTCCTTGGGGTTTTAGTACTTACCAAACTCTGCTCCCGGGTTGGAAGAAATCAGGGCTTCCTCATCCATTCCCCAGTTAAAGATGTAGCAGTTGCCATGGTCAGGATGATAGATCTGGGTGAAATTTCTGTAAGAATCATGCACAATAAGGTGTGACCCTCTACGGTGGTAAAAGAATAGAACTAATTGATCACGTTTTGATATCCTGTAGTTATGCCAGAGATGCACAGTTAGCTAGTTTACTTGCTGTACACACAAATACAAGAGTTTCTTTTGGGATGTGATGCTCAGTTTTTAAGTGGCATAGTTTCAGCCAAATTGCTCCACTGAAAAATAGCAGCAGCAGCAGCTCTTTGTGGGACTTCAGAAGAACTTGAAGTTTTTGGTTTTTTTTCATTAATTTTAATGGCAAGATTTCATTTTTTCCAATTGAATTTGACAGTGTCGCAGACTCATTGTCCCATAGAAATCCCTCCTATGTCTGAGACAAGCATGGTGCTGGCTGGCAAAGGGAGCAATGCCCTAGGTGCTAGATCAGAGCTGCAGGTAGGTGGAGGTGCAGTGTCTTTAATGGTGTGAATTCTTTCAGTGCTCCTCACGTACAGGACCCTAAAGTGCTGTGAGGAGGCTTAAATGGTGTCATTGATATGTTATACTTAGCCAAAAACCCAAAGAGAATTTAGCCCAGGGGTCGGCACATTTCAGAAGTGCTGGGCTGAGTCTTCATTTATTCACTGTAATTTAAGGTTCCGGGTGCCAGTAATACATTTTAATGTTTTTAGAAGGTCTCTTTCTATAAGTCTATAATAGATAACTAAACTATTGTTGTATGTAAAGTAAATAAGGTTTTTTAAATGTTTAAGAAACTTCATTTAAAATTAAATTAAAATGCAGAGCCTCTCAGACCAGTGGCCAGGACCCGGGCTGTGTGAGTGTCACTGAAAATCAGCTCAGGTGCCGCCTTTGGCACCCGTGCCATAGGTTGCCTACCCCTGACTTAGACTATGGTATTCAAGGGCCTTGTCAATACAGTATTTTCCAGTATCAGTGAAGGCAGATTGGGAGAAGGGGATGTCACACATTTAAACACAGAACCAAAATGCAGGTGTTTCTTCTGGGAAGGGAACAAACTGCACTGGAGATGCTGTGACTTGAGCCTCACTTGTGCCTAAGGTGCATCCAGTACCTCTAGAAGCACAGCCATTATGAGCCCACAGCATGGGGCTAGCCAGGGCGCATCTCCTCTGGGCAGGTTAGTGCCACTGGCTGTGCTTGCATCAGGGGAGCACCAGCTCTGACCTTGCAAAGAGAGAGGGCAAAGCCTTCTTGTAGCACTACCCCCCTTGCTCACCTGGGCAGGGTATAGACACAGTCTTGCCCACAGAGCTGGCATCTCAGAGGTACGTGCTGTACCATGATGGAAAGGAGCCTGCCTGTGATTTTCTATTGAATACTACAGTGTGACATAAGTGTGACACACCCAAATAAGTGCCTGGCTTAGGGCTGTGATAACTGACTTGCCCCTAGGGCTGTGATAACTGACTTGCCCAGTTTGGATAAATACCCAACTGTTTGTTTATTGGTAATTCTTGTAATGTCCTGTACAGAGCAGTACTGTGGGAAGGGCTCGTTACAGCCTAGGCTGGAATCATACTCCGTTCTGCAGATACAAAGGGTTTGTCAGTCACAAGGCGTGATGAGGGAAGAAGTGTATTATCCAGCAACCTGTTAGGAAAACATGTGTAACCAAGAGCTTGCCTTTGCTTGAGACCAGTACACCAGGCCACGTGCTGTGCTCTAGGGTTAGTTATTCAGACAAACTCTCCCAGGAGCCAGTTGGGCTCCGAAGGTGCTAGGTGCCTCTGAAAGTCAGGTCACTTATTTATGTGCTCGGCTTTAGGGTGTGAAGTTTAAAGATTGGCCTTAGTTCCTTGTCCGTGGTCATGAGGAGTCAGTGACAGAGCTGGGACAGGGACTCTTCTTATCCCCTGTCCTGTGCGCATATCACCAGACACACCAGTAGCGGGTCAGAGAGAAGGGATGACTGGACGATTAAAAGTTGCTGAGCTGAGCAGAGCACTTCTTGGAGGTCTCCTGGCACCAAGGGAAGTTAGTACATTCTCAAACACAGATGGGCAAGTACATCTGTCATGTGCATTGGTATAGTCTCTCCTCTGTTAGCAGGTGGCGCCCCCACTCCTGTCAATATAGGTTCCACTCTGAGAGCACGTGGGGGATAATAATGAGCGTTGGAAGACTGCAGAGCGGACATTTGGTGCCCAAGTGCCCTGCAGAGTAGCAGCTCTCACGAACTCCACTGATACCCAAATGGTAATCAGCAGCCTTGGGAATATGCCCAGGGCAATTGGCTTTGTTGCTGACAGGAAGAAAGAGTGACACTGCCCAGGCTCTCTACCTGGTACACAGACACACTGGCATTGTTCTATATTGGGACACTTGGTACAAATAAGACCATGACCGAAGAGTAATAAAGTCTATGAGCTTATGTTAGTTCCAAATCATCCAAAATGATCCTCCACCAGTAACCGCAGGTGCATTTTCAGTGACTCAGTCTGTACAGCTGGAAGACGGAAGATGAGAAATGGCTATGGGTCTAATCCTGCAGTTGTGAAGAGCACATAGTTCTCACTCATTTGCAGGGGAGCTTGGAGTAGTGTTGATATTAACTAATCCATAACCACCCTGCAGCCCATGGACATAACAGCTCTTTTGCTCCTTAGGGTCATTTCTATTGATTGACGTGGATATTACACATAATATAGATATTACACATAATATAAATATTACAACTAATATTTGCCAACAAATTCCTTTGCAATGCTCCTGTTCAGAATTAAATTGATCTCAGTTACCCAGACTTTACCAGCTAAGCCGTAAGTGTTCACTTCTCAGTATGCCAATCTATACATGGAATTAAAGTGAGAGCACTATCAGATTTCACCACTAGGGTTTTTCTAATTGTGTGTTGGAGCCTGTGGACAAGAATGAGACACTATAAGCAGGGAAAGTGAACAAACTCAGATCAAATAAAGACCAACCTGAACCTGCTTCTAGAACTCAAACCAACCCCGCCCTGAGAATATTTTACTCTGCCACTGCAGCTGGGAAGATCCTGCGGGATACATTGCTCTAGTGTTAACTAGGGAGCATTGGCAATCTCATGATTCACTGAGAAAAGCTTAAGAAAAGCAGCCACCCCCTGAGCTGCTGAAGCCTATCGCAGTAGCTTTGTCTATCACTAATTACCAGTCAGGCGAATGGTCTTTGAGGTTGAAGTTTTTGAACTGAGGTGGTTTTTTTTTTAATTAAAAAATATTCTGCCATAAAGCTGATTATATGCATTGTTTCCCCTGCTGCACTTCACTCTCGTGAAATCGGCTCAAGCAGAGACTCTCCACTAGCTTGGATCACAGAGACAGAGCTGCAGCACGAACTGAGGTGTCTTTTTTATTTTTTAAAATAACTAACTACTTTGGCTGGAGGCTTTAACAGGGACTGGTTACAATTTAAACCAAGTGAGATCCAGTAACACTCTGAATGGGGAAACTGCGATGGTCATACCTAGTTCCAGTTTAGGCCATTTCATAATTTGGTTTGAGATTCTGTTTTGAGATCCCTGCTCTATTCAAGCTAACAAGCACCCAGCAACACTGAATGGATTAAAGCCGAATTGCAATTCACTGCTGAAAGGAGTGAGACATGTGTGCTGTTTCTATTACAGATTAATATAGACTTCTAGCTAAACATTTTTCTTTGCCTTTTACGGACTTGATTCTGTACAATGAAAATATTTAGAAAGACAATAAAAAGAGCAGGAATCACACATCTGTGTGAGGCCCTGGCTTGTACGTGATTTAATAATTCGTAGTAGTAGTAATTATTCCTATTTCCACAGCATCTAGGAGTCTCCATCATGGACCAGGACCCCATTGTGCTCAGCACTGTACAGACACAGAAGAAAGTGGTCCCTGCTCTGAAGAGCTTCATACTTCTTTTGCCCTGTATAGTTTCAAGCGACCCTGAGAGTAAGTAAAAGTTCGGTGGGTTCCACGTACCTGTAGCTGCAGGGCTCTGCCCCATACAGACATGCTAAGATCATGTCCTCTGGCTGGTAGCCCATCCTGATCCTCTCTTGCAGCGGGACTTTAGAGAGGATGCTAGTGGACTGCAGAATGTACCATTCTGTCACCGCTTGGGCGGCGCTGGTGAAGTTCCAGTAGATGCACTGGGGGGTGTCCTTGTGGTGGCACTGAAGACACATGGAGTTAGATTTTAATGTGTAACTAACAGACAACCAGCAGGCAGCTGGCCTTATGTTCAGAGGGATGGGATAACCTATGGGCTGGAGTAGTGACTGTGGCCCTCTGTAGCATTCACAGGGTATTGGGGTCACAGCATACATGAATGTAAATCCTGTGGCCACCCCCCAGCCCACTCCATCGCCACTGCCCGCATGACATTTGCATGGTTGGCATGGAGGCCCTTTCTGCAGAGCAAGGACATCTAAGTGCAGCTCTGCCCATGGTCCCCAGGGCAAGGCTTCAGTGGACTGGTGTATCTAACACTGCCCTAACACCACAGGTGAATTTCACCTTGGAACCCATCTGCTGTCGGTTGCACCTAGCTCAGTTACCATGTGGCCCTGCACTCCTGCCATGGGGTGGATAGCAGTGTACTCAGGAGCTTTCCGGGTGCAGGAGCAGAGTCCAAGCAGACCATCAGTATGCAGCGCACTAGCATGAGAGAGATTTACATGCCAACTTTCTGTGCACTAACTGTTCATCCACACAAGCCCTGAGTGTTCAATCCTGGTGGGGATCCTCAGAATCCCTAATGAATGACTGCAGCCAGTGTCCCGGGTGTGTCGCCTGGGGCAGGATCAGGCCCAAAAGATTAGAAGTGAAACAAACTGGTTCTATGCTGGTGTGATTAAAAAATCTCAAACGTAGCAGCCCCCCAATACACCGGCGAGTCCTATGGAACAACCCTTTAGAGATGCACCAGCCTGACGGAGCAGCCCCCAGCCATGCACCCAGTGTGTCCCTGTGCGGGAAATCATTTGACATGGGGTCAGTGTTCAGTTCCCACCAGCTCTAAACGGAGAGAAAATGGCTGGAAATGATGCACGGAGCTGTGCCAAGGCCCCTTTGTGAGCCAGCCCAGAACACACGATGCAGCTTTTCAAGAGAGAACCCTGGTGGAGAAACAAAATCCAGAGGCCCCATTTGAAGCCTCTCTTGGATGGAGAGAGCCCTGCGATGGGGTGTTCACCCTGCACTTGTCCTGAAAGGGTTAGTGAAGACTAAGCGGGGGGGGGATGGGGGGACTAATGAACCCTAGAAGCCACAGCTGACGGGAATCATGTGGCTAAGCAATCCCCTGACTGAGGGAGGGAGCCCAGCTGAGGAGGAATGAACTGAGCTGGGACTATAAAGGCAGGAAATTGGAAGCATAAGGGGCGGCTCCTGGGAAGTCTGCAGTTGCTCCCTGGGAGAAGGGAGGTGTGTTTTGGCTGGCAAACCTGGGAGCTAGGAACATAGGACAGGACTCATGGAAAGGCTGTAAGATCTAGAAGGGAACAGACCTAGACAGCTGGCAAGAGGGTAGGCCTGGGTTCCCTGCCAGCCACAGAGGAAGTGGCACTCTGAGGCAGCGAATGGGAAGACTGCCTAGGACTGCTGGCGAGGAAAGACTTTGATATCCCAGAAGGGGAACACACGTATAGTGACTTGGCTGGAGGGCTGAGTCACGAAGAGGCAGTAGCAGCTTGTGGAGCTCAGACCCAGAGGCGGACAGATGGCGTGTAATGGTGGGAAGCGGCAGTAACCTTGTGAGCTATTCCTTGGAACGGCCAGGAGATGCCACCTTAGCGGTGAGTGGAGCCCCCATCACAAGCCCTATCTGCCTTGCTTCCAGGGTCTAACTCTATTTATTCTCTGTACTATCATAGCACCCAGGAGCCCGGGTCTTCAACCGGGACCCTGGTGTGCTAGTGCTGTCCAGAAACAGAACAAAAAGACAATTCCTACTCCAAGCAGCTCACAATGTAACGTGTCCTCGAGCGAAGTGCAGAGCACGTCCGCAGGGAGCCATAAACCTCCACTTACCAGCTTCACTGCCACTTTGTGTTTCTTCGCTTCTGACGTCACGTTGGACAGGGCGGGAGTGGAATTGTTAGGCTGGGTTCCTGAGCCACTTTGGTTGGTCTCAAAGAGATCGATAATGACGGGATGGTCTGGGTCACTTTCATCAATCAGAACCAAGGGGATTTGGTTCCAGAGCTTCAAGTCTAACCTCTGAGAAACAGTCTCACTGGAGTGTAGTGGGGGAGTTGAGATTGCGTCCCCATGCTTGGACTGCAGGATCCTTTCCAGGGCTGCCTCAGTGAGCTCATCCAACTCTTTCAATAGATGCCTCACCTTGGAGTATCTGAAGGACAAAGAGCAGTTAGCAGTTGCTGGGAAGATGGCAGTGGCTTGCAGTAGATTGAATTTCTATAGAGAACACGGGCCTTAGGTAGCTTCATAAAGAGTTACTGAAAAATGAATGAAGTCCATGCATGAAGTGTGATCTATGCTAGAATATGTATCCTACCTGCCAGACCCTGGAGCAAGAACCAGATATAGAATTAGCGAGGCGCTAAACAATCAGTGTTTTACTGATGACTTGCTGTGTTTACAGAAATAATATCATCTTTCAAATAACTCAGGTTTCTGGGTCAGCAGTGGGCTAACATACCCAGAAGCCACTCTGGAAGGAGAAGATACAAAAATCAACCCACTCATTGTGGGTCTGCTCTGAGTTTTGCGAGATAGACTGGGTTGGCCTTTACACTTAGGATCATGCCTCTGCTCTGTCATATTGATGTAAATTTAAAGTATGTCCAGTGAAGTCATTGGACTGCCTGATTTCACAGGAGTTACTCTGAATTTACATTGGAGTAACCGAGAGCAGATATTGGCCTTTTGTGGCACCCAGATAATGGGGTTGGGTTGCAGAAAGTGTTTTCATTCATTTCTTTTGTTTTCATTTGTTTAAGGGCTTGCTGAATGACAATGCACACTTTCAGAAATCCCGTATCTTTGCAATTTGAGATGGAAAAGATTTATAGTGCTAGGCCCTGGAAATGTCTCTGATCAAGTCAGCTTCACATTTGGTGCAGACAGGGGACTCACTTGTAGGGGCTGGCATTGCAGACCGTGACTGCTGGGAACTTCATGGTCTTAAACCCTATAGAGAGAGATGAACTGACACTGTAGGAGAGGTATGTGTCAATGAGGATCCCCCATTGCCAGAAGACGAGAGATGCGAAGAGCAGAGTCAGGAAAAACCAGATGACTTTTTTCTTTGGCCCCTCTCGGATGATGCGCTTGGGTCCATGTGTGTTGGTGTTATCGCAGTACCAGACCAGCAGCTCTTTGTATGTGTATCCCGGCCCCTTCTGGAGACGGTGCAGCACTCTAATGAAATACCTTTTAAAGTTCATTGTAATGCCTGTGAACATGCGGGGGAAACAGAACTGGTTAATCTTAGGCGGCGGGATTTAAATTACTTGCTGTATTCTGCTTGTAGGAGTCCTTCACATGGGAGCTCTCCAGGTGGGTTTCACAGATCACAGGGTAGTGATCTCACCTATGCCCTAGCAGTTGTGGTCTTTGTTGCCAGGAGGGAAATGTGAATGAGATTCTCAGCCTCTCACTACCTGTGTTGAAAGAGACCTCTCAACCTCCTACTGTCCCGCTCCAGAGCTGGGCCTCCTCCAGCAATACTGAAAATCCTTCCCACCTAGACATGGGTAACGGAAAACATGCAGTTATTGAAAGGCAAGTCATACTTGCAAACCCATTCTGAGCCTATTACAGCCTACACTGTGTAAGATCCTTGGAGAAGGGACCTAGGGTGACCAGACAGCAAATGTGAAAAATTGGGACAGGGGGTGAGGGGTAATAGGAGCCTATATAAGAAAAAGACCCAAAGTGTCCTTTTTCAAGACTAAAAATATCAAAGTAGCAAGGGGTGCCTGCAAGAGAAGGAACAGTAGGTTTATTTATTTTTTTCAGATTCCTTTGTTTTAAGATAGTATCAGTACATTTTGTGCTGCTGATATGAAGGATGCTGCATATTTTGGACTGGTATTGTGAGTACATGGTACATTTTATGCTGTTATTGTAAGTTGAGAATGCATGTTACTAAATCTTTATATCCCGGAGCAGAATTTCACAACAAAAGAGAGATCTAGCTAAGTAGAAAATCGTTCAGAGGTTTAAAATGTAGAACGTCAGGATTGAAGACCCATGTTAAATATGGTATGAAGCATACTGGGAACAGTAATACTGAAGGTGTAAAACTAGAAACGTTTCAGTATTCAGAAGAACAAATTCTGCTTTTATGCAATGTTACTCTTACTAAATGTAATCCCATGTAAATAAAATATCAAAGGAAAGTTGCTGTACAGGTTGCTGGGGTGTAGGTCAGGCACTCAGATCTCTTTACACCTCTAGAATGGGAAGGCAATGCAGGCTGATTTCATTCGGTTAGATGGTCTTTTTCTCTTGGGCCTATTTGGTGAGATGACTGCATCAGTCTGAAACCTCACCTAGCCAAGCCGAGGAACTGGATAGTAACTGTGTACTCACACAGGCTCAGCTGTTTATGGGAGTGGTGAGGACACCTTCCAAATCTGGCCTAGATTACAAGTGCAATGAGTTTGATAAAGATTGAAAATGATTCACTGACTTTGTGACGTCTCACAGCTTCATGCTGAGCGGGAGTCAAACTCCCATCTGTCTCCAGTTACTCACAGCCCCATAATCCTGTGCCATGCCCCAACAGCTCCTCATCACCCAATATCAAATGTCATGAGACCCAGATTACCTCTTCCCTAAGGAAAACCCATGCGAAGGAGCTCTGAAGGGGAGGAACCCTCCCGTCCCTCCCCCTTAGCACTATCTCATTCCAGAGATTTCCTAGGATTGTTCTGTCAGGGACAGGGCTTAGATTCTTTCCTCCTGGGAACAGGAGGAAGTTTTGTCCCCACGCCCAGCAGATTTCATGGAATCTACAAAGGGGACCTGGGGCCCCCAGCTCTCTGCCTCCCTGACAGCATTACTCCAATGACATTACAATACCAAGGAAGGACTCTCCGAGCCCCCCGCTCTCAAGAGTTTCTTCAGCATGAAGGGGGCCTTTAGGTTTGATTAATTTCCCACTGGCTTTTGTGCAGGTCTGTGGTGAGGATGAGGGCGGGCAATAGGCACTTTTCGTGCCTATCTCTTCTACTTTCCAGACATCGATGCCTGACCCTGCAGAAGACCTCTGCAGGGGCTGGGGTGCTGCAGAAGCAATGACTCTTCGCTGAATCCCAACTCATCCCTGTGGAAGACAGGAGAGGTCCAAGCAGAAGGTCCCCTCTGAGCAGGCAATTCCAGAGGAATAAACAAGCCTGTGGCACAGAGAAAGGCTGGAAGTTTATTACATGTGGCCTTTTCACCTCTGCTGTCCTGCCACCAGTTAGACATCTGCTTGCTAAATCCCGGATCAGGAAACCCCTTGTCTCACAAACTGGCATAACCAAAATACACTGGAAGCCAGAGAGATTGGCAAAAGCAAACTAGTAAATATTTCCCCCTCTTTTAAAAAAATCCATTAAAAGATTTAGATTGATTAGATTAGATTAAAATTAAAACACACCTGAATTCCACTGGGTAATTTCCAACTTTGATCATAGAATCATAGATTAGGGCTAGCAGAGACTGCAGGAGGTCATCTAGTCCAACCCACTGCTCAAAGCAGGACCAACCCCAACTAAATCATCCCAGCCAGGCCTTTGTCAAGCCTGACCTTAAAGACCTCTAAGGAAAGAGATTCTACCACCTCCTTAGGTAACCCATTCCAGTGCTTCACCACCCTCCTAGGGAAATAGTGTTTCCTAATATCCAACCTAAACCTCCCCCACTGCTACTTGAGACCATTACTCCTTGTTCTGTCATCAGGTACCACTGAGAACAGCTGAGCTCCATCCTCTTTGAAACCCCCCTTCAGGTAATTGAAGGCTGCTATAAAATCCCCCCTCACTCTTCTCTTCTGCAGACTAAATAAGCACAGTTCTCTCAGTCTCTCCTCGTAAGTCATGTGCCCCAGCCCCTGATCATTTTTGTTGTCCTCTGCTGGGCTCTCTCCAATTTGTCTACATCCTTTCTGTAGTGGGGGGCCCCAAAACTGGACACAATACTCCAGATGTGGCCTCACCTGTGTCAAATAGAGGGGAATAATCATTTCCCTCAATCTGCTGGCAGTGCTCCTACTGATGCAGCCCAATATGCCACTGGCCTTCTTGGCAACAAGGGCACACTGCAGACTCATATCCAGCTTCTCATTCACCGTATCCCCAGGTCCTTTTCTGCAGAACTGCCACTTAGCCAGTTGGTCCCCAGCCTGGAGCAGTGCATGGGATTCTTCTGTCCTAAGTGCAGGACTCTGTACTTGTCCTTGTTGAACCTCATCAGATTTTTTTTGGCCCTATCCTCCAATTTGTCTAGGTCACTCTGGACCCTATCCCTACCCTCCAGTGTATCTACCTCTCCCCCCAGATTAATGTCATCTGTGAACTTGCTGAGGGTGCACTCCATCCCATCATCCAGATCATTAATGAAGATGTTGAACAAAACTGGCCCCAGGACCAACTCCTGGGGCACTCTGCTTGATACCGGCTGCCAACTATAGACATTGAGCTGTTGAGCCCAACAATCTATCCAGCTTTCTGTCCACCTTATAGTTCATTCATCCAATCCATACTTGATAGACCAGACTAGCTGGATGCCCTGGGATCTGCGTTTGCTCCGCTGTTTATTCACTCTTCCCACTGATCAAATAAGAATTTGAAACTGAGAGGTGCAGAGTCTGGTCTTGTTTCAGTTCTAAAAATCTACCACTGAAGGGGATCCTGAGCTCACACAGCTCTGTGTATCAATGGCTCATTTACTTGAGGGGCTCAGCTTTATGGGGAAGCTGCCTGACCCCAATTGTGTCTGATAATTTTGAGATTCAAACGTTACCCTGAAATGAACATACACACAATTGTCCTCCCTCCTGACTGCTTGACGGGAGATTCCCCTTCTCCTTTCCCCACATACACTGTCCTTTCTCCCTCCTGATCTCTGCCCCACTCACATTCTCCTCCGTGCCCCACCAGAGTCTCCCAACTCCCACCTGTCCCCCTCAGCCTCCCACCCTTCGAATTCTTCTTTGCCCCCCATTCCTTGCTGCACCTTACTGCATCCTAACCCCATGGGTTCCTCTGCCCCCTTTAGTCTTCCCTGGTGCCCCATTCCTCTTTCCTACAGCCCACCCTCCTTACTCTACTAGATTGTGCTGGCCCCCTTCATGTGCCCTTTGCAGCACCCTCCCTGCCCCCCCCATGACCTGCTTCTCCCACTGTCACTCCTTGTCCCACTGCCATTCATCCCTCTCGCTGCCTCCTGATAGCACAAAGGAGGGGCCGTTTTTATTAAGCCCAATCTGGCATTAGTCCAATTGGAAACAATGGGAGGTAGCATCCATCTTTGCTAAGGGCAGCCTCATTGCTGCCTGCAAAGGCTATTTTAATTGAGGACAGTTTTGTGGCTTCACCTCATTAAGAACAATAGAGTGGCAACCATTTTGAAAAAGGGCAAAGCTGTGCAAGTTTGCTCCTAATTATCCCCAGAAGCTTTAAAAAAGAAAAACGCACATGGCAACTCTGCTACTTTCTCGTGTGTGTGTGCACTGATGGGAAATGCATTCTGCTGGCCACCTATTTGGAATAGCTCACTGAGATAACTGTTACTGTAAGAGGGGCCATGGATTCCTTTCAATGCTTTCTCCCTGTTCAAGTAACTTGTACATTCCTGGCCAGATATTTTCACTCCTCTTGCTGCCGTGGTTAAAATGTATCCACAGCCCTTCCTCTAAACCTCCTCCCCCTATAGCCCATCAAACCAGCAGTGAGGCTACCATAAAGTTATTGCAGTGTAAACCGAACATTTTAGCTAGTCCTCTTTGTGCAAGGGAACTTTCCTCTTTCAGGTCTCAGTGGAAGAAGCTGGTTGGAGTCCTGTCAGCACAACTTCAGCAGAGCTCTGCCACCAGAGAGAACAACAGGAGTTAGTGCAGAGTCGTCTCTGTGCAGAGAGCAGATCGGGGGGTGGGGGCTAAACCTTCTGCTTTGGTGTTAGGTCCATGTGGGGACAAATCTCTCCCCATCCCCGACACACACTTCTCAAGTGAAAACCTTGGGAGGACACACAATAGAGTTTCTTCTCCCAAACCCCTCCTGTGGGTATTTCCTGGAAGGGTTCAATCAGACACACTGAACTAAGACCCAGGATTCAGACAGTTCCATCCAGAAAGAAATAATGCTCTGAACTCTGAAAATAAATGGTAAAGAAGGCTTTAAGAACAGATCAAATTACAACTCAACCCCTTGTTAGCTCACTTCAATTAGAACGTGAGCTACCCCATTCCTGCCGGAAACACAGTGATTGCCCATCACATGGATAACATGTTCACAGCTCTGCAGGATATGGGAATAACAACATTTTCAAATTAGGGAAGCAAATTACAGTTTATATAAACCAGAAAGCTTTGCACAACAAGTGGGAATGTTTTCAGGGTTTCACAGAATCATTTACCCAATCAGGTGGCTAATAGTTTGGTCTAGATGCCCATGGCTTGCCCCAACTATATTCAAATGTTTCTTCTCCCTCACATCTTTGGTTTGGCAGTTTTGTTGTTCACTCATTGCCTGAACTTGTGCTCACCTTGTTCTTTCTATTAACAACATGAGATTGGTGAGACACTAAGATATTTTCTTTCTATTGTGAAAGTTAGGTCAACATCTGACTGGGAACTGTCAGAGACCCAACCTCTTTCCACTAAGGCACTCGTAATATTTGGTTACTACTGAACAGGACTGGATCAAGAACCAGTGACTTGGGTGAACAGCAGGTTCCTTATTGCCAATCATCCTAGTCAGCCAGGATCACGGCACAGACTTCTGAACTACAGGTGCTTTTCAAAAATGTTCTGAGTAATCTGAAATTGCAGATACACTCAGGAACATCACTGTTCATTAATTAGCCTTTCACTTTACTACCCAGACAGCCACCATTCATATTCATAACACGTGCATAAACTCTAATATTGCAATACCATAAAGCCTATGTTTCTTACATCCAGGATTGAAGGGTTTCCTCTTGTTTCTTTTCAAGCAGAAGTTTCATAACAAACGTATTCTCTTTAAAATAAACTACAATGTTTCTATAGTCTTCTGAATATTTAAACCTTTTCATTTACAAAATTACAATCAGTTAAAATGCAGCATATGTACATCATTGAATACTTATCCTTTTCAGATTAAAACCCCTAAAGTGTTTACTTATATTTCTTTGTTCACAATTTTGCAGCAGTCATTATCTTGAATGTATTTGTATTTATCCATCTAACAAACGGCCCTTTTAAAAGTGACTTTGTAGCTCATATTTCCAGTACTTTCAGCACCCTTTTGTATTCTCTTGCAACTAGTTGTTTTCACAGAATTAGCCATCATATCCTAGATTCAGATGACTTATTTTATAATGTTTTCCTGTTATTTAAAACCATGTCAAGTAGTTCAAACACAACATGTAATTGTTTATTTACTTACCCTAATGTTTTTCATTATTTTCTAAATATTCAATTAAAATTTTCTTTGGGATTCATTTCCATTATATTATACTAGTTACAACCCCACAAGAAGCAGAAAAATAACTACTAATATAAACAAAACCAGCTAATCTGACCAGGTTTGTTTTATTGCTCAACCTAAGGACACTATCTTGCAATTCCTATTCACAAGAGACATCCCACTGATGTCAAATGACGTGCTTGCCTGAGAGAGAATTATTCATGTGAGTAAACTTTTGCAGGGTTGGACCATCCGTGAAGAGAAAAAACAAACAGCATAAAAGGTGAAAATGAAATGAGAATTTTATATTCATAATTTAAGACATTATTAATAGAGGATTTTTAATTAGGACTAATCTTGACCATGCCCCTTTATAGATTTTAACACAACTGACATTTCTAAATCCATCTGAGGAGACATGCCCTGGTTCTGGACATGGGAAGTGCCCTGAATTGGCTCCAGCCTAGAGTTAGGCTCTGCCCACATCTGCTGTGACTTCAATAACAATTTTGAGGAAATCTACCCATCTTTGCAGAACCACTGGTGCACCTCTGCTGGTGACAGAAATGGTGGGAGAGCTACTGGAGGCAAAGCAGAGGAATTTTTACCTCCTATCATCAAGACCTGCTCTGAGCTGAGTTGGATGGCATGGTAGTAAAAGGGCTCTGCCCTGTTGAGGAGGAAGCCATAATTCCCAGCTTGAGTAGCCATCAAGAGAAGTGTAGCAGCAGGAGGGCTGGCTGGCCAAGTACACACCTAACATCTCAGAGGGGATGACAGGGTAGCGGCTTGCACTACCGAGATGACACGGCTATTTTAGCATGGCTGCACCAACACTGATCAAGCTGGCACGTCCACTTGAGCAGGAAAGTACATCGTCCGGTTTCAGGGTAGACATACCCTAAAGCACCCACCAATGGAGCGGAACAGGTAGAGTAATACAAGGGTGGGGAAATCTCCTCTCTACCCGCACCAAAAAATGCTGTGTAAACCAGGCTACTGGAGATTACTGTTTATCCAAATCATTTAAAAAAACTATTTACATGGGAGGTTAAATCCTTGTCAGGTAAATATCCAAAACAAAATAATCATAACAGCTGTTATTTCAAGAGACTTTATACAGGAATATAGTCAGCAGATCTTTCTATAGTCAAATCAGTCTGAATCCCATTTTACAACCCATTCGCGAAGATGGGGTTTATGTGCACTAGGCCTAAACACTGGTCTCCAGGAGCTTTTTAAACATGATTGTGAAATACTTAACCCTGCCCATGTTGACCAGGAAAGAAGATTAGCCCAAACTGGTTTTGAACAGTGTTTAAAACGGTTCATAAAAAGTTTTATCCCCAGTGCAGAGGGAGTCAGTCTTTACCTGCATGAGTTTAACATAACCTGCCTTCACTTTATCACTTTATAACATACTAGTGGGGACTCATATTCTAAGAACCAAATCCCACAGGAGGCAAACAGGCTTTTTACCCTGGGCACACTGATTTCAATGACCCTGCTCAAAGATTTAAAGTTAAGCATGTATCTAAAAGCTTTGCTGGATCAGGGCTAAAGTGGTCAGCATCTTACAGGACTGAAGACTAAACTGGCTGCTAGGTTAGCAAACTGACCATAAATTGATTTAAAAGAACCTTTCCCAGCCCTGAAGAAAAGCTCCATGTGGCCTGAAAGCTTGTCTCTCTCACCATCAGAAGTTGGTCCAATAAAAGATATTCCCTCCCCCAACTGGGGGCTCTAAAAAAACCCAAAAAACCAACACATTTGAACAATGTTCTGCCCAATGCTGGCAGCACAATAGACTGGTTAACAAACACCATTTTAAAGGGATTTTCTAATGTGGCAAGAGGCCAAGAGCCAAGCTCCCTCCCTCTGGCCAGAGTAAGCATGGCTTTCCAAGGGCAAAGCTGGCTGAGAAAAAGAAAAGTTGCACTTTAACACACACAAATGGTCACTTTTCCAGAAGGAAAGTAACCTTACATTTGTTTTTAACCTTTCCAACAACTTTAACACATTTCCTTACCTTAATTTCTACAAGCTTTTTTTCTAAGATGAAATCTTACTCTTTCCTTACTTCTGCAGCCGGGTTGGGCCAGGGTAGCTTGCTACAGGTCTGCAGTCACGCCTGCAATCCTTGAGACAGCTCCTTGTGCTCACTTGAGCTGAATGTCGGAGGAGTTCAAGTGGCTCATGTTTTCTAAAGGGGTACGTCAACGGCTTCTCTGGGAACCCCTCAGGCTGCCCGGCTCTGCCCTTAGCTGGGATGTACCATGTAGTGCAAAGCTCACAGGTGATAAGTGAGAAACTGGCACCCACCCACCCACCACTACTGCACAGATAAATGTACTAACCCCACACCCTGAATCAGGGAACATAGCAGCACAATACTCTTCTCCTCCCCCGGCCTACATCCAAATGGAGGGTAGGGCTGAGAACTGAAGGTGGCAGGAGCCAGACAGAACTCCACACAGGATACTGCAGTAGCGGATGAACATGGGATAATGCATGTATTTGTCCCTGCTGCTTCCCTTAGATCGCACTGTTAGCAAAATTGCAGCATGCAGCAATAGCTGCAGCCATGTGGGACACTTTATGATGCTCTATTGCTGCTTCCAGAAGCTTCTTGTTTTACTGTTTTACCTTCCCCACCCCTGATTTGGGCACTGTTGGGTAAAGTGTCTACCAGATGCTTATCTCCTCCTCTTCTGCTGATCTTCACTTTGCCCCGGGTTGTAAGGATTTTTCTCTAATACATAAATAAGAAATTAGTTTCATTTTTCTTCAACAATGTAACAATACTCTGCCCTTTTATAGTTATCTGAGGATCTCAAAGCACAAAGCAAACTTTAATGGACGCCTTCAGTCAGCAATGGAGCAGTTGTCTACACCAAATGATACCTCCAGCATTGTCCGGACACAGTTAAAAGTTTGGCTCTTGCTGGCATCTGCTACCATAAATGTGTGATCTGAAATAACGTTCAATAACTGACCCTGAAAATCAGTTCTGGATGCTGGGCTTCTGTAGCACGAAAGGAGCCGTATGCACTTCACATTCATGGAGGCCCTATCTGTGTGTATGGTCCCAGAATGGTTTGCCTCAGCATTATGGAGAGGCTGCTCCCACCGTACCCTGAGACCCATAATCCAGTCCTGCTCCTGTTGAAGTCCCAGGGGACATCCCTGTGCCTGATGATGCCCATAGGATCAGACTCCATGTTATAAAATCATGCTGTAGACTACCTATTAGTCTGCAATAGGGTTTGGCTAGCAGAGTTCTCATTTTTAAAAAGTCCCAGTCCACGCTGATTAGGGAGGCTACACAAAAAGTCTGTTGGTAATGACTTGTTTAATAACCAGCTGCTAACATGATTCCAGTACTAGGACAGGCCTGGAATATCCTCTATTATAGTTTCCTTGCTGAAATGTACAACAATTCCTCTCCAATCTTCATCTGATCACATGCCACCTTTTTCACTGCCTGAACCAAAGACAAAATGTGGCTAGAAATCACCTGTAGCCTTGTTTTCCTACAGAAAGGATTTTACTCTATTTTGATTTAACTGTTGCAACTAGAGGTAGAAACACTTTTATTTCAGTACCACTTTGCAGATGAACAGGCAGTGTAACAAAGATGGAACCAGAAGTGTACATACTCTTAACAGGTAGGAAAAACATTTACTGAACCCGTGTGATGTGTAACTTGATCAGTAAAGGTTTTGCTTCCATTATTGTGTATATCTTGGCTAATTCTGAATGAGATCCAACCTCCCTGTAGTAGGGTCTGTTCTCCTAGACACAAAGCTTAATGCTAACGGGGGATGGGCTGTGTGTGTTACATGTCATTAGAAGACTTTAAAAAAGGATCACATTTTTAAAACAACAGTCTATTTCCAATATGAAAAATTACCGTACTTTTAGAACCAGAACTACATAAGGACTTAGGCACCTAACACCAAGATTTAAGCACCACTGCAATCCACAACTCCCCCACTCA
This sequence comes from Gopherus evgoodei, assembly GCF_007399415.2. Classification (NCBI taxonomy): domain Eukaryota; kingdom Metazoa; phylum Chordata; order Testudines; family Testudinidae; genus Gopherus; species Gopherus evgoodei. The sequence continues at coordinate 84,555,231 of NC_044331.1, forward strand.
GCTGCCATCTAACCCCGTAGGCGTCACGGCACCGACATTTTTGCCATAAACGTTCCCTAGGCACCTAAGTTTCGGCCTGTGGGCCTGCACACTGCTACCTCAACCAGGCTTTTGGATGCTTGTCTCTTGCCTAAGTCCCAACGCATAATATTCAAACTAGGACAACACAGGAATGCCCCTGCCTCTCTTGCCTGCTGGGCCCCATCCAGTAGGTGTGCTCTAAGCACGCTTAACTCCACACAGAGAGCGGGGAGCGCCTTGGCCTTTCTTCTTCAACTATTGGAAACGTCCCTTCTTGACATACAAATCCTGTGTTTCTTCTGTAAGAGTCAGTGGCCTTTCAATCACTTAGAACAAGCCAAGGAACCACATTCTTTGTGAGCTTTGGTGAGGAGGAAGATGTTGAGAATTACATCTGTGTATCATACATATCAACAGACACATGCTAGTGTGAAGAGAAGACTTGTAACTAGAGCAACCAGAGCTCTAACCTGCAGTTCCCTCACAAGTTTGGATTTCTTAGTGCTTTACCGTAACACTATATCAGGGATATATCAGATAACACATCATACATCCCCAAGGGGGATAGTTTTCTGATGAAAAATCCAAGTGACAGCCGTTTGGGGATGGATGGGACACGTGGAACAAAGGACATGGCCACTGATGTATATGGAAAACCAAAACTCTAACTTCATTCCTTTAGTCACAGAGATTTAAATATAAAAACCCCAGAGGTTAATACAAATTAAATAGGAAACATTACACCTACTGCACTATACACACATTCAGTATACTCTACTGGCATGACAGCCCGTACAAGTGTTGCCAAAGTGTAAAAGAATTGAAAGACCTCAAGTCCCCATCAGCAGATCAAACACTAAAAAGCACCATGCCTGAGTGCCAAGTTTTCTATTCCAAAAACATTGGTATATACATATTACAGAAGGAGATAAAATAAGTGATTCTTTCTTGTTATGTTAGTGAAGCAAATCATTTGCTGACAGAGGCAAAAACAAAACACACATCTTATTTGTTCAAATTAGTCCACTGAGATCCTGAACTTTGATTATTCCTGTGAAATTGATCTGTCTTATAATAAGATAAAATCCATTAGGGACATATTAAGGATGTTGTGAACACCGGAGTTAGGGGTTTATTGATTTATGTAAAGTACTGAAAACTTGTATTTTGCATTAGTATTTCCAGAATGTTTGCACAAATTGAGGTTTTCTATTGCCAGTTTAATGATAACTACCTCATGCCTTTTGTATGGCTTTTTAAAATGTATTCCTCTTATATAGATAGGTTTTTCATCATGGCCTGTAGAAATCTTCCATACTGGGAGTTTCTTCTAGTGATACCAATCAATTTTAGGACTAATTCCTTGCCCTAGAATTTTGATGTTTCCTTTCTGTATGCTACACCCCTACTCTGCCCTCATTTATACATGGAGCTAATAAGTTTTTCATCTTAATTAAGCAAGACATGCACACAAATCCTCACTCATGCTTAATCATTAGACAGCTGCCTAGTGTTTAGAGAAGTCACACCTGCTGTGCTCCTGAACAGATCTCATACATCCTGTCATTCCAATAAGGGCCTCCTTCTCCCTGCCTCACCTTACACAAAGCTATCTGCTCAGGCTATGTCAGTGTGCTGGAGTTCAGCCTGCTGCACATTTTACCAGAAAACCCAATATGGAGAACATCCTCTATCATTCATGCCTGACAGACCTGGCCAGAAAAAACCATGTCACGTTCCAGTGTGTATGAAATACAAACTGCAAGCTGGCTGTTCCCTCCAAGCCATGCTTCTTGTAATGGTGCTGACAGTTTTGTGCTGTTTAGAGGAGCTCCAGTCCTGGTCCAAGGGAACCCAGTGCTGACAGCTCATGTCAATCCGGGCTCAATTTCCTGCTCATCTCAGAGCTCTCCCGAGGGTGAGCGAGCTCCGCAGCTGAGCTAGTGACTCCCAAAGAACAATCAGTCACTCTGCCAATTTCATCTCTGCACATTTTCTAAGAGTGGATAGAAACATTCTTGCAGGAATTGGGATTTGGGGGATTATTCACCCAGGCCCTCAGCCAGCACCTTCTGCCTGCAGGTTGCTGGAGCAGGGCACAGCCCCCTGCTCAGTCCCTGCCGGGCGCAGCTGGTTACCTTTCATCCAGCGGTTTTTGTCCAGGAGCCACTGCGGGAAATGCCCAGCGGGAGGACCCCGGGAGCGGGGGTGGGGGCGGCACGGCCCCGGCCCGGCTATGGGGCTGGCAGGGGGTCCCCCAGCCCTGCGAGCTGCAGCGCGGCGAGGAAACTGAGGCACGCGGCAGCGGTGCCCGCGCTCAGCGGAGCCGCAGGAGACCCCGGGCGCCCCGAGCGCCGCCCGCGGGGTGGGGGCCCGGCCCCCCGCCCCGCGCACTTACCCGGGCTGCGGCGCAGGATGCGGCCGGGCGGCTCTCGCGGCTGAGGCGGGCGGCTCCCTCCAGGCGCGGGCACGAGCGGCGGCGGGAGCGCGCGGCGCAGGGAGCGGATTCGGGGCGCGAGCCACCTCCCCGCCCCTCCCCAAACCTCCTCCCCCGCCCCCTCACCCCCCATCACCCCCCGCACCCCTCCCCTTCCCCCCTCCCCTCTCCCAACCTCCTCCCCCGCCCCCCCACCCCCCATCACCCCCACACCCCTCCCCTTTCCCCCTCCCCCCAACCTCCTCCCCCGCCCCCTCACACCCCCATCACCCCCACACCCCTCCCCTACCCCCCTCCTCCCCCGCCCCCTCACACCCCCATCACCCCCACACCCCTCCCCTACCCCCCTCCTCTCCCCCAACCTCCTCCCCCGCCCCCTCACACCCCATCACCCCCCGCACCCCTCCCCTTTCCCCCTCCCCTCCCCGCCCCCTCACACCCCCATCACCCCCACACCCCTCCCCTACCCCCCTCCTCCCCCGCCCCCTCACACCCCATCACCCCCCGCACCCCTCCCCTTCCCCCCTCCCCTCTCCCAACCTCCTCCCCCTGCCCCCCCAACCCCCATCACCCCCACACCCCTCTCCTTTCCCCCTCCCCTCCCCGCCCCCTCACACCCCCATCACCCCCACACCCCTCCCCTCCCCCAACCTCCTCCTCCGCCCCCTCACACCCCCATCACCCCCACACCCCTCCCCTTCCCCCCTCCCCTCTCCCAACCTCCTCCCCCTGCCCCCCCACCCCCCATCACCCCCACACCCCTCTCCTTTCCCCCTCCCCTCCCCGCCCCCTCACACCCCCATCACCCCCACACCCCTCCCCTTCCCCCCTCCCCTCCCCCAACCTCCTCCCCCGCCCCCTCACACCCCCATCACCCCCACACCCCTCCCCTTCCCCCCTCCCCTCTCCCAACCTCCTCCCCCTGCCCCCCCACCCCCATCACCCCCACACCCCTCTCCTTTCCCCCTCCCCTCCCCGCCCCCTCACACCCCCATCACCCCCACACCCCTCCCCTTCCCCCCTCCCCTCCCCCAACCTCCTCCCCCGCCCCCTCACACCCCATCACCCCCCGCACCCCTCCCCTTCCCCCCTCCCCTCTCCCAACCTCCTCCCCCTGCCCCCCCACCCCCCATCACCCCCACACCCCTCTCCTTTCCCCCTCCCCTCCCCGCCCCCTCACACCCCCATCACCCCCCACACCCCTCCCCTTCCCCCCTCCCCTCCCCCAACCTCCTCCTCCGCCCCCTCACACCCCCATCACCCCCACACCCCTCCCCTTTCCCCCCTCCCCCCAATCTCCTCCCCCGCCCCCTCACACCCCATCACCCCCCCCACACACCCCTTCCCCCCTCCCCTCCCCCAACCTCCTCCCCCTCCCCCTCACACCCCCATCACCCCCACACCCTTCCCCTCTCCCCTCCCCCAACCCCCTACCCCTCACACCCCCATCACCCCCACACCCCTCCCCATCCCCCATCCCCTCACCTCAACCTCCTCCCCCCGCCCCCTCACACCCCCATCACCCCCACACCCCTCCCCTTCCCCCCTCCCCTCAACCTCCTCCCCCGCCCCCTCACACCCCCATCACCCCCACACCCCTCCCCTTCTCCCCTCCTCCCTCGCCCCCTCACACCCCCATCACCCCCACACCCCACCCCTTCCCCCCTCCTCCCCCGCCCCCTCACACCCCATCACCCCCACACCCCTCCCCTTCCCCCCTCCTCCCTCGCCCCCTCACACCCCCATCACCCCTCCCCTTCCCCCCTCCCCCCAACCTCCTCCCCCTGCCCCCTCACACCCCCATCACCCCCACACCCCTCCCCTTCCCCCCTCCTCCCCCGCCCCCTCACACCCCATCACCCCCACACCCCTCCCCTTCCCCCCTCCTCCCTCGCCCCCTCACACCCCCATCACCCCTCCCCTTCCCCCCTCCCCCCAACCTCCTCCCCCTGCCCCCTCACACCCCCATCACCCCCACACCCCTCCCCTTCCCCCCTCCTCCCCCGCCCCCTCACACCCCCATCACCCCCACACCCCTCCCTTTCCCCCTCCCCCAACCTCCTCCCCCGCCCCTCACACCCCCATCACCCCCACACTCCTCCCCTTCCCTCCTCCCCTCCCCCCAACCTCCTCCCCCGCCCCTCACACCCCCATCACCCCTACACCCCTCCCCTTTCCCCCTCCCCTACCCCAACCTCCTCCCCCGCCCCCTCACACCCCCATCACCCCCACACCCCTCCCCTTCCCCCCTCCCCTCCCCCAACCTCCTCCCCCTGCCCCCTCCCCCCTCCCCGCCCCTCCCACCTCCCCTCCCCCAACCTCCTCCCCCGCCCCCTCACACCCCCACGCCCCTCCCCTTTCCCCCCTCCCCAACCTCCTCCCTCGCCCCCTCACACCCTCATCACCCCCACACCCCTCCCCTTCCCTCCTCCCCTCCCCCAACCTCCTCCCTTGCCCCTCACACCCCCATCACCCCTACACCCCTCCCCTTCCCCCCTCCCCCCAACCTCCTCCCCCGCCCCCTCACACCCCCATCACCCCCACACCCTTCCCCTTCCCCTCTCCCCTCCCCCAACCCCCTCCCCCTCAAAACCCCAGCACCCCCACACCCCTCCCCTTCCCCCCTCCCCCTCACACCCCCATCACCCTCACACCCCTTCCCATCCCCCCTCCCCTCACCTCAACCTCCTCCCCTGCCCCCTCACACCCCCATCACCCCCACACCCCTCCCCTTTCCCCCCTCCCCTCACCCAACCTCCTCCCCCGCCCCCTCACACCCCCCTCACACCACACCCTTCCCCTTCCCCCCTCCCCTCACCCAACCTCCTCCCCCGCCCCCTCACACCCCCATCACCCCGACACCCCTCCCCTTTCCTCCTCCCCTCCCCCAACCTCCTCCCCCGCCCCCTCACACCCCCATCACACCACACTCCTCCCCTTCCCCCTACCCTCCCCCAACCTCCTCCCTCGCCCCCTCACACCCCCATCACACCACACTCCTCCCCTTCCCCCTACCCTCCCCCAACCTCCTCCCTCGCCCCCTCACACCCCCATCACACCACAACCATCCCCTTTCCTCCCTCCCCCAACCTCCTCCCCCCGCCCCCTCACACCCCCATCACACCACACCCCTCCCCTTTCCCCCCTCCCCAACCTCCTCCCTCGCCCCTCACACCCCCAATCTCCTCCCCCCGCCCCTCCCCCCAACCTCCTCCCCTGCCCCCTCACACCCCCATCACCCCCACATCCCTCCCCTCAACCTCCTCCCCCGCCTCCTCACACCCCCAATCTTCTCCCCCTGCCCCTACCCCTGCCCCCTCACACACCAATCTCCTCCCCTCCCCCGCCCCTTCACCCCCCCAGTCTCCTCCCCTGACCCCAACCTCCTTCTCCCTCACCCGCTCCCTCACCCCCAAGCTCCATCCCCCTCACCCTGCCCCTTCATCCCCCAATCTCCTCCCTCACCCTTCACCTGCCCCCTCACACCCCAACCTCCTCCTCACCCAACCCCCCACCCCCTCACACCCCAATCACCCCCACACCCCTCCCCTTCCCCCACACCCCAACCTCCTCCTCCCCCCTCACCCTGCCCCTTCACCCCAACCTCCTCCCCTCACCCCAACCTCCTCCCCCTGCCCCTTTGCCCCCAATCACCCCCCAAACCCCTACCCCTTCCCCTCTCCCCCGCCCCTTCACCCCAATCTCTCCCCCCACAACCTCCCCACAACCTCCTCCCCCTACCTTCTCACCCCACTCCCTCACACTCCAACCTCCTCCCCTCACCCTGCCCCCTTACACTCCACCCCCTCACACCTCAACTTCTCCCCCCTCACCCCAACCTCGTCCCACCACAACCTCCTCCCCCTCACTCCAACTTCCTCCCCCCTCACCCCCTCATCTCTCTGGAGAACCCAATCTCCTCACCCCCCAACCCCAGCCTCCTCCCACAGACCACCAACCTCCTCCCCCTCTCCCCCTGCCCCCCAACACCGCAAGCTCTTCCCCTCACCCCCCCGGAGGTCCCAAACTCCTTTCCTCGCCCTCCCAAGCCTCCACCACCAGAGACCCCAACTGCCTCTCCCTCACCCCAGCCCCGGAGACCCATCCTCCCCTCACACACACTGCCCCTCAGACCCCAACTTCTTCCCCCTCATGCCCCCTGCCCACTCAGATGTCAACCTCCCTCCTCACACACCCTGCTGCCCTCCCTCAGACCCCCAACCTCCCCCTTTCACACAGCTGCCTCTCCTGCTTTCCCCTCATCCCTCCCCGGTTCCCCCTGTACCTTTTTCCTTTCACCCCTTCCCCTCCGCACCCCATTTCCAGACCTCCATCCCCCTCACTGCTTCCCTCTTGCGCTCTGCGCCCTCTCCCCTGGAACACCCTTTCTCTCCTTTCCCCTGCAGCCTCTTTTCTCATCAACCCTCACCCCTTTCCCTCTGCACCCCATTTCCACACCTCCATCCCCCTCACTGCTTCCCTCTTGCGCTCTGCGCCCTCTCCCCTGGAACACCCTTTCTCTCCTTTCCCCTGCAGCCTCTTTTCTCATCAACCCTCACCCCTTTCCCTCTGCAGGTTTCAGCTGGGCCTGCCCCTCCTGTCTCCAGTGGCACCTTCTTTGTGGGGAGGGGGTAGCACTTGGCAGGTATTCCCTTATCACAGCATCCCCTGGGCACCAGCAAAGTAGTGTTTGCACAGAAAGACCCTGGCGTGTGTAGGGAGCTGGGGAGGAAATGGAGTTGATGTTCAGACTCTAGGACTCTCTCTGCCAGTATTTAGCATCAGTGAGCCATGTATTGGTACGACAGTGTCAGAGGGGTAGCCATGTTAGTCTGGATCTGTAAAAGCAGTAAAGAATCCTCTGGCACCTTATAGACTAACACGGCTTCACCCACAAAAGCTCATGCTCCAAAACGTCTGACGACAGTGTCTGAAGGTGGCAATTGGGGATGGAGGCAGACTGCCAGTGGTCCGTGGTGGGAGATGGGAACTACCTAGCTGTAGTAACAGTGTGGGAGGTGAGGATTGCCTACTTGTGGTTACACTGAAGGGAGGGAGGTAATTATGCTGCTGTTGGGGGGATGCCCACACATTTGACTGTCACAGAAAACAGATGGACTCCTACAAAACTTTTAAAGAAACAAACCAGATTAATCGCAAGACAGACCCATATCTCATGGAATTACAAGGAGCCACAGCTGTGTTTGGTGGAATGACAACATTCTCCATGGAGAGATGTGCCAGCAGCACGGACTGCCAATGTTTATCAGCAAAGTGACTCCCATCCCAACTAATATTCCCCACTCAGATGCATAACCAGTTCAGGGCAGGCTCCTTCAGGCCAATGCCGCACTGCAGTGGAAAGGCAAGGAATGACAGGTGTTTTCTCTGGAATGACAGGTGTTTTCTATGGAGATGGTGTTTATCACATTTTAAATATTTCATCCAACATGTAAGAGTTCTAATTTATACTTTAAGTACTAGGCAGAATGGTTTATTAATGGTATTGATTGTAAATCAGTTTGTTTAGTTGATAATTTCTCTTGATCGTAAATATTTATGGTTATTGATTTTGGCTGGAAACAGAGACAAATGTGGATTTTTTCTGAAAGGAGCCTCTATTATAACTCAGACTTTTTTCATTGAATATTTCAGCATCTCTAGTTAAGTAGTTTTTTGTTAAGCTTTGTTTTCCTTGAAATTTACAATTTGTTTCCTTTATGAACATTCGAGTGAATCGGTTGCCATGTATGAACAAAGGACATTTTACCTCTCTGATTATTATGGACATGATTGAGTGGATATTGAGTGATTGATAATGTGGGTTCAAATCAAGATTATTCTTGATACCTGGGGGTCAAAACTCAGACACAGCCTCTATATTGCACTGTGACAACGTCCCTTATTAAGATGGTGAATGTACAGATTTCAGATCCTCACCTTATTCCAGTTCTAAGCCCCCTCTTCCCAATCTATCAGACATTAATGATTTCCTTGCCATCCACCTTATGGTCCAGCAGCCAGAGTTGTTTTCAAAGTGAGATGCCTTGGCCCATACCTCCTTCAAAAAACACCCCACATCTTAACTGAGGAGAGACCATAGTGCATCCTGATCACCATCACCCTAAGCCTCTTACCTGAGGAGTCTGTAAGCAGATCAGCAGGGTTTTGGAGAACCCAAACTTACAAGTTAAACTCAACATTTTATTCATAAGGAACAATGCTACTGAATAGTTTAAGATGGGAAATGAAGAAGAACCCTGTATTAACTTGAAACTGCAAGAGGAATTCAGGTACGTAGAGAATTATTAGTTTGAGGACAACTCTTGCTCTCATTCACATGCAGTGGAATTCCACTGAGCACAAAGGAAATATACAGAGTGTGTGAAGCAACACAATTTAGCCAGGATCAGGCCTTCTTATGTGGTGTTCTGGTCTTCCGTCATGCATTCCTGTTCCCTTTCTAATCAGCTGCTGGCTGATTATTCAGACGGAAAGAAACTGAGTTTAAACCTTGCTTAAGATCTATGATGCAAGGTGCTGCTCTGCTTTCAAAAGGGCAGGGTGGAGGTTATTGTATCGCAGTAAGGAAAGAAAGGTTTGCTGTATTCTGTATTGCAGCCAGCTGTAATTGCAAAAATTGTGCATTGTGGTTTGTTTCTGAACTAGATCCTCATTATAATGGAAGCATATTAGAAGTTAAGTTCAGTCTTACTATAAGGGAGCAAAGTTTTAGATGAGAAGCTAGTATGTATAAGCATAATGAATGCTTCTGAAGCCATGGAATACCCAAGGATGTGATTTTTTTCTTAACCAAATGTTTGTCCTCGCACATCTCCAATCCCTGTAACTCTGTAACTCTGCCTACTTCATCCTAGAAGGGAGAGAAGAGATAGGATAGTAAAGCTGATGTCCCTGACCAGGAGGTGAGTCAGAGTCCAGACTGCCGGCTGTCATGGCTTGTCTGCCAGCCCAAAGCATCTGTCCATGACACAAGCCATCTTGTGTCTGGAGAACATCAGCAAAAGCCATATTACCTCCATCTTTACTATCCTATCTCTTCTCTCCCTTCTGGGTCTATCTGTTTTATCTAAAGCAGCAAAGTGTGACTATCATTCCAGTCGCAGAATTGAACAACAGAAATAATCTTTTCTTCCCCACCAACAAGGTCTGCTTGACTGAATAAGAGACTTTCCCTTTTTGGAGACAGTGAATATTGGGTACTTTGATAGGCTTTAATTGTTTGTTTCGCATAATTACTCAATTTCAGTTTCAATGCTCTTTGCCTCGTTTTGATTCTTTTCCATGTATGTGTTTCAATCAATACATTTCTAACCTTTAGCAAGAATGTCCTAACGTGTTTGCCAGGGTACTAAGCAGACTGAGGTCTCTGTTGACCAAACCCCAAACCTTGTTTAAAACTGTTTAATGTTGGAACATTTCAGGGTCATGTTAACACCTTTAACTCCTTGGGCTGGTTATTCCACCTTTATTCCATCTAAATTAACACAACAGACAGACCCCAGTCCATTTCGTACATTACTCCCTATAGTAATTGCTCCTATGGTAATTTATACTGGAAAATGCACCTGTACGTACATTTTAAATGTTCCAAATGATTGGACCGCTCCTTATTTAAAAGTTTTAGCTTGAATACTGGCCCTTAGTTTGCTAATTCTGCCCCTCCCCACAATTTAATACAGGTGCCACAAGGACTCCTTGTTGTTTTTGCGGATACAGACTAACGTGCTACCTCTCTGAAACTTAACACCCATATATGGTGCTTTAAAATTGAGTCTCAACACGTATGAAGTAGTTTCAGGTGAGTTGTGCTAAAGGCAGTTTTCAGCAATACATTTTATATGTCTGGTTTTTGTTGTTTTTTTTTACAGAAGCTATATCTGTAATTCTGCTTGTGCAGCTGGGTTTACTATCAAGACTGCTGCTGGGTTTGGTTTCTCTGTGAATGTTTTGTATATTGTACATCTCGTGAGTGCATACTTCAGAAAATCTTGACATTTAGCAGTGGAAGGCTTAGGGGTCTGTGTCAGTGGCATAAAGCCAGCCATATGGGGCCTGAAAGATGATGAACACATCTTGTAAGGGGATAAATAACCTCTGGTTCTATTAATGTAAACAGCAAGAAAACCTTTTAATTCACAAACAGCAAAACATAAGGGCATCTGGGAAAGCCAGAGGAAAAACTCTTTAATGAACAAGATACTTCTATAGTTACTACTGCAGCTGGAAGGCAAAAGTTGTATATAGTGCTTACCCTCTATGCATGTTTTCCATTTCTAGGGCTTGATCCTGCAGGGCGCTGAGCATTCTGGCCTTAACTAGCAAAGCATTCCAGCATGTGCATAATGCTATTAGCTTTGTGAGGACTCATGGGTCTAAAATTAAGCACATGCTTAAATATTTTGCTAAATCAGGGCCAGAGTGGTCAGCATCCTGTGGGATTGCATCCTTGAAGTGCTGTACAAATGTTAGCTAATTGTATCATCTCATATTAATTTGGAGCATTTTGAGTCTGATTCTGTGAAATGCTAAGCACCCTTAACTACTCCTAACAGGATTTGTAAAGCAAGTTGGAAATGCAAAGCCCTGCACAAGAGCTAATCACTGCATAAAATCTTGCTTCCCACTGGGAGAGCTAAGCCTAGAAGTTCCTTTCTCATTCAAGAGTTTCTCAGACTTTCCCAGATGTCCTTATATTTTGTTTGGGAACAAAAGGGTTTTTTAATCTCAAATTGCACAAATGCTCCCCTTGCCCCAATGTCAGAAAAGGAATGCAGGATTGTGTATAAACAGTGCTTTCAAATGAAGCTAGAATAAGCAGGTTTGATGGTGAAGACCAAGACTTGGTCAGATTCTGACCAAAATCCTATCAAAATAATTGCCTTCTGATTACTATAAACTCCCCTGGAGAACAATATCTATTAACTACACACTGGCAGTTCTAATAATTTGAACAGAACAGGTTACATTTATTTAGTATGGAAAATCAGTTGAGAAGCCAACCAAGCACACTGACCTTGAATCTGACTTTACCTTTGTATTGTATCCTTCGCTTACTTCACCAGAAAGGTGCTTATCCCATAAGCAAAAGCCTCCTGTCAAAAATACAGCTGAAGAATGCTCTGTAAATCTCCTGCAAGCACAATGCCCTGCAGAGCAGTTGCATAACTGCATGTGCTACTAAGGTGCACTGTAGTCAGTGGTTAAATGCAGCTGAGAAATGAGATTCACAAGACAGATTAACATTGAAATTGACTATTTTCTCTCTCTCTAATCTATAGAATATCCAAAATATCAGGTGGTCCTTACATTTAGCTGGTGGATAAAAACAGTTTTGACATTGATCCTAGTTTTTCACAGCTGTTTTTGTAGGTGCAGGATAGGAACTTTAACTCAGTGACATTTTAGTTGGCTATAAGACAAGATGCTCAGTCTGAAAGAAGCAGATGACATTGTTATATTTTCACTCCTTTTTGTACTGACAAGGCTTCAGAAGAGAGAAATCTTCCTTGAAACCAGACAATGGTGGTGCCTCTTTTGCTTGAACAGATACCTTATTCCAACTATTTGGGGTGAAAGGATAAGGAGTTGCCATTTTAGGGGTCTGTTTGCCCTTTAATCACATTTACACTACCAAAAGTGACTGCAGTGGAGCACCAGATTGCAGCATGGTAGTGCCAAACACGGGTTAAAATTGTTGGTTTTGTAGTGTAGTTGGGAATGAATTCTGTTTTAACTCTATTCCTGAGCTGTATTTCAGCCTTAGTAAAGTTCAGCATGGCTTGGCCCTGTTTACTTAAATCACAATGGGGAACTACTGTATTGCAATCTATTCCTCTAGCATGGTAGTTTCTACAGAGTAGACAGGACCTTAAAATTAATCATGCTCATCAAGAAATCTCATTAGCTGCTAGGGGCGGTTTATGATTCCAGAACATTTTTGAAATTGAGATTTTATTGAATATGGAATAATATGTATAGAATAAGCCTTGCAAATTTCTAGTTGCTACAAATGCGGGCAAATAATTTGTTTAGGTGGATAAATAAAATATAATTTGTTTATTATCATAAATGATCATGGTAGAAGATATGTGAATAGATTTTCTGTCTGGGCTAGTAAATGTTCATGTTTCAGAGTGGTAGCCGTGTTAGTCTGTATCAGCAAAAAGAACGAGGATTCCTTGTGGCACCTTAGAGACTAACACATTTATTTGGGCATAAGCTTTCGTGGGCTAAAACCCACTTCATCGGATGCACCATGTTCATGTTAATTTTGCAAGTTCATATAAAATGAAAGAAACCAATACCCAGCACTCTGATACCAATACGAAAAGATGCCGAGAGTCAGATTTTAGACCTGTGAATGCAAGAAGGTACTAGCATAATATCCATGGCTGCATAGTCATTTACTGTAGTTGCATGCACATTTCTGGGAACTGAAGGTGTAAAACACACACACATTTTTGCCTGTGTAATCTTAAAAATGGTGGCCCTTGATTGTTTATTAGTCATGCAATAGCATATTTAAAATGAGAATACATGTTATAGACAGAGATTTCATACAGTGTTCTGCCAAATTTGACATCCCCAAGGTTCTGGAGGAGCTACTTGAAAGTCAGTTAGTGGTCTGGAGTAAGAGCTTCCTGGCATGTTTAATCACAATGAAGTGAGAAGATGGTGCAGATTTATTTTGCAAGACCTCATCCCCACTTATATTTGCTAAAACAGTGATTCCCAGTGGAAGTGGTGAATCTGTACTCTTTCTCTTGGATAATTAAAGGTATACCATCCACCTGAAATATAGTATATTTTTAAAAAACAATTTCAGTGTAGTTACAGCTCCACACCTGTGCCTTAGTCCTCTTCCCAATTTTTGTTTTTGTGCAGTTCTATTTTTAATTAAGTTTTCCACTCTGCTCTGTGAAACACCTGTGAAAATAACGGGAGATAATGACTGACTATAAAGGGAAACAATTAAACTAACCATATACAAAGTGCTGTCAAATGGTCAAAGTAAACTGAAAAAATAAAGAAGGTCCTGAAGTTACATACAATAGTGGCAGGTTTAAAAAAAACATGTACATGTAATTTTAAGTTGATAGTGTCCCTTTTAACTATGAATATGAGGAACAGGTCTTTGCCTTGCCAGACCCTGTCCCACGCATGATACTGGTGATTTCTGTATAAATATGAAGACTTATGACAGTAAGAAATTGAAGTAATAGAATAGGAAAAATGGTTAATGAAATTGTTCATAGATTAGATTAGATTGAAAGTAAAAATTGTTAAAATCAAATGATAGATTCAGTGCTGCAAAGATATTATTGGAATTTAGGTTTTTGTTTATTCACCAGTTCAATACCCCTGCTACAGTCTCTAGGTGCATGAACAGTAACCGGTTTAAAACACACACCATTTTTAGGGATATCCTGTTTTAGACAATGAAAGCTGTGCTGAATCCTTTTAACACAAACAAACCCACAAACTGCTCCTCAGCTTGGGTAGGTGGGGATTTGTCTGCCTCATTAACAGGTGAGAACACTTCTCTGTAATCATTAGGAAAATGCCTACTTAATAAAATTCTTCTTTTAAAGATAAACATTCAATTTGTTTGACCTAATATTTACATTTTGTAAACACAATCTCTTACAAACCCTAAGATCAGGACATGTTTTCACAATATCTTTCTAAAAATCCAGTGAACAAAAGTGTTTTTGTAAAAACACAGCAGGAAAATGTTTGTAACCCAAGCATTGCAGCACTGAGTGAACCTGAAGTGAAGTGGACTATAAACCAAATTAAAACTGATTTTAATTTATTGTTGTTGTCCAAGATGAGAAATGCCAGAAGGAAACAAGGAGACGGAGTAGTGATTGGATTTCAAAATGATTTCATTTTTATTTAAGGTCTTATTAGTACCATTGGTAAAAAATTTATTTACAATGTATGATTTTTATGATGAGGATGATGTCCCTTTAACTAATATTCCTGATTTTCTACTAGGAACCCATTTCTGTCATCCATCCAGAATACTCAGCACACACTTGGTGCTGGTTTAATGGTGATGGTTTGCTGTGCTCAGGATCTCTCAATGATGTAGCCATTTTGCCAGCTTTGGTTGCTCTTCCTTCTGGGATCCTCTGGATGCTGAGATGCAGGTTCACAGTCCCTCATGACAGCGGTGTAATGGTGAAAAAAAAGTGGGTAAACTAACAAACTAAATTCCATATTCCCCACATCAGAAGTGGATAAACTCCATACATGTGATGGGCTGGATCACAGAAACCCCCCGGGAGCTGCCAACTGATGTGCCAAGACTACTTCTATCCCTGTTTTCCCTGCCAGCTCAGGACTTCAGCACCCTGTCTTGCCGAGCCAGACACTCTTGTCTACTTCAACAAAGACCAAGAGTCTGAATTACCTGCCTCAAAGCTGCAGGTTTACCTGAAAACAGCTCACAGAAGTGTGCTTGTCTTTAGCACCCAGATGCCCAACTTCCAGTCGGGTCTAAACCCAAATAAATCCCTTTTACCCTGCATAAATCTTGTGCAGGGTAAACTCATAAATTGTTCGCCCTCTATAACACTGATAGGGAGACGTGCACAGCTGTTTGCTCCCCCAGGTATTAATACAGACTCTGAGTTAATTAATACGTAAAAAGTGATTTTATTAAATACAGAAAGTAGGATCTAAGCGGTTCCAAGTAGTAACAGACAGAACAAAGTAAGTTACCAAGCAAAATAAAATAAAATGCGCAAATCTATGTCTAATCAAACTAAATACAGATAGGATCCTCACCAGTTCCAGAATGCTTCCTTTTACAGGCTAATCTCCTTTTAGCATGGGTCCAGCAATCACTCACCCCTGCCCCCCGTAGTTACTGTCCTTTGTTCCAGTTTCCTTTAACTATCCTGAGGGAGTGGAAAGGCTCCTTCTTTAGCCAGCTGAAGACAAAATGGAGCTGTCTCTCCCGGGTTTAAATAGACTCTCTCTCGTGGGTGGAGGCCCCCTTCCTCACTCCTATGCAAAGTCCAGCTCCAAGATGGAGTTCTGGAGTCACCTGGGCAAGTCACATGTCCATGCATGACTCAGTCTTTACAGGCAGAAGCTAATTTACACATGGTATCTTGTATGTCTCCAGGAAGACTTATGTCGATTGGAGCCTTCCAAGCTCTTTTGTCTGTTAAGTGCTTCTGGATTGAGCACTTAATTTGCACATTCCTTTCCCAAGAAGTGACCAAATGTTTTAACTAAAAAGGTACTTAGAAATCAAGCAATTATACAGCCGATGTTCATAACTTTGAACACACAAATGGTGCCTGCATACAACTAGGATGAACATAACCAGTAGATCATAACCTTTACGTAGATATGTTACATGGCATATGTAGCAAAACCCTATTCCAGTTATATCATACATACATTTATGAGCTCCCTCACCCCATAAAGCCTTATGGGGTACACTGTCACAATACTCAAATGAGAAGTCATGTTTACCCTCAACATGATTCTTGGCAAGCCTGCAAGAGGGATGGAAGTGAACATCTTTCAGGTTGTCCAGAATGCAGATGAGAATCCAGGAGGCCCTTGCCTAAAGATCAGTATAGTTCTTGCACTTGGAAGAATAAACATTGTAATGTTAGCCCGGATCAGTGATTTCTTGTACCCTAACTGACTTTCACAGAGGCCATGACTGTATGCATGTGACTATGTGGATGTCGGCTATCTTTCTGGCACTTTCTTTTCTTCTGCGTTTCTAGGTGACATATGCTTTCCTCTCCTAAGCTCACTCCAAACCCAAAGGGGTACTGTGGCTGACATCGGGTTTCTATGTGGCACATACTAGCATGGGAATTGGTCACCTGGGAGAATGTCAGCTGTTGGTGAGGAGTTAAAAAACGTCATGGCTGAGATAGGGTAGCTGAATAGAAGAAGTTAAAGAGAGGCTAAGCTTGAATATGCATGATAGTGCTGGCACCACTCGGTAACAGGTTTCTTAAGGGGACTGTAAAAGGTCAAAAGCACTTCTCTGGGGAGGAGGAGAGAGCTCCACAGGACAGCTGAGGGAGAGGCCCAATGGGACAGGAGTCTCCCTGACATAGACCAAAGGACAAATCCAAAAAAGAGAAACTACAGTGAAATTAGCTGATTTTAGCCCTCTGCAAAGACAAAGTGACTCTTGTTTTGTGGGTTGTTTAGTCTGTAGATTCTTTTCTTTAGGCCACATTCTGCCTCTAAGCATGTGTGGTTTGAAGTCCCATTGCTGTGACACATGGTATCCTCATTTCCAGAACTATGCGTCTGACTTTCCAGTTCCACTCTGATCAGTACACATCCAGCACGCTCATCACACCCGTGTAATCACCTACCTGTGTCCTAGGTATGGTCTAATGGGCAGAGCAGGGGATGGGGCGTTCAGGGTTCTATTTCTGGCCTTGTTATTGACTCTGTACGACCCGAGGTCATGTCATCTCCCTGTATTTAGGGTTCCCCGATTGGGGTTAATGAAGCTGATGCAACAGGAGGCTTATTAAGCTTAATTAATTAATCTGTCAAGTGCTTTGAGAACCTGGAATGAAAGGGGCAAAGTATATTATTATTATTGTTTATCTGATTCCTGTTGATGCATTTGGAGACTGCTATCCTTTCAACATAACAGATGCCTTTCCTTAGTAACATCATCCTATCTGAACCACAAACTATGCTATATAGTAACACCCTCGCTTTATGCACACACCGCAAATACTCAAACATTTAAACAAATTAAATTGCTCTCTAACCCAGGCAGCAAGCCCTGTGTGCGAAGACTAAATCATTCCCTTTGTTGCCCTCCTGGCTGGGCCACCCTTCCATTTACAGGAAACTCCGATGCTGAGCAGTAACAGGAAAGAAACAACTAGCCTTGTGTCATATTGCTCACTTAGCATTTATGGTGAAGTGCTGCAGTCAATAAAGCGGACAAATTTCTAACACCATGTGCTATCCAAACAAATCAGGCTTCTCTTGTTCTTCTACAGAACTAAAATAGCCTGTTTTACCACTTTAATTGCTTGGTTTATCAGATTCATTTTCAGACATATGTTGTGATTAAACAAAATGATATATACAGCAGTCTGAGATGTGACCAATAAGCTCCCAGTCAAAGACTCTTGAGCATTTAGACAGACTGCCAAGCAGAGGTGCTGGGCCTAGGGGTACTGGGGGTGCTGCTGCATCCCCCCGGCTTGAAGTGGATTGCATTATATCCATTATATTGACAGTTTGGTTCAATGGCTCTCAGCACAGGTGCTGGCTTCTTCGGGGTCTCAGGGGTGCTCAACCCCCTGGTCCGCCCACAGCCCCACTCCCACTCCTCCCCAGGTCCTTCCCTGACCCCTTCCCCAAAACCCCGCCCTGCCTCTTCCCACCTCACCCTTTCCATACCTCTTCCCACTCACTTCTGTCCCCTCCTCTGAGTGTGCCCTGTCCCCACTCCTCGCCCTCCCTCCCAGCACCTCCTGCATGCTGTGGAACAGCTGATTGCGGTGGGTAGGAGGCGCTGGGAGGAGGGAGAGGAAGTGATCAGCAGGGCTGCTGGTGAATGGGAGGCACTTGGGGGGAAGGGAGGGAGCTGGCTGCGAGTGGGTGCTAAACACCCACTATTTTTTCCCGTGGGTGCTCCAGCTATACGCATTGTTCCAGCACCCCTGCTGCCAAGTAGCATTAGTACTTGTCCTACATAACACACCTTTAACTAGCCTCTGCTTGCCTGACAGAGCTATGGTCCATCAATAAAATGAACACAATTTCTGTTTTACATATGACTGATGCATATAAAGAAAATGGTGCCTATCTGTGTGCATTCAGTTTAATGCATGTTATCCCATGATGAGCAGCCTTTTCTGCCAGACAAGTGGGGAACTGGACAAGACAATGCAGTCAGCAGTCAAATGATAATTTTCAAAGTCTTGTGCTGATGGCAGCCATCTTGCTGAAAAGTGACATCATTTATGAGCGACTCCAAGAGTCATGGACTGCTTTCCTCTTGCCCTCTTTTTTTTACTGGCAAAGAAAAGGGCCTTTGGAGATATTAAGAGGCAACTCAGATTTACAGTGGATCTCTCTCTTTCTCTCTCTCTCTCCCTCCCTCCCTACCAACCAACCAACAGCCAGGGGGACAGCTACTAAGATTTATAATAACTAGCCAGCACTAACTCAGCCATGCCCTTGAAGTGAACACTTACCGAGTTTTTGCCATCTTAATACTTATCTTGAAAACCTCTGTATCTTTGGAATGTTGAAAGTATTTCACAAATATAACAAAATAAACTTTTGAAGTAAAACTTTGCAGATTTGGCCAGCACGAACAACGACAACCAGAGAAGAGTAAAATAAGAAAAAATGGCTTTCGTCCTTGTCAGAGAGACACTGTTCTTCTTCATTGCTGTGTAAGCTTCTCTGCATGGTCCTGTAATTTACTAAGAGTGGGAAAGTTCTATTGGGCTTAGTGTCCCTCGCTGTAACATGAACACTAATGACTATAGCAGCTTTTGTCTTAACTAGTGTCACTGTCGATACGTGTGCAGCTGTGCTGCAGAACTAATAGACTGCACAGCAAGGAACTTCCATAGGCACAGTGCTGGAAGACCAGGCAGATCATTTGTTATTGGTGTGATTTTTCAACAGCTTTTCACAGTACTACAGACAGACAGCGCTGGAAAATAGTTTTGCACGTTAATTTTTCTTCAAAAGTAGTTTTACTGCAAAAATAAACAGCTTGATGTTACGTTGTCTTTCTCTAAATACTCATGGCTCAAATCATGTCCTTGGTTACAGATACCTAGGGTTTCACTGGGATAACTGAGGACAAAGTTCGTAGTATGTGCTCTTGGAGGAATAGGTATCTCAGTGGTCCCCAACGCGGTGCCCACGGGCGCCGGGGTCATCTTAATGCGCCCACGTCCTAGCCCCCGAGAGAGCACCCGCTGAAATGCTGCCGAATTTCAGTGGCATTTTGGTGGGGACGGCTCTTGCTGACGCCGCTTGCCGTCGAGAAGTAACGTCATCGAGAGGCGTCGCTCCCGATTTCGGCGGGGATGCCTCTTGATGACGTCACTTGTCGACAGAAAGTGGCGTCATCGAGAGGCATCGCTGTCAAAATTTGGTGGCATTTCGGCGGGTGCTCCACCGCTGCAGTGGTCCTTTGGCTGGTGCCTGCCAGCCAAAAAGGTTGGGGACCACTGAGGTATCTGAAAATCTCTCATAGCCAGAACTTTATTGGTTCCTTCCTGTCCTCTGAGGAGTGAAGTCAGACACTTTTTGTGGCTGCTGAATTTTTCAGCATGAGGAAGAATTTGAAGGATCACTGATTGTGGCTGTCCTAATGACAGGAACACACTGTATTATTTGCATTAGTTATATAAGCTTTGTTGAGAAGGTTTTTATTTTTGAGCAAGATATCATAGCATTGTTGCATATGAAAGATGGCATGATTCATTATGACTCAGTGACCTGTAGCTTAATCAGGCTTTGGCTGTGATGTTCGAAAAACCAAGGTGAGGCCACTGGCATATCTTCTGGGATGACAACAGCTTCCAGTGAAACCACAATGTCTTTTGAGTATTCTCTGAAGGGAACGTGTGAGGGGAGACATCTACTTTGGGAGAAAAAAAAGAGACACCAGAAACATCAATATGTGGCAGCACAGCCATGTGGAGCTGGCAAGTGGCAACTCTACTTCCTGGGGCTTGGGGAAACTTTCTGGAGTTTAATTTTGGGTGGGTTCCCACTCCTTGAGATTTGTTCTGAGTCTGTTCAAATACCTAGTTCAAAACAATACTCAACTAAGGAAGGAAGGATGGACACTTCAGCACATCTCAGTGGATCTGTGTTCAGTCCCTGATTCTGGCACAGACTGCACAGGTGACTTCTCACAAGGGACTTTTTCTCTCGGTGACTCATTTCCCCATCTGTAAAATGGGGAAAATAATACTTCCCTATCTCTCAGAGCTGTTGGTAAAATACATCTGAGTATACTGGGCAGGTTCCCTGAGACTTTGTTGATGGGGCCATGTAAAACCATCTATCTTTGATAGATATTTTGCCTTTTTTTCAAAAATAATAAATTCATGATATTTGATCAAAATTCAGCCCAAGTTTATTTGAACGGTCCAGGAATAGTGATGACCTTTTAGAAGATCCTGTGCCAATTTTTTTTTGTCATGAACCCTTTGCACAGTTCAGCGTAGCAGCCTGAGCCACTAAATCAGAAACTGACAAACACAAGGGATACTGTCTTGCTCCCTTTTTAAGTTAATGAGGGTTTTGCCATTGCTTCACTGAGAATAGGAGCAGGACCAGGGACACTAAAAAACAAAACAAAGCCCAGGGTGCTGCATCACTACTGTTAAACCAGTCCAGCACCCCAAGGTGCCCGCAAGACATTGTCACGCCAGTAATGGTACTGAAATTGGAGCAGTAGGAAGTATTGAGAATTGTGAAATTCAGGGCTGTGTGTATCAATATAATGAGTAATTGGACAGGTGTGGAAATTGCTACACAGTCAAACATAAAATGACAGCAATAGTTGATCTGAACTCCTTTAAGGGCAGCAAAACCAAACAAACAAAACTTGGTATGTTTGACCTAAAGCCCAGAAACATATTTTGCTAGTATAAATAATTATGTATCTGTATTGCAGTGTTTTTGTAGCCATGTTGGCCCAGGAGATGAGAGAGATAAGGTGAGGAAAGGAATGTCTTTTATTGCACCAACGTCTGTCAGTGGAAGGGACAGGCTTTCAAGCTACTCGGTGTAGCTCGAAAGCTGGTCTCTCTCACTGGCAGAAGTTGGTCCAATCAAAGATATTCCCTCCCCGACCTTGTCTCTCATTTATATATATATAAAATCCCAAATGGAGTTTCTTTCTCCATTTTGGTTTATTTCTTGAAGAAGTGCCCTTCACTGTTTTCAAAGTCTTTGTTGTTTGTGGCATGCAATGCACCCCTGGTGATTTTGGCTACTATCTAATATCTTCTTGAAGGTCCTATGCTATGGATATTAGGTGTTTTAAATGGTCTTCGTTATGTAATGTCATAAGTCCCTGAGAAGCAGATTTGGTCCCGATCCAGCAAAACAATTAAACATTTGCTTAGTGTCAAGCAAATGCCTAAGTGTTTGTAGGATCAAGGCCTTAGTGCAGGGTCTGGTTCTCAGAATGATGTGGCACATGTTACTGATGGCTGGTAAATGAAAGCTTCACAGGAAGGTTCCTTACAGATTTTTCTTGTAAAGTAAGGGGTCCAGGTGTAACTGATTTGGAAATGCAGCCAGGGAGGGAGTTTGCATTCTGTTTTCTTTTTATCTGATATAGTTTCATTGTTGCATAACAAAAGAATGGTGTGTTTCCTTTCTCATGAGCCAGGCTGGTCTAGTTGTCCTAGAAGATGCTGTGCAAACACATATGAAGTCATGATCCCTCCTCTGAAAAACCTTACAACCTAAAAAGCACCCCTAGTGTGCTGACCAAGTTCTATTTTATATTCACTCTAATTAAATCAAACTCTGCAATTTCAGCAGGAAAAGGTATTCTTCATTTCTCATTCCAAAATCTTGTATGTAGTATGGCTGTGTGCTGTTAAACAGCTGCTTCGTTCCACCTCAGAAAGTGGCTGCATTTCAGTGGTGGATGAAATGATCACTGGGTATAGTTTCTATACCAGGTTAAGTTTATAAAATACTGCAAGATCCCTTGTCATGAAAGATGCTAGTTAAATATGATATTATAATTACACATAAGATTTCTTCTATTGTATTTTACACCCAAAGGACTTGCTGCTTTACAGCATTAATTTATTAAGCTTTATGTTACCTTGTCTGAGGTAGAGAAGTATTGATTTCAGTGGGAGCAGGATTTTGCCTATTGTATCAGTTATACAGATGGATAATTTGAGGAAGAGAGAGATGAAGTGATGTGCTCTAGATCACACAATGAATTTGTGGCAGTAACCCATGAATCCAGACTGTCTCTCCTGCATAAGCCATGGTTTTTCCTTGTTTTTATATATTAATTTATTTTGGTAAGTACCCAAAGTTCTCTTGCTGCACAGGTGACATTCATTCTAACCTGCCTGTCAAGGGAAACACTGCTGCTGCTGCAGGATAGCTCCTGGAAACTTTTCTCCAGGTCTCTGACAATTCTTCTCTGAAGGGTGGGGAGTCTCACACTGGAACTAACTGCACCTTGGAGGGGGAAACTCTTTGCAGTTTTTTCTCCTCCCTTCGAAAGTAGCTTGCAAAAAACAAACATTTCACAGTCTGGCCTGATCTACGTTATGCATTTAAACCAAATTTAGCAGCGTTAAACTATTTAACCCTGCACCCGTCCACACAACGAGGCCCTTAATATTGATATAAGGGCTCTTTAAACCAATTTCTGTACTCCTCTCCGACGAGAGGAGTAGTGCTGAAATCAGTATTGCCATGTCGGATTAGGGTTAGTGTGGCCACAAATCAACAGTATTGGCCTCCAGGCGGTATCCCACAGTGCACCATTGTGACCGCTCTGGACAGCAATCTGAACTCGGATTCACTGGCCAGGGTAGACAGGAAAAGCCCCGCAAACTTTTGAATTGCATTTCCTGTTTGCCCAGCATGGAGCTCTGATCAGCATGGGTGGCGATGCAGTCCCAAATCCAAAAAGAGCTCCAGCATGGACCGTACGGGAGATACTGGATCTGATCGCTGTATGGGGAGACAAATCTGTTCTATCAGAGCTCCGTTACAGAAGACGAAATGCCAAAGCATTTGAAAAAAATCTCCAGGCTATGATACAGAGTCCACAGCACAGTGCTGTGTGACAAGCGTAACGGAAAGCCAAAGAATCAAATGGATGCTCATGGAGGGAGAGAGGGGGGACTGAGGACTCCAGCTATCCCACAGTCCCCGCAGTCTCCGAAAAGTATTTGCATTCTTGGCTGAGCTCCCAGTGCCTGTAGAGTCAAACTCATTGTCCGAGGTGGTTCAGGGTATCTCTCATCAATTTATCCCCCTTCTCCCCCCGTGAAAGAAAAGGGAAAAAAATCGTTTCTTGACTTTTTTCAATGTCACTGTATGTCTACTGCATGCTGCTGGTAGACGCGGTGCTGCGGCAGTGAACAATAGCATCCTCTCCCCTCCCCTCCCCGGTGGCAGACAGTACGGTACAGCATGACTGATAGCTGTCCTTGTCATCATCCAGTGAGTGCTCCTGGCTGGCCTCAGGTGAGGTTGGCTGGGTAAAAATAGGAATGACTCCCGGTCATTCCTGGCAGATGGTACAGAACGGCTGGTAACTGTCCTCATCATAGCAACTGGGGGCTGAGCTCCATCAGCCCCACCCTTTCATGTCTAAAGAAAAGGTTCTGTACTGCCTGGACTATCATAGCAGCAGGATACTGGGCTCCTCTCCCCCCCACCGTTTAATGTCCTGCCTGGACTATCACAGCAGCTGGAGGCTGCCTCCCCCTCATTTTATCTCACTAACAAGTCAGTGTTTCTTATTCCTGCATTCTTTATTACTTCATCACACAAATGGGGGGACCCTGCCACGGTAGCCCAGGAGGGTTGGGGGAGGAGGGAAGCAACAGGTGGGGTTGTTGCAGAGGCACCCCCTAGAATGGCATGCAGCTCATCATTTCTGCGGGATCTGACACGGAGCGGCTGTGCTCTCTGGTACACTGGTTCTCCAGTACACTTGCCCCATATTGTAGGCAGGACTGACTCTATTTTTAGATACAACATAAAGGAGGGAATGACCTTGGAGGGGGGTCATTCCCATTTTTGTCTTTGCGCCCGCGGCCGACCTCAGCGAAGGCCAGCCAGGAGCACCCATGACAGCAGCAGATGGTACAGAATGACTGGTAACCATCATCTCATTGCCAATTTACAATGGCACAGCAGACAGTACAGAATGACTGGTAACCATCTCTGCTACCTTGCAAAGGCAAATGAATGCTGCTGTGTAGCACCGCAGTACCGCCTCTGTCAGCAGCATCCAGTACACATACGGTGACAGTGACAAAAGGTAAAACAGGCTCCATGGTTGCCATGCTATGGTGTCTGCCAGGGAAAAAGGGCGCGAAATGATTGTCTGCCGTTGCTTTCACGGAGGAAGGAATGAGTGACGACATTTACCCAGAATCACCTGCAACACTGTTTTTGCACCATCATGCATTGGGATCTCAACCCAGAATTCCAATGGGCGGGGGAGACTGCAGGAACTATGGGATAGTTATGGGATAGCTACCCACAGTGCAACGCTCCAGAAATCAACGCTAGCCTCGGTACATGGACTCACACTGCTGAATTATTGTGCTTTGTGTGGCTGCGTGCACTCGACTTTATACAATCTGTTTTACAAAACCAGTCTATGTAAAATTGGAATAATCCTGTAGTGTAGACGTACTCTCAGTTTCTAAGATATTGCCTGGAGCTCAGGGCTGCCCCCAGTGGGACACTGAGGAAAATAGTGTAACAAGGTTTCTAAAAGGGCTGGGAGTGGACAATATTTGGGCATTGGTAACATTTACAAGGGTAGAAGCTGGAAGACAGTGAGCCCAATCCCCTCCCCAGGCTGTACATTATGTGCCACAAATCAATACCAAAACTCCCAGTTCCTTCTCCAGGAGCAGGACTGGGCCCAACACGATACAAGTAACGTGCACTTCAGAGTGTAAACTCATCACCTGGCAGAGTAGCAAGTCCTGAGGTATACAACTTGGCTAAGAAGCATTATGGTTTATTTGTTTTATTGGGTATTTTCTTCCTCTGAATCAGCAGGCCTAGGCCACTACCAGAGGGCCAAGAGACTATTGGTCTCATACATTACTGAGCCTACCAGTCCTAGACAGGGCGGTTTTTACTTGTGTGATAATTTATCACTTTAATTGAGTTCTTAAGAGAAATGGGTGGAAGGTGCCCAGAGAGAATTCTCTCTTAGGCAGAGAGCTCTGTGCCACAAGTGGATGGGGCAGTGGTATTTAGCACTTTGCACATTGGGAGCACTACCTGCACAGGAATAAATATTGTAACAAGAAGAAAGTGAGGATCTCACCAGCACAATTAGATGGGTCTGTTAAGGTTCCTCTCCCACTCTGAACTTTAGGGCACAGATGTGAGGACCTGCATGGACACTTCTAAGCTTAATTACTAGCTTAGATCTGGTAACACTGCCACCATCCAGAAATTTCAGTGTCTGGAACACTTCCTGTCCCCCCCAAAACCTTCCCCTCCCTGGGCAGCCTTGAGAGGCTTTTCCACCAAGTTCCTGGTGAACACCGATCCAACCCCTTGGATCTTAACACAAGGAGAATTTAACCATCCCCTCCCTCCTTTCCCCCACCAATTCCTGGTGAGTCCACATCCAATCCCCTTGGATCTTAAAACAAGGAAAAATTAATCAGGTTCTTAAAAAGAAAGCTTTTAATTAAGGAAAGAAAGGTAAAAATTATCTCTGTAAAACCAGGATGAAAAATACTTTACAGGGTAATCAGATTCATATTGCCCAGAGGAAACCCCTCTAGCCTTAGGTTCAAAGTTACAGCAAACAGAGGTAAAATCCTCTCAGCAAAAAGGAACATTTACAAGTTGAGAAAACAAAAATAAGACTAACACACCTTGCCTGGCTGTTACTTACAAGTTTGAAACATGAGAGACTGATTCAGAAAGATTTGGAGAGCCTGGATTGACGTCTGGTCCCTCTTAGTCCCAAGAGCGAACAACCCCCCAAAACAAAGAGCACAAACAAAGACTTCCCTCCACCAAGATTTGAAAGTATCTTGTCCTCCTGTTGGTCCTCTGGTCAGGTGTCAGCCAGGTTTACTGAGCTTCTTAACCCTTTGCAGGTAAAAGAGACATTAACCCTTAACTATCTGTTTATGACAGGGTCACAAAGATGTTAACAGAGAGAACTAGCTATTGGCTCCGGGAGTCTATATGGATGTCAGGAGATAGTAAGTTTTGGACATTCTTTCACTTTTAGCTAGACAGTTCCCTGGGCCATGCGGCCTGAGAGGTCCCCTAATGCTAGCAGCTGTTACCTGATCATTAATCCACTGCAGTGCTGAGTTGATGCTTTCTGCTTTTTAAATCATTCAGGTTGTTAGAATGATAGAGGCTGTGCTTAGGGCTCAGTAGATACAAAAAGGATTTTCATTCCATGTAATAACACCTTAGTACTATCTATAGTAGCAAAGAATGCTTAATTAGAGGTTTGGTTTTATAGCAGTCTGAAAAAGTTTCAGATTTCTATCAGAAGAAAATGTTATCAATTCACAGTCCTTTTGGGAGCAATCAGCATGGTTCTCCGTTCTTCCTAGCAATTCAGAGGCTCCCAACATGCCTAAGAACAGATTATGGAAGAGAACATTCATCACAAAATCCTCCAAGACTGCCTCCAAAACTGGACTAAATATTCCAGCAAATATAAAGAAGACAGTCACATGCTAAAATGAAGACACTATGTCTCCAACATTTTGATAGAGCTCCAGCTATTGAAAGAGAGAAAACAAAGCTTGGGCTGCTGATTTCCTTACTCTGGGGCCTAATTTAAAATTTGACTTTCCAGAGGCTCAAACCATTTAATACCAGTAAATGGAATAGACCATCACTAACGTAAGCAGTTCACAAGAAACTGACACAGCAGAGTTGGTCGTGGTTATTCCATTAAACAAGTTAAAAATATCAGAAGCACCAAGTGAGGGCTTGTCTACATCACAAAGTTGCAGCGCTGGTGAGGGGGTTACAGCGCTGCAACTTAGGAGGTGTACACATCTGCAGGGCATCACCAGCGCTGCAACTCCCTGTTTGCAGCGCTGGCCGTACTCCCGTTTTGTCTCGGGTGTAGAGGATCCAGCGCTGGTGATCCAGCGCTGGTAATCATGTGTAGACACTTACCAGCGCTTTTCTTGACCTCCGTGGAATAAGCAGGTATCCCAGCATACCTGAGGAAGCCTCTGGTAATCAAGCAGGTCTCCTTCCCCGGTTTGCTCTCGCGTTCCCCGAACCCCCGAGCAAGCAGGTCTCCTTCCCTGCGGTTTGCTCTCACGTTCCCCGAACCCCCGTGCAAGCAGGTCTCCTTCCCTGCAGTTTGCTCTCGCGTTCCCCGAATCCCCGAGCAAGCAGGTCTCCTTCCCTGCGGTTTGCAGGGGGGTTCGTGGAACGCGAGAGCAAACCGCGGCGAAGCTGGTCTCCTTCCCCGGTTTGCTCTCGCGTTCCCCGAACCCCCGTGCAAGCAGGTCTCCTTCCCTGTGGTTTGCAGGGGGGTTCGGGGAACGCGAGAGCAAACCGCGGCGAAGCTGGTCTCCTTCCCCGGTTTGCTCTCGTGTTCCCCGAACCCCCGTGCAAGCAGGTCTCCTTCCCTGCGGTTTGCTCTCGCGTTCCCCGAATCCCCAAGCAAGCAGGTCTCCTTCCCTGCGGTTTGCTCTCGCGTTCCCCGAATCCCCGAGCAAGCAGGTCTCCTTCCCTGCGGTTTGCAGGGGGGTTTGGGGAACGCGAGAGCAAACCGTGGCGAAGCTGGTCTCCTTCCCCGGTTTGCTCTCGTGTTCCCCGAACCCCCCTTGAAGCCGCCCAACAGCGCTGCAGTGTGGCCACATCTAACACCACTTGCAGCGCTGGTTGCTGTAAGTGTGGCCACTCTGCAGCGCTGGCCCTATACAGCTGTACTAATACAGCTGTAACAACCCGCGCTGCAAAATTGTAGATGTAGACATACCCTGAGTTAGAGCTGAAGTTCTATTTTAAGTCAGGTGTATCTCTACAGAGATTGCATTATCATACTAGTCTGTGAATAGTTACGTTGCACTGGCACTAAAAGGCAATTACAGTCACTAAGAAAAAAATGCCCATGTTGCAACAATGTGAAAGCCACTGAGGACATCCAGACGGGAATAAGGTCACAAGGCAGCAGCTGCATTTACCAGCTTAAATAAGATTTGGCCATTGAAAATCTACAACTTAAAGGTTCATAGTTTGATCTTCAACTCAACAGTTATTTCCATATTAACATATGGATGTGAAAGATGGAAGTCCACCAAAGTTATAGGCAGATGTTTAAATGCCTTCAAAAGCAATTGCCTTAGAAATATTCTAGCTATTAAACTGAATTACTTTATGACAAATACCACAGTTTGTTGGAGTTCAACAACCCCATATCTATAATGTTATCCAAAAGAGAAGATTAAAATATTTGAGATGTATGAAGAAAGAAGCAAGTGTGTCTTCCATGGCAAGTGCGTCGCTGGGCAGCTGGAGAAACGCAAAAGGAACCATCCTCTCCTTCAAGCAGTACTCGGAGAGGGAAAACTTGTAGGACTTAACAACATAGAGGACATGCAAAGAGCAGGCCTGGATAGACCAGAATGATGGAGCCTTTTCCATGCCCTAAGCAATGTCTGATGGCTTGGGAATTACTCAGATTCGGAGGATAAGAAAAGGATTTCCCTTTGGGTTTATTACAGCAATGAAATGGAAAGTGAAAATGCGACTCCCTTGTTAAAATGTGAGTTCCACACTCACAGGGATACCGGGGACAATGCAGCCAGCACTCGGTGCCTAAGGATTCCATTTTATCTGATGCTGGATATATTTTCCTTCCTTGCTGTTTTTCCACATGGAGGAAGAGGAGGAATGAAGGACTAAGTGCAACCTAGCAGCCATGATATCCTTCGGCCAGGGAGGGGGCAGCTGGTTTCCATATCAGCCATAATGACCACCCCACTCTTACTTTTGCTGGGTAACGTTCTCCCATAAGAAGGTGAGGAACATGTGTGCTTACACTCCTTGAAGGAGAGATTGAAAAACTCCCTCACTAGGTTTGAATTTAGATGTTGCTTGCTGTTACTGTTCCCACCTACAAATCTGACTCTGAAGGGTTAGTGTGAATTGGTCATGCAAGTCCCTCTAGGCCAACGGAAGAATTTTTGTGTTGACCTAGCTACTGCCTCTCAGAGAGCTGGATGGAATAACCTCTTTTACAGGTGTAATATGTCTACACACAGTGATCTGCTGCGAGCCCTTGGGCAAATCGCTTCTTTTCTCTAGACCTCTGTTTCCCTCTCACTCTTTCTCTATTTTGTCTATTTAGGCTATAGGGTCTTTGGGTAAAGGACTTTTTCTTGTTACATACGTGTACAGAACCTAATAGAATGGGGCCCTTGTCTTGTTGGGGCCTCTAGGAGATTTTATATTATAAATAATAATAATGGCTGATTTTATTTATTTTAGTTGTAAAGTATCTTTAAAATGACTCAGAACCATCTAGTTGTGCCCACTGTAACGCTATGGTCTCAGTATGGCTACCTTCACTTCCCTTCCTAATTGTCATATCCACTTGTTACAGCTTGTTTCAAATGATAGGTAAGCTCCCCAGGCCAGTGTCCTGTGTTTGCCCAGCACCTAACTCCAAGGGGCCCTGATCCTGCCAGACAAATAATAAATAAGAACAACAGTCATAATAGAGGGTCTGACCCTCAGTTCCTTTACACTGCAATGTCGGTGCCAAGGGACCTTCAAGTGGGAATAAAGGACATTTTACAGTTACATTTCTGTGACCTTTAAGAAGCAGAGAAAAGGGACTTTAGTGTAAATGAGAAAATATTGACAATTAGGTAGCTTCCATGTTTTTGCTATAATGGAAAAAGTATCTTTGTTAGCATGACAGCTGATCCCTCCACTCCTGCTTTGCATTCTCGACATGTCCAGGTGGTGGCTTCCTCTTATTTGATATTTATTTTAATTAGCTTGTTTAAGAAACATTTATTTTTTCCTAGTTGTTTCTTGTATGCAGTTCAGAGTGGTGCATAGAATTTCATTGATATGTCCCTGAGTTTTCCTTTATATATGAGCCAGCAGAATGGGAATAACAGCACCCAGAAAGTCAGCTCCACCGTGATTCTTAGGGCCCAGATAAACATGCACTGCACAGCTAACAAGAGAGGAAACTCACTAATTTATCCTCCCCTCTCTTTCTCACCGGCTGTCGTTTGCAAGCCGGGCTCCCCCAGGGGGAATGTGTGAGACAGGACAGCAGGAGAGAAAAGAACTGGCAGAGAATTCCAATCAAATACAGGTGGTGACCAGGAATTCTAGAAATCCATCTGTCACAGAAAAACGCACAAAAATGCTGAATTTGCGTTTTTACAGAGAATCTTTAGTTTTTATATTTTGTGAAAAAATAAACATTATATTAATTAAATTTTATGGAAAGTACCAGTGTCACTTATTCAATTTGCTCATCCTCCCCTTCTTGTCATTCATTTTTGAATGCACCTACTGCCTGAGCCCCAGCCACTGGAGCGGCTTAATACGGAGAGCTCGGAGAAATGGGGTTCTACGGGACATAGCTAAACATATTCCAGTAAAGTGCTTCCAGCGTATAGAGGTTCCTCAGTGACGTATAGGGGTTCATGTTTTAATGCATCTCAAATTTCACTTCAGCCTCCAGGACTAACTAAGCAAGTCTGTAATGTTAATAGAAAAGTAATTTTTGCATTATTTTTTGTGCATTTAATGCACCCCCTCCCAATTTTCTGAAAATAAAGAATACAGACATAAGTACTGGGGAAATCTAAACAAGTTGCAATTCTATTAATTTTATTTTATTATAGTGATTGATGACACTGGTAGGCTTTGAACTTGCTTAAATGTAAATATATCAATAAAACATCATGTTCAACTGATACTTATAAATATTGTGGATAGGGAAACTGAAGTTCAGTGTTTCATGGTAATTGTGGAAAACATGGATTTTTATGTTCTTTTCACTGGAGAATTTTCAGTTTTTATCACAGAAAACTAGGATCCCTGGCGATGATTTAAAAATAGGAGAACAGTGTAATGTTAGTCCAGACCCTACAATTAAGTACACCTCTACCTCCATACAATGCTGTCCTTGGGAGCCAAAAAATCTTACCGCATTATAGGTGAAACTGCATTATATTGAACTTGATTTGATCTGCTGGAGTGCGCAGCCCCGGGCCCGGAGCGCTGCTTTACCGCCTTATATCGAAATGTGAGTTATATCGGGTAGCATTATAATGGGATAGAGATGTATGTTCTCCTTTTGCTCTTTCAAAGTACACTGCAACCATGCTCACAGGCAGGGGGGACTCATGAGACTTCAGTTCCAACTCCTGGGGATCTCTGAAGCCTGCTCATGTTGCAAGCTAAAGGGAAGAACTGCATTAAGTACATTAAGTTATTTTGCAATAAAGTTGTAGCCTTGCATTCCAGCGCTCGTGCCAACCTGTGTGTCAGTCAAGGCTCTGCCCAGGCATTCAGGCTGAGTGGCGAGTGAGCTCAGGAATGGGAATTAGAAACTCCCAAGTTCCAATCCCAGCCCTAACATGGCCTCCTCCTGTGGTGCTGGGCAAGTCCCTTTACCTTGCTTCCTCAATGACCTCACCTGTATAATGGGGACAATACTTTCTTACTCACCTGGGTGTCACGGGGTTTGATTAGTGAGTGTTGCGCCCTACCTATGAACTCCACAATATTACTACTTACTATCTGCCTGTTCCAGCCAGTCTGTTTTCCTAGTTTTTCTAGGAGGTTCAGTTCAAGGTGTGGCTGTAGGGAGTGGCTCAGCACAGAATTTCCTTTGGATGGGGTTTGAAGGCATTTTGTGGCTATTTGTGAGTTATTTGTAAACTCAGGGCTGTGGATGAGTGGATTAGCTAAATGTAAAGAAATAGAAGACAGGAACCAGTGCAGTGGTTTATTGCAGTGTAAAGAAGAGATCTCAGAATTCCACGTACAGAATTCTGGGTACAGATGAGGTATCAGGATTATGTCTACAGAACTGATTGCAACATACGAGAGAAAGAGATATGAGTCCCGTGCTTCCATTTTTTAAACTCTTTCATGAACCATGCACTAGATTACCCTCCACTATAGATCCTGGGTCTGATTTCTCAAGGTGCTGAGCATCGGCTGCTCCTATTTATTTTAACTGGAATCGTGAATGCTGAGCACCTCTGAAAATCGGGCCCCATGTTACGGTGATCTCATTTGTGGCTTCTTCTTACTCACATGGGAGGAGCTTTCCCAGCTGGTAAATAAGAAAGCAATGACTGTTGAAAGGGCAGGTATAAGCTTTGTTAATAGGAAGGCTGCCATGGGGAGTCTCAGCCTGGGAAAAGAGTGGCACAAGCTTGATATTAAAATAGGATATTTTCAGTGGAACAGATTGTGATTGGAAGCCAGTTTTCACATAGGTTAAGAACTGTATTCAAATTGTAACCCGCTTCCTCAATGATTGTTCAGGCTTTGGACTGTCATAGGTCCCTAACACAACCTCTGCAAACGGAGTTCTCCTATCTAGGCAGGTGCTGCTCACACAAAGGTTGGGACACAAAGCTACAAGAGGAGGGGGACACACGAGAAAGAGATTTCTTCAAAGCTCAGCGACAATGAAAGATTCTCCGCCAGAAAGTGAGGAATTAAAATAGAGAAAAACTCTGGAAGAAGTTAAACCAATGACAAAAATAGCTTGAGATACAATGTAGCAACCTACCGCATGCACATGAAATGCTCATAAATACCAAATAGCCATGTGGCTTACAAGCCCTCACTCCTGGAATGGGTTCCCTAGGGTGGTGGCGGAATCTCTATCCTTAGCAGTTTTTAAGGCCCGGCTTGACAAAGCCCTGGCTGGGATGATTTAGTTGAGGTTGGTCCTGCTTTGAGCAGGGGGTTGGACTAGATACCTCCTGAGGTCCCTCCCAACCCTGATATTCTATGATTCTATGAATGCAAAGCAGGTACTGTTGCAGAAGCAGGAGGGGGTGACTATGCAGACCAGTAGGGAAAGCTTGGGGAGCACACTGGCACACAGCAAAAAGGGGAAACTCTAAAGAGGTCTACAAAGGGAATGAAGCATATTTTCCATGAGAATTGTCCACTGTGCTCTGTGATTGTGCTGTTTCCTCACACACCATCTCAGCTGGACCCAAACTCCTCTGAATTTTTTAAAAACGTGTGATCAGTTTTTCCTGCCTTAATTTTCCAGTAAATAAGCAATGGTGACTACAAGGACCTGTTCATGCTGTGGGTGTGGTGTGGAGATGGCAGGGACTTCACACCTGCCAAGTCTGGCTCATCAGCAAGGAGAGCCCCTTATTTTGGATTAACCTTAAAGCTGGTGCTCAAATTATTGAGGCGTTTGGGGGGTGCTTACTATTTTCAGAGGCTACCTCGTTTCTGTCTATGACCTCCTTACTTCACCCTACTGTTTAAATTAAGGACAGTCACTTGACCCTCAGGTGCTTCCTACTTTTTACCCATAATTTGAGCTCTGGTTAGAGCCATGTCTAAAGTATCTCACTTTCCAGAGGAAGAGTTTTGCGCTGTGTTATTCAAAATCTGTCACTCTCTCAGCTGAATCCTCACAGCTTGACAGAGACACAGTCTGAGGGCTTGGCTACACTGGAGAGTTGCAGAGCTGGTGATGGGGTTTCAGCGCTGCAACTCACTCTGTGTCCACACTTGCAAAGCACGGCCAGCGCTGCAACTCCCTGGTTTCAGCACTGGCTGTACACCTGGTTTGCTTGGGGTGTAGCGATTCCAGCGCTGGTGATGCAGCGCTGATCATCAAGTGTAGCCACCAAAAGCGCTGTTATTGGCCTCCAGGGTATTAGGAGATATCCCAGAATTCCTGTTCACAACAAACCGGAAGAATGGCTGAACTCCGATCTCCCCGTAGCTACTTAGCTAAAAAACAAACACAGCTGCTCTTTGCTCCAGCGAGCTAGCGGAGGCAGGGGAATTGCTTTGGAATGTTCACAGCTGTTTGCTTGAGGAGAGAGGGGAGGGGGGAGTCCGTGTTGAGCAGATGCTTATCTGGTCTGACGGCTATTTAGGAGTGCATAAGTTGTATTTACTGAATAAGAGACAGGTGGGGGAAAGGTCAAAACTTTTAAAATAATTGAAGGTAGGCACTGTGTATCTTCCAGTCCTTAGAACTTGCAAGGCAGGGAGCTGAGAACAGTGTCAGCTCCAAAAATCCACTCTCTCTGTCCCCCCCACGCTCCCTGTCACACTCCACCCCACCCCCCTCTTTTGAAAAGCGCGTTGCAGCCACTTGAATGCTGGGATAGCTGCCCACAATGCACCACTCCCAACAGTGCTGCAAATGCTGCCACACTGCAGCGCTTTCCCTACACAGCTGTAACTCCCAGTGCTGCACATCTCCAAGTGTAGCCATACCCTGATTGTTTCGGGAGCTGTGTCTGAACTATGCAGGAAGGAGAAGGCATTTAAAGACACTCCTGAGAAGCAGTGGGTGTGAGAACTGCTGACTGAGATAATTCAATTTAAACATTTTTATTGGGGGCTGAGAGTTAGAGAGATCAAAGAACATTATCCTGTTCTCTTCAGGTTCTTTTATTGTGCCCATCACTCGGGTATCTGAGCACTTAACTCTTTTATGCTAGGAGCTGAGACTCAAAACCTCCAAGAAGAGACAGGAATTCAAATTAATTAAGTACCTGTTACCCAGACTTTGTGGGCACAGCTGGGGCACATGGCTTTCAAAGTGTGTTTGTTAGAACATCTCTCCATCCTTTTGTTCAATATTACTTTTCTCATGAGGGATTGTTTCACAGCCAGTTCATTAGCAATAAGAGAAATATCACACAGGCAAAGCTGGGGGAAAGTGGCCATTGCTACACCTGGGGCTCTGCACTGGAGAACTCGCAGCCTGGACTCATCTTGCAGTCCTGAGCCCATGGTGTCACACTGTTCTAGGTCCATCCTGAAGCTTGACCCTCTTTCTCTAGTTCCACTCCTCATACTACAGCCATATGGGAGGCAAAGGTCCTTTTGAGCTGGAGCTGAAGTTGATCCTCCTTTCATTTCAGACCAGGAGCACATTGTGACCAGGTGCTGATAAGCCTTGAGCAAAGGAAGTGACTGGTGCCCCAAAGGGAGCTGGATTTCTCTTATGTTACAGAACAAACAAAGGAAAGATACAACCCGCCCAGCCTCCATAGCACATGAGGCTCCTGTTCTGGACATCTCAGGTTGTTCCTGCCCCAGATCAGTGGCCTACAGAAAGGATGAGAAATTCTCATCCCAGAGCTCCGTGCTTCCTAAATTCTGGGCAGTCACAGGGCCCCGTTGTTTGGTTTGCCCTTTAATAAAGGCTTTCCCAACATACTCTGTTGATAGCTGGTCCTTTAAGTCTGGGGGAGAGAAGCAGGTGCAGTCCTAAGGTGGCCATGTTGTCTTCATTTACTCCAGACTCCAGCATCTTCCTTTCTAGTTGGTAAGTACTCAGCTGCTCTTATGTTGTTTTCTTCTTTTCCTGCAAGGAAGTGATACGTCCACACACACATACACTGTCCTTTCCCTGAAGTCTGATTAGTTGAACCCTCTTGCTGTTTGTATCTTTAATCTGAGGCTGTGAGTGAAATGTGGAGCCTTTCTCTGTTTGTTTGGCCCATCATTCTCCCCATAATAAGTCTTGTTATCCCCTTCCTCTGTATGGCCTGCTGCAGGTCAGTGTCAGAGAAAGGATATTGGACTAGCTGGAACATTGGTCTGATTCAGTCTGGCATTCCCATGTTGCTAAGGGGTAGCGTTAAGTAAGGCTAAGTTACTGCACTTGGCCTGCCTGTTGGAGATACTCATCTGACAGAAACAGTAAAGGAACCTGTTGAAGCATTTTCCTTTTTTTTGAACAACACTTGTAGTGTTTTCAGAAAATCTGGAACCCTCTTGATGCAGTAGGAATTGCAGGGGGGTGGGATCTGCAGTTAGAAAGGCCAATGTGTTCAAGGTGCTGAGCAGAGTGACTGTGCCCATGCGCTGGCAGTTGGAGGACTGGGGTCAAAGTGATTTTATCCCTATAAGAAATCTCTATAGAGTTGGATCCTGGGATCTGTCTGTTAATGTCCCTGTAGCGAGGCAGTGGGATACCCCACAGCCCCGCTGAGGGACGAACCTCCCCTACCACCACCGTGGGCGGAGCCGCTGGGTCCTGTGCCCGCCTCTCAGAGGTGATGGCGCAGACCCGGAATTATAAAAGCTGACCCGCAGAGCTCAGTCGAGGCCCAGCCACCACAGGGACCAGACGTCTGCGGCTGCTGCCAGCTGGAGCTCACACCCGCCAGCCGAGCCTGCCTCGTGCTCGAGACCCTGAGGAGTACTGGCCGAGCCTGCCTTGCGCCTGCTACCCCGAGGACGACTGGCCGAGATTACCCAGCTCCAGCTACCCCGAGGACGACTGGCTGGGACCACCCCGCTCCAGCTACCCCGAGGAAGAGCTGAGCCTGCCTCGTGCCAGCTACCCCGAGGAGGACTGGCTGGGACCACCCCGCTCCAGCTACCCCGAGGACGACTGGCCGAGACTACCCAGCTCCAGCTACCCCAAGGATGACTGGCTGGGACCACCCCACTCCAGCTACCCCTAGGAAGAGCTGAGCCTGCCCTGCACCAGCTACCCCGAGGAGGACTGGCTGGGACCACCCCGCTCCAGCTATCCCGAGGAGGACTGGCCGGGACCACCCCGCTCCAGCTATCCCGAGGAGGACTGGCTGGGACCACCCTGCTCCAGCTATCCCGAGGAAGAGCTGAGCCTGCCTTGCGCCTGCTACCCTGAGGATGACTGGCCGAGACTACCCCGCTCCAGCTACCCCGAGGAGGACTGGCTGGGACCACCCCGCTCCAGCTACCCCGAGGAGGACTGGCTGGGACCACGCCGCTCCAGCTACCCCGAGGAGCCGCTGAGCCCACCCTGGCACACTTACCCAGAGGAGCCGATGGTGTTGGAGACCGCTGGTGACGCTACGAGGACTCAGGTACCCTACGAGGGGGAGTGTGGAAGTAGCCCGGGGCAGCCGACCCCAGTCTGGCTGCAGCACAGCCAGAGCCAATGTCAGTGTGTTGCGGCCAGGATCCCCACTAACAGCAGCGACTTTCTGCCGCTGCTATGGCCCCGGGCCAGGACGCAGTGGGAGGGTCTGCGTCCCCCCGCCACCCCACTCTGGGGTGTCAGACTCCCCCTCTCCCTGGCCTGAGAAGGCTGAAGCCTGTTGTTACTGCTCAGCCCTGCCTGAGGGCCTGGGCATTCTGACTCAGTGTTTGTTGCCACACCCTGACCTAGGGCCTGGGCCGGTTTCGGACTATTGACTCAGCCCCACCCCGGGGTCTGAACCCCCCTGAGGCGTTATTCCCCACAGCAGCAGAGCCACCGGCCGGCGAACTAGAGCGGGGCGGTGGGATACCCCACAGCCCCGTCGAGGGACAAACTGCGGCCGAGCCGCACTACAGTCCCTTGTATCAGTAGGTTGGGAAAGGAACTGTCTGAATTGTCTTCTAGGGAGGGGGCATTTTGCAGTCAGGCAGCAATTCAGTAGTTATGACGCTGCCCACAGCAGCTGGCTGACGTTCTCAACACAGTGTTCCCAATGAATGTCTTTCTCTTTTTTCACAGAATCTGGAGTGTGTGTGTGTGTGTGTGCGCGCGCGCATGCGTCCAGTTTCTCTTTACCTCCCTGGGCTGTGTGTAGTGGCCCTTCCTCTCGTAACTTGCTGTCATAAGGCAACTATTTGGTACTGGAGGTTGTGGGGGTGGCCTGATCATTCTGTTTTTTAATATTGTTCTATTCCTTTTGTACTTTGAAGAATATAATCCCCCTACAGACTTCCATGTAATATCTGAGCCCAGTACACGCAATGGGAAAGAGCACAGATCCACAGCAGAGCAACAAGTGTTCCAAAATCAAAAAGGAGTCAGACACTTAAAAACCATGAGCTTTTAAAGATAATTAATTTTGCATTCTTGTGTATTTGCCTTCTGTTTTTGGAGCCTTTGGAGTTCTTGTTCTCAAGCTGTTCTCCACAAGTCTGAGAGATGGAAACTTACTTGGGGGAGGAAATGGGGGAAGGAAGCCGAGATTCTCAGGAGCTGGGGCTTTAAGAAAAGCTCTGAATATTGCAAACCTTACAGTAAAACAGCAACATTGCCCAGGGCCTGATTTCAGCATGTGTCTGAATGAGAGCTGCAATGGCTGTGTGAGTTACAGGGAAGCGAATACAATACATTAGAGAATGGTTTTAATCCTGTGTTATTCACTAACCTGAGTTGGGGCTTCAGGTACTTTGAGTTTATAATCTGGTCTTGAATAGGCCGTGTGATCCATGGCCCTAGATAGCAGTGGAGAAATCACCTTTCAAAGCACCAGAATATCATGTGAATGCAGCTGCCCTCTCTGATAGTAAAAGCAACTCTTTTATGACATGATAAATCAAATGACAGCTGCCCAAGGAATTCAAGTAACAGCACACTGTGCCTCGAAGCCTATGAGACCCATACAGGATTTAGTACATTCTGGGAATAACAAGGTTTAAGATTTTATGGAAAACCCTGACAGAAAGGCATGGAATGAATGTCAACTAGCAATTCTGCTTCATGTTAGCACTTACCCCTGTAAGGGAATGGTATTGCACTAACAGTGGGCGGCACACTGCTTTGGCAGGATTTAGAGACATCAATCGTAGTTGTTAATGGAAGCCCAAATACATCACTGTCACTGTGATATCAGTGTCAGTCAGGCCTGGAGTCGGGCGCAGGGCCGTGCTGTGCAGCATGTGCACAGATGAGCCCTCGTACCTGAGGTGGGTAAGAGCTGCAGGACTCCGACTCTTCCAGGATTTTGGAGTGGAGGTCGATATAAACGGGTCATATCTGGGACTCAAGCTCAGCTTTGAGACCAACTAGTCAATGGTTGGGATTTCCCCGCTTTATTCCCTCTGGGAGGCTCTAGGTATCTCTTGCAATCAGAAGGCTGAGACTCCTCTCTGATCCAGAACTTTGTCTTTTATACGATATGTATAAGGTGATGGGGTCTAAATTAGCTGTTACCACTAGAGAGAGATCCTGGAGTCGTTGCGGACAGTTCTCTGAATACATCCGCTCGCTGTGCAGCGGCAGTCAGAACAGCGAACAGAATGTTGGGAATCATTAAGAAAGGGATTGATAATAAGACAGAAAATATCATATTGCCTCTATATAAATCCATGGTACGCCCACACCTTGAATACTGCGTGCGACCAGCCCCATCTAAAAAAAGATATATTGGATTTGGAAATATTCAGAAAAGGGCAACAAAAATGATTAGAGGTATGGAATGGCTGCCGTATGAGGAGAGGTTAATAAGATGGGACTTTTCAGCTTGGAAAAGAGACGGCTAAGGGGAGATATGATTTAGGTCTATAAAATCATGACTGGTATAGAGAAAGTAGATAAGGAAGTGTTATTTATTCCTTCTCATAATACAAGAACTAGGAGCCACCAAATGAAATTAATAGGCAGCAGGTTTAAAACAAACAAAAGGAAGTATTTCTTCACACAACGCACAGTCAACCTGTGAAACAATTTTCCAGAGGATGTTGTGAAGGCCAAGACTATAACAGGGTTCAAAAAAGAGCTAGATAAGTTCTTGGAGAATAGGTCCATCAATGGCTATTAGCCAGGATGGGCAGGGATGGTGCCCCTAGCCTCTGTTTGCCAGAAGCTGGGAATGGGCGACAGGGATGGATCACTCAATGACTGCCTGTTCTGTTCATTCCCTCTGGGGCACCTGGCATTGGCCACTGTCAGAAGATAGGACACTGGGCTGGATGGACCCATGATCTGACCCAGTATGGCGTTGAAATATTCTTATGTCTTGTAGTGTCTTGTCCAGTTCTATAGGGTACAGCTCATTCATCTTGGTTTGCTTCTAGCAAAATTCCTGCCTCTTCTCATATGATACTGCTCTTCCAGGTGTCATCCAAGATCCATTCTCAGGAAACAAGAGCGTTCTATACCAGCTGCTACAGCCCTCAATGCAGGGCACTGGGGGCTGGGCTCAGGTGGCCTGCTGGAGATGGATGGTGTGACTTCCATGTGGTATTCCGATGAGCGGAGCCATCTTTTCTGTATGAGATGTTGAGGGAGCTAGGAAGGATCATTTGAAACAGGAATTAGTGGTTTTAGTGGCTGTCTGTCTCTCCAATATTCCTGCATTGAGTACATCCCATTTCAAAGACTGTAGCAGAGCTACAAGTATATCTCCAGATATTTGGAGCAATTCCGTTGCTGCAATTTTTAGAGGAACAAAACAACAACAAAAAAAGGCAAAACTGTCTTGTCCTTGGCTCTGTGCCAGCTGTGGTGTCTCCCTCCTTCCACCAGGGCTGGGGCTCAGGTCCCGGGGTAGGACGGTCACCCACCTAGAGGACCCTCAATGGCAGGGAGATGATGCAAGGAAACAACTTGTGGCTCTAGAATAAAGCTGGGCAAAATTATTTGGCTGAAATTGTTTTTCCCTGAAAAGTGCAGATTTGGATTGATCGAAACGTTTTGTGAATTTGCATCAAATTCACTAAATTGGTTCGGTTTGGGAAAAAAAAATCTGAAAAAATCTCAACATTCAGTTTCCACATTTTAAATTGAAATGTTTCAATTGTTCAATTTTTAATTTTACTTCAACTAAAAAACGGTTTAAAGCCCTCAAAAACCAAATGTTTCATTTTAGATCAAATCAAACATTCTGTTAAACACTAAATCAATTTTTAGTTTTACTTTTTTGATTTGTGGAAAAATTAATCTTGCGGTTAGAAAACTCAGTTATTTGCTGGGCTTTGCAGCTGAGGATCTGATTGTCCCGGTGTTCTCTGGCACCTGAGCTAAGGTTGTTATTCAGTGAAATTCGGGTGGCTTCGCCCACACAGCCATGCCCTGCTGCTCGTACATCTACCTCAGCCAGACTCAAGCCGGTCAGAGAACAGCAGCTGAAGTGTGAATGAACTGGTTGTGATAATTAATCCTCCTTAACACTTACATAGCATTTTCTATTTTAAAGCACATTACAAGCATTCATTGATGCATCTGTTAACCATCTGGGGCCAACTGAAGTTTAGGATTTGTTGGCCAATTCTGCAGGCAGAGGAGGGGCCCGCTTTGTGTAATCCAATCCATCTGCATTTCTCCAGGTCCTGTCGCTCTGGTGTGTAGGCACTGGCTTGGTGGGTGACCTGTTCTACAGATTCAAGTACCAGTTCTTATTGCTAGTGACAAGGAAAGTGAGTCATACATATTTACAGTTTTACTAAACCAAATGGCCTTTGCTGCAGACCAAGTTTTTAAGAAAACACCTCAGAGTCCAACTCTTTGCACTGAGCTCTGACTGTAAAGGCCACTTTATTGCTCACCGTTGAACTGTGTCTGCAGTAGGGTGTTTTCACAACAATATTCCCCCTCTGCTCCTGGTATATGCAATTTTAGGAGCCTAGGGTAGGCAGCTGTCAGGCTTCAGCAGCTGCTGTCAATGTTGTGCCAATTAGACTTTGTGTCAATTGCGCCGGTATTAATTAGTATGGATAAAGCCCTTTAGATAGCGGCACCTTAGCTGTGCGAATAATCAAAAGAATATCTGAGAGCAAAATATTCTGTTTGCATGGTCAGATCATGTGGCTTGGTCTTCACAATATGTCCCGTTGGATATGAACAGAACATGAGGAACTATCTTGCCCGACTGGACAAATATTGGCTTGGTGTTTCTGATATTTAAGAGTGTCGGGAATCTAACCTTTAACTATGCTGATATTTAAATGGTGATAATTAAGGTTCAGGTTTAAAACCCCCTTGAGATGAAAGGGAAAAATTCAAATGATGCCCTATTGCTTCATGGCTCGGTCTGCAGGCTCCCAGGACTCCTGTCTGTGCTCTGAACAGTCCTCTTTTCCCTAGGCATGTTTCTTAAGATGTTTGGCCCCACTTACCTTAATGAGGCATTTAACTTCAAAACTTGTTTGGGGACCGTTGAAATGTAAGTGTTACCTTCTGGAGTGGTGGAGTTTTTAACCCCATCGGTGCTGGTGGAATGTGCTGGATATGCTTCTTGGGAGCAGCTTTCAATGGAAAGTCCATTCAAACCATTGGGATATCAGAATGTCTCCACAAACCCATGTTCTCAGGTGTCCTTGACATGACTATTCAGTGGGAAAGCCTAGCAAGCCATTGTGTTCACCCCTAATTTACCAGGAGGTTGAGCTCTTCCTCTTCCCTTCAGCCTCCAAGGTGAGGCACTCCTGGTGGGTGGCCTAAGCAGGGAGGAATTTCTATATCACTTTCCAGTCTGCCTCCAGCTGGAAACATCTTCACTTAACACAAAGGTGTGGCCATGGGCCAAACATGGTCCCCAGAGTGTGACAGCCTGGCTCATGGCTTCAGTAGGGAGTTTCCTGGCTTACAGTCTCAGAGGTGCGCCGTGTGTCTGCCCAGGGATGGAACCTCATGCATTTGGACAGGCAGCGTAGTTGTTTGAGGAATTAGTGAGTGGGAGTGTTCAGTTGGAGAGGGTGGGAAAGAGGGCAGGATTCGTGGACACTCTGGGCTAAATAGGCCAAGCTTGACATTCCAGGGTTGCTGTGTAGCTGCATAGCCCTGGGAGATGTTGGGCAGCAAGCGGCTCAGAATGATAGTGTGGTTAGTGAGACAAAGGGAATAGCTTTTATTGGACCAACTTCTGCTGGTGAGACACAGAAGCTTTGGAGCCAGGGCTGGCGCTACCATTTAGGCAGCCTAGGCAATTGCCTAGGGCGCCAGAATAATTGATGGGCTTCGTTTTGCCGGAGGGGGCGGCAGGCGGCTCCAGTGGAACTGCAGCAGTGGTGCCTGCGGACGGTCGGCTCCTCACGCGGCTCCGGTGGACCGCCCGCAGGCACGACTGTGGCAGCTCCACCGGATCCGCGGAGCACCGGACCCTCCACAGGCAACACTGCGGCAGCTCCACTGGAGCTGCAGGACCAGCGCACGGGGCGCCGAAATTGCCAGCCGCCTAGGGCGCTCAAACCCCTAGTGCCGGTCCTGTTTGGAGCCACAGCAAGCTCTTCTTCAGGACTCTCAGAGTCACAGGAAAGGAACACTCAGCATCACAGCAAAATGCCAGGTGGGACAGATTGTTCAGCATAGGTAGTTAGCACATGATGTAAGGGACTATTGAAGGTAGAGAGACCCATTAACACCTCTGCAGTTATAGGACAAAAATGGGAGTTAGTGGGTTATGGATCCTTGTAATAAGCTGTAAATCCAGAGTCTCTGGTCAGTCCATGAGTTTTAGCGTCTGGCTGGCAGAGTTATGAGTGTTAGCTCCTGGGCTCGTCTTTTGAAAGTGTTGTGCAGGTTTCCGTGGAGGCTGAGGACTGAAAGGTCAGATACAGAGTGACAGATAGACAGGTGGTTAGTGGCAGCTGGAGCTACACGGGACATGGATGATCTCCGGTTGGCTAATGACTGGATCGCCAACACTAGGAATTGCATGTGGGGTTGTAGCCGTGTTGGTCCCAGGATATTAGAGAGACAAGAGGGGTGAGGTAATATCTGTTATTGGACCAACTTCTGTACGTGAGAGAGACCAGCTTTCAACACAGAGTCCTTCCTCAGGTCTGGGACACTCACTGTGTCGCTGCTAACTACGGGCTGTGAACAGATTGTTCAGCATATGTCGTTAACACACTGTTTCAAAAGACCACTAATGGTGAAGTGGCCCATGAACACCCCTCCTGTCCTAGGGAGGAAATGGGGGGAGGAGCAGCTGAGACAGGTGTGTTAGTGGGTTACAGGTTGTAATAAGTCATAAGTCCAGCGTCAATAGGAAGTCACAGCTCAAAAGCCAAATCAAAATAAACCCAGGAGAGTTACTTCCCCCCGGAGCAGACATAGAGCCCCATACTCAGTGCAGGCCCTTTCTCCTGGAAATGTGCATTACGGCAAGTGAGCAAGAAGATTTGCACGTCATCTGCAGAATATGATGATACAATGAACAGGAAAGTGTTTGTGGTTTTTGCCAGAATCCCCGAAGTTCTGAGTTAAATCTTATCCTTGTGGCTAAAGGATTGCTCTGTTAGTGTCTGTTAGTGTCTCCTCTGGGGCTACAAGAAGTGGATGCTGACCATCATGGATTTTGTGTTCTACTGAATGAAACGCTAAATATGGGTGACTCACGCATACAGGCAGCACCTTTGCCCTGCCCGCTGAGCCTGGATAGAGCGGCGGGAGCTCCCCGGCTGCATCCCTCTGCTCTAGGGGCTGCTTGCCCACATGTAAAAGTTGAGCCACTTTACTTATGCAGGCCTAGACTGACAAGCCTGTCCTATGGAGGAGCAGTTACATACTGTACATGTTAAAGGTCCGTATCCCACAATACCTTGTTCCAGGTTAGGAACTGAAATAATCCATCCTGCTCCAAGAGACCTTCAGGCTGCTGTAAATGCCCCTGCTCATGGGCTTGTCCTGGGTTGGAATGTCAGCAAAAATTCACACCCCTCACTGACATGCTTATTTCGGTCAGATGTGTAAGTGCAGAGCAGCCTGCAGTGCATGTCTCCCATGCTTAGACCCCTCTCCCACTCCAGCACCCTGAGCCTTCTGCTCTCCACGGCCTTCCGAAAATCTTACTTCTACTGTGTCTTATGCTGGCAACTTCCAGGCCCCTCTGGCTGCT
The DNA here is from genome assembly GCF_007399415.2 of Gopherus evgoodei. Classification (NCBI taxonomy): domain Eukaryota; kingdom Metazoa; phylum Chordata; order Testudines; family Testudinidae; genus Gopherus; species Gopherus evgoodei. The sequence continues at coordinate 84,600,216 of NC_044331.1, forward strand.
GCCTGCCAGCACCCAAAAGCTCCAGTTCCTTAATATTAAAAATCACAGCAAACAACCCACCAGCAAGAAGCTGTCAAACACAAACTGTCCTAATGCCATCCTCACCTCATGATCTAACTTAGGTCCTGATCCTTCAATCCAGCCTTCTAGCATGGAGCCCTGCGCCCCCAAGAAGGCCAGTTGGGCCTCCTTGCTAGTGGATCCAACTGCAGGATCAGGGTGTGAGACTGTGAACTCTTCTGGACAGGGACTTCTACTGTGTGCGGTAAAGCTCTGGGCAGGACCGGCGCTAGGGGTTTGAGTGCCCTAGGCGCACGGCAATTTTGCCGCCCCGCACGCTGGTCCCGCGGCACCGGTGGAGCTGCCACAATCGTGCCTGCGGAGGGTCTGGTGCTCTGCGGCTCCATGGAGCTGCTGCAGTGGTGCCTGCGGATGGTCCACCGGAGCCGCGCGAGGAGCCGACCGTCCACCCGCCCGCAGGCACGACTGCGCGCAGCTCCACCAGAGCCGTGGTACCAGCGAACCCTGCGCAGGCGCCACCGTGGCAGCTCCACCGGAGCCACCTGCCGCCCCCTCTGGCAAAACGGCGCCCACCATTTATTCTGGCGCCCTAGGCGATTGCCTAGGCTGCCTAAATGGTAGCGCCGGCCCTGGCTCTGGGCCCTCTTTGCGGTGCTGTAGAAACGCTGAGTAAAGGCTGGATGTACAGACCACTTCACACCTTCCTCTGATGTGAACCTTCACAGCTGTTCTGCAGCATTACACAACAGCTTTGACAGGAGGTGAAGAATCCCCTGTGAAACTGAAGCTGCAATGGGGAATTTTTTGTAGATAGAATGTAATTATCTGAAGTGGAGCACCAAGTCTTGTCCATAGGATCTTTAATTACTGGTTATGGTCAGGACATCAGTGCCACGTCTGCCATCCTGGGGCTGCAGGACACCACCCTGAGCCATTAGCTGAGCACTGCTGGCTAACAGGGAAGAGCATGTCCATGTTGCAACACCTGGGTTTTCCTGTCGACGGCCATGTCTGCCAGCAGAGCTATGTCAGTCTGGGGCGTGAAGAGCTGTGATCCATGGCTGTGCCAGCAAGAGCCTGAGTGCACACACCAGCAGAACGTTGCTGTAGCAGTATAGCTGGTTCTGCTGCCGTGTGTGTGTGGAATGAGCTGTACCATACACTCCTGACCATCCAAGTAGCAAGTGGGTCACAGACTTTATTCAGATAATTGGGAGGTTGGATAATCTACAAGGCAGAAGCCATACAGCAACAGAGTGGCCTTCCCCATGGCTAAGTGCTCTTCCTCCTCACAGTCCTGATGGGAGGGAGGTCTCTTCTCTCTTCATAGAATATCAGGATTGGAAGGGACCACAGGGGGTATCTAGTCCCACTCCCTGCTCAAAGCAGGACCAATCCCCAGACAGATTTTTGCCCCAGATCCCTAAATGGCCCTCTCAAGGATTGAACTCACAACCCTGGGTTTAGCAGGGCAGTGCTCAAACCACTGAGCTATCCCTCCCTCCTATTATTTGTGCACCACTGCATTATCCAAACCCCTTCCTTGTCTCCAGCATTTAATTTCTGCACAGGGCATGTGTCTCATGCTGGAGGACAAGAAGGGATTTGGACAACGGGGTTTTGGTTAAATGGGGAGTTAGCTGCCTCCACGCTAGGAGTGCTTTGTCTTGAGTGCAGGGGCCTGCTTAGCTGACCTGTTACAGTCCCTTCCAATCATAAACGTCTATAAGCCTGCAGTACACTGGTATTCATAAACTGGTAACGTGCTCCTAGTGCAGACAGGGCCAAAGTATTGACCCAGACCCAGTGTTGTGCAGTTGCTGACAGATAAAATCTTGGCCTGAGGTGGTGGCTTCTGGCCAAGCATAGAATGGATGTTATGCAAAGTGACCCTTCTCAAGCAAGAAAATTCCTCAGCACCACATGCTGTTTATAGTCTGTTACTGCCAAAAGATGCACCCTCCAAAGATTAATCTCCAAAGGTCCTGTCAGCCGAGATGGCCCCAGAAGCCTTCAGAATCAGGAGCCAGCACAGACTTAAACCTGACATTGGGGAACCACATATTTCCCAGTATCAGAACTCCAGGCCATGTAGGCATTTAATCCAGCAACACAAGCTCAGCAGACTGGCAATACACACCGGTGATGTGATGCTAACAGAGGCTAGCCAGTTGCCTAGGGCGTCAGAGTACCCCAAACTAAATCAGCCACATCCAGTAACTAACTGATGTAGAAGCAACGTAGTACCCTTTCTCTGTCTCCTTAGCCTGGGAGACTTACAAAATCACCCTGAGTCTTCACTAGCTGAGACTGCTTCCCTAGTGGCAAATAAATCGATTTTAAGATAATTGATATTCTCACCTACTCCACCAATAAGTGATTGGTGACCAGGAGGAAGAGATGTTGGTGTTACACAGGATGGAGCTGTGTAAGCTAGTACAAAAATTGTCTTGGACTCTTTGAGCACACGAAGGCTGGGGTGTATCGAACAGCTGTTTTCTGCCCCTTTTCTCTGCCTTTCTGGCATTTAAGAGTCTGCATGTATACAGTAACTAAAACTTGGATTAACCCCCCACCCCTATATCCATGCTTGTACAGCCATGCCAGGGTTTTCTGCCCTTCAAGTCACATCAGCAAGGATAGGTGTGATGCAGCTGCATTGATGATGGAGTGCAGCCTTCTAAAGTATGTAACATGTAATGGCTTATTCCCGAGCTGGCTCTCGCTTAGTTACAAAAGTAACTTCTAACTGGGGCAGGGGTGACAATTTTCTGATGGGAGTGACTTCTCACTGCTACCAAAAATGTGAAGCATAATTGGTGACCTATCTCAATGGCCATGATGGGCTGAGAACATACCAGCTTCACCATATCCTGCTACACACTGGCAGTGCCAGGCTCACGGCTTCCGCGGGGAACAATGCCCAGAGGTCATGCAGCATGGCCTGGTGAGAAGCCAGGCTGTGTATATGTACATCACGGCTCTCCAGGTGCCATTGTGCACATGAGGCCTGGCATCCTTCCTCCCTTCTGGACGTTAAACTTCGTCATGGAGCAGAGGGGGGGCTGACTGAGGTCATACTCTTGGTTTCATCCAACTAAATGGAGGAGAGGCTGGGAAAGGCCCCACCTTAAGAGCATGGCAGGTAGTGAGCCGGGGGGGCTGACTGAGGTCATACTCTTGGTTTCATCCAACTAAATGGAGGAGAGGCTGGGAAAGGCCCCACCTTAAGAGCATGGCAGGTAGTGAGCCGGGGGGGAGGAGGGGGCGAATGGTACCACCCTGGCTGCATAGGAAAGTGGAAAAGCCCTTGACATGTTTCATTTAGAATGTCACCCCACAAAAGAAAAGCATGTTTCAGTTCCTGAGTTTTGTTCTGGCGCCAGTGGAGAAGCATTGCAGGCAGAACCCCAGAGAGTCCGCTGTCCAAGGAGCCCTGCCTTTCTCGCTATAAATCACAGCACATTTACAGTGTTAATGAGGTGTAACTTCTGGGAAATAGTCACCTGATTGCAGCATACACCTTTGGCAAAGCCCCGGAAGGTGGAGGGGAGTTTTTGTTTGGATTTGGCACAGAATTTAATCAGGAAGGTGGCAGAAGATATGCCTTGTGGGAGAAGGTGCCTCTTCAAATAACAAGACATAGTTATTTATAAAGAGGACCCAGGCAGCCAACCCTTTGCCCTCAGCACTTCATCCCTTCAAAGCAGAGCCTCTACCTTGCACAAGGTAAATCAATTCCACGATAGTAGCTTTGGGCTTGTCTGTACGGTGGGGTAATGTGCTCTGGGGGATGTGATTTCTAAAGTGTGTTAATTGGTCCATGTAGACCAGGGGTAGGCAACCTATGGCATGGGTGCCGAAGGCGGCACGCAAACTGATTTTCAGTGGCACTCACACTGCCCAGGTCCTGGCCACCAGACCGGGGGGCTGCACATCTTAATTTAATTTTAAATGAAGTTTCTTAAACATTTTAAAGCCTTATTTACTTTGCATACAACAATAGTTTAGTTATATATTATAGACATATAGAAAGAGACCTTCTAAAAACATTAAAATGTATTACTGGCACATGAAACCTTAAATTCGAGTGAATAAATGAAGACTCAGCACACCACTTCTGAAAGGTTGCTGACCCCTGATGTAGACCCTGCTGGTAGTTAAAGCACTCCAGGGAATGTGCAGTACGCACCAATAGGGACCACATGGATCAATTAATGTGCATCACAACGCGCTTTAGAAATTATAGCTGCATGGTGCACTTTACATTAGCCACCGTGTAGACAAGCCCGAAGAGTCACTCCCAGTTGCTGAGCAGTTCTGAGCTGATCCCTTGTTACAGATGTAACGGGCTGGTATAGAGCAGGCCAGGGAGAGCGAGACACAGCTCCCTTGTTCTCAGCAATGACTTCGGACAGGCAAGCAGAACAACACACACATCCATTAACTAAAAAAAACCAGTTTATTAAAAAATATATCTTTCCCTGTTCTTTGTTTCCCAGCCTCTCTGCTGGTAAATAATTCAGTTAAAAAAGAGTCTTGTATTGCACACCTGGAAACATCTTTGTTCTCACTGTTAAAATGCCTGATTCATTTGACAACACAGTACTCTGAAAGCCCAGGAGGTGATGCTGGCCCAGCACACATCCCTCCTAACACTCCCACAGCCCACCCTACTCAGCTCCCAGGAGGCCGTGGCAGGAACTGACTAGGAAGAGGGAGATTGAGTCATGGCTGGGCGCGCACCCTTCCATACAGAATGCACTTGCCAGGAGTGTGCTCACCTGCAATAAACTGGGAACACCAGAGAAGACAATGAGCTGCAGCCTTCACTCTGGGGTCGCAATGTGAGTTTTGCTGTTGACTTCAAGGCTGGCAGAATTGGGCTGTGAATGTTCCTGTTTTCATGTTCTCGAGGCAGGGAAACGCCAGTGATTCGGGCTAACCCATTCTGAGAGAACGGGCATGAGCAGTGACCTTTTTAGAACCAATGTTTGAAACCCAGCGACTATTTTCATCTCAATTCAGTGGGTCACAGCTGCAGGTACAGTGCCCCCTGGCCAGGACGGAACTAGTGGTAGGACCCAAGGAGCCTGTGCACAGAGGCTTGGCATCAGAGAGGGCAGTTCCATAGGGAACTCGCTGCATGCTAATGGACAAGGGGAGTTTGAGGGCAACACGCCTGGGGATGGGGTCAGTATATCTTCTGCTCACTATTCCCCACTGAGGCTGGGTCTGGGTACAGGAATTCCAGGGGGCTCTGCTGTCACTGTGCCCGGGAGTGGGATTCCTCTTCCTTCCTGGCTCTTGAGATGCTCCCCAGAGCACAGGCCAGTTCTTTGGGCTGTGTGCGGGCTAAGGGTGCCAGCCAATGGGGCTGGCATTTGAATGGTACTTCCCAGCAGAAGGGCCCGGCCCATGAGTCAAATGACTGTAGCATGAAGAGGATTCAGTTGCCCTTTGAGTGCCGGAACCTGAGTGTGCCAAGGGCACCTGAACTGTAAGTGGGATACTTTGGGGCTAGTGTAAGAGTGGGTCTGACTGCTGCTTAAGGAGCGCACTAATTGCTGTCTCTGGTCATTATCCTGCTCAAAATTAGACTTCGGGCATTTTAAAGGAAGGGCTGGGCTGAGTCTAGCTCCCTTTTACTCAGGCTGAGTAGTGCCTTACTCCAGGAGGAGTTCGACTGGCTTTCAAGGTTCTCCCCCAGGCTAAGGAATTTCTCTCTTGAGGCGCGGCTGGCAGAATCCTGCCTGCTCCGTGTTTAGCTGAACCGGTTAGAATCTGACCCTACAGTGGCATTTTCCTTTCCTCTCCCCACCATCTAGTACCTGCATGGTTTTAACGCTTTCCCCAGAGCTCCCTCTCTGCCTGCCCCTAGCCAAGTAGCACAAGCCATCCCAAAGGCCTGGATTGTTCCCACATATCAGGCCTGGAGCAGCTGTGGGGTTATGCTGGATACGCCCGCTTCTCCTGAGGCGTGATTCCTACCCAGATGAAATGGGGAGGGTGGTGGCTTGTCTCTGTTTGGCAAGGCCCATCACGGCTCAGTTCCACATCCTGCACAAACCAGCGTCAGCAACCTTTCACTGGAAAACACCAGGGACTGGGACCTGGCGTTACCAACCACTGCTCTGTGCTGGGGGGGCTGAGTCTTCCTGCCTGCACTCCTCCCAGGGCTCTGAACCCTACCCAAGAGTCCCTCAGTGCTCACCCCCAGACACACACCTCTCGCTCCTGGACACCCGGATTACACGTTTGGTTCATTGCCTACTTTGGCCTCTGGAGGAGGACATAAATACTGTCAATGGCTCCTGCCCTCCAGCGTGTCGGGCAGCGGGTCTGTGAATGCAGCGTCTAGCTGCAAAGTGCTGTAGTTGGGCGGCGGAGTCCTGGGCCTGTGATTTTCCTGGGGCAGTGGTAAGCGAAGGGCAGTGTTAAAGGTGGGCAGGTCCTCGTCGATGCACACGGGGTTGTCGTGGCCCTCTTTGGCTGGAGCGTTAACCTGAGGAGGTGCTGCCTTTCGGTCATTCCACCATTTCTTCGCCTTCTGGCAGTAGCGCCGCATGATGATGAAGAATGAGTCGATGAAGAAAACTTCGATGATCTCAATGACACAAACCACGGAGCAGCTCATCCAAAGGCCCAGCTGGCCCCCGAAGTTGGAAAGAAGAATGACAATCTGGAGGAGAAGAGAGTGCAAGGTTACGCCGGACCCAGCCAGGCTTCCCTGGGGGCCGGGACAGCAGCAGCAAGAGAGGAGACAAGCAATCGGCGTCTGTCACAAGGTGCCCAGGGGCAGGGTAACTAGACACCATTAAAGGGACACAATACAGAGGAGTCTGGGCGCTAAAGTGAAGGTGAACTGTAATGGGCACGTCTCTAAGCTTCCTGCTGGCTCCTCTCTCATTTATGCTTTAGAAATATCAGCTAACACAGAAACAGAAAAGTCGCTGACACTTGTCTCAGGGCCGTTCCTAGAGGAGAGGTGCCTACGTGACAGAGGACAAGGACTGAATGGGCCAAGGAACCTGAGCTCCCCGCATGCCCCTGGAGAGGGTAGGGACAGGACAGAACTGGGGCACATTGCAGGGCACTGTTTGGGGAAGCTTGTCCTGTTGCTACCTGCACTGGACCCATTCTGGGTCTAAACAGGCGCTTGCAGACGTTAGAGCTTACGTTGTTGGCGGGATTCTCGGAAATAAATCTCTCGTTCAGGTCTTTGTAGAACACCATGAGGTTTGCGAGGTCCGTTCTGGGAAGAGAGAGAGAACAGGTCCTGGCTTTAGTCAGACGCCAGTGTGAGGCTCACTGAAGAGTGATTTAAAGAACCAGTTGGACGGGTAGGGCCAGGCCCCTCGAAGGGAGCGTTCTTTTCTATTGCCATTGTTAGGGTTGCAGCAATTGTATCTGAACTCAGTACACAGGCTGGAAATACACAGGGGGAAACTTACTTGTTCAGCATTTTGTTGATTTTCTGCCCTTTGTCCCAGGAGAGGATTCGAAGCATCCAGTCCTTGGAAAACAAGAAAACAATGCAACTGCCATGAGCACAAGCCCAGGGAGCCCGGGACGCGACAGCTTATTTGGCCCAGGTTTCATTCTAGAATGCCATGATTGTGTGGTAGGGGATCTCACGCTACCGCCAGGGGGGGATCTCGCAGACCCAGAGAGACTGACCCCCAGGGGACAAGTTTCCAGGTTAGCTGGTGAGCTCCTTGGCCAGGCTGTGTCCTTGTATCTGGGTATGGGAGACTCACGCATTGCAAGTGTTCACATCCCCTGGTCAGGAGCACTAGGCCTATGCTCACAAATACAGGAGGGGCCTCTCACTTCCAAAGCTGCACCTCTGGATTTATCTGGTTCCTGTTGGAGCTGGGAAGCTTCCCCTCCCCATTTTGTTTGCCCGTGTAACCTCATCTCCCCATCGCTGAGAAATCTGGGCTCACCCCTCCCTTTGGGGGGAAGGCAGCCCTCACTGAGGCTGCAGGGAACCCCTGGAGGATGTGACACAGCAGCAGGAGCAGGAAAGCCCCAGCCTGACAATGATCCTGTGGTCCGAGGCACAAGGGAACCAAGCCAGCCGGACGCAGCGCCTGCTACCCTCATTGTGTGTCTAGGCTCGCTGAGTAAGCAGAGCAGAACTGGCAGCTCACCTCAGAAACTGAAGACGGCCACTGGGCTAAGCTGGTGGTCAGCGTCCATTCCTTAAAGCTGTGGGAAAAGAGGCCTGGTGTTAGCTGTAGGTCTGAATTCCTGCAGGAGGAATGTTTCATTTCTTGCCTATCTGGCAGCAGGACTTACCTGCAGGCTTCTTTACAAATCTGCTGACAACCCAGCTGCTCCTTCACAAACTTCTCATGCAGCTTGTAGTAGCAGTACACTGCAGAAAGAGAGCACAGGGTAACTGGCTGGGGAAGCCAGAGAGAGAGTCTGGGCTTGGGAGACCTGTGTTCAATTCCTGGCTCCGGAACAGACTCCCTTTGTGCCTTGGGCAAGTCCCCTCTCTTCTGAGGGTCTCATTTCCCCCGCTACAAAGTGGGGATAAATACTTCCCCTGGAAAGACACGCTCCTCGGGGCAGGGACAGGCTCTTGCTAAGCGTCCGCACAGAGTCTAGCACAGTGTTTCACAAATGCAGCCACCAGAGGCTTTTCTTGTGGCCATAGCCTCCTTCACTGTGATTTGGGGGGGAGGGGAAAGCAGCGGCCCCTCCTCCTCCCTGTTGCTCTTGGATGCATGCCCTGGGGCTGGTTCCTGGGGTACCAGCAAGGGTTTGGGCCCCTGGAGACACCTGGGCAATGCTGGAGGAGCAGGCAGCTGGTGAGTTCCCCACCTTCCCAGGGGCGGTGGGGCTCAGGCCTTGGGCTCCAGCCCTGGGGCTTTGTGCTCCAATCCCAGGCCCGTCCTCCAGCCACAAAGCTTCATGCTCCGGGCCCCCGCTACCTCCTCTGGCCAACCACCCTCAGTGCCCCCTTACTAGCTAGCAGTGAATAAGTTACGATGATTTGGACGTATCTATGTGCGTATTTGTTTGTTTTTCCTAACGCTAATTAAGTATTTTAGGAAAAAGTGTGAGAGTGACCAAAAGCAAGAGTTGGTGGCCACACTCTGATTGGCCACCAAAACATGTGTCCTGAGAAACCCTAGCACAACAGAGCCCTGGACTCAGGCGGGGCCTCCAGATGCTGCCAGAGCACAATCCAGTAGCGTTCCGAAGTGTGTAGCTGGGATTTCAGAGACACAGGAGCTCTTGCTAGCAGAGAGCTAATCTCTAGGCTGAGCAATAAAAGCTGGCAAGGGTGCCCGCATTACTCCAAGACAGATTCACCTTTCCTCCAGCCCGGCTGGGCTTGTGTGGGTGGAGATTTCATGGCGAATAGTGCGTGTGGTAATGATCTAATGCCAGGGGCTGAGCTGGGCGTGTCTGTCAGGAGCACATTTGGTGGTTATAACTAGGCGGTAAAGGAGGCTGTGTGGGGACTTTACTCGTGCTGTGAAGAACTTACTCCAGTTGGGGTATTTCTTGTAGTTGCAGTACTCTGCACCAGGAGGTAAGGGCTGGGCATACTGGGCACAGCCACAGGTATCCACCATGGCCCTCTGGAAACAGGAATGCAGGCAAATCTGCAGGGAAATAAACCAAGAGTTGGGTTTCTTTGAGCCAACAAATGCGCAAGGATGCCTGGGTTGCTTCTAGGTTCTGCTACTTAGTGCTCTATTCCAGAATGGGTTGTCAGTTGGAACCAGCAGGAGCTAACATTTCAAGCTGGAATTTGCAGTAGGTGGGGCCCATCTTCAGTCCCTACCAACTGCAGTGCAAGGCTCTGTGCTTTAATGAATTAATCCTACTGGAGGTCTGTGTGACCTCAGCTGGCATCACATCACAGGGGGCTGCATTTTTATATTTGATAAAAGAAGAATCAAGCCCAGGTGCCAGATTTGCAAAAAGTAGCAATTAATATAAGCGCAATGGGAATTATCATGGAGGAAACCAGGAGGCCTGATGCTTTCAAGGCGGAACCTATTACAGGAGTCATGCAAACCTAGTGGAAACTTTCTTTGTAAGCGTTCTGCTGGTTGGACACAGGTTAGATCGTATCAGTTATTCATGGAGTCTTATCTGACAGGGGTCACAATTTCGGGCTTCAAGGGTTACACTAAGCAGCAACATTTGTTTGGCAAATATTTTCCAGTCCAGCAGTGCCAGAGAATTTCATAATGAGCCAATGTTCCTGCTATATGACAAAATCCCCAAGGCAACTTCAAGATTCAATCCCTTTGGAACAAAACCCTAATTTTAAAAGCACTACGGTATTTTACAGCTGTGCTCCAAAGCATTTCAACTGGAGCAGAGCTTCTGCAGGGTTGGGGGCTAGCACTGCAGAATACGGCACTGTTTGTATATGGGGATCGCCCGAACGACTGAAAAACCCGAGGAAGAATCTCGATGGGGCTAGAAAGCGCGTCTCTCTCACCAACAGAAGTTGATCCAAGAGCAGATTTACAAATTTTATTAAGATACTGTTTAAGGGAACAGTACATAGTTTATACACGGAAGTTTCTGATTATCAGGGAATTATTACATCCCCCACCTTGCCTCTGACAAAGCAAATTTAACGGAGCTTTACCTGGAGCGAGTAGCTCTTGTTGTAGAGGTTCGCTACTGGAATGTCCGTGCCAGTCTCGGTGCAGTCGCTGTACGGTTTGCTTAGCTTGTGAGACTGAGTCTGAAAACCAGAAACCGAATGTTCATTTGAGATACCCCAGCAGAGCTGAAGGAAAGACACCATTCAGTGCTGCTTATTGGACACCCTGGGATCAGAGTCCTAAACAATAACAATGATGATGCAGGATTGAAGCTACTTCTGGGCTGTGCCCCCACCGTATAGCTTATGTGAATTAGCCTGCTTTTGTGGAGGAGATTATGTGGCTAGAATTGTTCTTAGATTCTTTCTTAATTATATTTGACACCTCCATGAGATGCCTCCTGCCTCAAAGCCATAATCTTTTCCGGGGGTTCATCTTTCCCCATTCTGTCTCCTGTGCCTGGAATAAGGGGCCTCCTGATTTGAGGGCTCAATACTGATAGGTGTTGAGTATCTTCAACCTCTCCTGAAGCCAATGGGAGTTAAGAGCACTCAGCAACTCAGAGGTTCAGGCCACTAGTGCACTTGGCTACCTCTCTTACCTTCTTCCAACTTCCTTGCTTCTGCCTAGCCTCTCCCACTCGCCCACCCGACAGTCCTAAAAGAATGCCTGGAGACGTGCACCAGATCTCAGGAATACTCATTCAAATGTCTGTACATCCATACTCTCTGCCCATACTGTGTCTGACTTGGCCATAGATCCTGCAGCCAGCTCCAGGAGCACAAACCCGGCAAAGGGGCTTCATGTGGGTACAGGGGTCTGTGCTAGTAGATCTGACTGTAGGACCAGGGCCCCTGAGGGTAAATTCCTTGGGGCAGGATCTGTCTGTAAAGCACTATGCACAGCTACGGGGCTGTAGAAATTCCAGACCCCAGCAACCCTGGCTGTAGTCACTTGTGCAGTCCAGCTCCATTGCTTCAATCAAAGACTGAAATTACACCCGGAAGGGGCAAGGAAAGACACTGATTCAGTCTGGAGAGAGCAAGAAAAGACTGGTTGCTTTTGAAAATTCATGTGAAATGGCTTTTAAGTGTCGCTGTTTCAGTTCCTGGAAGAGATCTAATGCCAGGAATCCTGCCTCGCAGGATCTACTACTGGGTCCCTTTGCTTGTCTTGTCTTTGGCTTCTGAGAGCTGCTTTTGGTAGAATTTCTGCTGTGGCATGTGCTCCTTTTCTGTCATTCCTGCACTGAAATAACATTGCTCTGTGTGTGGACGAGGGGCGGGAAATATTACCCATGTCTGGTTTAGGACATTGTGGGCAGTATATTTAGAGGGTGGAGGGTCTTGGTGCATCTACAAAAATGCATGTACATCCATTATGTATCCAGACACCCACATTTGCAAAATACCAAGTTCCCGTGTACAAGCCCATCTGTGCACACACATGCAGCTGTGTAGTGGCATGAGCATTTCAGTGGGGATGTGTGCACTGGGCTCTCCTTTGCATAACTGGATGCATGTGCAGGACTGATCAGGGTGCCCCGAGGAGACAGTGTTGTGGGGGTTGCATGTGAAGCAGCCAGTCTGTGACAACCACAGATCGCTCTCTATAAAGGCTCTCAGAAAATGTCAGGCTCAGATTCTTCCTCCTCTGATAGTCACTGCTAATATGGCACCAAGATATAGTTTTTATTCTGAGACGAAGAAACTGGAAGCGGGATTCTACCTTCTCTGATACATCCCAATGCAAGCAGCCTGTCTGTAAGCTCTTAAACCCAATTCCAAGGAAATTTATTGAATCTTATTTTTGTGTATTGCAAAAACTACCATATTTCAGGGTACTCAAAGTCTAACCACCTACACATTCAGAATATTTACCACGGCTTCCTGCTAACCAATGTATTGATTATGAGAGGGCACTTCTTCCATGTCAGAGTTTGTGTGTCAATCTTTTCTGTTTGAGTGACTCTCTTATTCACTGTGCACCAAGTCTTGTCCTGTGACCAGCTGATGCCAGAAATCTACTGCTCCAAGACATGGCTCTGGGACTTTAAGGTGGTGTATGAGATAGTTGAGGAATGCCAACGCAAACCATGTTTTTCAATAACTACAGTTGTTCCAGTAGAGTTTTGCTAATGTGATATGTGGAGTTGTTCTTATTTTATAGGCACAGGACAAAGGACACGGGGGATAGGTAGGACTGGGAGATATTTTAGGCTTCTATAGATCTAACCCTCTGCTGCTGCTTACTCATGCCTGCTTTTATAGAAACCTACCAGTCTCTTTGAGAAGGCTCAGTGTCATATTTTTAGACACTGTAAAGTCACTTGTCCCTAATGCTTATCCAGACACCTGGAAGATAGTCATCTCGATGCACATTTGAACCTTTCAGACTTTATCCTACTGTCCTTTCTAATGCATGGACTATCAGGGCAGAGCACGCCCAGCCGCTCCATATAAGCAGCTTTGCTGGGTGTTTGTGGTACAGTGAACAGCAGAGAAAAGAAAAGCCCAAACAATTACTTAACTGGTCCTCGAGATTAATGGAGAAGTTTGTCTCTTCTGATGGCACAACTTTAGCTTCTCTGCAACAGGCAAAGGCCCCTTAGGACACTATCACCTACTCTACACTGAACTACTTTGGGAAACTCCCAGCACCTTATTTCAGCCTCCACCCTGCCCCCAGTGATAGCAATGGTGGGAGATTCCCCTTGGCAGGGTCTCTTCACAGCCAGCCCAGCAGGGCAGGGAGCACAGAACCCAGCTAGCCAATCAGAATAGCCAGATGTCAGAGTTGTGCTTTAGCTCGTCTGCTCTGGCAGCCAAACCACATCAGAACCTGATCTGACCACAGCCACGTCTGTACTATGCTACAGCACGTGAGTTAAACCAGGGGTTTGATGGTGTGGATAGTGCCTCAAACGTTGTAGGAAACAACAAAATCCTCAAGAAATCCACGGAATAAAACCAGGGTCACCCGTAGGTGTGGGATTCCCACAGGCCTGGTTTCCAACAGCTCTCACCCCTGAGCAATGAAACGTGGCTCCGAAGAGTGCTCTAGCACAGGTCAATTACAGTGGCTCTCTCTCTGGCCTCATGCTTTCAAATGCGCTTTAGAGAGCCAGGCCTGGGACATAACTGTACCCTCCCAGCTTTCCATGATGCTGAGAGGCAGCAGCGGGATCTATTTAACACAGTTAATACAGTGTTTGTAAGCACTACTGTGAGCCTGAGGAGAAAGATCTCTGCCACTCACAAAGTGCATCCCAATGGAGGTGGCCGTTGCAGTCTCAATCTCAGTCCCAATATCTTCAATAAAGGGATATTCATGCTGGTCGTGGACAATGATTTTGGCCCCGGTCGAGGTCACCAGGAAGGGATTGTAATCAGCTTCCTCTATGTAAAGAACAACCTGCAATCCTGCAGAACAAAGAAATAGCATTGACGGGGTTAAAAAAGCTTTAGCCCTATCTCAGGGAGCGTTGATCAGTCTATGGTCACTGTACAATCTTCTTCAGTTTTAACTGTCATCAGCTGTTTGGACTGAACATCTGGCTTCAAGTGGAATTGTCAGGATATCATGTGGGTGCATCAATGCCTGTCCAAGCACTGCTGCAGCTAATCTTTAGCATCCAGCACAACTAATAAAAACTAGTTGTGATAACTTAGAATGTAACTGAAAACCTATTAAAAACCAAGTTACATAACTGGGGAGGAATAATTTCAGGTGGAAAAACTCTAGAGATGCAACAACATTCGATTCATGTGATTTGGCAACAGATTGGGGAAATGTTCATTTGAACCAACACAATCAGATAACATGTCTAGTTGTCAGTCAACCCCCTTAGGGTCCAGTTCCCTGAACAATCTGCTTTCCAGTGTCTCTACTAACTTGGTTCCCTACCGTACTCGCTGCCTCCTGTAGAGGTGGTCAGGACTTTTCCGTTTTCTCCACTATTGAAGGTGTAGCAGTTGCCAAACAGTGGATGATGGAAAGGGGTGAAGTTTCTAAAAGAGAGCAAACATTTTTTTCATCCTAGGCTCTGGTCTAACTGCCTGTGGCAATGTAAATTACTCACTGGATCTCCCATCAGCCTGACAGGAGAGATAGCAAGTGGGTTTAACGGGTGTTAAGGGTCCTAAATTAGACTGTTTGTTACTTAAGTGATGAGGCTCAATGTACATATTCATGCCATATCGCTACATAAAACAGCCAACAAACATGTTACAGTCCCAGGAAGAGAAGTGTGTGCACTATTAGGGTATTCAGTCACTAACTTCAGAGTGGAGGTAGCCTTGTGGCACCTGAGAGACTAACACATTTATTTGGGCATAAGCTTTCGTGGGCTAAAACCCACTCCATCGGATGTATGGAGTGGAAAATACAGTAGGAAGATATATATACACAGACAAAATGAAAAAAGGGGTGTTGCCATACAACTATAACAAGAGTAATCAATTAAGGTGGGCTGTTAGCAGCAGAAGAAATTAATTGACTTGTCTCGCTAGTTGGTATGGCGACTCCCATCTTTTCGTGTTTGGGGGGAGGGATAGTTCAGTGGTTTGAGCATTGGCCTGCTAAACCCAGGGTTGTGACTTCAATCCTTGAGGGGGCCACTTAGGGATCTGGGGCAAAAATCTGTCTGGGGATTGGTCCTGCTTTAAGCAGGGGGTTGGACTAGATGACCTCCTGAGGTCCCTTCCAACCTTGATATTCTATATCTTCCTACTGTATTTTTCACTCCATGCATCTGATTAAGTGGATTTCAGCTCACAAAAGCTTATGCCCAAATAAATTTGTTAGTCTCTAAGGTGCCACAAGGACTCCTTGTTCTTTTGGCAGTCACTAAATGAAATCCTGGTCCAGAATTTCTCCCTAAGAGCACACTAAGTTAGGCTGGTGAGTAGTTTTTGTGCACTTACCTTGTGTCACAAGATATGCCATCAAAGAAACATGTCAGCAGAAGATCCTCAGCGGAGTAGCCCATATTCACTTTCGTCTCCAAGGGTATTTGTGCCATGATGTTCATATAATGCAGCTTGTACCATTCTTGAATAGCATTTACCCCAGAGCTGAATGTGTAAACTGCACAGTCACTGCTGTTGTTTGGATCACACTAATAATAATAAAGGAGGAAAATGAGTTTCAGCTGAGGAAGACGTGGTGTAATTTTCCATTGAAGGGTTTGCAATATGATTTCTACTGAAAAATGCTACTCAAGCAGGAAGTTTCTAGTTGCAGGAGAAATAAAAAAAAGGGAAGAAAAATGAGGTATGATGGGATACATAAACCAAGGAAGAAAATGGTTCCTCTTCAAAAGGTCCTTGGTAGACCTCGTGCTGAGAACTGTGTGCGTTCTGAAGGCAGATCAGTCTGGAAAAGATACAGAGGAAACAAAGTGGCCTTCCCTGGGAGCATGGACACCAGGAACTGAATGTGTGTAACCTTAAAGAAGCATGGCTGGTGGAGGCTCATCATGGGGGATCTAAGAAATGTCCTCTCCAGTGTCATGGTTGGCAATAAAGAGGAAGCATTTTAGGCTGGATTTCAAAAAGGACTTTTTCTTCTAGAGAGTTGCGGGCATGTGGAATAATCTGTGGGAAGCAGCGGATGGACATATTTAAGGAACTGGTGGATGAATGTTTACCTGCTGAAAATTGCACCCCATGTCAGGGGGCTGGATTTGGAAAATCTATAGTAAATGGGTCTCTCCATCCTTGAAGGTTCTTTGTATCTCTTCCTCACTAAAGCCTCAATTAACTATTGAAAGTTTATCATTTCCCTCCAGTGCTACACTTGTCATCTCCTCAAACAGCGGTGCCTGCCCTAGCACATCCACTCCCTCTGCCAACACCTCGCCCAGTCACCACGTGGGAATGGAACTCACCAATTGAAAGCCCACGACATCCTGTGGATCCCCAGAATTCACCATGCTGGAACCTTGGTGAAAGACACTGGTCTCAATTTTCCGCTTATTTCCACTTGGAATCTCAGTCACAGTCTTCTTAGAGAGGTCTTCGAACTTTAGCAGAGGGATTCTTTCAAGAAATTTGCTCTCTGTAGCATTCCAGTCATCTGCGTCCCGACGTACTTTGGATTTGCCCTCTGAAAATCCGTATAAAGTCTCCAAAGCATTTTTTGTCTCTTTGTCCAGTTCAGACAAGTGCTCTTTCATTGCACTATACCTACATTGGAGAGACGGTAATAGGAAATAACAGGCCATATTCTCCCCGTGTCACCCTGCTGGACTACTCCATGCAGTCCTATCCTGTCCTATGCATTGTACAATGAATAGCTTATTATAGGGAACAGCCAGCTCTTCCTCACTCTCCTCCCTAGACTGACTTAGTACTGAGGCTTCACTTCATATACTGTCTGGAACTTTTATTCACACAATTAATTTGAATTGGCCTGGGTAAAAGTGGAGATTGCCCATTGACTGAAGGACTATGAACAACAGGCCATTATAAACAGCAACAGACTGAACTGTGAAGAGGTCACTGTAAGGTCTGAGCTTCTTTAATATCTTAATTAATGAGCTGGAGAGGCTAGAGAAGGCAGTGACATATGGTAATACATTGAAGAGGAATTTCCAAAACTAGAGAGAGCAGAAAGATGGATAGGAAATGGAGAAGATTTATCCTGGGGACAATGCAATCTGAAGTGCAGATCTTCCATGGGCAGGAGAGACCAGAGAGCAGGAATGGCAGAGGGACTGGGATAGGGAGAGGGACAGCAGATTATACAGTTTGGTAGGAAAAAGAACCCAACGCGATTTTGGACAGCATACGCCAAGGCGTCCCATCCAAGAGAGAGGAGATGGCAAACTCTCTGCCCCCCGTTGGAGAGTGTGTGCCTGGAATATTAGTTAGGCCTGAATTCTCCATTACTGGAAGAACGGCGTTCAGAGAGAGCCCCAGGAACGATCAGGGGACCGGGGGGCTGACTTGTGCAGAAAGATAAAACGAGCTAAATGCATCTAGCTTGGTTCAGCACTGGTAAGTCAAATATGGCTACAGATGTCTGCCGAGTGTAACCAGCCAGGAAGTAGAGGTGCAGCATTTGAGGGTGCTGTGGGAAGGGGGAAGAGATAACAGTAAGGAGGTGGAATTAAAGAGCAGTGGTGTCAGAGCAGCAGGATAAGCTTCCTGAGGGGCTTAGTGCTGGAAAGAGTTTTGAGGAAAAATTATTTAACAAATGTCTGAGAAACACTTTCCTTGTGCCCTCTGAAAACACCCTGGCTGCAACGGTGTGACTGCCATTTATACAGCAATTAGCCACCCCCAGACCCCTCATGGCTTACTTGTAAGGGTTGATGTTGCAGATGGTGACAGCGGGGAAAGGCAGCTTCTGGAATTGCACAGTGACTGAGACAGAGGCTGTGTAATAGGACATGATGAGCTCAGCACACTGCCACAGGATCAGCCCCACGGCGCTCAAGGTGAGCAGAATCCAGACGAACCTGCGCAAGCGTCCTCTTGATACCACAATACGCCGGCAGCCATGCGTATTGGTGTTCATGCAGTACCAGTGCATCAGCTCACTGACTGTTGGAGCCTGAGGGCCTGTCACCGGCAAAGTCTTCTTGATCTTGGCTTTGATCGTCTTCCCAGGAGCCATGTTTAACTCTACACATGGAGGATGACAAAATATTGTAAAGAAACAAAGTGGGTGAGGTAATATCTTTTGTTGTACCAGCAATGAGTGAGAGAGACAAGCTTTTGTGATCAACAGCTCCATGTCTAGTTGGCAGCCGATACCAAGTGGAGTGCCCCAAGGGTCAACCCTCGGGCCGGTTTTGTTCAACATCTTCATTAATGATCTGGAGGATGGGATGGAGTGCACCCTCAGCAAGTTCACAGGTGACATTAATCTGGGGGGAGAGGTAGATACAATGGAGGATAGAGATAGGGTCCAGAGTGATCTAGACAAATTGGAGGATTGAGCCAAAAGAAATCTGATGAGGTTCAACAAGGACAAGTGCAGGGTCCTGCACTTAGGACTGAAGAATCCCATGCACCACTACAGGCTGGGGACCAACTGGCTAAGCTGCAGTTCTGCAGAAAAGGATCTGGGGATTACAGAGGACGAGAAGCTGGATGAGAGTCAGCAGTGTGCCCTTGTTGCCAAGAAGACTAACGACATATTGGGCTGTATTAGTAGGAACATTGCCAGCAGATCGAGCAAAGTGATTATTCCTCTCTATTTGGCACTGGTGAGGCCTCATCTGGAGTATTATGTCCAGTTTTGGGCCCCCCCACTACAGAAGGGATGTAGACAAATTGGGGAGAGTCCAGCGGAGGGCAACAAAAATGATTTGGGGGCTGGGGCACATGACTTACAAGGAGAGGCTGAGGGAACTGTGCTTATTTAGTCTGCAGAAGAGAAGACTGAGGGGGAGATTTGATAGCAGCCTTCAACTACCTGAAGGGGGTTCCAAAGAGGATGGAGCTCAGCTGTTCTCAGTGGTGGCAGATGACAGAACAAGGAGCAATGGTCTCAAGTAGCAGTGGGGGAGGCTTAGGTTGGATATTAGGAAACACTATTTCACTAGGAGGGTGGTAAAGCACTGGAATGGGTTACCTAGGGAGGTGGTAGAATCCCCTTCCTTAGAGGTTTTTAAGGTCAGGCTTGACAAAGCCCTGGCTGGGATGATTTAGTTGGGGATTGGTTAGATACCTCCTGAGGTCCCTTCCAACCCTAATTTTCTATGATTCTATGATTTTGCATTACAGAGCTCTTCTTCAGGTATAGGAATAGGGTTTCCAACTCTGACTGAAGCTATCCTGTGAGATTCCCCTCCCCCTCAACATGGTATAATGTCATTTTCTTAAAATATCCTATTAAAATCTTCCAGATTGCTTTCAGCAGTCACCAGGAGATCAACACCAATTCCAGGAGACTCCAGGCCAATCCTGGAGGGTTGGCAACCCCATCTGGGAAAGGTACTCTGTATTTTACAAGGGCACTTCCCTAGGCAGACAGCGGTCTCTGGAGGGCACTCACAAATCTAGCAGAGGCAAATGCAAGCTCGTTTATCTCTGGTATTTCTTGCTTGCTCCCTTTGCTAATTCTCCAGGTGATCAGTGTTAAACTAGGGCCCCCAACCTTAGAGGTCATCCGCTTGCCCTGCACCAAATTCACTACAGGCTCAATCCTGCAAATACTGTTGATCTCAGTGTTGGGGTTTACTGACATGAGTAAAATTACTCTTACGCAGAAATGTTTGCAGGATTGGGTCCTAAGTGCATTTCCAGGGCAACAGACAACAAGCAGTTGCAAACAGCATAGTGACACGGACATAGCAGCTTACGCTGCCAGGCTGGGAAGCACAGACCTCAGCTTGCAATAGAAACTGCTGCAGTTACAGAGATGGGAACTCAGAATTACTGGTACTAGCCAGGGAACGTGAGCATCTAGAAAGTGTCCTGGGGCACTGATCATTTTGCTAAATATTTCCCAGCTAGGAAGTGTCACTGTAAAATATATTTGTGCAAAAAATAGCAAAACACTTTCCCACAAATGACACATTCTACAATTTGTTCTTATTGCCGATTTGCCCAAGTCTCTTGAATTCATAAATCTTAAAAAGGAAAACCACAGGATTTAAAACCAGACTTAAATACACGCACACGTGCAAATCTCCAGTAATGTACAAAATGTTAGAAAAATGAAGTTTACTCAAGAAATAGGAAACCATCATTTTGTACATACGGACATGGGGGCCAATTGCAAAAGATTTAATCAAGTGAGCAACTTTACTGGAGCAGTCAGTCCCATTTGAGTTAATGGGGCTACTCAGATGAGTAAAGTTACTCAGGTGCATGAGTTTTCCCAGGATCAGGGCCATGATTTGTAGCAAAGGAACAGTCCCTTGGCATTTGAAAGCGAGAGCCAGGCAGGTGCCTTTCCCCTGTGGTTTAAGTTACTCATTATTGCAAGCGTTTGCTGATTTTAAGGTGAAAGATTTACACTTATCTTCTACCCAGGTATTTCTAGGAAGTGGAGCTGAAGCAGCTGTGGGAGGCACCAGCCTCACCTCTCTGCTAACTGGGGCTCTCCTTTATCACCCCCTGCCTGGGGCTCAGCTGGCCTCCTTGGGCACAAACCCTTGTGCAGAACTGGGGTGGGCCAGACCTGCAGGATTATCCTGCACTCCTCCTGGCAGTGGGTTTTGCCTATGCAAGGAGGGAAGAACCAAGGCTCCTGCTGGGAGCCAGCGGTAACTGGGCGCCGTCCCCCAGTCGGTGCTGGGACCCTTGGCTCAGGGACAGAATGACA
This sequence comes from Gopherus evgoodei, assembly GCF_007399415.2. NCBI lineage: Eukaryota > Metazoa > Chordata > Testudines > Testudinidae > Gopherus > Gopherus evgoodei. The sequence continues at coordinate 84,621,110 of NC_044331.1, forward strand.
GGCTGGAAAGCTCTGCCATGCCCCAGGGGCGCCGCCAGCTCTCCAGCCAGGCGCTCTCCGCCCCCAGCTGCTCGGAGGCTGCGGTAGCTGCAGAGACAGACTCGCTTTTAAAACGCACCGGTGTTTCCTGGTGGCTCTAGAGCGGGGAGGGGAGCTGGGGACACGGGACCCTGTGACCGGGGGGCGGCTCTGGCTGCCCGGACACGGGAGGGGGCATCGCAGCGTCTGGTGCAGGCTGCCCGGCTCATCCCAGCGCAGAGACGGGAGGGAGCCAGCGCCGGGCCGGGAGCCACAGGGCGGAGGAGATGCAGGTGGACCCTGAGCGCCCAAGGGCGGACAGGTGCGCACTCCCCGGGCCCCGCTCTGCTCCGGGGCCCGCTGCCCCCTCCCCCTCGGAGCCCCCCGGATCCCTCCCCCGGACCCCGCTCTGCTCCGGGGCCCGCTGCTCCCTCCCCCTCGGAGCCCCCCGGATTCCTCCCCCCGGACCCCGCTCTGCTCCGGGCCCCCCCGGATCCCGTCCCCCTCGGAGCCCCCCGGATCCCGCCCCCCGGACCCCGCTCTGCTCCGGGAGCCCCCCGGGTCCCTTCCCCTCGGAGCCCCCCGGGTCCCTCCCCCGGACCCCGCTCTGCTCCGGGCCCCCCCGGATCCTGTCCCCCTCGGAGCCCCCCGGGTCCCTCCCCCCGGACCCCGCTCTGCTCCGGGGCCCCCCGGGTCCCTCCCCCAGCCCCCGCTCTGCTCCGGGCCCCCCCGGATCCCGCCCCCCGGACCCCGCTCTGCTCCGGGCCCCCCCGGATCCCGCCCCCCGGACCCCGCTCTGCACCGGGCCCCCCCGGGTCCCTCCCCGGGACCCAGCTCTGCTCCGGGCCCCCAGGCGCTCTCACCTCGCGTGTCTCCCGGCCGGGGGGACGCCATGCGGCGGGTGCTGCGGGCAGGAGGCGGCAGGTGTCAGTGCGGGAGGCGAGCGGCGCGCTCCGACCGACCCCCGCGGCCGCCCAGTCTCAGGTTGCTGCCCCGCCTCTGCCCGGCCCACAGCGCCCCCCGGCGCCCCCTGCCGGCAGGCCTGAGCACAGGCCTTGGCAAGGCGTCGGCCGGTCCCTGCGGAGCCGGCGGGGCGGCAGCTGCGGGGAGAGGGGCGGCCGGGCTGCAGGCAGGGGGCCGTGGGGGGCTGCCCCCCCCCGTGGGACACAGGACCGGCTGGCTGCAGAGCAGGGCTGAGCACAGCCCGGGGTTCCCATGCCCAGGACAGCTGCCTGGGGACAGGGGCCATCGGGGGGCAGGTGAAAACCCTGGATGAGGGGATGGGGCAGGAGAAGGGGTTAAATCCTGGGGAGCGTCCCCTCCTGTCTGTGGGTGGGGGGCAGCGCTCCCCACTGCACCCTCTTGACTGGCACCCACAGCTGAGAGTCTAGATAGAGGAGGTGCAGTGAGTAGGGAGTGTGCAGTGTATTGCAGGGGGTGGGGTGCACAGTGTGTTCAGGGGAGTGTGCAGTGGGTTGGAGGGGGTGGGCTGTGCAGTCTGGTGAGGGGAATGTGCAGTGGTTTGGAGGAGGAGGAGTGGGGTGCACAGTGTGGTAAGGGGAGTGTGCAGTGGTTTGGAGGAGGGGTGGGGTGTTCAGTGTGGTGAGAGGAGTGTGCAGTGGATTGGAGGGGGTGGGCTGTGCAGTGTGGTGAGGGGAATGTGCAGTGGATTGGAGGAGGAGGAGTGGGGTGCACAGTGTGGTAAGGGGAGTGTGCAGTGGTTTGGAGGAGGGGTGGGGTGTTCAGTGTGGTGAGAGGAGTGTGCAGTGGATTGGAGGGGGTGGGCTGTGCAGTGTGGTGAGGGGAATGTGCAGTGGTTTGGAGGAGGAGTGGGATGTGCAGTGTGGTGAGAGGAGTGTGCAGTGGGTTGGAGGGGGTGGGATTTGCAGTTTGTTCAGGGGAGTGTGCAGTGGGTTGGAGGGGTTGGGTGTGCAGTGTGGTGAGGAATGTGTGCAGTGGGTTGGAGGGGGTGGGGTGTGCACTCTGGTGAGGGGAATGTGCAGTGGATTGGAGGAGGAGGAGTGGGGTGCACAGTGTGGTGAGGGGAGTGTGCAGTGGTTTGGAGGAGGGGTGGGGTGTTCAGTGTGGTGAGAGGAGTGTGCAGTGGATTGGAGGGGGTGGGCTGTGCAGTGTGGTGAGGGGAATGTGCAGTGGTTTCGAGGAGGAGTGGGATGTGCAGTGTTGTGAGAGGAGTGTGCAGTGGGTTGGAGGGGGTGGGATTTGCAGTTTGTTCAGGGGAGTGTGCAGTGGGTTGGAGGGGTTGGGTGTGCAGTGTGGTGAGGAATGTGTGCAGTGGGTTGGAGGGGGTGGGGTGTGCTGTGTGTTGTGAGGGGGGTGCAGTAGATTGGAGGAGGAGTGGGCAGGCAGTAACTTGGAGATTGGTTCTCTGTGTGTAGAAATATGTGAGCAGACGGAGAGCTGACACACTTTCCATATTTATACTGTTCCTTCAGAAAAAGATTCAGCAGTGTCTGTGTCTATGGAAAGTGCCTCTGTTGGAGGCCTCTCTCCCCCCCACCACTTTCCAGCGTCACTTGTCTTCTCAGGCTGTGAACTATTTGTGCAGGTGACCGTGGGCACTACTGTGATACCAGTAAATAACAAAAGCTGCTATTGTATTTGAGGATGTTCTCTGATTCCCCGCTGCTTTTTGTTAACTCACCCTCCTGAGTCAGCGGAGGTGTCTGGGTGTCTCTGAAGGAGGTTTGGGCAGGAACTGGGCTGCGTGTTTGGTTGTTGACAGAGCAGCATTGATTTAAAGTCAGACATGAAGAGACGGTTCCCTAGGTTGGTGGCTCTCCTCCGAGGGAATATGCGCTTGCGGTGGGCACATTGGCTTTTCTGAACATTGCTTTCAAAGGAACAAGGCACATTTTCAATGTTGACACAAACACCAGACACACAAAACCTGCCCCAAAGGAGAACAAGTTACAACGATACTGTCAGGATTCCCAGAAGGAGTTTCCTGTCTCCCTAGTGTCAGCTCCAGGCCTATTGTGCCCTGGGCCCAAGAGCCTGCCTGCCCTCCTTGCTCTTTAGTCACTCACTCCAAGGCCAGTCAGTACTTTGCTGGTGTTCTAGATCAGGGTTTCTCAACCTGTGGTCCATGGACCCCCTGGGGGTCCACAGACTGTCTAAGATTTCCAAAGGGGTCTGCACCTGAAAAAAGGTTGAAAACCACTGTTCTGGATGATCACTGGCTCTGGATGTCCCTTCTGCTGCCTGGTGGGGGGTGTATCACACAGGTACAACATGTGGGAGACCCCAATGTGAGTGCAGGCTTCTCCCAGATCTTGGGTGATGGTGGAGAGAAATGCCTTCTGAGCACTATGAAATCTCTTGGAAGGCAGAGTATGGATGTGGATGTGGATGGGGGGATGAGGTATGTGAGGCTATTAGGGGATTTTGTACACATGTGGGGAGGGGGTTATTCCCCATGATTTTTTTTTATAGTATTGCTCCCCTGTTACCGCCCCATAGCTTTTCTTCCTAGTGTATTAGCAAGGAGGAACAAATGCCTCCATTGGACAGCGATCCTGAGGGTTAGACAGATGTTTTGGTTGCTCATCCCTGCACATTGTGGATTCACATAATTCTCAGTGGGGAAACGTGAAGAGAAGCAGTGAATTGTGCACTGGTCAGTTTCCCTCTGCAGCCAGCTGTGTGTGTAAAGCACTGGTGTACTGGAACGCCACCTTGACCACCAGTCTGTCTGCTGAAGAGGTGCGAGGCTGGTGCCAGCCAGGAAACAGGCCATATGGCTAATCATCCTGGTTCTTTGTCAGACATAAGTGCTGCTATGAGGGAAACAAAGGGCCAGAGATAATGGCAGAGGGTTAGATCCACAAAAGAGCTTTGGTGCTAACTGAAATCCTCCAACCCCCACTCAAGTTGTTGCCTAACTCTGTAGGTGCTGTTTCTCTGGCAAAGTTGCCCATGGCTGCCTGGGGGGGGGGGCAAGTGGGGCAACTTGCCCCAGGCCCCCACAAGAATATAGTATTCTATAGTATTGCAACTTTTGTTTATGGAAGGGCCCCCCGAAATTGCTTTGCCCCAGGCTCCCTGAATCCTCTGGGCGGCCCTGAAGTGGCCAAGGTGTCTGCCAGTTGGTATGCACAAACCACCTACGTCCTCGTACTGAACAGCTTGTCTCCTTCACCCAGGCCTGAGCCTGGCCCAGCTTCAGCAGAATTCCCTAGCATGGCGGGCAGTAAGGTGACTCACCTGGGATGTAAGAAACCCAAATTCAAGTCCCAGCTCCTCTTGTTTCAAACCACAGGCTCCTACCACTGAGTTAAGGAGAATCTCCACTAGTTAGTAGCAGTACGGAGGTTTGCTCTTTGACTCAGACTCTCTCTTACTATACGTTTCTGTGGCTCCAAGTCCAGATTGGGGCCTCTGAATGATACTGTAATTATAACCGTAATTTAATAGAAAAATTGAGCAGTTTTGATTCTAACCAGTAGAGGGCAGACACTAGCTGGCTCATTGCAATGTGTTGATAATTTACCCCTCTGCAGAAGGGTAAGCTGGAGCTCTGGAAAGAATAGGGTGACAGGACAGCAAGTGTGAAAAATCGGGACAGCATGTGGGGGGTAATAGGGGTCTATATAAGAAAAAGGCCCAAAAATCGGGACTGTCCCCATAAAATCAGGACATCTGGTCACCCTGAGCAGACAAACACCAGCTGTGATGTGCACACACAGGCATTCAGAACTTCAGGGCATAGTAAAACATAACAAAGAGGTGGCTTACGGGAAGTCACAAAAATACTGCCATGAGTGAGATGTGGTAAAATACCTTCTACCACAAATGTCAACTAACCAAAGCACTTTTAGGAATGAAAATGACTATATGTGAGGATTTGTGTGCAAACCACAACATTGGAGCAGTGAGGCATGTCTGCAAACCATAAGCTTAGGCAAAGCCAAGCTGACTGGAAAGACTGCTGGATACGGTTTGCAGCAGTAAATTACCAAACGGCACATCTGAGGGCAATATGATACCAGATAATATAGGATGCTGACCGATACAGAACTGATTTATGCTGGGCTCCATTGCTGGGCCAGTGTGTGGGGATAGAACCTTGCAAAGAAAGGCCATTTTATTGTTTCTGATAAAATGTTGGCCTTGCCTCTGAGTGAGCAGGCACAGCTCCAGAGGAGGAGAAGCTCATGGTCATTTTATGCCACTTTTACAGCTGCCCAAATTCTTGGCCTAGCCTTCAGCCCTTGGACAGGGCCTGGTGCAAAAGGACCTGGATCAGGGCCTCTAGTGTTCTTACAGTAGAAATAATAAATAACAATAATAAAAATAGTAAAGAGGATGCACACAATATAAAATCTATGCACTGTAAGTAAAAAATATAACCTCAGTAGGGCAACAGTTATAGTTACCACAATAATTCCTCCCATTTTCATAACAAGGGTCCTGCTTGCCACAAATCCTGTTGTGCACTACTTTCTTTTCTATGAAAGTGTGGGAAATGTGCGTGAAGCCACCACCCAGGTCCTGGTCTCTGCAGATGTCACAAGCTGAGAAGCGTTGGGCATAGTCATTATTTGAATGGGAATCTGCCAAGGAAGACCCGGGTGATGTGGAAAGTGTCTTGAGTGAGTCAGTTTATGGCACGCTTCACACAGAATGGGCCTTCATTTCAGAAGTTCCTGGTAGATTTGCAGGAGGTGATTCTGGCCCTGGCCTGCCTCTTGTACGCTGCTATAGTAACACACAGGGGTTGTAAAATGAGCCACAATGGGCCCAGGAGAATTCTCCCAGTGCAGCAGCATTGTAGGACTGATATAAATGGCTCTACACTGCCCCCTCCATGGAACTTGGCATAGGGGACATTTTGGGAGTGGGGCTTGGAGCAGACTGAGGCCTGCCACATCGGGTATTAGAGGTTGGGCTTGGAAAGGATTGGGGGTGAGGTCATGCTAAAGTTGCCAACCTTCTAGTTCCAGAAAACTGAACACCCTTGCCCCGCCCCTTCCCAGAGGCTCCGCCCCTTCCTGAGCACTCCCTCCCTGCTCACTCTATCCCCCCTCCCTCTGTCCCTTGCTCTCCTGCTCTGTCACATGCTCATTTTCACTGCAAGGCCAAAACAGGCATAGTTCTTCTTTTGACAGATGTATTATGCTATGTTCAGGTTTTATTTGTTACAGGATGCTAGAGCTGGCAGCAAAATAGTCAAAAAGGGTAATTAAAAAAATAAAGACATTTCACAAGGGTTTTCATGATTCTTTCCCTCCCCTTTCCCCTTTTTCGTAACCAGCTCCATGTATTTTGTTCATTAAAGTTACTATAATTTTGTGCATGGAATTAGAACCACACATTATCACAGCTGCAATGGGTCCATTAAAGGCCCACGCCTGAAGCCCAAATACAAATCAGGCAGTTGGTGACAGAGGAGGGATAGGTGGGGCAGCTGGTGACAGACCAGGACGGGGGGGCAGATGGTGACAGAACATGGCAGTTGGTGACAGGCGGGGCAGTTGGTGACAGAACATGGCAGTTGGTGACAGATCAAGGACAGGCAAGGCAGTTGGTGACAGAACATGGCAATTGGTGACAGATCAAGGACAGGCAAGGCAGTTGGTAACAGAGGAGCGACAGGCAGGGCAGTTGTGACAGGCAGGGTAGATAGTGACAGACCAAGGACAGGCAGGGCAATTGGTGACAGAACATGGCAGTTGGTGACAGATCAAGGACAGGCAAGGCAGTTGGTGACAGAACATGGCAATTGGTGACAGATCAGGGACAGGCAAGGCAGTTGGTGACAGAGGAGGGACAGGCAGGGCAGCTGGTGACAGGCAGGGTAGATGGTGACAGACCAAGGACAGGCGGGGCAATTGGTGACAGAACATGGCAGTTGGTGACAGGCAGGGCAGTTGGTGACAGAGGAGGGACAGGCAGCGCAGTTGGTGACAGAACATGGCAGTTGGTGACAGGCAGGGCAGTTCGTGACAGAGGAGGAACAGGCAGGGCAGATGGTGACAGAACATGGCAGTTGGTGACAGACAGGGCAGTTGGTGACAGAAGAGGGACAGGTGGGGCAGTTGGTGACAGAACACGGCAGTTGATGACAGGCAGGGCAGTTGGTGACAGAGGAGGGACAGGCAGCGCAGTTGGTGACAGGCAGCGCAGTTGGTGACAGAGCATGGCAGTTGGTGACAGGCAGGGCAGATGGTGACAGAGGAGGGACAGGCGGGGCAGTTGGTGACAGGCAGGTCAGTTGGTGACAGAACATGGCAGTTGGTGACAGAGGAGGGACAGGCAGGGCACTTGGTGACAGGCAGGGCAGTTGGTGACAGAGGAGGGACAGGCGGGGCAGTTGGTGACAGGCGGGGCAGATGGTGACAGAACATGGCAGTTGGTGATAGGCAGGGCAGATGGTGACAGAGGAGGAACAGGCAGCGCAGTTGGTGACAGGCGGGGCAGATGGTGACAGAACATGGCAGTTGGTGACAGGCAGGGCAGTTGGTGACAGAGGAGGGACAGGCGGGTCAGTTGGTGACAGAACATGGCACTTGGTGACAAGCAGGGCAGTTGGTGACAGAGGAGGGACAGGCGGGGCAGATGGTGACAGAACATGGCAGTTGGTGACAGGCAGGGCAGTTGGTGACAGAGGAGGGACAGGCGGGTCAGTTGGTGACAGAACATGGCAGTTGGTGACAGGCAGGGCAGTTGGTGACAGAGGAGGGACAGAACATGGCAGTTGGTGACAGGCGGGGCAGATGGTGACAGAGGAGGGACAGAACATGGCAGTTGGTGACAGGCGGGGCAGATGGTGACAGAGGAGGGACAGAACATGGCAGTTGGTGACAGGCGGGGCAGATGGTGACAGAACATGGCAGATGGTGACAGAGGAGGGACAGGCGGGGCAGTTGGTGACAGAACATGGCAGTTGGTGACAGGCAGGGCAGATGGTGACAGAGGAGGAACAGGCAGCGCAGTTGGTGACAGGCAGGGCAGATGGTCACAGAACATGGCAGTTGGTGACAGGCAGGGCAGATGGTGACAGAGGAGGAACAGGCAGCGCAGTTGGTGACAGGCAGGGCAGATGGTGACAGAGGAGGGACAGGCGGAGCAGATGGTGACAGAACATGGCAGTTGGTGACAGGCAGGGCAGATGGTGACAGAGGAGGGACAGGCGGGGGAGTTGGTGACAGAACATGGCAGTTGGTGACAGGCAGGGCAGTTGGTGACAGAGGAGGGACAGGCGGGGCAGTTGGTGACAGGCAGGGCAGATGGTGACAGAACATGGCAGTTGGTGACAGGCAGGGCAGTTGGTGACAGAGGAGGGACAGGCGGGGCAGTTGGTGACAGAACATGGCAGTTGGTGACAGGCAGGGCAGATGGTGACAGAGGAGGGACAGGCGGGGCAGTTGGTGACAGAACATGGCAGATGGTGACAGAGGAGGCACAGGCAGCGCAGTTGGTGACAGGCGGGGCAGATGGTGACAGAACATGGCAGATGGTGACAGAGGAGGGACAGGCAGCGCAGTTGGTGACAGAACATGGCAGTTCGTGACAGAGGAGGGACAGGCGGGGCAGATGGTCACAGAACATGGCAGATGGTGACAGAGGAGGGACAGGCAGGGCAGTTGGTGACAGGCAGGGCAGATGGTCACAGAACATGGCAGTTGGTGACAGGCAGGGCAGATGGTGACAGAGGAGGCACAGGCAGCGCAGTTGGTGACAGGCGGGGCAGATGGTGACAGAACATGGCAGATGGTGACAGAGGAGGAACAGGCAGCGCAGTTGGTGACAGGCAGGGCAGTTGGTGACAGAGGAGGAACAGGCAGGGCAGTTGGTGACAGGCAGGGCAGTTGGTGACAGAGGAGGAACAGGCAGGGCAGTTGGTGACAGGCAGGGCAGTTGGTGACAGAGGAAGAACAGGCAGGGCAGTTGGTGACAGGCAGGGCAGTTGGTGACAGAGGAGGAACAGGCAGCGCAGTTGGTGACAGGCAGGGCAGATGGTCACAGAACATGGCAGTTGGTGACAGAGGAGGAACAGGCAGGGCAGTTGGTGACAGGCAGGGCAGATGGTGACAGAGGAGGGACAGGCGGGGCAGTTGGTGACAGGCAGGGCAGATGGTCACAGAACATGGCAGTTGGTGACAGGCAGGGCAGTTGGTGACAGAGGAGGGACAGGCGGGGCAGATGGTGACAGGCGGGGCAGATGGTGACAGAGGAGGAACAGGCAGCGCAGTTGGTGACAGAACATGGCAGTTGGTGACAGGCAGGGCAGATGGTGACAGAGGAGGAACAGGCAGCGCAGTTGGTGACAGGCGGGGCAGATGGTGACAGAACATGGCACTTGGTGACAGGCAGGGCAGATGGTGACAGGCAGGGCAGATGGTCACAGAACATGGCAGATGGTGACAGGCAGGGCAGATGGTGACAGAGGAGGAACAGGCAGCGCAGTTGGTGACAGGCAGGGCAGATGGTCACAGAACATGGCAGTTGGTGACAGAGGAGGAACAGGCAGGGCAGATGGTGACAGAGGAGGAACAGGCAGCGCAGTTGGTGACAGGCAGGGCAGATGGTGACAGAGGAGGCACAGGCAGCGCAGTTGGTGACAGGCAGGGCAGATGGTGACAGGCGGGGCAGATGGTGACAGAACATGGCAGATGGTGACAGAGGAGGAACAGGCAGCGCAGTTGGTGACAGGCAGGGCAGTTGGTGACAGAGGAGGAACAGGCAGGGCAGTTGGTGACAGGCAGGGCAGTTGGTGACAGAGGAGGAACAGGCAGGGCAGTTGGTGACAGGCAGGGCAGTTGGTGACAGAGGAAGAACAGGCAGGGCAGTTGGTGACAGGCAGGGCAGTTGGTGACAGAGGAGGAACAGGCAGCGCAGTTGGTGACAGGCAGGGCAGATGGTCACAGAACATGGCAGTTGGTGACAGAGGAGGAACAGGCAGGGCAGTTGGTGACAGGCAGGGCAGATGGTGACAGAGGAGGGACAGGCGGGGCAGTTGGTGACAGGCAGGGCAGATGGTCACAGAACATGGCAGTTGGTGACAGGCAGGGCAGTTGGTGACAGAGGAGGGACAGGCGGGGCAGATGGTGACAGGTGGGGCAGATGGTGACAGAGGAGGAACAGGCAGCGCAGTTGGTGACAGAACATGGCAGTTGGTGACAGGCAGGGCAGATGGTGACAGAGGAGGAACAGGCAGCGCAGTTGGTGACAGGCGGGGCAGATGGTGACAGAACATGGCACTTGGTGACAGGCAGGGCAGATGGTGACAGGCAGGGCAGATGGTCACAGAACATGGCAGATGGTGACAGGCAGGGCAGATGGTGACAGAGGAGGAACAGGCAGCGCAGTTGGTGACAGGCAGGGCAGATGGTCACAGAACATGGCAGTTGGTGACAGAGGAGGAACAGGCAGGGCAGATGGTGACAGAGGAGGAACAGGCAGCGCAGTTGGTGACAGGCAGGGCAGATGGTGACAGAGGAGGCACAGGCAGCGCAGTTGGTGACAGGCAGGGCAGATGGTGACAGGCGGGGCAGATGGTGACAGAACATGGCAGTTGGTAACAGAGGAGGGTCAGGCAGCGCAGTTGGTGACAGAGGAGGGACAGGCGGGGCAGATGGTGACAGAACATGGCAGTTGGTGACAGGCAGGGCAGATGGTGACAGAGGAGGAACAGGCAGCGCAGTTGGTGACAGGCAGGGCAGATGGTGACAGGCGGGGCAGATGGTGACAGAACATGGCAGTTGGTGACAGAGGAGGGTCAGGCAGCGCAGTTGGTGACAGAGGAGGGACAGGCGGGGCAGATGGTGACAGAACATGGCAGTTGGTGATAGGCAGGGCAGATGGTGACAGAGGAGGAACAGGCAGCGCAGTCGGTGACAGGCGGGGCAGATGGTGACAGAACATGGCAGTTGGTGACAGGCAGGGCAGTTGGTGACAGAGGAGGGACAGGCGGGGCAGATGGTGACAGAACATGGCAGATGGTGACAGAGGAGGCACAGGCAGCGCAGTTGGTGACAGAACATGGCAGTTGGTGACAGAGGAGGCACAGGCAGCGCAGTTGGTGACAGGCAGGGCAGATGGTGACAGAACATGGCAGTTGGTGACAGAGGAGGGACAGGCGGGGCAGTTGGTGACAGAACATGGCAGTTGGTGACAGAGGAGGGACAGGCGGGGCAGTTGGTGACAGGCGGAGCAGTTGGTGACAGAACATGGCAGTTGGTGACAGGCAGGGCAGATGGTGACAGAGGAGGAACAGGCAGCGCAGTTGGTGACAGGCAGGGCAGATGGTCACAGAACATGGCAGTTGGTGACAGAGGAGGCACAGGCAGCGCAGTTGGTGACAGAACATGGCAGTTGGTGACAGAGGAGGCACAGGCAGCGCAGTTGGTGACAGGCAGGGCAGATGGTGACAGAACATGGCAGTTGGTGACAGAGGAGGGACAGGCGGGGCAGTTGGTGACAGGCGGAGCAGTTGGTGACAGAACATGGCAGTTGGTGACAGGCAGGGCAGATGGTGACAGAGGAGGAACAGGCAGCGCAGTTGGTGACAGGCAGGGCAGATGGTCACAGAACATGGCAGTTGGTGACAGGCAGGGCAGTTGGTGACAGAGGAGGGACAGGCGGCGCAGTTGGTGACAGAACATGGCAGTTGGTGACAGGCAGGGCAGATGGTGACAGAGGAGGCACAGGCAGCGCAGTTGGTGACAGGCGGGGCAGATGGTCACAGAACATGGCAGTTGGTGACAGGCAGGGCAGATGGTGACAGAGGAGGAACAGGCAGCGCAGTTGGTGACAGGCGGGGCAGATGGTGACAGAACATGGCAGTTGGTGACAGGCAGGGCAGATGGTGACAGAGGAGGAACAGGCAGCGCAGTTGGTGACAGGCAGGGCAGATGGTCACAGAACATGGCAGTTGGTGACAGGCAGGGCAGATGGTGAGAGAGGAGGCACAGGCAGCGCAGTTGGTGACAGGCGGGGCAGATGGTCACAGAACATGGCAGTTGATGACAGGCAGGGCAGATGGTGACAGAAGAGGGACAGGCAGGGCAGTTGGTCACAGAACATGGCACTTGGTGACAGAGGAGGCACAGGTCCTGCGGACGGGCCCGGTGCTACACTGGGGCCGGGCTAGTCCACGGGCCGCCCCCCAGGGGAGGGGGGGGCGGAGTCTCAGCGGCGCCCCCAGAGCGGGCTGGAACGCGCCGCCCTAGTAAAGATGGCGCCCGGGCTGCCCGCCCTCAACATGGCGCCGGCGGCCTCGCGGCGGGTACGTGACCTGCCCGGACTCCGCCCCCAGGCGCTCCGTGGAGTCCCGGCGAGCCCCCCAGCGGGGAGGGGAGCCGGGCTGCAGCCGCTAGGGGAGGCCGCGGCCGGGGCCGGGCATGCAGCGGCCGGCGGGCTGAGCGGCCGATCGCAGCCCCCGCCGGGGATGTGCCCTGGGCTCGGGAGCCATGTCCAGGGTGAGCGGCCCCGGGCCGGCCGGCGGCCCCAAGGAGAAGCGCTCCTTCAGCAAGCGGCTCTTCCGGGGCCGGGCCGGCGCGGGCTCGGCCCGCTCGCTCAGCGGCTTCATGAGCCGGGTGCTCAAGACCCTTTCCACCCTGTCGCACTACAGCTCCGAGCCCGAGGCGGCCCGCGGCCCGCCGCCCCCGCGCCTGCCCCCGCCGCCTAGCGGCCTGGGCAGCTGCTTCCAGCCGGCCCGCCCGCCGCAGAGCCCCGAGCCGGAGCCGCCGCCCGAGGCGCCGGAGCCGGTGCCCGTGCCCGGGGTGGCCGGGCTGAAGAACCACGGGAACACGTGCTTCATGAACGCCGTGCTGCAGTGCCTCAGCAACACCGAGCTCTTCGCCGAGTACCTGGCGCTGGGGCAGTACCGCGGCGGGGGCGAGGCGCCCTGCGCCGGGGAGCGGCCCCCCCCCGCCAGCGCCGCCCCGCCGCCGCCCAAGGGCGAGGTCACCGAGCAGCTGGCGCACCTGGTGCGGGCGCTCTGGACGCTGGAGTACACCCCGCAGCACAGCCGCGAGTTCAAGGTGAGGCGGGGCGGGCCCGAGGCCTGGCTCCGGCAGCTGGTGTAACCGCTGCTCGCTGCCACCCCCGGCCCTCAGCCGCCGAGCGAGGGGCTGGGCGTGGACAGACGGCTCGGGGCCTGCCCTGCTCGGACTCTGCTCTTCCCTCTGGCAGCACTTGGGGCTGTGGTCCCGCGCTCGGGCCTTGCTGGTTCACCCCGGCTAGCTTGACCTGGGGTATGTGGAAATCTTCCACCCTTGATAAGAACTAAGAGGAGAACATGTAACTACAAAAACAAGAGGAAAGGCAGGTTATTTGAGATCATAGCTTAGTAGTACATAGGCCGGGGCGGGTAAACTTTTTGGCCTAAAGGCTACACCGGGTTTCTGAAATTGAATGGAGGGCTACTTAGGGGAGGCTGTGCCTTCCCAAACAGCTAGGCGTGGCCTAGACCCAGCCCCCTATCTGACCCACCCTGTTTCTTTCCCCCTGATGGCCCCCCGGGACTCCTGCCTCACCAACCCCCCTTGTTCCCTGACTGCCCCCGGAGCCCCTGCCCTTGGCTGCCCCATCCAACCAACCCTTCTCCCTGACCACCCCCAGATCCCCTGCTCCTGACTGCCCCCCTCTGGGACCTCTGCCACTATTCAACTCCCCTGTTCCCCACCCTCTGACTGCCCTGCCCTATATCCACAGCCCTGCCCCCTGACCACCATCCTTAACTCCCCAGCCCTCTATACAACCCCCCTGCTCCCTGTCCCCATACCACGGTGGCTGGTGGCGCTACAGCCATGCTGCTCAGAGCACTAGGACAGGCGGTCCGTGCCGCCCGACTGGAGCTAGCCACAGCACTGTACAGCACAGAGCACTGGGACAGGCTGTGGCTGTGCACCTGTGCTGCCCGTCAAGAGTTCGCAGCCCCAGCATCCAGAGCATTGCGCCTGTGACACAGTGAGCTAAGGCTGTGGGTGGGGGGAACAGCAGGGGAGGGGCAGGGGGCTAGCCTCCTGGGCCAGGAGCTCAGGGGCCAGGCTGGATGTGGCCTGTGGGCCATAGTTTGCCCACCTCTGACATCAGCTAACCATTAGGTCAGCCTTTTTATTTACAAGCGTGAGAGCTTTGGTATACACTAGTGCAGTGGTTTTCAAACTGCAGGTCACAGTAGTGGGTCACGGAATGTAAGGCACTGGGTCACGGCGGCCCTGGTCAGCACCACCAACTAGGTCGTTAAAAGTCCTGTTGATGGTGCTGCCTGGCTAAGGCAGGCTCATGCCTACCTGTTCTGACACCGTACTGTGCCTTGGAAGCGGCCAGCAGCAGGTCTGGCTCCTAGGTGGGGGGCCAATGGGGTTCTGTGTAGTGCCCCCGTCCCAAGCACCGGCTCCGCACTCCCAGTGGCTATGAACCAGCCAGTGGGAGCTGGGGGTGCTGGTGGTGCCTGCAGGCAAGAGCCAGATGGAGCCGCTTGTGTGCCTCTGCCTAGGCGCCAGACCTGCTGCTGCCTGGTTCTGGGGCACAGCACAGTCCACGGTGCTAGGGCAGGCAGGAAGCCTTATTCAGCATCCACACTGTGCTGCTGACTGGGACCTGCCCCAACCACAGGCACCAACTTTTCTTGGCCCCAGTGGATGCTTGTGTGCCCCTGGCCCCTCCCTACTCTGCCCCTATTGGACCCCTCCCCAAATCCCCGGCCCCGCCTCTTCCCCCGAATCCTCTGCCTCCCTCCCACCACTTGCTGTGCGAAACAGCTGTTTCATGGTGCAAGTGCTGTGAGGGAGGGGGAAGAAGCAGGAATCAGCAGCGTGCTCAGGGGAGGAGGCTCAGCGGAGATGGAGGTGAACTGGGGCTGGGGGATGGGTCGGGGAGCTGCTGATGGGTGCAGAGCACCCACCAATTTTTCCCTGTGGGTGCTCCAGTCCCAGAGCACCCACGGAGTTGGCGCCTTTGGCTCCAGCCCTGCACCCCAAACCCCTGGCCCAGCCCTGAGCCTCCTGGAACCTGGAGCTCCTTTCTGTACCCCAAACCCCTCATCGCTGGTCCCACCCCAGAGCCTGTCCCCACTCCCACATCCCTCCATGCCCCCAAGCATTCCATTCCCAGCCCCACCCTCCCAGTCCTCACCCCTGCACCGCAATCCTCTGCCCCAGCCCTGAGCCCCTCCCACACCCCAAACTCCTTATCCCTAGCTCCATTAGGTCACAGGCATCAACAAATTTCTTCAGTTGAGTCTCTAGAAAAAAAGTTTGAATACCAGTGTACTAGGGAGATTCCTTTATTGTTTCAATTAAGTGTTTTCAGGAGAAAGGAACTCTTTTTAGTGGATATTTATCTTTTTATTCTTGACCGCAAATGTTTATCTTGGTCTATTAAGAAGCTGGGACCAGATGTGGCCCACTAGCTAAAGTATAAGCAGATTCATAAGGCATGTTGTGTTATACGTTGGCAGTCACTAATGACTCTGGCATAACCAATACCTCTGTAGCTTTTTGAGTGACTCATGGATTTCACTGAATGCTGTTTCTCACAGTTCTGAGTAAGCAAAGATGCTAGCTGGCTGTAAACAGACAGCAGATTGGAGTTTTCAAAGTTTGAAACTTCCGTAATGCAAAGCAAAAAACTAATTGGTGAAATTGAGTGTGAAGGTAAACTTAGCAGTGTTTGTAATCAACTTGTTTCTTGTCTGTAGAGCAGCAGTTGCTTGTTAACCTGGCTATGCTAGCAATACCCTGCTTACCGTCTTTAACTAGTTTACTTTTTAAGTTAGCCCCCTGCTCTTTACTCAGATGCGGTCTCAAGTGCCAGTGGCTAACTTTGCCCTTGGGACTAGTTTTCCTGAGAACCTTTCTCTGAATAAGTTTATAACTTATTAACATCAATACCAAACCAGGCATGTAGCAAGTTAAGTGTGTACCAGACTTTGTTTTGGTGGTCTTTTCCTATCTTAAACTTTATTCCAAAGTCCCTTGGAACAGAATTTTGGGGTTCTTGACATGTTTGAAATAATATTTCTAGAAGTGTGGCCCTTGTGTTGCTAATTGAAAGCTGCCTGGTGGAACCAACTTGTGGCTGTGAGCATAAAGTATACTTCAGTCATCTGATTCGCAACAGTTCGTATTGTGTAAATAGTACTCTCTCAAGGTGTCTTCTGTAACAACTGCTTGCCTTTGCCTCAGGCCACACTCTTTCTTTGGCATTTCTATTTGTGGATGTGAAAAGGGGATTGTTTATTTTAACTTGTGGTCTGATCATAAGCATTATTGGGCTGGGTTACTTCTTGGTGTTCCTAGGGGAGATCTCACCCTAGTTTTGGTCTACACAAGAAAAATTATTGCCTGTACTACAACTGCCACCAATATTGCTGGTTTCAGGGTAGCAGCTGTTAGTCTGTATCTGCAAAAAGAACAGGAGTACTTGTGGCACTTTAGAGACTAACAAATTTATTTCAGCATGAGCTTTCGTGAGCAAGAAGATTGAGATTAGACTCTTCCTGTTGGTGTCCATACTTCCACCTTTTCATGTTCTCTGTATGTATAAATATCTCCTGTCTGTGTGTTCCATTCTATGCATCTGAAGAAGTGGGCTGTAGCTCACGAAAGCTCATGCTGAAATAAATTTGTTAGTCTCTAAGGTGCCACAAGTACTCCTTTTCTTTTTACCAATATTGCAGGCACTGATGTAGTCATGGCACCATGACAGAACAGAGCAGGTTTGCATGACTGCCCTAGCAGCTTACCACTAATGCAGTGGTTTTCAACCTATTTACCATTGAGAGCTGCATATGCAGCTCTCTCTGTTATGTGGACCACATCCACACAATATATATACTATATTCAGCCCTGAGCATGTCACATGGGCTGAAGCTGTGTGCTGATTGGGCCACAGGTTGAGGACCACTGCACTGTTGATGTAATATGACTTACAATTTTTGTAGTCTAGCTGCAGGTGCTGTAGGACCTGGTGTTAGTGATTCAGTGGGCACGACTTCGCAGCATGATGCTAGGGAGTACTGTATTGATGCTGTTTCAGGAGGAATGCAAAGGGTGGTTCTAATTTGAAACATGTCTCTCCATAAGGGGCCTTGTGGAATTCAACATTTGTGTTTCAGCAGCTCCAGAGACCTAACTTAGCTTCTAAGTGTCTTCAAAAAAGCAAACTTGCATTTTACATGATAGTGCCACAAACTCAAGCTATAAATCAAATGAGGTTCTTTCTGGCTCGTGTGGTCACCAGTAATAAATATTCTGCAGATCAAATTCTATCCTTAGTAACTCCAGTATTTTCATTCTCAGTGTTTTATTGAAACTTAATAAACAATTCTGTTGGTTTTGTGAGAGCCTGAAAAGCATCCACCTTGCGGTCTGGACTCTGCAGTGCTAATGTGTTAAAACTAAAACTTGTTTTTGTCACTCAAGTGAGCAAGTCTGACTCTAATTACATGCAGAAAGTAGGACTGTTGAATAGCAACATGCCATTCTTACAGAGTCAGCCGTTTTAAAGAGTAGACTCTTACACTCAAACCAAGTTTCTGACTATGTGAAAATATCCAATTTCACTTTTTGCAAGAGTGGAGGATTTTAATCTCCACATCTGTGCCAACTCCTGTTTTACTTGGGTGTATTCTGCCTACTTCAACATTTCTTCTGCAGTTTTAGTTTCTGCCCTAAGCTACTGTAAAGTATTGTGCTGTTAAATAGCTATGCTGTTTGCCCCAGAAGTCAGGTCACTTCTGTGGTGGGGGGAAAGTGATCTTGTGTCTGTAGTCTTTTTAAAGTACTGTATAGCCTTTGGGATGAAAGGCACCAGACAAAGGTACAGTAAAGTTATTCCTGGGCTAACTTTACTCCTAGCGTAGTGAGAGTACAGTACTACTAAATTACCTTCTTTGTAACAATGACTCTTTGGAGTATCAAAATTCTGCACTCCCATGGAGGATTAAGAGACAGTGGAGACTTCGTTTTGCTTATCTAAACGGTGAATTCTTTTCCTGCATGGTGGGATGAAGAGACGATGTACCGTATTATAGCAAGAGCAGCTGGAAATGTGGTTTGTGGGTCTGATGTGGCTCTTGAAGGCACCGTAGGGCTCCCCTATCCAAATGGTGATGCGACCATTGGAAACTGCAGGTCCCAGCATGCAGTGCTCTACCTTGATCTGAGCAACTGGGTCCCATGAAATTCCAGACTATGTAATCTTCAAATGCTTCACTTTCTTACTAAAGATAAAGATAAATATCCTGACCCACCCTATGTATATACTAGATGTGCCCTTTTGATTCCTGTTCAATTGCCCATTTGGGGGCTGCACTGACACAATTTGAGCTTCCTAATCTTCTGAATTTGGGACAATGGCCAGCAATCCGGTCTAACACCCAGGAACTCCTCTGATGTCTTTCCTTTGCAGTCCTGCTATTTCCATGTTTTTTTGGTGTGGAGGTATGTTAATTCACTTGTGAGCTGGGCCCCACTAGCTGCTGTCCCTGTCATGTGTATGTCACAGCTAACTGCATGTTTATTGATTACATTGTGCATAGTTGCAGTGTAGGGTCCTCATGTGAGTGGACATTTCTGTTTTCAGTACTGAGTATCATGCTGGGCAGTATAAGCACTGGAAGAACAGCCCCCTTGAACTGCAGGAATAATAAAATTATTTCCGGAAGTGCTTGAGGACGCTGACACATCAAATCCATTATTTTTCTGATCGTGCCTGGAGTGAGCAAAGTGCTTCCTGAATAGAGAAAGGATGGTCCTGTCCCAAGGAGTCCACAATCTAAAAAACTTGTTTTTGAATGGGTCATACAAACTATTACCCCTTACTCCTTCAGCTGCCATGATCAAATAATCAGTTGAGCTTGCATTTGGAAATTTATAAATGACTTCAGATTGCAGAGGAGTTTACATTGCAGTGACAAAATGGTGATGAAAGGTGGGGAAGGGAACATTGTAAGCTCTTTGCTGCAGGGACCATCTACTACTCTTGAGCACATTGTACAGTGCCTCCACGAGGCGTCACTTGGTTAGTCTTTAAGCACTACCATTATGAATATGACTAATAAGAACAATAATACCTAGATAGAAATAACTGCAGCCTTCAAAAGATTTTAGTAGAACTCTTTTATGCATTCCCATCCCTCTCAAAATCCCCACAACCGCTAGGTGAACTCCTCATTCTAGACATTTGTTGTATGTTTCTCTAGCATACAATCTTTTGAGTCACCTGAGGAGCCTTCTGGATGATCTTAAAAGCAACATATCATGGGGAATGCTGTTGAGGGATTGTCTGAATGGACAGTCAGTAAGCTGGGGTGTAAATCTACCTTGCAATAGTCTGCTGCTCATTAGCTGTCTGTGTGAACCCTGCTGCCATGCACTGAAAGTTCCCTAGCATGCTTTGATATACTCCTGTTTATCCTATTCAGAGAGGCCACACAGACAGTAGATTCACACCCTAGCTTACTGTGCACTGTTTGTTTAGACTGGCATTGAGTAAGATCCATCTTCACATCTGCAAAGAGTGAGCAAGCTGGCTTATACCAGATACAAAGCGATTTGACGATTACTCTGTCAGGTGCTTAGTTGCCCCTTTACAAGGGACAAGTGGTTTCTAGTGAATTGACTTTTTGCATTCTCTGTCCTGAAGTGTAACCATCCTGAGCCTGCTGTTAAATCCTATGTTTATGGGATTGTTATTTGCTAACAGACTGATTTGCACAATGCTTCTTAAAGGTGTAAGTAAATACATGCATCTGAGGAAGTGGGTATTCACCCACGAAAGCTCATGCTCCAAAACGTCTGTTAGTCTATAAGGTGCCACAGGATTCTTTGCTGCTTTTACAGATCCAGACTAACACGGCTACCCTCTGATACTTGATAGTAAATACTCTTGTGTGGCTAAGGCAGAGACTGTAAAGTAGGGGATAAGTAGAACTTGAATTTTTCAATTTAAAAGCGGGAGCTAAATGAATGTTATCCTGTTATCAGAAGCAACACCGTGTTTCCTAGTTCTGTTCTTTCCTCAGTCAGTCTTTAATACGTTTATTGAAGTTTGAAGATATCTAGAGGAGAGCAATATTGCACCCCATCCTAACAACAACTTCTTGGGCAAACTTTCTGGAAGCCCTAAAAGCTAGTTACCAGAAAATAATTACCCAAAGGTAAAGTTCCTGTAACTGTTAGCCAGGTTCATGCTGTGGAATGCTGATTCTGGGCCCGGGAAACAAGCACAGACTGGTGGGACTGCATAGTATTGCAGGTCTGGGATGATTCCCAGTGGCTGCGAAACTTTCGTATGTGTAGGGCCACTTTCATGGAACTGTGTGACTTGCTGTCCCCTGCTCTGACGTGCAAAGACACCAAAATGAGAGCAGCCCTCACAGTTGAGAAGCGAGTGGCCATAGCAGTGTGGAAGCTTGCAACGCCTGACAACTACCGATCAGTTGGGAATCAGTTTGGAGTGGGCAAATCTACTGTAGGGGCTGCTGTGCTGCAAGTAGCCAATGCAGCCATTGACCAGCTGCTATCAAGGGTAGTGACTTTGGGAGTGTGCAGACCATTGTGGATGGCTTTAATGGCTGGGGTTCCCTATCTGCGGCGGGGTGGTAGGGATAGGCGTTCCATCTATCTTGGCCCTGGCACACCAGGGCGGCCAGTACATAAACCTCAAGGGATACTTTTCTACTGGTGGATCACAAGGGACGTTTCACTGACATCAACATGGGATGGCTGGGAAAGGTGCATGATGCTCGCATCTTCAGGAACTCTGGTCTGTTTGAGCAGCTGCAGGAAGGGACTTACTTCCCAGACCAGAAGAGTACTTTTGGGGATGTTGAAATGCCTATAGTTATTCTCGGGGACCCAGCCTACCTCCTAAGGCCATGGCTCATGAAGCTGTGCACAGGCACCCTGGACAGTAGTAAGGAGCAGGAGCAGTTCAACTATAGACTGAGCAAGTGCAGAATGGTGGTATAATGTGCTTTTGGACTTTTGAAAGTGCGCTGGCACAGTTTACTGACTTGGTTAGATCTCAGCACAACCAATATTCCAATTGTAATTGCTGCTTGTTGTCTGCTCCACAATATCTGAGAGTAAGGGGTAGACACATATGGTAGGGTGAGAGGTTGAGGCAACTCACCTGGTGGCCAATTTCACACTGCCAGACAGCAGGGCGATTAGAAGAGTGTAGCAGAGAAGCTTTGAAAGCCAATTTCATGACTGGCCAGGGTATGGTGTGACAGACCAATACGAACTCTTCTGTCACAACTACTTCTGCTTTCCAGTTTTCGCATGGTCTCTGGCTTTTTAGAAAAACAACTTGATGGCAGCTCTTCCTCTCTTCTGAAATCTAGCTACTTGCATCTGTTTGTTTGTACAGTAGCTTCTCAGCACTAGCTTCGGGAGCATAGCACTATGTAATGGAGCTGGGCAGGGTTGGAGGGGAAAGTTTCCCAGAGATTCTGAGGAAGCACTGTTGAATGTAGTGGTGAAGTGTGTTCCCTCTGTCTGATTACTATGCTTCTCCTGCCCTTACAGAATGTAACAACCAGCTTCTCCTGGCTGCTCAGCATTTTTTCTGCCTAATGAGAGCAGCTGCTCTAACTGGTGCCAATTTCGCAGCCTGTGCTTCCTTTCTCCTCTTTGTAATGCTGTGGAATTGGCAACAAGCAACTGCTGGCTAAGCAGTGTTCTGTCTCAGACTTGTTTTTCACAGGAAACTTGCCATTTCTTTCTCTGAATGGCTTTTGGACTCTCATGACATGCATGGAACAATCTTTTTGCCGTAGAGATTTTTAAAGCTGCTTGAAGGATCTTGGTGTCCAGTTTCCATTAAAAACAGTGAGAATTAGGTTTTGAAAATCCCACTTTCAGCACTCTCCAAACTCCATTAATTGGCATTTCTTCGGCTCTTTTTCTCCTTTCTGGTGGGGCTTCTCCTGGGACCAGTATTATATATTGTATTATATATTATATCTTTTGAACTTTACATACTAACTGCCCGTCAACGCAGGACCTGAGTACATAGGCTATAATATAAAGCATCCTTAATTGGCTAGAGCATGGTGATACTTTACTTTTTTTCTTTTTTTTTTTTTTGGTAACTTTGATTTCAAGGAGCACTATAAGTTTAAGACACCTGATATTGAGCTGGATTCTTATCAGAGCTGATGAAACACTGCCGGGGTGCTATAAATGTTATCACTATGCTATATTGACAAAACTGCACCCATTCTGTTTGTGTAATTTATTATACTTAGTATTTGTATAAAAATAAATCATAGAGTTTCAAGATGCAAATGCTTTGGAGACATGCTGGATGTAAGCACAGTACCGTGAGGAACGATCTTGTAAATATTGTGAAGGTGCTGAAGTCCTAGAATGGAGTATAGTTCATTGCTCTGCAAAACTTAGTAGCAATCTACAGTCCTGGGAAAACCAAGTGCAGGGTAGTGTTGGGTGCATTAGAAATACCATACACAGACATCACTGTGGAACTGACTGCACAAATTAGGGGTGTTAGTACAGTAGGTCAGGATGAGTGTTGAATATTTAGACTCTCAAGCGCTTTAATTAATGTACTGCTTCTACACCTTGGACAGAGGTAACATCTCACACTGGATGGAGTTCGCTCACAATGACTGACTGTTTTAGATATGGTAAGTGTCATGTTTGAAAAGGTGGAGAATCTAAGCCAGCCATATGGGGGAAAGAGCATCTCCATTCTCAGAGGCTTTGCTTCTGTGGGGGTGGGGGAATAGAAACATAGGAATTTTACTGCTGGGAGAGTTGCCCTTACCCCACAACAGCACTTGTGTGCAATCTGAAGACAGCAAAGCAAAATGTTCTGTGGACAAATGTATTCAAAGTGCATCTGGTATGAACAGTGAAATCCTTATATAAATAAAACCTTGGAGAGAGGAATGCTGCTTGTGTAACAGGAAAATTTCTTACCAGTTAGTACAAGTACGGTAAAGCATTATGTTCTGTATCAGTTTAGGTCAAGTCTGTACAAATGGTGAAATGTTGAGCAAATCTAGGGATGAAGGAATAAATTGATCCAATATACGTATTTGAATATAATCACTTTGGCAGGAGGCAGTGCTTTCCTAAGACCACTGACTTGTTTCCAGGAATTGGTTATTGCCTTCCCTTGCTGACTGTTGACAACTCCCGCTACTGTGTATGAGCTAGCTATGTGAAATCTTAGTAGAAAGAATAAAATAGTTCTGGTTTCTATCAGCTTAAATAAGAGCTAGCTGTGTTACAATAGATCAGAGGTTCTCAGACTGTGGTCTGTGGATGGTTCCGTCTATGGTGCGCACCTGGGTGGCTGCACACAAGACAATGAAGGGCTACCCACCTATTTAGTGGAGCTGCACAGGCATGGCTCCACTAATTAGGTGCCTGGACCCTGGAAAAGACGCATGTGTAAGATGAGGTGGTGGCCTTGGGGGAGAATTGGGAGTAGGTGAGAGGGGGGCAGTGGAGTGAGAAGAGAAGGTGGGGAGGAATTTGGGAGGTGCAAGGCTGCAGTGGCCAGAGAAAGAGGCGACTTTCCTAGCTCCAGGGGTGCAGCTGCCAGGGAGAGACCCTCCTTTCTTCCCAGTCCCAGCTCAAGGGGCTGCTGTGGTAAGGGAGAGACCCCACTCCCTTCCCAGCCCGAGCTCGGGGGGGGGGCTGCCATCACATTAGAAAGGTAAGACTACTGATATTTTAATGAGTTGTTGGGTGCTTTTATTTGTAGAACAAAAGAGTTAAATCTTTTTATGTAGCACTTTTATCCAAAGAGCTTTAGGCCATGTCTACATCTAAAATTTTGCAGCGCTGGTTGTTACAGCTGTATTAGTACAGCTGTATAGGGCCAGCGCTGCAGAGTGGCCACACTTACAGCAACCAGCGCTGCAAGTGGTGTTAGATGTGGCCACACTGCAGCGCTGTTGGGCGGCTTCAAGGGGGGTTCCGGGACGAGAGAGCAAACCGGGAAAGGAAACCAGCTTCGCCGCGGTTTGCTCTCTCGGTCCCGGAGCCAGCCAGCAAACCGCAGGGAAGGAGACCTGCTTGCTCGGGGTTCCGGGACCGAGAGAGCAAACCGGGAACGCCGCGGTTTGCTCTCTCGGTCCCGGAGCCAGCCAGCAAACCGCAGGGAAGGAGACCTGCTTGCTCGGGGTTCCGGGACCGAGAGAGCAAACCGCGGCGAAGCTGGTTTCCTTTCCCGGTTTGCTCTCTCGGTCCCGGAACCCCGAGCAAGCAGGTCTCCTTCCCTGCGGTTTGCTGGGTGGCTCCGGGACCGAGAGAGCAAACCGGGAAAGGAAACCAGCTTGATTACCAGAGGCTTCCTCCTTCCACGGAGGTCAAGAAAAGTGCTGGTAACTGTCTACATTGGATTACCAGCGCTGGATCACCAGCGCTGGATCCTCTACACCCGAGACAAAACGGGAGTACGGCCAGCGCTGCAAACAGGGAGTTGCAGCGCTGGTGGTGCCCTGCAGATGTGTACACCTTCAAAGTTGCAGCGCTGTAACTCCCTCACCAGCGCTGCAACTTTCTGATGTAGACAAGCCCTTATGCTAGTTAGCTAATGGTAAAACATTTGGAAAGATCATTAAGTGGTCCACCGAGACCCTTAGTAATTTTCAAGTGGTCCATGAAAAAGAGAGTTTGAGACCCTCTGCAATAGACAATTAAACTGCGTCCCACATAAAGGCTGTTCTTTTAGTAGAGATTGGTTATGTATCTTTTATTGAAACAATAACACTTGCTGCCTTGTGGTCACTGACTTTTATAGGGACAGTAAAGCTCAATTTCCTTGTCAGTTGGATAAACATTGGACTCTGGTCATTCATCTGTTAGTTCTGCTTCTGACCTTTAAAAAGGTGACTCTTAATGAATGCTTAAGTCCATGGCTATTGATCCTACTTTCCTGGTAAATGGTGAGAGATTAGAAATTCCCAGTCTGGTGCCTGGCCTGGGCTGCCTGGCCCATGCTGACCTTCTGGGCAGGACTTTTTTTCCTGCGCATGCAGTCATTTGGACCATGAGCTTCTCCGCTTCCATCCCATGCATTTGACTAAAAGACAGTCCTTTTAGGAAACTGATTCATTATTTATAGGGACAATGGGATCCCCCTTCAGGTCAGAGTTTAATATCTTGTTTTCTGCACATTCAGCACAGCTGTCCGTTCTTTTTATTCTATACAAAGGCCACGTCCACACTACAGAGTAAAATCGAAATTAATAAAATCGATTTTTTAAAACAGGTTTTATAAAATCGATTTTACGCGTCCACACTAGGGCACATTACTTCAGTGGTGTGCGTCCATGGTCCCAGGCTACCATCGATTTCCGGAGCAGTGCACTCTGGGTAGCTCAGTGTGACGAACTGGGAATGTTCTTAATGTTTTCTCTAAATACTGCGTTGGTGCCTCAGTGTCCCCATGGCAGTTCTTAAGTATCTGGCAGAGCAATGGCCAGTGCACCTAAATGCCTGACACTCTGTCTCCTAGCAACTGATGGCCTGGGCCCCTCCCCTGCAAAGGTGCCAGCTGAAGGTGTTGGAGACAAAGGAATCAGGTGACCTCCTGGCCCGGGAAAGGGGCTGAGCAGAGAGGAGGGGCTGAGGGAGGGGTTGTTAGTCTGGAGCTGGCTGGGGTCAAGGGTGGAGGGCAGACCTGGGGGTCTGGCTCACTGCCCCCCAGAATGGACCCAGCCGAGGGGTCCGGTTCGCTGTATCTACAAGCTCTGTTTTAGACCCTGTTCCTGTCATCGAATAAACCTCTGTTTTACTGGCTGGCTAAGAGTCATGTCTGACTGCAAAGTGGGGGTGCAGGACCCGGTGGCTTCCCCAGGACCCCGCTGGGGTGGACTCGCTGGGGAAAGCGCACGGAGGGGCAGAGGATGCTGAATGCTCCAAGGAGAAACCCAGGAGGTGAAGACGTGTAAGCTTGCCCTGAACAAGTCTGCTCCAAGGGAGAGGAGGCTCCCCAAAGTCCTGCCTGGCTTGGTGGGGAGCAGTTCCAGAGCATCGCCCGGTGACTCCGTGACACTCAGTAAAAGAATGGGACCAATAACTTCGATTTCTGTCCACACTAACCCTAAATCGATATAGTAATATCGATTTTAGGGTTACTCCTCTCGTTGAGCAGGAGTACAGAAATCAATTTTAAGACCCCTTAAAATCGATTTTAAGTGCCTTGTAGTGTGGACGGGTACAGCGTTAAATCGATTTAATGCTGTTTAAAGCGATTTAACGCTGTAGTGTGGACCATGCCAAAGGGTCAATTGCATGTTTGTTGTTGTTAAAATAGTTGTATATGAAACAGTATGTGGTTCTAACCTTTACTCCAGGCCCACGTTTCTCCTGTTCTATGAATAGTTCTCCTTGTGAAAGAAGCAACTCAACGCACCGTTTAAAACTTGTTTAGGGAGTATTTCCCGGTTGTTAATGTGAAGTGGAGTTTGCAGGGAGGCAGTAATATTATACGGAGTGTGCTCCACTCAGCGAGTAATCACTCCTGCCTGTCCGGTCCTCTTCAGTGCCAGGGGATTGGATACAGGCTTGAACCCAGTCACCTCATGTTTGCCCTTTTCAAGCAGTTTCACGTGTTGCTAGTGCTAGTATAGACTGCTGGTGTGTCTGGCACTGTGCTTGTCTAGACTGTCTTATATCTAGGCAAGGTGACATTGTGAGTGAAATGCCTGGGCCCTCTCTGTGCTACCACTGATAATGATGTCATGGTGGAAGACTTCCAAAAAAGGGTTAGTACAGATGTGGTGAATTGAGTGCTAATCCCACAGCTGCTCTGTTAGTCGGTATCATTCTCAGGTGCCTTTTCTTAATAAAAGTGAAAAGTAAAGTTTAAAAACCTACTGTAAAACAATTGCAGCACTTCTGGCATGTTATCTAGAGTAAATGTGACCTGCTATTCACTAAAGTCTCTGGTAGTCTTGCCGAGTTAAAATTTTTTTGTTTAATCATCAGTAAAATCTGAGCTTTGCTTTTACTACTTGTCTGCAGCTGCTACTAGAAGACTTCACACATCTTTCAAAATGCTAGTCAGTGTTCACTGCCTCCTTGCTCTGATGACCCTGAGGAGGAGGGCTCACTGAGAGCAGGTCCTCCTCAGGCGGCTGCTTTGATTTGTCAAGTTCAGTGGCTTGCTGGCGATTTAAGTTAAATGGGTTAGACTGTGAGTTTGATCTGTGAATGGTAAAGAAGGAGGTGGAAACTGAAAGCAAATTTCAATGTTGAACCAGACAGGAGATGCTGACTCAATTGTTTGCAGAGCCAGGTCTCTAGTAAGGAAGAATAGTTACAGTGAGGCCTGACATTTCTAGAAGGCAAAGGAAACACACACAAGCAGGGGGAAGCAGCTGTACAGTTGTAGTTGTGCGCTGCTTTGCCAGATAGCCCTAAAAGCTTTTTCTAATTAGGTATGTGATCTCAGAGGTTGCTGGGCACTGTAACTGATGTCATATGCTTTGGCTGTGTGATAAAAGTTAAGCAGCAAAATCATCAAACTGACCCTTTTGATTGCCCACTGGTACATGATAAGTGAGTGACTTGTTCCAATGAGACTGAAATTAATCCGTATGTCCTAACCTCCTCATCTGCAGACTTGCATTTATAGGTGTGTGCTTGCCACTGAAGTGAGCCTGTTCAGAGACCCATTTGAAAATTGGGCCTTTAAGAATAATTAGTGACATCTGATCATTTTAGATGTGACTGACATGACAGTTAACTTCTCATTATTTATTTTATAGCACATGGAATGTGTTGGGAGCTTTACATAAGAAATAAAAGCAAGTCCCTGCCCCAGTGGGTTTACAACCTTAATTTGAGATATGAGGCAACAAATGAGGCAAAAAGATGGGAAGGAAAACTGCAAAGGGAAGTGACTTGCCTGAGATTGCACAACAGGTCAGTGGCGGGGAACTAAGGTCTCCTGAATCCCAGTCCTGTTCCCTATCTCTGCATTTTAACTACATTTTGAATCCTGTTCGTGTGAAAACAGCATCCCTTCCTTGGTATTTTGCCCAGTAGCATTGAGACCCAGGTCTAGCTATATCGGTTGTTTCACTGAATATTTGTTTATATTTTTAACAGCAGGGTTGTCTGCACAGTACCATCCCCAGTTGCTGTGTGACCAAAGGAGTGGGTTATTTCACTGGAAGGCTTATGACTATGTCCCTGATAAACTGTTTTTTCTTCAGCAAAATTAGAGAAAACTAGAAATAGGATTATTAAAGGTTAAAACTAGAGGAATGAGGCTGATTGCTAGTGTTTTGCCAGACTGCTGGCTTAGGGAGAGCTGGGCAGTGTTCATTGATCTATGAATTTGTATCAAACATGGGCTAGGAATCCACTGTGCTGCTTCTTAATATTCTAGTTTCTCTTGAGTCTGTCCCTTTCTTTAGGGAAAAGCAAATTACCACACTTCTCTCTGAAGAAGACGAGTGCTCTGGTGTAGAACAGAACATAGCAGCTTCTGGGGGTGGCACGCTGCCAGAGAGGCTTCTGCTTTCCTCTTAGCTGTGTTTGGCAACAAGACTCATGAAGCAATTTTGGGTAAGGATAAAGAGCCTTAACGCTTCTCCTAGCAATTTCATAGGCAGTAAAGCCTGATTTCTCTTCATGATGGCCGATTGATGGCTGTATTTCCTTATTACATTCTGAAAGGCAGATTTTACAGCCTCATAGTAAATTTAATTACAAAGGAAAAGGGTTCAGTTAATCAAAGTTATAAGCACCTTATTTTTAGTACCAGGGCAGCATGACAGTCAAACACGCTTGGGAGGCTAGTGGTGAGCTCAGTGTCCATCTGAGGCAGAGTAGGGAGCTTTTAAACAGCCATAGAGATATTATCTGCATGTGGCTTATTCCTCTCCATCCACACAATAATGATGGCTAGCCCGCTGTTTGTCTGACCAGATGGCATTACTGTATGTGCTAAGGCTAGGAAGGTTAGCTGTAGTACATACAGACATAACCAGCAGTGAGGGTGCCTTATCAAACCTGGAGCAAAGCTTCACCAGGAGCCATAAAACTGGCTATTTCTGTGTGGACTAAGAATACATAAGCTTTCTTGAAATGTCTACCTTCTGAGGTAGGAGAAGGCTTTTTATATTCACTAGGATACAACAGTCATTGGGAGGTACTGTTTTGAAATACAAATGTGCTGTTTCAAAGGACAGTCCTCTGACCCATCTTAAACTAGAGTAGAAATCATGGTGAAGTGAATTTGGGCCACGGTCTTCCGACTGGCTGATCTTTATTGTTAGTCCCCAGGTTGCAGAATGTTCACCCCATGAAGCCAAAAAGCCCTGTGGAGAGACATCTTTCTCCCAGTGGCTTTAGTAGCCATGTGACTGCGCTAACCTGCCCTTGCCACTTCTTAGGGCCAGGATTAGGACTTGGTAGGGTCAGTGAGAATATTTTTGGGCTATCCTCCTCTCCTTTCCCCAAATCCCACCACCATATCTGATCCTTCTTAAAATGACGGGCAAGCTGATGGTGACCTAAGGTCTCCTGCATCCTCTGCTGCAGGAGAAGTGGCGCTTGTGTTTGAGCCCGTGCATAGTTCCCACTATCTAACACTTGTTTGAGGAATGACTCTCCAGATCAGCTGGAAATCTGAGGGGCCTCCATCTGTTTGGGGGAGGGTTGTGACCAAATGCACTCCTGTATTCACACCCTTCAAACCAGTGTCATTATCTTTGTACAGAATATGCCTTGGGAGGTATCATTTGAAAACTAACAACTCACTGGTCAATAATATCATGGTGCAATGGGTGTAGCAACATTATGTATAAAGTTATGAATTCCCCCCTAGGAGGATGTTAGCACATGTTCAAACCCACGTAGCCCTGACTAAGCAGAAGTAGTTAAACGTGTATACCAGACAAAGAAACGTATTTATTGCAGTTAATATGTAAGCAGGAAAGAGGGTTCTTGGAACAGCGAGAAGGGTAAACCAGTTAGTCAGAGACAAAGGACAAGCTGATGCCTCTAGCGAACTGTCATCAAAGTTGATTGGCAATCACTGTTCTGGTGGCCGTTTTTGGCAAAGAAGGAGGGACAGGAACAGATCGATCTGCATTTTAGAACAACACAGGGCCTCTTTCACCAGGACACTCCATGGCTCTGGCCTGTCAGTGGGAAGGACCTTTGTCTAGGGGTAACCCTCAGGACAACGCATTTCAAAGGTGACTGGACTGTAAAAAGGAGGGAAAAAACACCCCAGGGTATCTTTCTCTCCCTCCATCTCTCTCTCTCTTATCTAAGAAGACCAAGGAACCAGCCTTTTGACTTTGGGTGTGATTCTGACCTGAAAAT
Organism: Gopherus evgoodei; assembly: GCF_007399415.2. Taxonomy (NCBI): domain Eukaryota; kingdom Metazoa; phylum Chordata; order Testudines; family Testudinidae; genus Gopherus; species Gopherus evgoodei. Next base: position 84,651,433 of record NC_044331.1, read on the forward strand.
GTGGTCAGCAGTGTAGCCGGTAACGTGGTGAGGATTTTACTTTGAATCAAATTTAGTTTAAGTTTTAGCTACTAGAAGGCATTTATTTTGTAACCATTTCTGACTTTAATGCCTTGAGTGAGTATAGCTGCGTCTCTTTGTAGTTAAATAAACTAATCTAGTGTTGTGTTTAAACTGTACTGTTTGGGTAACTCTAGATATTACGTCTGTTGTCCCTGTAAGGGAACAGATCTCCAGTAGTTTGGTACTTTAACTGAACTGCCCAGGAGAGGGCTGGACAGTGCAGAACACACAATTTGGGAAAAATGTGGGACTGGGAGTGTGTTGGGGTCACCCTGCACATAGTAACCGAGGTTGGTGGAAGCCAGAATGTGGCTGGTGTGTAGCTGACAGACTCTTGTTGTCAGAATTACTGGACCAGGGCTGCAGCCATACACAGACAGCTAGGGTATGCCCTGCATGCTGTTGGAGAGTGACCCAGGTTGGGAGATATAACAGCAAAACTTTGTGAGCACCCAGTGTTTCAGGGCAGGTGGGATGGAACCCCTTGCTGGAATGCATTGCACCCTGGAATATGACAGAAGTGTTGGGCACACTTTTTCCTCACTGTTTCCTCTTTATGTTCTCTTATCTCTCTATTGGGAAGCATCAGCATCTCCTTTCCCCATTTTGTATTTGTGCTCCATTTTTGTTGTATTCTCCCCCTCCCCCCAAACATTTTCTGTTTGCTCCCTCACAGAGATGCACTTTCCTTCTCTGTCCCCAAGGACGCACTGCAGTGGTGGGGCGGGAAGATGAACATGGAATCCTTCTTCCTGTTGCAGCCTCCCCTGGGATTCAGTCTCCTCTTTGGATACATCTGGTTTGGGGGAAAAAGCTTGATGTTTGCTCAGAGTTGGCTGATGTGTTAGGCTGAGATTAGAGTAGGGGAAAAAGCCAATTCTGACTAGACAAACCTTTCCTTTCTTGCTGTATTACCTATTCTATCTCTGCCTCTTCCCACCCACTCACCCCAGTTGATTCTGCTACTGTTAAAGGTGTGGGGAAGGGAGACTGTTTCGTCTGTTTCTGCATCCTTTGCACTGGTTCCCTGCCTACAGCTAAATCAGCTCCTGCTCTGTACTGTCCTCTGTATCTGGAGGCCATACTGGTCCCTTGATGGAGGAGTCAGCTCAGTGGCTGGCAGGCCAGGAAGGAACACGTGTGGGCCCCACACCAGTCATTGCAAGTCTAGGTAGCTTTTTGGTTGCAGTCACCACTGTTTCAGGGATAGTGTGTCCTGTTTTGGGGACAAATGGAAGATCTAGACTGTCCAACCTCTCTTAGTTTCATGGTGTTTGCTCTTGGCGAAACAAACTCTGCACTTTCCAGATTTCGATTTCACCTTTATAGAGAAGAATAGCTGGCTCGGGAGGAGGGTGGAGGTGGAAACGCTGGTCCTATTCAGATAACGTCCCGTGCTCAGAGATCTGCCTTTAACATCATTTCCCGAATGTGGAATGAGGTTTGTGTGTGATTAAAAATCTGTCTTAACGTCACTGGGTGTTCTGTATTGAAAGATAAAGAATAGATATCTTTCCTGTGCACATCTGTGCCATTATGTTTTCAGACCTCTAATGAGCTAGCCCCATCGGTTTACATGCACAATCCTTTCCACAGCTGTTTCCTACCAGAGATGTACTGGAAAATAGCAGACCCATATTTTTCCCATTAAAATCTTGTGTGTTCCAGGGAACAGAAACAGCAAATGAAAGGCTAATAATTCTGTTCCATGTAGTTTTATTTACTGTATGTGATTAGAGCAGTAAATTAGACTGGTTGTTTGGTCTTGTGTGTGGTGTTCTGCACTGATGTAGCTGCACCAATGTTTAGACACATTGCACTGGTGTGAACAGCAACTTGTGTCTGGATAAGGTTCCCCCACTAGGGGGTTGTGTCCATGTAGTTCCTTCAGTGTAGACAAGATCTGAGTGTGGAATTTGGAAACTTCCCTTTTTTCCTCCTAGTGACCCTGTTTCCCATTTCTGCCCTCTAATTTTGTGAGACTGTAGTTGGTGGTAAGTGCTGGAGTTACTGTACAGTGAAATAGGCTGTTCACAGAACTGGAATAGCATGGGCAGGACAGCAAGCTTCTGCACACTGTCCTGCCAGACTTCCTGTTTCCTGATGTAGAGGTGCTATCTTTAGGGCCTTGTCTACACTGAGAATTTGATGCCTGGTAAGTATCTGTGCAGTTCTACTACTGTGAATCAGCACAGGCATTTTTGCACTGTCATCTGGAGCTGCTTGAGCAAAGGAAGGCAGGTGGCTGGTGTACCCTAGTAGAACTGCACAGGTGCTAGGCTAACAGTGGGGAAAACTGCAGGAAAGTCTCAGTGTGGGCACCACTTGAGTGCAAGGGGGGCTTCCTTATTCTGTGTCTGTGGCCCATGCAGTCTTTCTTACCTGTCTACTGAAACAATGTAATGCTAATTATGACGGGTTTTCTTGTGCCCGTTTTGAACTGCCCAGAAATCAGTGTAGTGTGTGGTCTCATCTAGTGACTGGGCAGCAGGCTGAGAGTGGGCTGGGCTTGAACTGTTGACCTGGCAGTGAGAAGGACCCTATCCCATTACTAAGCCACGGAGTGCAAATTTAAAGGACATCTTTTTTTTTTGTCTTACTAAATTGCACTTGTAATTAAGAGTCTACTTTTGATCTTCTGTTTAGGTTTGATTGTGCTCCTTAGTTAGTCCAGCCAGATTGTACTGTGTGTTTTGTTATATGTCTGTTGCTTCCTTTCTATCTTGATTGTCCCTTGTTGATTACTTTGCTGCCACAGCATCTTATTAGAAGAGAGGCATGGAACATTTCACAGAGCAGCAAATATAAAGGTTTCAGTAACAACAAATCCACTCCAGAGCAGCGACGGCAGAAGGGGCGTGAATAGAATTGGGAACATGCTGCTACTGTCGGTGGAGTCTCCAGAGCAAAGTAACTCATGAGGGAACTGCTGCTGATGTTCTGTAGTACTTCCTGATTCACCTCCAGTGACTAGCAATCCATCTCCACAGGCAACTCTTTATTCTCTGCCTGCTCACTTCACTTCTCAGTGTTCTGGAATTGGCCAGGATAATTATCATGGAGACACCTATGAGGCAGGGAAGGAAGATGATACCACCCAAGATGTGCTGTTTGCTGCTTGTTGCCTGGCTTTTCTCTCCATTATGAACAGAGACTTCCATTTCTATGGGATTGGCTGGCTTCTTTGTGGCGTGAAAGCCCATCAGCGACGGTTTTGGTCAGATGCCTCTAGGTTTTTGACTGGAGTGATGTGCAGACAATAATGGGGAAGGGAAAATGGGGCAACTTGGGCCTAGATTTCTGTAGACTGTTTCTGTGTAGAAAGCTCGCTTTTACCTTGTATACCTCAGAGGGGTTCTGCAGACACTTTCCTCTGAGACTTTGTCTAGACTAGGCTTTTAAGGTGTGGTGATAGCACGTGTTAGCATATAACTAATATGTTTTAAAATCTAGTATATGCAAGGCACACTAAACTGGTGAAGTTAAAGCTAACAGGCTAACATCACACCTAATCAAGACAAGGCTGTGTAACTACTTCTTGCTTGTACCTCTCCTCCTCCTAGCCCTCTGGCCACTGAGAAGGATGGTTGTGGGGCTGGTGTGTGATGTAGACTTTCTGTCTGTTGGGGATAAAAGCCTAGGCAGTTTCTCAATGAGTGAAGTTCTGTCTGGCGGGAAGGGTGAATGCTCTGACAAGGCTGTAAAGTGCAAATTTATTGTTGTGGAGGCATTGGTAGCAATTGCAGAGGTAAGGTTGTATTGAGATAGCACTTAAACTGGGACTGAAATCCCTCTTTCACATTTGAATGAGTTTAATTTGGTCAACAATGTTGGCCCAATAATTTAAGAACCAATTGAATTTTCTGTGCAACCTTTTTAGCAAAATATGTGCTAATGAATGCTGAGGAAAGGTAAAAATGCTCCTTTAAAAAAAATTATCCTGGTTTTCCCACATTTCTTTGAGTTTTTCTAGCTAATCCAACTTCAGCCACAGTTTCTTGGAGCATTAAACCTCATACATTTGTTCTAATACGTAGGATAGAGCTTACTCTTAAAACTTTAAAATACATAGTTATTCCGCTAATTCTGGGTAATCGAGTTTAGAGTGCACAGATCCATCAGGTCGTCTGAACCCTTACTGCCGTCCTTCTCCAGCTGTGTTGTGCATGTACCCCAGGTGAGGTTTAAAACTACAATGTTCTGCAAATACCTCAGGCCCAGTTCAGTGCTGCCTGCTTGTGAATGCTAGTACATCACCTGTATCTGATGCAGTATGCAAAGGGCTCTGTTAATACTGTATGTTCTCTGTCAGGACACTGTCCTTTCCATGAGGCTTTCTGGCACTGTAGACCCACCAGTTCCCCTGCCATTCCTGACAGAGTAACTAGGTTTAAAATGTCTGCAAGCTATGACCCTCTGTATGGCAACCCCTTGGTTTGTGGGGGCTCTGAGTGGTGGTGGAGGAGGAGGAGGAATAGTGGGTTTCTGGTGCATACAAGACTTTGCAGGTGGGAGGACAGTAGTCCCTGTGCAGGCATGAGCAGTAAATCCACTAATGTCAATGGAAATTGCACATCTGTATTGAGAGCAGATTACATGCCTTAGCTTCCACTTCCTCTCATTTGCTGCTTTGGGGCAAGTGGGCAGATTACTGAGGAACTAGAATAAATATTGACTGGCCCGTTCCCCTCCCCGGCGGTGACCCCATTTCCTAGAGGGATAAAACAAGTAGCCCAACCTCCTTTCTCAATCTGTTGTGAAGTCCGATTAGAGAAGGGAGGAGAGGGGGCTTGATAACATGAGCATCTGTGCAGAATATCTGGTCTCTTCCAGCAATCCCCTGTGTTGGTCGTGCCGTTATTGCTGATTGTGTTGCTCTTACAGCCCCATTTTCTTGTTCCCGGTCCTGCAGAAATACTTCCTTACTGGACTGGCAACTCTTGTATTGGGACAGCTTGTCCTGTCACATGCCTGGTATGGAAAGAGAACTATTTTTCAATTTCTTCACTGTAGTTTTCAGATCACCTGCAACTGGCATCCCCTAGCAGTTGAGCCTTGCTCAATGAGGAGTCTGAAAATTATTTTCTGGATATAATTGCTGAGACTAAGACATAGGAAGTGTTCTGCCCTGTGACCATTTGAGTTAGATGTGTGTCCCTCCTGGCTAGTGAAAGTCAGAAGGAAGGTGCTGGGCCTCTTTCGCAGGTGACTTAGGTCAGGTCTACACTGATGGGGGGAGGGAGGGGGTCGAATAGCATAGCTGAAGTCAGTGTATCTTAGGTCGACTTACCTGGCCGTGAGGACGGCGACGAGTCAACTGCTGCCACTCCCCTGTCATCTCTGCTTCCACCTCTCGCAAGCTGGAGTTCTGGAGTCGATGGGGAGCATGATCAGGGATCCGTTTTATCGTGTCTACACTAGATGTGATAAATCGACCCCCGATAACTCGATCACTACTCGCCAGATCGGCGGGTAGAAGACCTGCCCTCAGTTAACATGCCGAGGACTCAGAGGAAATGTGGTTCCTGTTGCTCAGTAAGTCCTCTGTCAACATGGGCGATCTCTCCACCTGTCACTCTGTGTCAAATCTCCCATCATTGGGCAGGAGTCGTCATCAAAAGCTGGGCAAAGCTGCTTCAGCAATATTTTGCATTTTCAGGCTTCTCTATCTCTAGGCAGTTTGGTTTTGGGCCTGAATATGCTGGTTGTACAGAAATTCTTAGATCTTTATGATCAGCTGGTCTGACCTTCTGCATAACATAGGCCAAAGAGCCTCACTGATTAATAGCGCTGCAGCTATTGGTGAGGAGGATCCTAGTGGCGGCTTTCTGGTAAGCTTTTCAGGGCAGGAGTCACATCACCTCAGTGTAGTGCAAAGAACAGTGGAACCCTGATCCTGTTTGACAATCAGGTGCTGAGAGCTGGAGGTGAAATAACCTGCTGTGGTGGATCAGTTGCCAAAGGGATGCTATAGAGTATAGACCCAGGGCTCTCAGCCTTTCCAGACTACTGTACCCCTTTCAGGGGTCTGATTTGTGTTGCATACCCCGAAGTTTCACCTCACTTAAAATTTACTTACAAAATCAAACATAAGAATACAAAAGTGTCACTGCACACTATTACTGAAAAAATGCTGGCTCTCATTTTTACCATATAATTACAAAATAAATCAATTGGAATATAAATATTGTGCTTACATTTCAGTATATAGAGCAGTATAAACAAGTAATTGTACGAAATTTTAGTTTGTACTGACTTTGCTAGTATTTTTTATGTAGCCTGTTGCAAAACAAGGCAAACATCTAGATGAATTGCTGTGCCCCTGGAAGACCTCTGTGTACCGCTGTGTATCCCTGGTTGAGAATCACTGCTATAGACTAAACACGCAATCTTTGATAAATCAATGTGCTAAGGGTGACTTAAAGGAGGAGCGGAGGGAAGAAACAAGTAGGGAGAATGATTGATTCCGTGGGAAATCTGAAAGCAGGGGTGCGTGTTGTGTGACAGGATGGCTAAACAGGCAGCAGCGTTGTAAGCAGCCATCTGGCCAGTACCATCCCTGAAACTGCTGGTGGTGTTGAAGCTGAACTGCAGGTTTTCACAGCTAGTAAACTACAACAAGCAGTTCCTGTTTGTGTCCAGGAAGAATCAAGTCTGGGCAGATATCCTGGGCACGTGCCCATGCTTCTAATACATTTCTGGGAACTCAGATGTAAATTAGGTGGATCCCTCTGGCTCCCAATAAGGAGCCAATGTAGCTTGTATGTTAAGCTTTCCCTGGTGTGGAAATTCCTTCACAGACAGCACAGTCTCTTTCAATACCTGCTCCAGCAGTGCTGTGTGTGTGTTTTTCTCTCTCCCTCCCTCTCTCAGCCATCCACACCACCCACAGTCTCTTTGGGGAGTATTTGTTGGGTTAGTGGTGGTCATGCCCTTTGCTACCATCAGATTGTTTACTCTGCTTCTATATTCTGTCCCTTCCCTGACCCTGTCTGTCTGGTCTGTTTAGATTGTGTGCTCTTCAGGAGAAGAACTGTCTGCAACTGTGTATTTGTACAGTCCCTGACACAATGGGGCTTCGTTCCTGGCTGGTCCTTAAGCACGAGCATTATAAACATGATTAATAACGTGGAGTGTGAGCATTCCTGGGTGCATGGCACAGTCTGCTTGGGGGCAGAGTGACCTTGTCAGAATTTACTGAAGATGGGTGGCGGAGCAGGGAGATGGCTTTGGAGCACTTAAGACAGGACAGGAGTCTTTTGTGTAGTTGGGTATATTGGAGGTAGAATCCAGGCTAGATGGCATGGGTCTGAGGAGCTCTCTGCTGCATGCTTGTAAAGACAATGTGTTCAGCTGGAGAAAGCGCGTTTCAATGTGTTGGCTGTGAAAAATCAATTTCTTAGTTTAGTTTGTCAATACTAGGGTCTCTTTAGATCTTAGACCCTTTCAGTCACAAGGCTAAGCTCCAGAGCCATGATGTTCCTAGGCATAGACAATGGTAAAAGACCAGAGGTCTGCCTCCCCCACCCCAAATGCTTGGTTTTGAGATTAAAGTCTAACAACCAGCTTTTGAAATCCACTGCTGCTCTACGAAGGTGGTGAAGGGATGCAATCAGGTAGTGCTGTGCGCTGGGGCTGTTCCTTTGGAAAATGTAGTTCTTGATGGCTGCCAGCCTGTCTTTAATGGCTTCAGTCTAGGACAGTAGTATTACAATAAATAGTACTTTTCTGATAAATAAATGTACAGTTCTCTGGCAAACTTCCCAGTTCCTTGCTTGTCCCATAAAGTAGAGGCTAGGCAGCTGTATCCAGGCTGAGGGCGAAGCCCTGTGTGTAATGACATAGCTGATATGAAGGCAAACAGTGCTCGTTGTTCTAGGTTTGGGCACTAGGTCACTGATAGTTGCACTTGCTTCACTGATAAAACACTTAGTAAATGTGCTTTCGGGCAAGCAGGCCCGCAGCCAGGATTGTAGGAGTGGCTGGAATTTCTGTTTGCTAGTCCAGATAAATTTTGGATTTATGTAGCTATCTTCAAGGGTTGAGTGTCCTCAGCAGAGGATTATGTGATTCATCTGACTTCTGGCTCTTTGACACAAGCTTGAGCCCACATGGCCCAGGTGTACTATGAATCTAACTGTTCTAGTGTGTGCTTAGTAGCATCTGCCTTGCAGGATGTTCGACCCTGATTTCTAGCATGGGCTTAGAACTGCCAAAACCATGTTACAATGTAGGTGCCCCATCCGTGCCAGATAAGTATTGCTGGCCTGGCTAGACTAGGAACGTAGATACTCCCTCAAGACAGACTATTAATGATGGAGCTGGATTTTTCCTCTTGGAGGGAATTGTCAGGTGCATTTTACACCTTCTCCAAAAGACCTCTAGGCCAGCCTCCCTGCAAGTGCCTCTGCTCCACTGTAGTGGATCCAAAATGCACTTGCCTGATTTTTGGCTAGTACTAGTTCTACAGACTGATCACTTTGGTGCTCATCTGTTTAAATCAGTCAGTGCATCACTTACATGTCTATCTAAAATAGAAACAGGTCCCTTGGTAGCCTCTGCTTTAGCCCCACTGTCCAGTTTTCAGTTCAGATAGCATCTTCCACATCTCATGCAGCTTTCGGCTTACTTCAAGCTTGGCACAGAACCCACTGCCCCTTCCACCTATAAATGCTCCGCCTGGGCAACAGGGAAGCTGTGTGTTTCTGCATGCAGTGGTTTGCTGAGCCTATTTCTGATCACAGGACCATTCTTGAAGGCAGATGTTCTGTCCTCAGGCTTGTACTGTGTTCTGAGGGCATCTTTGCTGTTCCTTTGCAGAGCATTGTCTCGAAGAACTCCATGCAGTACCGAGGGAACTCGCAGCATGATGCACAGGAATTTCTGCTCTGGCTCTTAGACAGAGTTCATGAAGACCTGAACAATTTAGTGAAATACAGTGGCAGACCTCCATTGAAGGTAAGGCAAATCCAGCACAGGCCAACAGGGGCATTTTTTTTTTAATTGGTTCCGTGGAAGCTTTATGTTTGAAACAAAATATCTCTGTATTAGCTTCCCAGGATGTCTGTAAAGTGATTAAAAAAATCAGTTGCAATTAATTGTGCTGTTAAACAATAAGAGTACTATTTATTTAAATATTTTTGGTTGTTTTCTACATTTTCAAATATATTGATTTCAAACAACACAGAATACAAAGTGTACAGTGCTCACTTTATATTTATTTTTAATTACAAATATTTGCACTGTAAAAACCAAAAGAAATATGGTAGGTGAATTGAAAAACACTAAGTACTGTAGTGCAATCTCTTTATCAGGAAAGTTGAACTTACAAATGTAGAATTATGTACGAAAAACCCCTGCATTCAAATATAAAACAATGTAAAACTTTAGTGCCTTCAAGTCCACTCAGTCCTACTTCTTGTTCAGCCAGTTGCTAAGACAAATTTGTTTACATTTGCAGGAGATAATGCTGCCCTCTTCTTATTTACAATGTCACCTAAAAGTGAGAAGAGGTGTTCGCATGGCACTATTGTAACTGGTGTCGCAAGATATTTACATGTCTTCTGATGTTATGACCATTCCAGAGGACGTGCCTCAGTGCTGATGACGGGTTCTGCTCGATAACGATCCAAAGCAATGCAGACCGATCGATGCATGTTCATTTTCATCATCTGAGTGAGATGCTTCTAGCAGAAAGTTGATTTTATTTTTTTCGGTAGTTCGGATTCTGTAGTTTCTGCATCATAGTGTTGCTCTTTTAAGACTTCTGAAAGCGTTCTCCACACCTCATCCTTCTCAGATTTTGGTTGGCGCTTCAGATTTTTAAATCTTGGGTCAAGTACTGTAGCTAGGCCTAGGAAGCTCACATTGGTACCTTCTTTGTATTTTGTCAAATCTGCAGTGAAAGTGTTGTTAAAATGAACAACATAGAATCATAGGGTTGGAAGGGACCTCAGGAGGTCTAGTCCAACTCCCTGCTCAAAGCAAGACCAATCCCCAGACAGATTTTTACACCAGTTCCCTAAATGGGCTTCTCAAGAATTGAACTCACAATGCTGAGTTTAGCAGGCCAATGCTCAAACCATACATGTGCTGGGTCATCATCCGAGACTGCTAGAACATGAAGTGTACGGCAGAATGGAAGTGAAACCGAGCAGAAGACACAATTCTCTCCCTGTGGAGTTCAGTCACAAAAATGAATGCATTATTTTTTTTAAAGAGCATCAGCATGGAAGCATGTCCTCTGGAATGGTGGCTGAAGCATGAAGGAGCATATGAATGTTTAGCACATCTGGCACGTAAATATCTTGCAATGCCTGCTACAAAAGTGCCATGCAAATGCCTGTTCTCACTTTCAGGTAACATTGTAAATAACATGGAAGCAGCAGTATCTACTGTAAGCATAAACAAACGTTTGTCTTAGTAATTAGCTGAAGAAGAAGTAGGACTGAGTGGACTTGTAGGCTCTAAAGTTTTACAGTGTTTTGTTTTTGAGGGCAGTTATGAACAAAAATCTACATTTGTAAGTTGCACTTTCATAATAGAAATTGCACTACAGTATTTGTATGAGCTAAATTGAAAAATACTATTTTATTTTTAGTGCAAATATTTGTAATGAAAATTATATAAAGTGAGCACTGTACATTTAGTATTCTATGTTGTAATTGAAATCAATATATTTGAAAATGTAGAAAAACATCCACAAATATTTATTTAATACATTTCAATTGGTGTTCTGTTTAACAGTGCGATTGGGGCCAGAGGGCTGTTCCTGGCCCCTGTGGCTGCAAAGAGCTTCTCAGTCAATGCATGGCAAGTGTGCACCAGCACAGCCTAGTGTGAATGGTGACCCCTGACTGCCACCCGTTGAGTTTGGCAGCTTAATGATGTGCCAGCTATATCCCGTTTCAAATACTTGGCTTTGTCCTGGTGTGTTTAGCTCAGTAGAACCTAACTTGGCTCTTCCCTGTTTAGTTGTATGTGATTGGTGTGGCACTCCTGCGTATCCTGGTATGCCTCACTTTGGAATTGCCTTTCTTTTTCAGCCACCGTTGGAAGATGCTGCGCTGCTCGAGGCACCAGGCTTTCCAATCAGTAGCACTTTCGTACAGGAACTCTTTCAAGCCCAGTACAGGTACAGTAACTTTCAGCACACTCTGATTATGGGGGGTTATTCTTTAATCCCTGGTGGCAGAGCCCAGTGAAATGCAGCAGGGCTGTGTGTGGTGAAGGGACACTAAAGTTCTTTGTCACTTCAGTGGAAAATGTACATTTGTTTCCTTCTTGCCAATAAATCTGGAGTGTTTGTTTCAGCCTTCACCCCCAACTTGAGCCCTCATGGTGTTTCCAGCCCAATTGGTCAGGGAGCAAAGATGTGGGACATGATTTCGCATGTGGGAGATCTACCTGGGTTGTGCCAAGTCAGGAGCCTGTGGCTTGAACTAGAGGCATGTGGTGGCCACTTGAGTTTAGAATCCCATGCAAGCTTGTAGTAATTATCATTAAGCTAATGAGGAACCCTCTAGCAGAAAAGAAATTCTGTGCTTAGTCCTTCACTGCTCCTTTGTTCATGGGAACTGCCCTTGCTTTCCACTTGGGTGCTGAAGTTGAAAAAAAGTAGCCAACTTCCAAACTCACCCAGCAGCACTGCAGCTGGTCTGGTGTAGGAGATTGTGTGGTCAAACAGTCTTCCCAGTATGTCACTGTAGGCTCCCCAGTGGCAAAGAAATTAAACTTTGGGATATTACAGAATCCTGAGCAAGACTTAGGGCTGGTCTACACTACGAGGGAAAATCGATCTTAGATACGCAACTTCAGCTACGAGAATAATCGATTGCTACCCGCCGATACAGCGGGTAGTGAAGACGTACCCTTTGAGTGACCATTACTTTGGGATATGAAACACATACGCGCACACACCCTGCGTATATGAGAGGAGTCTCCTTTTCTTTCTGTGTGAACGAGATTGAGGCCCATGCTGTGCTGTCTGCATAGCCATCCCCTTGCCCACTTGTCTGGGGGAGAATAGTCCTTGTCAGTCTCTTTAGATTAGAATCAAATATGGGCAAACTGTTAATTTCACAAATGTCTTAGTGGAGGCGAAGTGGAATAATAGAGAGGAGCCTGTTTTCCTGGCATGCCCTGTAATAAATGAACTCAGAGACCAATTACTTTGTGAGCATCTGAGAATTAGGCATCTTTCATTTACAGCAAGGATTTGTCTGCAAAAACGCTGTGCAGAACCTTGCTGGAGTGTGTGGGGAAAGGGGTTTGATCAGGAGGGAAGAGCAGGGTCGCTGTTTGTGTTCTTGATGGTTTGCTTGTCCCTCGTTAAACGAGAGATGTAACTTTACCCCATTGATATTTTTAATAGGTCCTCTCTGACGTGCCCTCATTGTCAGAAGCAGAGTAACACCTTTGATCCTTTCCTCTGCATCTCTCTGCCAATTCCTCTGCCTCATACACGGTAATGTGCTAATCTGTGCCTTGAAGTTAAAATTCTGGGTGTCTTTCCCAATGCTTGGTAGCATTGCAAATCTTAATATAGAAGAGATTGAGACGGCAACAAGATTTGTGGCAGATTAGGATTAGGATTGAATTGAATAGGCCAGCAGAGCTGTATTCTGAAGGGAAAGCCCAAACAGCGTTGAAAAGATGAGCTGTGTGGAAACTAGATTTCTTATTTCCCAGAGGATTCCATAAATCTAAAAGTTTTTCCTATACAAAGCAGAATGAAAACAAAGATTGAAATTTCCTACAAAACTTAATTTCAAAATTTCATTTTGGGTTTTTTGTTCCGATTTTGCCTTTTTTTTTTTTTTTTTTTGTTTTTTGTTTTTAAATTGTTCTCCAGGTTCACCAAGTATAGGAGAAGTAGCAGCTGAGTTTGCAACAAGAGAGAGATTTAGGTTGGATATTAAGAAAACTTTTCTAACTATAAGGCTAGTTAAGCATTGGAATAGGTTACCTAGGGCAGCTGTAGAATCCCGGTCATTGGAGGTTTTTAAAACCAGGTTGGACAAACACCTGCCAGAGAGAGCCTAGATTGACTTGGTCCTGCTTCAGTGCATGGGATGGACTAGATGACCTCTCAACGTCCTTTCCAGCCCTACGTTTCTTTGATTCTAGAATATAAAAATTAAAAAAAAATGTGAAGAGAAAATTGGAAATATTTCGTTGCAGAAAGGCTATTTTGCTATTGACAAATTTGGCTTTTGCCAATGGGAGAATGTTCTGTGGGAAAATTTCCAGCCAGCTGTAGAAAAGAGGCTGCAAAAATGCTTTCACTCTTCCCCTTCTCTTTAACTCAGTGGGTTTTCCCAGCAGCACCTCTTTGAGTGTGACTTTAGAATGTCAGTTTTGATTGATCTGGGCCATGTTACAAGGATCCTTGAGGTAAAATTAGGATTACCCTTCAATCTAGGGCAGCCTCATTCAGGAACTGTATTTTGTGATTCTACTTCCTTGGTAGGACTCCCCAGTTAGTGCATAGAGTAGAGGCTAGCACCATAGGGAACATACCTCTAACTTGGAGCAAGATAGGTGTCCATCCTTCCTTTATTTAAGAGTCTGGTAGATATTTGGGACTCCAAAGCATCTTCTGGGTGGGCCTGGTTGCCTGAATAGCTCCAGGGTAACATGGCCCAGAATAGTCATGTATGACTTCGTTACTGATGATGCAACCAGCCTCTTTAGGAGCTCTGTGTGGGAACTAGGCTTGGATCATGGCCCAAGGACTGAGTGAGATCCTTACACCATTTTTCCACCCCTAAATGTCCTGGAGGTTAAGTCATAACAACCAGATCAGAAATGGTCTGTATTCTTATGGTGTATGCAATGGAAAAGTCCCCATTCAGGGTTCTGCAGCCTGCTTTGTTGATCTGACCAAGCTTAGCTCAGGCTGAGTTTTTCTGGGTACTGTATAGAAATGTTCAGCCATCCCAGTTGTTCCCTGTACTCTATGCAGACCTCTGTATATCACTGTGGTGTATCAAGGGAAGTGTTCGCATTGCATGCGCATCGGTGTGGCAGTGCCTCTGTCTGGAACAGTGGCGAAGTTGCGTGAAGCAGTATCCATGGAAACCAAGATACCCACTGAGCAGGTAATGGGCTGGTCTTTGGTCACCGTGGTGCCACTGGCGTCCTGCAGGAGTTCTGATGTTTTTTTTGGTAGTTGATATGACAGGTAACAATGGATACTCGGGGTTCAGATCAGTGGACATAAATTTGTGGAGGATATAGGTGACTGCAGAAACTAGCCTGAATGCATTGTCTCTTGCGTGTAACTCTCACATGAATCGGTTTGGCTGCCTGTAGGTTATACCAGCTCCTTGCTCAGGCCTCCAGGCTGCATTGCTGCATTTTGCTCTATTACTTGAGAAAGGGAAAGCCTGTGCTTCTGCCTAACAGCTCTACAGTGACTGTGTGCGCACGTGTGTACTCTGCTCACTATTGAGAAATCAGCAGGGGCTCATGGGAAATGTCCTGGAGTTTTGAGACTCTTAGGGGAAAACTACTAAGATGACACTTGAAGGGCCCCATGAAAACCCCTGCATGTGTTCCCTTGATCCCAGCTGCTCCCTCATGGCCAGACCCTCCCCCATTTCTCCTTATGGGCTGGTACTATAAGACTGGAGAATTCCCATCCTCTGTCAAGAACACTTCACCGAAAGTCCATTTGTTAACTTCTCTCCCCATCCTGGGAGCTTGGCAGCTCAGCAGTGGTCTAATGGCTGCTGTTCCATTTCTGCCTTGTAGATTGTGCTGACGGAGATGTACTATGATGGGTTCCATCGCTCCTTCTGTGACACTGATGACCTGGACACGGTTCAGGACAGTGACTGCATTTTTGCCTTTGAGACCCCTGAGATATATAGGCCTGAGGGGATCATTAGTCAGAGAGGTAAGTGGGTAGGTCTTCTAAACACTCCTTCCCCCAAACTCCACCCCTACTGGAGTATTGGCTGTGGGGAATCTGTTTGAAAAAGGGGCATTTGGTTATATACGTCCTAGGCCTAGAGAAGAACGTGGAGTGTTTCCTGGTCTGCTGACTCTGAATCGAGCTCTGCTTCTATGGGCTGGCATTCCAGACGTAGATGGCTTAGCTTCGAACCTGGCATCACCAGACCTTGCGGTGGGAGGAGTGGTGCAGAGCAACCTGTTACAGTACAGGGCAACTGCACTTGCATTTCTCCTTAGTGGTCCAGCAAGGGCACTCACTCAAGCTTCCAGCTCCCCAGCTGTTGCTTCTGTTGGGTGGAGATGTGTGTCCTTCTCCTTCTGACCTGGTGTGACGAACTGGGAATGTTCTTGATGTTTCTTCTGAATACTGTGTTGGTGCCTCAGTGTCCCCTATGCAGTTCTTAAGTATCTAGGTGGTGGGATAAGGGCATGTGATTGCAGAAGAGCAAAGGGACAGTACACCTAAATGCCTGGCACTCTGTCTCCTAGCAACTGATGGCCTGGGCCCCTGCTCTGCAAAGATGCCAGCTTAAGGTGTTGGAGACAAAGGGATCAGGTGACCTCCTAGCACGGGGAAAGGAGCTGAGTAGAGAGGAGTGTTATTAGTTTGGAGCTGGCTGGGGTCGAGGAGTGAAGTGCAGGCGTGGGGGGTCTGGTTCACTGCCCCCCAGAATGGACCCGGCTGAGGGGTCCGGTTCGCTGTATCTACAAGCTCTGTTTTAGACCCTGTTCCTGTCATCGAATAAACCTCTGTGTTACTGGCTGGCTAAGAGTCACGTCTGACTGCAAAGTGGGGGTGCAGGACTCGGTGGCTTCCGCAGGACCCCGCCTGGGTGGGCTTGCTGTGGGAAGCGCACGGAGGGGCAGAGGATGCTGAATGCTCCAAGGAGAGACCCAGGAGGTGAAGCCGTGTGAGCTTCTTGCCCTGAACAAGTCTGCTCCAAGGGAGAGGAGGCTCCCCAAAGTCCTGCCTGGCTTGGTGGGAAGCAGTTCCAGAGCATCGCCCGGTGACTCCGTGACAACTGGTGGCAGAGGTGGGATGTACTGCACCCCGTGAATGGCACTGCTTGCAGTAAGTGACTGGGGAGCAGTAAAACAAAGGGGGAAATAATGAGGACCAGGCGTGCTGAAGGCTCAGAGAGGGATGGTTTCAGGGGGCGGTTAACCTCTGGGAGTGTGTGACCAGCGAGAAGGACTGTTGGAGTAACGGGGTCCCCCTGAGGACTGCAGCGAGCAGTCTCAGGGGCAGAGGAGCTTGCCGCTCGACCCTGGCAAAGAGGTGGTGATCACGAGAAGGGCTGGCACACCAGGGGTACTTCCTGGAAACCATGGGGGAGCCAAGAGCACACAGGCCTGTGAGTCCAGAGCCACTTGGGAACGGTGAAGTGATGGCCTATCACCATCTCCTTAAGAAGGACATTGTGATCCTGTGCACAAAGAGAGGGTTACGCATGGGGACGTTTACCAAGGCACAGTTAATCATGCAGTTGGAGGAGGAGGACCACTCTGAGGAGCAGACTCCTGTCCCAGATGGGGCTACAAGAGGATCTGGGAGCAGCTGGAGCATCAGCCAGGCATCCCCGGGAGTCTGGTCCCCAATCGGACTAGGGTCTTCACGATTGGGTTCCCCATCAGGAGATTGGAGACGGATGGGATGGGAGCAGAGTCCGAGAGAGCGAGAGGACCGTGAGAGAGAGCAAGAGCCCGGGGAAAAGCTGCAGGAGAAGCAGCAGCAGCGTGGACGGGTGATGGTGGAGCAGAGAGACAGGGGGCTGCCCAGGGGTCAGTGGGGAAACGCGCCTGCGGGAGCTGAGACCCCAGCTGAGTTGGGGGACACCCAGGCAGGGCAGGTCAGCTGCCAAACAGGTTTGCCTGGTCCAGACTTGCTGCTGGGAAGTGATTACACAGCAGGGAGGGAGCTACCAGGAACAGGGCTCAGAGGGGCTGTGACCCCAGGCCCAGCCAGCGAGAGGGAGCAGGTCCCACTCCCTGCCCCAGCCGCTGAATCCCAGACCGAGCTGCAGAGGGATCCCTCCTTGGAGAAGCTGATGGAACTTGCTGGCCACAGCGCTGCAAACCCCCTTGGGGAAGGCTGCAGAGACAGAGTCCTGCCGGAGAAGGGATTCCTGTACCGGGAATGGGCTCCCCAAGGGGCAGTAGAACTGGGGAGAATCGGAAGGCAGCTGGTGGTGCCCCAGGAATCCACAGGGTTCTTCCAGTTCGAGCTGCTGGATGGGAGGAGAGTGAGGAGACCCCTGGACCCGGAAAGGAAGGATTGGAGGAGAAGGGGGAAGACCCCCGGGGAGATCTCTTCCCTGAGGTGGGAGCCAATCTCCCCATCAGGTGTTCCCCATTCAGAGTCACTGGGAAAGCAGCCCAGATCCTAGAGAGAGAGGTCAGGGACATGCTGGCTTTAAATGGGATCCAGCCGTTTTACAGCCCATGGGCCTCACCCGTGGGGCTGATCCCCAAGGGAGACAGGATGATCTGGTTTTATGGGGGCTATCAGAAGCTTAAAGCCATCACAGTGTCCAATGCCGACCCCATGCCTAGGCCTGGGGAGATTCTAGACAAGCAGAGGGCGGTGGAGAACTTGGCCCTGGCAGACACTGATAACATGTGCATCTTTAACCAGACCTGGGAGGAACAGGTGTCCCAGGTGAAGAGGGGGCTGGGCTGCCTCAAGGAGGTGGGACTGACGGTAAAAGCTGGAGAGTGTAAGGGGGGACAGCAGAGGTGTTTTATCTGGGCCACAAGGTGGGGAGCGGCGGCCCAAGCCCAAAGCTGGCCAGGGCCAAGCTGATGGCTCTTAACCAAGGAAGCCCGAATCACAGACCAGAGGGCTGGAAAAAGACCCAATCCCAGCTTGAAACCCAGGGGTACTGGGTTGGCAAAGGGTGTGGGCTGCATAAACCTTCCCACATGCAGCCTGCAAGTGCCATCAAGCACACTCGACCTAAGGGAGGACGTGAGACTGTACTGCCCTGGTGTAACTCACACCAAGGAATGGGAGAGATGCTAGTGCATCCATGGGGAACCTTGGTGGGTTCGAACTTCCCCAGGTCACTGGCTGGAGTGACCTCGCTCAGTTCGGTCTCGAAAGGGGGAGAGATGTGACGAATTGGGAATGTTCTTGATGTTTCCTCTGAATACTGTGTTGGTGCCTCAGTGTCCCCTATGCAGTTCTTAAGTATCTAGGTGGTGGGATAAGGGCATGTGATTGCTGAAGAGCAAAGGGACAGTACACCTAAATGCCTGGCACTCTGTCTCCTAGCAACTGATGGCCTGGGCCCCTGCTCTGCAAAGGTGCCAGCTTAAGGTGTTGGAGACAAAGGGATCAGGTGACCTCCTAGCCCGGGAAAGGAGCTGAGCAGAGAAGAGGGGCTGGGGGTGTTGTTAGTCTGGAGCTGGCTGGGATCGAGGAGTGAAGTGCAGACGTGGGTGGTCTGGTTCACTGCCCCCCAGAATGGACCCAGCCGAGGGGTCTGGTTCGCTGTATCTACAAGCTCTGTTTTAGACCCTGTTCCTGTCATCGAATAAACCTCTGTTTTACTGGCTGGCTAAGAGTCATGTCTGACTGCGAAGTGGGGGTGCAGGACCCGGTGGCTTCCCCAGGACCCCGCTGGGGCAGGCTCGCTGTGGGAAGCACACGGAGGGGCAGAGGATGCTGAATGCTCCAAGGAGAGACCCAGGAGGTGAAGCCGTGTGAGCTTCTTGCCCTGAACAAGTCTGCTCCAAGGGAGAGGAGGCTCCCCAAAGTTCTGCCTGGCTTGGTGGGGAGCAGTTCCAGAGCATCGCCCGGTGACCCCGTGACACCTGGTTTCTCCAGGCTGCCCAGTTTCCTGCCTTCACTGTATACTTCCCAGCACGGACAAGTTGCTCAAGAACACTGCATGCTTTCTCTTTAGAGATGGATAACAAGTGTAATTGCTACAGATTTGTTACCACACAGACTTCCCAAGCAAGCCTACTTTATTCTACTGGTAAAAAGCATTGCAGAGAAAACTTGCTAAAGACAATAAAAGAACCTACAGACATGCTTTTAAATGTACTAAGAGCCCCAAGCCTTGTATGGATTGTGGCAGGATAAGTCCATCAGTACCCCTCCCTAGGAGAGTTCTTGATTATCAGTTCATCACAGCTTCAGCTCCAAACAAGCACGCTCATAACATGGTCAGTTCACACATCATACAGTTCAGGGGTCTTTGACCTGGAGTTTCCAGGAGCAAGTAATTGGTACAAAATGGGCCTCTCTCTTCAGGGTGTATCTTCTAGAGGTTGGCATTCCCCTCACCTCCAGGTACTTCCTAGAAAATCCACTTCTCATATGTTGCCAAAAGATCTTTGATGGTTCTAGTACCTTTCAGAGATTGCATTAGTCCTGTCTTCCTGCTAACGAAGTTCCATACAATCTCATGATAGTAACTTTTGTATTTCTAATACAGTCTACCCCAGAGGTATTAACCATAATTCAGTACGGTGTAACTTAATTCATTAAAGCTCATTCAGGATATTGTCAGTTTGTCACATCTCTCCCCCTACAGAAGTGGGTGTAATGAGGGTGCTAACCCACATTCTAGGGCAGTGGTCCCCAACGTGGTGTCTGCGGGGGCATCTTAATGCGCCCGCATCCTAGCCCCCGAGAGAGCACCCACCGAAATGCTGCCGAATTTCAGCAGCATTTCGGCGGGGATGCCTCTTGATGACGATGCTTGTCGCTGACAAGTGATGTCATCGAGAGATGTCCCCACCGAAATTCAGCGGCATTTCGGCTGGTGCTTCACCGCCGCAGTGGTCCTTCGGCTGGTGCCCGCCAGCCAAAAAGGTTGGGGACCACTGTTCTAGGGGAACACATTGACTGAGTGCCTGGGTGGAAGTATTCCCAGCATGGCAGCTGTGCCATTACTTCTCTCACTTTTACATTTCACCTGTTCAGATAACAAACCTGCTGCTAGCAAACCAGCATACATCCTTCAAAAATACGTATGGTGTTGTCTGACCAACACCCTACATAAATTTCCTCTTTAAACCTATGGGACTGAACTTTCCCAAGTACCTTTTTGCCTTGTTACCCCAAATACTTGGATGGAAACTTGAGACCTGATTCTCCCACTTCTCATGGGTCATGTGTTCACGTTTCATGTTCTGTGGTGCCCTAAGGGGTCAGTTGCTTCAGTTCTGGATTGAGGTTCCCCATGTCCCACCACCCAGGAGCCATTCTTCGGATCACGAAGAGAAATAATTCTGCAATGGCTCTCAACAATGCACTGCTTTTAACAGGAAAAGTCAAGCCAAGGGAGTGTCTTCAGACCTCCCCCATAGCCAGATTCCTTTCTCTGACCCATCTCCCCTGAACCTGGGCTTCAGGGACTTCCGTGGCCCCACCTCTGCTCCTTTGGGTTCAGACGATGGAGTAGCGATCCCTCACACCATTGGTTTCTTTTGTCCACCCCTTACACCCCCACTGAGTCAAGGTGAGCAGAATTCCCTCTCCTATCTGGCTCAGGGTCCTTCACCATGTTCCCAGCAGCTGTCTTACTCTGTACTTGTGCATTTCCCAACCTGGGGTAGATGTGTCAGTGCACCACAGCTGCGTCAGTCTCCCTACTTTTGGCTGGCGACACTGCCATCATCAGGCTCTGCTCTGCCCCGTCCCAGGTTCCCTTGGAAGGGCTGGCAGAGAACTTTATTTCCTGATCTACATTTTAGGGCCCAATTAACTTCCCTTTTAAGTCAGTAGGTCTTGTCCCTTCTCCTGAGCAACAAGCGCTCTTATCCCCTCACCTCTGTCTGCATGCTCGGGGGATGTAACCAGACTCCTCTTGGACATGGGCAGTGGAAATGTGATGCCTCTTCCCCCTGTCAGCTACTCTTTGCATTTTTGCTCCCATGCCCTTTGCCTGTTTGAGGCTAACTGAAGACTCATTTACACTACAAAATGAAGTTGACATACAGCCACCACAGTAATTAAAGCTCCTTCTTGTGCCTTCTGTGGGTGGTGCACATCCTCACCAGAAGCACATCCAATCCGCCAACTGAAGTGGGGCATTGTGGGACACTGACAGCTGGAGCCTGACAGCCCTGCCCTGCCCTCCCCTGCTCTCTGCTGCGCTGCTGACAACCTGAGTGTCAGCTGGGCCCTTCCTTATGTTCCAGTGCTGATGGTGAGCTCAGGCTGTCAGCCTCATTAATTTGCAGGTCTGATTGACCATGGTCACCCCACAACCAGCTCCCCATTTCCTTACATAACTCCTCATTTGAGTTCCACAAATTATGCAGTCGAGTTTCCTACATTTGGGGAAATCGCAGGGGTCAGCACACTTGCAGTGCAATGGATGAGCCTCACCCTGGGAAAACCACCTTCGTGATCATGCTATCTCCCCTGCCAGGTAAGTATTGAAACCTCAGCATAAGTCATGTCTCTTTTGTTGTAAACTCCCGTAAACCTTCTCCTATATGTTTCGGGGGTCAGTTTAAACTTTTATAACAAAGCGTTTTAACTCGTCATCTTTATCGTTCTCACTTCCCATAAGGGTAAAAATGTCCAAGGCCTTTGTCCCAGACAGCAGTGGAGCAAGGTACCTTGCCATGTCCCTTTTTCCCTGCTTTATTCAGCTAACACTCCAGTTCAAAAGCATGTTGGAACACATCCCTATCATTTCCCTCCCTAAAGCGTGGTTCACCACCCATCAGGACAGGTACGGGGGACTGGCTCCAACAACTGTTCTGCTGTTGCAGTCTCTCTAGCTGGAGCTGGCAGTGCTGCATCTTGTCCTTTTCTCTCATACAGACACTGCTGCTTCTGGTCAGATGCACTCTGTCCCTCTTCAACTGCAGCGTCTCCTTCCCCAGCTGGTGAGCTGTCCACCATAACTCAACTAGCCTATTGTTCTTCAGCTGTTCATAATCCGTTTTCCCGTCTCTGTTTGCTCTTCCTTTCCCCCAAATGACTGAGACAGTTGTCTGTGCTTTTCCTTCTTCAGTACTTGCTGTTGGCACTTGTGGGATTCAGATTGTTACAGATCCGAAAGACAGTCATTGTGTATGTCACAGTTCAGGGCACCTGCCCCTGTATTTCCCATTAGTGGCCCAGCCGGGGGGCTGGAATCGCAAAAGAGGGTGCACCTTTTGGGCTGCTAAAGGGACAGTGGCGGTTGTCCTGAACTCTGACACAACCCAAGAAGCTAAATTTTGCTATGAAAATCAGATTGCTGGTGATGTTTCAGGAATAAACAAAATGTGCCCCTCTCTTTCTAGGGCCCTTGGGCCCCTGTTCTCTCCCTGTCTGGGTAACACTCGTTCAAGTCACTAGGAGTAACTCAGATCCTGCAGGATGAGAGCACTGAGTTTCTCCTCTTTGCAGCAGCTGGTGCTAACACATGCTTCAGCCAGTCCAGGCATTTTCCAGTTGACCTGCGTGCTGCTGGTGCACAGGCAGAGAAGGAAACCAAAAGAAGCTAGATTTGCTTGAGCTCTGTTGGCAATTTGGCAGAGTATAGATTTCACCAACGAGAGTGGGATGTAGGAGAACAAAAACAAAGCAAAATGTTATGTTTGAAAATGAGCAAGGGTTTTTTCATTTACTCCTTCAAACAGTTCTCCTTCTACATACAAACAAAGTGAGCAGATCTAAAACTACAGGTGCATATGCAACAATTGAACTGGATTTCCAGTGTAAGATACTAGGGGCGGGGTGTGTGTGCGCGCTCTATTGTATCTCTGTTGTATAGAAATAATCACACATGTAAAATCATGCATGTCAACTTCTTATTGAATTAGATTTATTGTCAAAAAACTTTTTTTTAGTATAAATGACCCAGTCTAGAAGCCCTGAGTTTACACTGACGTGCTGTTCTAAATTAGAAGGCGGCTTCTTGAGAGCATGTTGACATTCCCCTGTCAGTGGAGGGCACAAGGACCCAGTGGCAGAGGAAAACCATTTAAAATGCCTTCTCTCCCCTAATATTTCAGGAATTCATGTGAACAATAACCTAAATAACTTGAAATATGGCACTGACCACCACAGAACATCATCTTATACACAAGGGTCGGTGAAGTCTGGGAAACAGGAAACCTCTACTCGCTCAGCAGCCAGTGACAAGATTGTATTGCTGGTCTGCAACAGAGCATCTACTGGACAGCAGGGGAAAAGGTAAACGCCAGCTTTCAGGCTACAGCTCTGGTCGTGGCCTCAATGGAAAGCCAGGATTCGCAGTTGTAACTATCCATGTACTGAGATGACAGCATAGACACCTCTCTGGAGCCACAGTGTAAAGTCTGAACTCTTGTTGGGAGCTAGGGTGATGTGTGAAGATTTGTTGGCCCACTAAAAACATATGTTCAGTGATGTAACCATTGGATTCATTTGAAACCATTAATAGTTGAGTCTGCAGTTAAATGGGTGCAACTTCTGCGGTCGCTAATGGGAGCTCTGTGTGTGATAGGGAATTAGATCCTGTCAGGTGGCCTGAAATCACCTCTGAGCCAACCTGTCCTTCGAGGGTGGTGCTGTTCACACTCATACCTGATGTGCCTCCCTGCCAAATGTCAAGGCTCTATCTGCTCTTGCTGAGGTGCTCGAGTGGGCATGGGAAATATTTTATAATGAGAAGTTTATTCTCCTTCCTCGTCTTGTATTGATAAATGGCTGAGCCATTAACATTCGCATGTTCCAAAACTCATTTTCCGGTAGGGGCTGCACACCCAAAATTTCGGCCTGAAAATGGGACCTTGTTGGTGGGAAGTTAGAACGAACTGAAAAGATCCTTTTGAATGTGACTGCTGAGACAGCCTTAACAGTAACTTGTCCCTGTGTGCTTCAGGGTGTATCCCTACCTGTTCACTCTCCCTCCCTCCCCCAAAATCCATCTGGGTTTGATTCTGATCTCAGTAGGTCTCCAAGGCCTGCGCCCCACTGAACTCTGTGGAGGTGGGGTGAGGGTAGAATTGGGCCTTTTCCGGAGATGGTAACGATTTAATGAGGAGAGGGTGAGCTTTGCCACAGACTCTGCTGGGAGCAGAATGAGGCCATTGCTGGAAATCTCATACAGTGTGCCACCTTTGACTTCGAAACTCCAGGCTTTGGCAGGGTTGATGCTATTCAGCGTCATACTGTAGACATGCAGTGAGAGGGGGCAAATAACATCAACTGAATCAGGATCGTCCCTTCAGAAAGACTAATCTTCTAATTGCTTCTTAAAACATTGCTCCCTTCGATAGGTTTGGCCAGCCCTTTGTGTTGCACCTGGAGAAAACAATTGTATGGGATCTCCTCCAGAAGGAAATCCTGGAGAAGATGCAGAATATTCTGCGGCCCTCAGCCTGCATTCAGGTAAGACAGACTGATACTTCTGATCCTGGAATTTCCACCTCTTTTGTCTTTGTAGCTTAAAGGTGATGGAAAATCCAGTTGATTTGGAGGTGGTGAAGGGGATGGAATATTCCGTAAGTGAAATATATCCCCAGGGATAGAGTACAGCCTGACAGTCAGCCTGTGTCTGCCATATGCCGAATTGCCCACTTTTATTTACCACCTTGAAAACATATAGGTGCTCGGCCTGGGCAGGGGCTGAATGAAGTCCGCTTCCAGTGGCTGTTGCGTAAAGGATTTCTGTCAATAACTCTGTTCACCATTCTGAGAGCAGCACACTGTAAGAACTCTTGCTTTACGCTTCCTTCTATAACTGAAACCAGCCAGAAGAGACCTCTATCTTTTACACCCCTTGGAACAGAGCCCTTCAGTCTAAACCAGGGGTCAGCAACCTTTCATAAGTGCTGTGCCGCGTCTTCATTTATTCACTCTAATTTAAGGTTTCGCGTGCTAGTAATACATTTTAATGTTTTTTAGAAGGTCTCTTTCTATAAGTCTATAATATATAACTAAACTATTGTTGTATGTAAAGTAAATAAGGTTTTAAAAATGTTTAAGAAACTTCATAAAAATTAAATTAAAATGGAGAGCCTCCTGGACCAGTGGCCAGGACCCGGGCAGTGTAACTGGCACTGAAAATCCACTCTCGTGCTGCCTTTGGCACGTGTGTCATAGGTTGCCTGCCCCTGGTCTAAGCAATAGAGCCACCCAGTCTCATACTTGGAATTTCCCTCTGATATTAAAAGCTTGGGCTTGGCAAAACTGGGATGAGCAGGTATCTGAAATTTGACGTGTGACATATTCTGGGGAGCACCAAAGGGATTGCCCTAGGGCTGGGCACCTCCAGTAGGCAGTAAATGCTTATATGTTCTTGGCATGCTATATCAATGTTCACTTCATTCTCAGGTCAGACATCTAGTGATCAGGACGTAATTTCTGCACTGAAAAGAGAAAATGCCTTTGCAAAGCACTCTGAGCTGAGACGAGCATGAGAAATGCAGTGCCAAGGGGGGTAGGTGCACTAGAGTGCTTGGCTTCAGCCTGATGCAGGCACTGTTTGTCTTCAGTCTTCGCACAAGGTGGATGGAGGCGCTTAGATCAGGTTAGATGGGAAGCCAGAGAATTTTCCTGTCTCCTTAGTACTTTGGCGGTCTGTTTAGAACCCATGCTGATCTTTCCATCTCTTTATTCCTGGGGAACTTTTGCTCCAGTTAGTCCTTTGCTTATAATTGTTTCAATGAGAGGATTGCTCATTTTCCTCATACTCCCACTCAATAAGCCTCAAACTGTTCACAGTTTAAATTGCAAAAATCTGAGACTTGAAGCTGTAATGAGTCATTTGTAAGATCAAACATGTGCCAGCCTCTGTTTTCTAGTTCTGTCATTAACATTCTTAATTGAGAAATCTGCCTTAGAAAAGATTTGGAAACATTAAAAGCGGCAAAGAGTTCTGTGGCACCTTATAGACTAACAAATGTATTGGAGCATGAGCTTTTGTGGGTGAATACCCACTTTGTCTATAAGGTGCCACAGAACTCTTTGCCGCTTTTACAGATCCAGACTAACACGGCTACCCTCTGATAT
This sequence comes from Gopherus evgoodei, assembly GCF_007399415.2. Classification (NCBI taxonomy): domain Eukaryota; kingdom Metazoa; phylum Chordata; order Testudines; family Testudinidae; genus Gopherus; species Gopherus evgoodei. The sequence continues at coordinate 84,677,411 of NC_044331.1, forward strand.
TTGAAAGATTAGTTGATGTTTTCATGGCTCTCATAAGCATGCTAGGTGGCTGTTAGAGCAGACATGTCTGTTGGAAAGTCTGTGTAAGAACAAACAGGTGAGGGGAGAGAGGAGAAGTTGCCTATCGCTGTGGAGGAGTTCCTGGTGATTCTCCCAAACCTCAGCTCTTTCACATGCAGGAACATGAACTCTTAGCACAGTAGTCACGAGTACTTAATCTACTTTTTTCTCTTGTGAAATGCTTACTCAGAGGGGCAGATCCTGCCATGGCACTTGCAGAGAGTGAACTAGCCCTGTAGAATAAATCTAACTTCAGTCACTTAACCAGTTCACTTTTTTCCCTGTTTGTCATAGGTGTGTCCATTCAGCTTGCGGGTGGTTAGTGTTGTGGGCATAACATACCTATTACCTCAGGAGGAGCGGCCCCTCTGCCACCCCACTGTGGAACGGTAAGTGCGGCCCTTTTCCCCCAGTTGGGCACGGTGTTTCCCAGTTCACTACTCACCTGTTCTAGTGTTGCAGTTAAAGTATTGCTGCTTAGTCCGTGGGAGACGAGTACCTTATGTGTGGGAGCATAGACAGACTTTCTAAACCTGGATGGCCATGGGTGTATTTTATATTTGTTGTTAGAAAACTTCTACTTGGTGCCACTTGGAGAAGGAGAGCGAGTGATTGGAAGTAGATGGGGAGAGAAGATGAGAGCAGCTTTGAGAGGCAAGTGTGTGGCGCTGGAGATGGTAGAAGACTAAGGGAGTAAAATGACTGCAAGCCTCATGGGCAGCAAGTCTAATGGCCAGGGGAGGCTCTGCCTCCCTTGCCGCGGCAACTGGACCCCCGGTTGTGGGATTTGGTGGTGAAGTTTTTGCTTTATTATGCCCCATGCAGGTTCCGGGGTGGCTGAGGCGGCACATGCCGGTGCTTCAGCTGCCCCAGAATCTGCATCGGGTATATCAAAAGCATCTTCTAAGAGACACTTTTCCCTGGTGGGTTGGATCCCGGGAGGGGAGGCATGGCATGGCTTCGGCCAGCCCGGGGCTCCTTCAGCTGAGCTGGGGGTGCTCAGGCCTTCGGCCAGCTGGGGGGTGTGTGTGTGTCTTGGGGCTCTGGCCCTGGGGAGGGCGCAGGCAGAAGGGGTGGGGTTGGGGGCTAGCCTCCTCAAAGAGGGGCTCCACCTGCTGCCCGTGGAAAGCCATGCATAAGGTACTGAGCAAGGGCTGTGTTCAGCTGTGCCCGGGATGGGACCATCTCTGGGGGAGAGAGGAGTTCAACTTGCCGGCTGTGTCGAAGGAAACCAAGGAAGGGACTGCGGGCTCTAAAACCTCCTCTCTCAAATTTCATTTCTGCACCCAGAGTGGAACACATGATAGTAATTCTGCCTTTCCCTACTACTCCCATCTCACAGCCCTTCAGGAGCCTTACTCACGAACTACATCACCCATCATTGCAATGCACGCTCATCTAGGTGCTTGGATAATGTGTTGAGCAGAGTCATATGTACCTAGAATAGCTCAGAATGCAAAACCATATCAGCAGTGTGTGAATTACTGCATTATCCTGAAAACAGGGAATGAAGCAGGAACTGTACGCTAAGGAATATGATGCAATAAAATACTGAAGTGATGGGCATAATTAAGGTTAAGATTCTGTCACGGTTATTTTTAGTAAAAGTCAGGGACAGGTTGTGGACAATAAACACAAATTCACAGAAGCTTGTGACTTGTCCCTGAGTTTTACTAAAAATACCCTGCTTGTAGGGGCGGGGAAACGGACGGACAAATAGATCACTGCTGGGGGCTTGCAGTTGTTCCAGCCTCCTGCAGCATGGACTATCTGCTGCTGCACCACCCTGGGGGCAGTCTGCTGATCTGGCTGGCCCCAGGGCCTGCTCCTGCGTCAGGGGCTGACTGTCGCTTCTCCAGCACCCGGGGTGCTGACCCAACCCCAGCTGCTGCTTCAGCCCTGCCCCAGAAGAAGTCACAGAGAGCCTGGAAAATCATGGCATCTATCCTTAGGCATAATGAAATGCCACAGATAGATCCCCAAATTGGAATTGGGCCAGTTCACTGGGGCAAAGTTTCGTGGGCACCACTCTTCTCTGTTATGTGTCATAGTACATTGAGTGGCTAGGGCCTCCAATTTTGGATATGAGAAACCCTTTAAAATTCTTGTCTGTTTTGTCCATGGGACAGGCTTGATTACAGACGAAGTCAGCCATTTTTCAAGGGAGAAAAAGCTGGAATCCAGTTGGCTAACAGAAAATCTGGTTTGTGCAATGTTTCTCTGGTCACACGTGTTGCTGGCTTCAGAACTTGCTGTTTGAGGAGTTTTTTCCTTTCTCTGTTTTGCACAGTGAGGTGTGTCTAGCACATGAATTGACAAGTAGTTTGTTTCTGGTATCATTTCTGCATTCTATTTCCCGCTGATAGCACAAAGGAAAATCCCCTAGAATATCTGGTTATTCTTGTGAATGGAGACTTTATGGATGAGCTGTTCTTGCTGGATTTTGTTTTTTGAGTAGCCTGTCTGTATTGATGCAGCTGGTTAGCAACAGTAGTAGCTAAGCTGAAGGACTTGCTTCTCTGATCCAGCTGAGTTCCTACTTCATAGGGCCCTGCTAGGTTAGCTCAGGGGCTGAGGTTGCACAGTGGGTATAGATACAGATACACACATACACAGAACAGGATGACTTGATTTTTAGACTTAGTGCTGTTCTACCCTATGATGTCTGCTTCTCTCTCCAGGGCACTGAAATCATGTGGACAGGGTGGAACTGCACATGTGAAATTGGTGGTAGAATGGGACAAAGAGACTAAAGATTAGTAAGTATGATTGCATTAACTGCAGGGAAATATTGGCAAACAGCCTGGCATGATAGGAAATGCAGCAAAATGTTAAATCCCATAGACTCTCCAGCTTCTGAGATGTTCAGATGAGACTGTAGCTGTAAAGACAGGAGGATCTAGTGACTGGGGTTCTGTGTGGTGGGATCCCTATCTCTGTGAGCCTGGATTCCGTAATATCCGAGCTGGCTTCTCAATCACAAACCGTTTGCTTCATGTGCACAGCTCCCATTCATGTCAGAGGGGTCTTAAGGGAAATACATGGGGTGCCTTTTCTGCTACCTGATCTAGACCCAAGGCTGAGTGAAAACTGCTTCCCTTTCTTGCTTTAAGTTAGTTGTTGTAGATCAACCTCTTGCCAAGGCTGGCTCCCTATGGGACGAGACAGATCATGCAACTAATACCTCCAGCTCTGCAGTGGCTCCTCTGTAACATTAGGGGCGGGGTGTATTGTACAACTGGTAAATGCCTTGTTTCCCTGATGCAGTTTGTTTGTGAACATGGAGGATGAGTACGTCCCAGACTCCGAAAGTGTCCATCAGCAGAGGGAGCTTCATCACCAGCCTCAGTCCTGCACTTTGTCTCAGTGTTTCCAACTTTACACCAAAGAGGAACAGGTAGATGCACTAGTTTGCTGGAGTAGCTGTTCTGCAGACATGGACTCATTGGGGTGCCAGAGCCCCAAGTTCAAATCCTTCTCCCCCTCCTTGGCTGTGTCCACCTTTTGAAGAGGTAATGCTTTCTGCAGATGTGCTTTACCTTAGTCTGAAGACAGTATGAGCTTCTCTTTATTCTCATGGGAATGTGCTATTGTGTTTCCAAGTCTCGGAGGCAGACCAAGAGGATTTTTTTTCTCTTGCAGTGCAGGCTGCCTCTAACACTTGGGAGCTACCCTGCTCAGTCTGAGCCTCCATGCTCACAGGCTTCCTCAGCAAACATGCTGACGGATCCTTCTCTCCAGCTGTGTTGCCCCTTTCTCTTAGTCTCCATCTAGCAGGGAGTGCTATTAGAAAGGCTGGAGACTCCCCTCATCTAGATCGTGCTGTACATAACCTCTTGTAGAAGAACGTCTTCAAGCTAGGGAACGTTAGAGGGAGAGATTGCTAGCTTGGTATCAGGTGCCTTCAGAGAGCAGCCTTTTCATGGCTTCTGGAAGGGATGTTCTGTGCATGGTAAACGTGGGGCTGTAAAGGAGGATAGTGTGCAAATGGCACTGTAGTGCATGCACATGTGATCTACATGTCTGGCTGTGAAATGGGCTGGCACAATCCAGAACGTGAAATTGGGTTCCACATTTCTTGGGCCTGGGCTGTAATTACCTAGAGAAAGCAGTGTAGTCCCAAAACTAAGCTCAAGCTGTCCTGCAGTGGCTCAAGAGCGTGAGCACCAGCCTCAGGGCAGGCTGTTCAGAACCAGGGACCAACCCCAAACGGGCTGTGAGTTCTAGACATAAATTTCACCCACCAACTAGCAAGTGTAAACTCCTCCAGCGCTATCACAGCCTAACCATGGAGTCTCAGACAGTCCCCTTGGGTACCCCCTATTCTGTCTTGCCATCCTGGTAAGCCTACTTTTGTGATCGAACGTCCCTTACATGAAGTATCACAGCAATGTTCAGGACACTTTCCGTCTCAAAGGACCAGTCACTTACCCCAGGTCACTTGCACTTTGGATCTCACCCCAGAGACAATAGTTTATTATAGGATGGGCTACAACCATCTGAAGATTTATTGTGTTGGGAAAGGATACAAGAGTTATTTACAAGGTTAAAGCAGGAACATAGATATGCACAAATGAGTTAGTCTAAGTTTTAAAAGATAATAAAAGTGTCTATGATAAGCAGAAGATCCCCCAGGTTTAGCCCTAAAGGTCATGCAGAGCTTGCTTATGTCAAATAATCCTTGTTCTCCAGAGTCCAAGCAGCCTAGAGATACAGCCCCTCCTTGTTAGGAACTTTTATACCCTTAGTCCCCTTCTGCTTTGAGCTGCAAACTGAGCTGCTGGGAGGAATTCACTTGGAAGACTCATCCTCAGGGGATGTGGGGGGTGAGTAAATAATCCTTTTTCCCTTTGATATTCCACTTTAGCCCATCCACTGTTGATGGGCCTTCCTTGTGAGGCAGGATAGAACCTCTTCTGTGAGAGACCAGCATTTCACACTAAATAATGTTTCCCCTCTCTGGTGATTTGCAAAGTTGCAAAGGCTTAGAATGCAAATGTTCAAATATTACCTTACTTTATGGGATACAGACGTTATATGTGAGATTAATGCATGCAGCAGCTCACAAGCATTGAGTAAAGCTTAAATACTAAACACATCCTTGTAATTCCAATACCTGTTTTAAAATCGCTTTCTCATCCTGCCAGACCTGTCTGTTTTTTACCTCTGTGTGTGAGAACATGGAAGGGAGTGTTTGGAAGTGGAAGTAGGTGCTTTGCACAGCTGCACTGGCTGAAGTGCCTCCTGCATCCATCCCTTCATGTTTATTACGCACCATCAATGTGGTGAGTGGTGGGGAGCTTCTCTGCGCTGCTGGAAGCCCCTGTTGGCCAGGGTGCCAGCCAGACAGTGAAGGTGTCTGGAGCAAGTGTCTGGATGCACTGGGTCTGAGCGCATAAGTGAGCAATGGCTGTAGGGAAATATATAACTGAGATGTTTGCCAGCTAACAGCTGCTAATGCTCCTTGTTCTTAGCTTGCTCCAGATGATGCATGGCGCTGCCCCCATTGCAAACAGCTGCAACAAGGGAGTATTACATTGAGCCTATGGACCTTACCTGATGTTCTCATCATACATCTAAAGAGATTTACACAGGTAAGAAACCTGAAGTGGGAGACTCCAAAAGGAACCCTGAAAAATGGGCTTTCAAACTGACCCTCTGAGACTAGGCAGTTGATTGGCACTTTGCTTTTTGGCTACATTGCAATGAAACACTGTCCCCAAGTGGTGAGTTGTGCTCACTAGACGTATGAATATCCTAGATGGGCTTGTGTAGACACCTGGAGTTGTGGTTCTTGTGCAAACCACAGTAAAGTCGGAGTGTTCCTCAACACAACCGACACTGCTGTTCAAAGCTGCATTTACTGTGCACTGGAACATGTTGACATTGCCTGCCTTCCTATGCGTTCTTCTGTCTACCATAACTGCATTTGGCTTTGGAACTTTGCTCCCGTTTCTCTAGTAGCCTCTGGAGAGAGGAGTTGCAGAGAGAAGTCCCTTACAGTGCGACTGTGCTTCTGCATCATGCGTTCCTCTTCTCCTCAAGCTCCGGATCCTCCCTGCCATTGTAACACACATTTCCTTTCAAACAGGAAGGAGACCGAAGAATGAAACTGCAGAACATGGTCAAGTTCCCTCTAACCGGCTTGGATATGACCCCTCACGTTGTCAAACGCAGTCAGAGTAGCTGGAGTCTGCCATCTCACTGGTCCCCATGGAGACGACCCTACGGTCTTGGAAGGGACCCTGAGGATTATGTCTACGACCTGTATGCGGTGTGCAATCACCATGGCACTATGCAAGGAGGGCACTATACAGGCGAGTGCTCTGCAGCTTTAGACTGATGGACTTTCCAGAAGATGGTAACTGTCAGGGTGGATCTCTGTACCCTCACCAATGTGCTGCCTTCCCAAACCTGCAGGAGTCTAGCTTGGCCCCTTTGAGCCTGCTAAAAAGGGGCCACTTAGTGTCAGTTTTATAGCTGTGTTTTTGTGACCTTCTTACAGAGAACTGGAACAATGCCCTCTAGGCCCAAACTCCCTTCACACATCCTACCAAACAGCCTGTGCACAGCTCCTTCTAGTGCAGATAATTCTAGAAACACAGTCAAATAGCTGAGGGCTGCCAGGTAATTACTTAGAGCCCTGTTTGCTGCTGCCTTCTCCCTCATGTCACTGACTTTGGCAGGAGTTTGAGTCTGGAGTGCCAATAGGGTTTTAGAAATGAGCTGCACGTTAGATGACATTACGATCAAATCTGACACACATGAGTGTCTCCCAGTTGTCCTAACTGCTTTTCTTGCAGATAAAAATGCTAAAAAGCCATAATCCTTAGAACGGATGGTCACGTTAACCCTCCTTGCAGCTTCCAAAATACTCGCCTGCCACCAGAGCCTGTATTGTATATGAGCTTCAGCTGAGTGTATGTGCATATTCCAGCAGATTCCTACTTGCTTGGCCTCATGTAGCTCTAAGGAACAGGTGGAGAGAAACAGGAATTTAACACTGTTCAATGTCTTTGCTTGTATGCTCCACCAGTCCTTCAGTGTGTATCCTTTGGATGTTATAGTCCTGCATCATTCGGAATAGGTTCCGTTAAGAGACAGGGTACAGCAACAGAAGCAAAATGCCACAAACAAAAAATAAACCACACAGAGCTGCCCCAAAGCAGGAGTCCCTTCTCTATGGGCAGCATGGAGCAATCGTAGGCACTGGAGTGCGTACAATGCACATCTCTGGTGTCTTCAGCAAGCTTCCCACTGGCCATTCAGTGTCTGGGTAGCCAGTATAATAAATCTGTGATCCTTCCTTCTCCACTTTGTCTAACTGAGCCCGTGGTAGCAGAAGAGGTTGCTTGCAGTTTGCCGTACAACGGATTTGGCTGGAATGAAGTGAGTGGTGCCTGGTGCTGTGAGGTCTCTAACGCAGTCTTCTGTCTCACAGCATATTGTAAGAATTCTGTAGATGGCTTGTGGTACTGCTTCGATGATACTGACGTGCAGCAGTTGGCAGAAAATGAAGTCTGCAAGCAGACGGCTTACATCCTCTTCTACCAGAGGCGCACAACAATCCCATCATGGTCGGCCAACAGCTCTGTGGCAGGTAAAGTCAGGCTGGTTTGGTCAAGGAACTTTGGTAGTCTTTAGTTATAGAAATGACAGAAGAGCTTTAGCTCAGTGTTCAAATCAGCCTTGTGCCTCGTTCCTCGTCAGCCTCTGGTGCGCAGGGCTGCTGTGGGAGTGGTCAGGGAGCTGGTGTAGCTAACTAGCGGTACCGCTAGCCCTTGTGGCTGCCTGTTCTTAATGGTGATTTCACCTTGTGTTGGCAAGGCGAGAGTAGAAACAGCTCCTAAAGAGCTTACAGCCCAAGCTCTTCCCGTCCTAGAGCATATGCCTGAGTTTGCTCCCACTGAGGCCTCTTCTCAATTCCGAAGATGCTGGGAAATTCTTCCACTCCTGTTCTGGCACTTGCTCTGTTCTCTTGGGGCTAGTCCTGGGGGACCTACTCCTGTAGCTAATGCACAGGCCCTTTTTACCAGAGGGCCCTTCTGAACAACCCAGAGATAACATTGCTGGTCAGATCACACTAGCACAGCCGCTGGCAGAGCAGCCCTGGAGAGAGGTCTTCAGTCTCATCAGTGCTGAGGGAGCTTTAACCAGCCTGGCTAGTGTCCTTGCCCAAGGAGGTTCCAGTTCAGTTACTGCACTCAGCTGTGTCCCTTCACCCTGCCAGAGGCTTGGGGCTTCCTTCTGGTAATCAGTTCAGCTCTGTTTTTATCTAGGGCACTCCGATCATGTGTATACAGTACTTTGGTCAGTCCTCCTTTGATTAGGAGGCCAGCCCAAGTGTATAGCTCCATGTGTCATTGGGGAAGCTCCACCTGCACGTTCTCCAGGCGTGCTCTCCCTGCTGAGGTGCTGTAGGATGGCTGCCCAGACTCTTCCCAGAATGCACTCCTACAAACAAGCATCTTAGTGTAGGTGCACTGTGCCTCAGGTGGCATGGACCCAAGTTTCATCACCATATTTGGTCTGCTAGGTGCATCATAAGCTTCCCTGGCCAAGGCCGGGTACTGATGGGGAGTGCAATGTGACTGTTGATCCATGTCCCCTGGACACAAACTGAAGTGTTCCGGGTAGCAGGTTGAAGTGGCTGTGCCTCTGACTGGTTACAAAATCATGGGTAAAAGATGTGACATGGACGGGGCCTTAAAGAAATCTTGGGAGACTTAATATCCACAAAGGGAGAGACTGATTTGTCTCCCCTCCTTCCCACAAAAGGAAGAAAGATCTCCTTCAAGGAAATCATACGTGTGCACGCATTGGGGTGGGGCAAGGTTGGGGGCGGGGAACCACCTCAGAGGGGTTGAGTTGAAGAATATAGTAAGGGGAAAGTTGAATATGAAAGGGAGAAAGCTAAGGGGAAAGAGTAGATAAGAAAGTCTTGGAGTCAATTTTGATTTGGATGTTTGCATATGTAGCAGCCAGTCCGATTGCCGGAGCATTATTCTTCAATTAAAAAAATGAAGAAAATGTTTTTTTTAAAGCTGGCCAGTCTGAAGCTAGTTTGTTCATCCAATTAGTGATGTGCTATAAATATAACCTGGTCTGCCATTGGTAGAATGTCCCTAATTCTCTAAGCCAACCAAATGCAGCAAGTCAGTGGTCCTTGGTCAGTTGAGAGGAGTGACTCCATCTGTTGTGGGGTCGGGTAGAAGTGAAGTCGCTGGCGTGTTGGGGCAGGATCAGGATCTCTGCCTTTAGAGAGGAGCTGCTGTATGTTTGAGTGGCAGCCTGCGCTGAGTTCTGCTCTAGTGGCACTCTGGCTGCAGTTCACATGGTGCTGGAAGAAGAGTTTTACTTTATGGGTGAAATCATGTGACGTGATTGGAATTATTCCTTCACTAGTCGGAATATTGCAGTCACATAGGCACAGCTCTGCTTTCCGGGAGTTAGAGTTGAATCCCTGTGGTAGGAATGTAATTTGCTTGGTAGGGGGTGTGTGATCTGTAATTGGCCACATGCTGCTGATCTGATCTCAGTGCCTTTATCCCTCTGCAGGCTCTACAAGCTCTTCTCTCTGTGAACACTGGGTGAGCCGGCTTCCTGGCAGCAAACAGCCCAGCATCGCCTCAGCAGCTTCCTCTCGACGCACATCTCTGGCCTCGCTTTCAGAATCAGTTGAGCTGACTGGGGAAAGGAGTGAAGATGATGGTGTGTATGAGTGTTCCAATGCATTGTGTGAGAAGGCGGTTCTAAAATCAAAACCGGTCTGTGGATCCAGGGTTTCCTCTCAATACAGACCCTCTCCTAAGATAGCAGCAGAATGCACACAGCACAGGAAGCAGGCTCCCTAAGCTGAGCAGGGAGTGCTGGGGAGGCAGGCAGTGTACCCAACCTCTAGGAGCAACAATGATCAAGGAGTGCCAGGAGACTGAGTGGCACTGATGGGCTGCCCTTTTTGGGAAGGTGGGAACCAACACAGAGGGCCTTGGAGAAGTGGAAACCACAGCTTATGCCCAGCCCCTCTAGAAAAGTTTTGGTTTTTTTTGAGCGTTAAGTTTTTTCATATTTGCAGGGAGCAATATCAGGCTGACACTCCACGTACGTTTAGTGTAGAGCAGCAGTCCTCAAACTTCATTGCACCGCAGCCCCCTTCTGATGACGACAAATTACTACATGCCCCCAGAAAGGGGAGTGAAGCCTGAACCCACTCGAACTCTGCTATCCTGGTGGGGCCAAAGCCAAAGACCAAGGGCGTCATCCCCAGGCAGAGGCTTGTAACCTGAGCCTCACTGCCTAGGGTAGAGCCCTCAGGTTTGGCCTTTGGCCCTGGGCCCCAGCATGTCTAAGCCAGCTCTAGCAACCCCATTAAAATAGTGTCATGACCCACAGTTTGAGAACTGCTGGTGTACTGTTGCCATGCTCAAAGCACACATGAGACATGATCTTCTCGTTTCCCCAGCAAAGAGAACACTAGCAGAGTCACCTTTACAAATAACCCAAGAGCTGCTGGCTGCACTCCGCTTTGCCAGGCTTTCTCCATCTGCTCTTGGCTTAGCTTTGAGTTAAAAAACAAAATAAAACTAAGTGTTCCTCTCTTTCCCTGCAGGGGGGTTCTCGACTCGACCCTTTGTAAGAAGCGTCCAGCGTCAGAGTTTGTCTTCTAGATCCTCTGTCACCAGCCCTCTGGCAGTAAATGAAAATGGGGTTCGGCCATCCTGGGCGCTGTCTGCGAAGCTGCAGATACGCTCCAACTCTCCTTCACGCTTCTCTGGAGACTCTCCTGTGCGTGCTTCTGCCTCGACGCTGGAGAAGATCGGGGAGGCTGCTGATGATAAAGTGTCCACCTCCTGCTTCGGCAGCTTAAGGAACCTCTCCAGTAGTTACCCAGAGCCAAGTGACAGCAGCAGCAGGCGAGAACACAGGACAGTGGGCAGAGCCCCTCTCGCTGTCATGGAAGGGGTGTTCAGAGAGGAATCTGCTGCAAGGAAATCAAATTCTGCTTTCATGGACCCATATGGGAAAAGCTTGGTGCAAGCAGACAGGAGCCATCTGGCTCTGGACCCTTTTGATAACAACAATCACATTGCTTTTGTGGATCAGAGTGACTCTGTGGAGAGCTCTCCAGTCAAAGAGGTGAAAGCCCCCAGTGGGACAGGGCTGCTCTCCGAGAAGGCAGATGGCATCCCCAAGAAGGCTCCCAGCTCCAAAGGCATTTCTGAACCAGATAAAAATTTGAGGAAAGGAAGGACAGTCTTGTCTAGCCAAGAATCCCCAATTTCTCACCCTTCTCCTGCCTCTGCCCCTCCCTTAAAGATCTCTCAGAAGGTTTCCCGTTCTAGAAGCAAGACAGATTCTTCCAGGGCCAGTGGGAGACATGCATCTCCTGCTTCTGGCCAGGCTAGAAAGGAATCTGGCACCAAACTCCAGGAAAGCCAGTCTGTGTCGTCGACTCAACAGAAACACAAGTCAGTTTCTTCCCTATCCTCCACAGGTGCCAAGAAAACCACTTCGGGGTCAGTGACACGGGGGCCCTCTGCTGGGAAGAGCAGGACTTCAGACCGAAGCCTCAGCAGGGAGGGCTCCAAGGTAAGCCTTGGATCGGATAAGACCAGTGTCACTTCCAGCTCAAGAACTAGCTCTCCTCGGATAAGTCAGCCTAGAAGTGAGAGCAGAGCAATGGACAGCAAGCATGTGCGGAGCTCCTCAATGGCCAGCCTGAGGTCCCCAAGCATCAGCATGCGTTCGGGTTTAAAGAGGGACAGCAAGTCGGAAGATAAAGGGCTGTCTTTCTTCAAATCAGCCCTGAGGCAGAAGGAGACCCGACGGTCGGCTGATCTTGGAAAGACGACAATGCTGTCAAAAAAGACTGCAGGTGGCTTCTCCAAGCCAGGCAGTAAAATTGTGGCAGAAGACAAGTCAGAGAAGAGCAGCCTCCCACCAGCCTCTCTCACAAACCCCAGCATTGCTGTGAAAGAGAAGCTTGCCCTGAAAGATGCCATGCCCAGCAAACATTCTCTGCTGTCCAGCCGCAAATCCAAGTCTTCCCAGCTAGACCCCGGAGCGCAGTCTCCTTCCAGTGACAAACAGTCTGCTGACAAGTCACTGAAAAAGTTACCTTCCAGCATGCACATGTCTGCACGGCCTTCTCCGAAACCTCACTGAGATGCTGCAATCCAGGTGTTTTTCTTTCTTCTGCTGAGAGCTAATTTATTCTGAGTTCTTGTTTTTTTGTTCATGTGCCTAATGTGTGTTTGAGGAGAACTTAACTGCAAATTGGTAAAGCGCCTTTTGATTCTGCCATCAAACCAAATAGCCACAGCTGGCCAGCACTGATACCAAGTGAAGTCCAGCTGGAGTCGTAAAACATGAACGAACGCAGCTGTCCCATAGCACTTACACAGAAGTCTCTTTATAGAAAAATGCAACAACTTTCTTCAGACAGCAGGTTTGAAACCTGTGACCCAGTTATACTGTAATTAGCGTGCTTTCTAGAACTGTGAACTAATATTCCATTGGATTGTCTAAGCAGGCGCCATCTGTGGTTATGGGTGGCCTGGTTCTTGGCTGCAGAAGATGCTAAGGGACCTGTGAAAAAGAGAGACTGCCGCTTCTTTGTGTTCTCCCCAGCCCACCATTTTTCAAGCTTTTTAAAGGACAATATCTCAACACTAATGTTGTTTCTCAGGTATATACTCAGCCAGTATAGGAGGGCTAGCATTAGTGACTGGACAGGTCCAAAAGATACCTCCATGTGTGTGCAGAACAGTTTTCATATTTTCATTCCAACAGGCTTAATTATTTTTATAAAATATAACTTGCATTTTGTTGCCATATCTGGAGACTCTGTCTGCTCCAGCTTCCTTCTTCCTTTGAGGTGTTACGCTACGCAACAGAGAAAATGACTAGTCGGTTGCTAGCCACTAGCTATGAAATGTCCAAGATGAAAGATTATTACAATGCCTAGAAAGACAGCTGGAATTCTTAGTCTTGAATAATAGTGAAGCTGGTAGGACCCTTATCGTTAAACCCCTGAAAAGCATTTTCTAACACACATGCTCAGATGCTTAATTGGCATCTCTCTATCTGCAGGAGATATGAATAGATGTGCCACATGATCTGTGCTCCCTTTTTGCATTTTCTGAGTGTTTCAATGCACCTCTGTGGGGTTGTATTTTGACCAACATTCTTCTCTTCATTCTACATGTCTAATGCTTGCTGACAGGTCCAGCTGCAACAGTGTCTTACAAGACGCGTCTGGTTTCTGATCAGATGAGGAATTCTGTCAGGGTTAAAACACTACATCGGGAACGCCTTTGCACACAATGCCTCTCTGAAAGGTGGCTTCTCTTCCCTCAAGTCCTTTGATACACACATGGCATTGTCTGTTTTTATTTCATGAGCTGCTGCTGATTGATTGCATTCTCATTTTGAGAAAACAACAAACTGCGTCCTTCATGTATGGAATCATGTTTTGTGATAAATGGTGTATGACAGCTCAGTTGTACTGTGTGCACAAATGATCTCCAGTTTACATTATTATGTACATTCATTCTTTGCCTGTCACATGTGAGCTTAGTGTGTGGACAGACCTATTTATTAACCTTTCCTGCTCAGTATTACAGTAACAAATGACCCTGGAACGGAACAAATAGTTACTGTTAAATATCCGGTTCAATCTCCTCTCTTGAACCTGTTGGGAAAGTTGCTCACAGGTCGCTGATTGTGGCTGCTCCTTGGTCGCTTACACTTAGCTCATCTGCAACCAGTTGTTGAGAGAGTTACTTTCAGGGCACCTTCAATTGGTAGTACACAAGAGTTGCATATATGGCCTCAGACGTGATTGTGCATACCGCAAAGCTCTGTGTAACCTGTGAATATGAACCCGCACGATCCAGTCCAGACCATACCCTCTGCAGGACAAGAATTCTTCATCCCAGAAGCAGTGCTAGTAGCCTGTAACACTTCTCTGTACTCTGCCTGACCTTCCATTTCATGGATTATGTTTCAAAAGCCAAACATGGCCATTTTCTCCAGTCATTCCTGTTCCTATATCACACTTAGTGTAACAAAAAGGGGACAAGAGGCATAGAAAATTGATCTTAATTTGTGAAGCTGGATTGTTTTGTTTCTTGTTTCCTGAACAGGCAGGAGTTACTGGGCATATTCCTCTAGTCGTAAATTTCTACCTAAAACTTCTGATATTGAAGCATTAGTTTAAGGCTTTGTCAACATGGTTTGTGCTCTCAAGACATCTCCTTCGTTGCAACAGTGCTAACATGGTCTGACCTCTCACTATAGACTGGGCCTAGTTTGCCACCTCATTAGAAAGTGTGTCATTGTGCAAAGTGATCCTATGAAATAGCTTCCCCCTCTTGTGCACTCGTTCATTGAGCAATTCCTGTATTACATACAGCTGAAAGTTGGTTCAGGGTTTCCAAGTGGTAGCTTTACTACTTGTGTTCACTGCCTTATTGAAGCAAATATGCAGCAATGACTTTGAGATTGTGTTGTAGACCAATGCTAATTCCGTGTGCTTGTACCATGTGGTGAGCTTGCTATGTAGACATAGGCTGCAGTACCAAAATGGGAGCAAGAAGTTTATTGTTGCCAAATAGTCTAATAGTTAAGATCAAAAACAGCCAAACTGCCCCGTTCTGGTAGGTAACCCCAAACTTTCTGCTGAGGCTGCTGATAATCCCTCCTTGGGAATTCCTACTAGCTCCAAAATCATCTCTCTCCTTCTGCAAACTGTCCAGTGCGAGCTGATAGCAGCGCCTTTGAAAACGGGAACTATGATACACAAGACCCTTGCGTCTGGTCAGTCCCGCCCATCTAAAGTTTTTAGAATATCACCCTCTTCCCATTAATTTTCGTCTTGGGGAAGAGTATAATAACGAAATCTCTCCTTATAGTGAGTGACGCGCTGTTCTCCTGTGGCAGACTGCCTGCACTTCAGATATATTTTTGAGTAGGCAGGCTCAGCCATACAGCAAATCACTTCAGTTTATATAGGGCAGTGGATTTCTGTTGGTGGTCTCATAAAGTGCACAACAAAGTGAATAAAATATGATGGCTGTGACTCTTAACAGTAACTAGAACTGGAGCTGTGTCTTTATGGGCAGATGAAACACAAACACAAAACTATCTGGAAAGTGTCATGATTCTTTGCTGCTTTTCTCTGCATCCTCTGCCTTTGGGTTCTATTGATATCAATAGAATGTGAAATTCCGGGGATATGTGATGCTTGACCTGGTGGTGACTCTAGAAAAGTCAATCCGCTTTCTCTCCTGTCTACAAGATGAGAGGAAGGGGAAGCAGTTGGTGTGTGCTGTTCATCACAACAGTTGGACCCTAAATTAGGGGTAACCCCAGGACAGGGTCCCTTTAGCTGTGAGTTTTGGAAGTCCTAAAAGCCAGGTCTGGCAGGGATTTATGTCTTAGTCCATAAAGGTCTTGGACTGCCCTGAAGCAGTTACCTGTACCTGGTTTACAGTAACTTAATTTAGCTTTGGCTCCCAGAGCAGCTGATACTTGATGTGGAGGAGATGCAACCTGGGGGAACGGCAAAACCCAGGATGCCATTCAGATCTCATGGGTTTGTATGCTGGGTCCTGTAGGCTTCATGTCTGCAGCTCTGAATTAAAGACAATTGGCTGTAATCCTGCTCCATTTTATTAGTCAGGCTCAGCCTTTGGGCTTCTGTTGAATTGCCAGTGTAGTGGGGCCAAGTCTGGTCTCCAGCTTGTTTAGCTCACAGGTGAGATCCTGCAAGACCAGAGAAAGTTCCAGTACTAGATGTAAGAGTCCTTTGAGTAGGGAATTCCAGTGCTAGCCCTGTCTTTGAAATTCCAGCAGAGCCACACAATCCTCGGAGGATAAGGGAAAGAGTGAGTCATCTGAAGGGCTTAATAGATGGTTATAACCATCTGTGGATGGGCCTGGTGTGAATTAATTCATTTCTTAAAGTGTGGCAATTTAAAATGTCTCTAGTTACTTGCTTCTAATTCTGATTGCAGAAGAGCGGAGCCTTCATTCCATAGCTAGACTCTTGCTAGAGCCATTTGAAGAAATTATTTTCACCCTTCTGGGCAAGGTTTTTTGGGAAGGATTTAGTAGTATGTGAACTAGAAGTTCATTTTCAATTAAACGTGTTTATAGAGGCACTTTGTATTTTGTATTACTTGCATTTGATAAACATACTGGTGCCTCCAATTCTTTGTAAGTGTGATAGGTGTCTCTCACTTTGGATGGATGTGCAGACTTTTAACCCTTTCAGACTTAGGCCATCTGTATGGCCAACTCAAAACCACATGCTTTAGATAGAAAATTAACAGCTCCGTTACAGTGCATTTAGCCCGCTGCAGGTTCTCCGGTCTCTACACGCAGAGCTGTCTCCTTGTCACAACAGACATTTAAGCATTTAACCATTTTTTCTAAGAAACGAAGACAGTGTTTGCATGGCAATTCTTGCTGTAGCCTGACTGCATGCACTTAACTGTGCAAGCATTAATATAAACTATAGATTGCACTGTCAGTATCAGAAGCTACTAGATAGACTCTGGAGCTCTGTTTTTGAATCTGTAATTTTATTTCCCAATACGGCTGCAACTCAGCACAGAAAGTATCAAGCACCAGAGAAGAGCATGTGTCTTATTTCTTGCTTTATTTGCACATCTTTGATTCTCTTTCCTTTGCAGAATGTTGGATTACTGACAAGACCGCAGTGTGGAGTAAAGTCAGAAAGGAATCTGAAGTGTTGAAATGAGAACAAACTGGTTTTTTCTATTTTTTTAAAACTGGAATAGCCTGACTTATGTTCTGTATGTAGCCTGCCACTTTCTATATGGTTTTAATGACACATTCTGTACATCATGTTGAGAGATGAGGCAGGGGCGGCTCCAGGCCCCAGCACGCCAAGCGTGTGCTTGGGGCAGCAAGCCGCAGGGGGTGCTCTGCTGGCGTCGTGAGGGCGGCAGGCAGGCTGCCTTTGACGGTGTGCCTGCGGAGGGTCCGCTGGTCCCGCGGCTTTGGCGGACCTCCCGCAGGCGTGCCACCGAAGGTAGCCTGCCTGCTGTGCTTGGGGCAACAAAATGCCTAGAGCTGCCCCTGCAAGGAGGTCACCTGTAGCAGTGTTGACAATCTAAAAGAGCTTTTGTAGAATTTCAGTGCTGTCTAAGGGAATGGTTACCAGCCATTGGCATGTTGCCTACGTTGGCACAGCAGGCTTTTGTGACTGGGACCTGAGGTTCCTCCCTGGATGATGAGCTTTTGTCCTAGGCCCTGCTGTTCACTGGCTGTCTACAATCCACTGCGTACCCCATGCTATGACCACCTGGAGCTTGGCTTTCTCCAAGCCTCAGTCTTGTGCGAGTGCAGACTCCATGGTGGGGAAGTGTGCACGGCCTAATGGGAGCATCCTGGGCTTGGCTGAGGTCTTAGCTTGGTGCAGTTGCCTGAGGAGATTGAGAACAGCTAGTCTAAGGGACTGTGCCCTCTTAATTCAAAGATGGGTTTCAAGACTTCTTCAGGGATTGGGCATTTGATTACGGAAAATTAAAGAGCTACAATGAAACATGTTTACAATTTTTCTGGAAAACGGAATGTGACCCTGATAGGAGAGATTCCCTCTCATACAGGCATCTTTTCCATAGCCAACAATCTAGTCAGTCGCTGATCACATCTAGGACATACTTATCACCCCTACTTCTTTGTGGCATCTGTTCCAGGACCCTTGTTTCTCAGTTGGATGCAGTTATAAAGAACGTTTGTTTTGAAATGACATTCCAAATCATTTTACTGCAATCCTCTTTATCTTTGCTGTCATTTGCCTACTAATCCGAAATAATTTGGCAGTATCTCATGTTATCTGTGGAGGCAACTGAAATTTAGTTTTAATCTGTGGTGAGATGAAAGTACTACATGGTTTTCTTAATAAAAGCACCACAAAGCATTTGCTACCATTGGGAGCTTTATTTTGCAGAATAAAAGTAAAATTCCTACAGTACCTTTCAGGTTTTTCAAAGCTTAATTGGTTTTTTTAAAAAGCCACTAACATTCAGTATACCTGTAAATAGTGTTTAAATGGCACAGATTAAAATTTGGTGCAAACACACATTCTATTCCACTCAGGCCCTGCAGCACAAACACTTTTCAGGAAAGCTTGTGTTAGGATGCAGCAATTGTGCAATGCAATATGGAAATGTTTCTAGGTGCTATACAGCCTTGGGAGCATTGAACACCAGGGGATACAGGCTGCACATGGCTAGAATGCTTCCTTGTGGCCTTGAGAGTATACAGGTTTGCTCACCAACTGTGCCTCACCATTGGTTAAAATTGAATTTTAAGTCCCATTACAAATGCAGCTTCTCTTCTGGTCACCAAATTTCAGATTTTACACTGGAATATCTACAGTTCTAAAAGCAGCATGTCATATCACTGTACACTGATACTGGGCAGTGGGGATCGCCCCACCTTTGATACTCTTCTGTATTGTAATGTTTTTGAACTGTACAGTAATCTGGAAAGCAGGCTCTTTACTTGGGGTTGAACATTGTACCATAAAAACTTTTACATTATTTGAGGACAAGTGCATGAGACTGTGATCCCTTTTTATTATTTATTTGTATGTTTTATTATTCAAGGTATTTGCACTTTTAATATGCAGAATTTATATTTTTATGTTAAAAGATCATTTTCTTTCAGAAAGAAGAGCTTTGAATACAAGGAATTAGAATTAAGTGGAAAAAGCGGGAAAAACAATAAATTTATTACCATGCATCTTGGCTGCATGAGCTTTCTTCAGGGTGAAGGGTTGGTGCCTGCTACCCAAGGCACGTGGTTCGGATTCACCCCATAAATCTGCCCCTTCTTCATCTCGGCACTACTTTCCATTTTGCCCTTTCTCCACTTCGCTCCACCTTGGCCACAGACTAGCTTCTCCCTTTGGGGTATCTCTGCCATTTCTGGGTTGGCCTCCCTGCCTGCACGCACCCCCATGCCCTTTCCCGAACCTGGTCTGACACCACGTCTCTCCTTCAGGCCAGGCCCAGGGATGCACATAAAGGTGGCATTGTCATGCTGTGGCCGCTCACCTCCAATCAGCCCCCTGGCTTCACCGGGCATTCCTTCTCCCTCCTATGTTTGCATGCTACTTACTGCCTGGACTTGTGAGCTCTTTCTGGAAGGGCCTCTAGAGTAGGATGACTATATGCATGGACCGCAGTGTCTCGCATACAGGTGGTGTACAAAGCCTTTACACCTGACATCTCAGTTTAGTGACTGAGGGGGTTTGTCTCTTGTCCCTGTGAGCAAATGACAAGAGATGAGCCAGATCCAAAGGCACTTCTTACAGTTAGACAAGATTTTACAGCAGTCAAACTGCATGTTTTCTATCTTGCTGGTGGGTAGCGTAGAATCTCCTTCGTGGCCACTAGGTGGCACAACCATCCTGTGTTATCCTTGATGGGGAGGCAAGTTTCAGAAATTCATCTGTGGCTCCTCAAGCCTGCAGACTCATCGAGGAGTGAAATGTTTCGATGCCTTGTGTGACGAACTGGGAAAGTTCTTAATGTTTTCTCTGGTGCCTCAGTGTCCCCATGGCAGTTCTTAAGTATCTGGCAGAGCAAAGGGACAGTGCACCTAAATGCCTGACACTCTGTCTCCTAGCAACTGATGGCCTGGGCCCCTCCCCTGCAAAGGTGCCAACTGAAGGTGTTGGAGACAAAGGGATCAGGTGACCTCCTGGCCCGGGAAAGGGGCTGAGCAGAGAGGAGGGGCTGGGGGGGGTGTTAGTCTGGAGCTGGCTGGGGTCGAGGAGTGAAGTGCAGACGTGGGGGTCTGGCTCACTGCCCCCAGAATGGACCCAGCCGAGGGGTCCGGTTCGCTGTATCTACAAGCTCTGTTTTAGACCCTGTTCCTGTCATCGAATAAACCTCTGTTCTACTGGCTGGCTGAGAGTCACGTCTGACTGCGAAGTGGAGGTGCAGGACCCGGTGGCTTCCCCAGGACCCCACTGAGGCGGGCTCGCTGTGGGAAGCGCACGGAGGGGCAGAGGATGCTGAATGCTCCAAGAAGAGACCCAGGAGGTGAAGACGTGTGAGCTTCTTGCCCTGAACAAGTCTGCTCCAAGGGAGAGGAGGCTCCCCAAAGTCCTGACTGGCTTGGTGGGGAGCTGTTCCAGAGCATCGCCTGGTGACTCCGTGACACCTTGGGCTCGGTGGGTTTATATACCACTGAGGTGGCATTTTCATGGAATTGGCTCTCCAAGGTGCAGTGCAGACCTCAAGGGAGAAAATGTCTGATTCTGGTGTTTGCTCAGAGCCCCTTGGTGGATGCACAACAAATCCTACCTGACTCCAGTGCCTCCTGCCCGAGACCCCTCTCCTCGGGGTCCC
Source organism: Gopherus evgoodei (assembly GCF_007399415.2). NCBI lineage: Eukaryota > Metazoa > Chordata > Testudines > Testudinidae > Gopherus > Gopherus evgoodei. Next base: position 84,697,867 of record NC_044331.1, read on the forward strand.
TTCCTACTCAGCTTTGAAAAGTGTCAGCAGCTAAACCAGGGCTTCAACTAGTCCCTCCCAGAAATCCACCCTAGTCCAGCTCAGCTCAGCTCAGCCTGGGCCCAGGGTGGCACAGTAGGTTGGTAAGGCAGTGCTGAGAACTTCAGGTAACCCAGGCCGCTCCCTGGCCCTGAATTGCTTTGCCACGTGCCCTTCAGCAACGGTAGAAAGATCCAGTGCGTTGTCTTCAATGTCCATTTACCCTTGCAGGGCAAGGGAGACAACCTGGGAAAACAAATGGTTCCGTTGCTGCAGGGGACAAGAGTGATCTAGAACATTCTTTACACCTATTTAATTCCATCTCCTGACAGACAATGGGGTGGAGCACACTCTCAGTAAAAGACAACGCCACAACTCTTCCTCAAAGGGCTGGGAAGCCTTCCACTTTAGTTCTGTAGCAGAAGCAGGTAAGACCAGACATGGTTCCTGTTTGCGAAGGTTAAGGAGAAGGTCTGCCCCATCCCACTGTTTTTTTTCAGGTCTCCTCTCTCAGACACTTGGAATGTTGGATGTTCTTGTGCTGCCGATGGTGGCTGCTGTGTTGGACTGGAATCCCCTCGTGATGCCCTGAGGAGGGGAGACCCCAAGCAGGCAGGAGCCCCTTTACCTTGGTAAGTGGTGATCTGAGGGGAGCAGGCTGGCAGTCTGAATCGCTCTCAGATTCCTGTGTTTGGCTCCCTTGGGAGGATTCCTTCAGCCCTTCATGTGTCTGCCATCCCCCCCAGGCTGGTGTCTGGGGACAATCCCTTTATGCAGAGTGCAGGCTCCTCTCAAGCAGCCTCGCTGTCAAGCTCCCTAGTGCGATGGGAAGGCTTAGGCCTCTGCTTAGCAAAAGCAGCTAGTTCAGTTCTCCTGCAGCCATTTGCTTCTGCCTCTCCAGGAGGAACTGTGAAGTCCTGCAGCAGCTGCTGCTCTCGTCTCCTCTGTGGTTCTCACTGGAGGGAGCTGGGAGGCTTCCCATTCAGGTCTTGTCTGACTCCTGCATCTTGCTCCTGTTTGCCTTTTCTTTTCATACGGGTTTCGGCAGAACTCTCCTCAGATCTCCTGTGCTGGAGCAGTTATTGAAGTGCAACATGCAACTTAGCTATGTACATTTCGATATTAACCTTTTTTAATGGCCCCTCATTGAACCAAGGCTTAAACTGTAAGACCGATAGTAATAGAACATTTAATTGTATGCTTGTCTAGCTCTGTCCTAATTAAATATTGTTTTTCATTTGGTAGGTTATGCAGTGACGGTTCCCTGTCAGCGACGAGAACACGTGAGCGCTCCTGGAATGTGGATGAGTTGCTGAGTTATTCTGTGCTGTCAGAATAGGGATGTACAGTAGTTCTCCAGCTCCATTGCTTGGCTTGGTCCAGACTGTGCTGGTGAACGTGCTGGATGGGAGGGCTCCAGCCTGGTTTGGGGGCTGGAGGAGAAGGGATTGGAGAAATCTCCAGTTCACCCTTTCTACAAAACTACAATGGATTTTGTACAAACAATGCCTTGTGAGGTATCATTCACAACCCATATTCCACTGAACATTATTGTTCTGCTAAAATGTGTGGCAACATTGTATGTAAAATTATAAGACTCTACTCTATAAGACATGTTCCAAGTCTGTGGAAACCACTTCAAACAAGTTCCCCAGAGACAAAAGGCTAGCCAACATTGGAGCCAGGTGTCGTCAACATCAGAGGGATAGTCACCTGGTTAAGTGGCCATTCTTTGGCAGGAAAAAGGGTGTGAGCAAGAAATTTATATTTTGGCCAAGGAACAGCTGTTCACGTTCTGCTCTGGGAGTTTATCCTGGCTTCTGCATGCGTTGGGAGGGATGCCCTGTCTCTGGGAACACGGCTTGGAAGAGCAAGTGGAACCACTGCCGCCTCCCTTCCCTTCCTATGGAAACTCCTTGTGCAGCAGAGCAAGGAGCTAGACACCTGCTGGTGGTTAAAAGTGGACTCCTCTCCAGATCTGTCGCGGGGACTCCAGCTCCCCCGCAGCTGCGATAGGAAACAGAGCTAAGCCTGCTTCTGGAGGCTGCTAAGCTTAATATTCCTTCCCTTGTTGAGGCCTTTTCCTGCCTCTGGGCCCGTGTACCTGTACAAATAGGTGCAGTTTGTGCCCGTGAGTGCAGTGTGAATGGCATAGTTCTGAAATGAATGCCAGCACCTCTGACTCTTGGCACATGTGAGGCCAGCCATTAAGGGGAACAAGACTCAGCCATTTACTAGGGGGTTTGTCTGTGTGTCCCCCAGCTTCCAGTGTCTTGGAGGCCTCTGGAAACTTCATAACAAATTCAACATGCATTTGCTATGCTGTCAGGAGAGGCTCACGGCCAAGAGTGCCAACCTCAGGGCACAAACCCCAAACTGGTTGTGTTCTACGCTTAGCTTTCACAACCAAGTAACAAGTGTGAATTCCTCAAGCACTAGAATGGCCTTGCCATGGAGTCAGACAGTCCCCTTGGGCTCTCCAGTCTGTCTTGCCAGCCAGGTGAGCCTGTCTTTGTGGTAGATGGTCCCTTGGAATATTGTTCTGATATTATATGTAGGCTACTCCCAGTCCCAAAGGACCAGTTACTTGCCCCAAATCAATTACACCTCAGATCTCTCACCAGAGTCAACACTTGTAGCCAGACCCGAAGTAAACTAATTAAAGATTTATTAACTAAGGAAAAGAAATGTTACTTAGAAGGTTAAAGCAGGTAAACATACGTATACACACAGCTGAGTTAGTCTTGGGTTTCACAAGATAAGAGAAGCTGCTCTAATATGAAGATGTCTGTCCTTTTAGGGCTAAATCGTGCCAAGCAGACTGCTGTCCCTTGCTTAAGATTATAAATATCACTCTCTCCAAATTCCAAATGGCACCGTAGTCATGTTTATTCTAGTCAGGGATTTTTATTCCCTTCCTCTGGAGTTCAGACTGATGGGACAAGTGTCAGTGCCTGTTTCCTCTTCATGGTGTGTGTGTGTGTGTGCGTGTGTGTGTGTGCGCGCGCGTGCGTGTGTGTGTGTGTGGGGGGGGACAATCAACAGTCTTTGGCCTTTGTTTCATAATGGCTCGTTTGGTTTCAGTAGGCCCTTGTGTGCAGGACCAGCACTTCACAATAATTCATGCTGCTTTCCTGTTTGATGAGCTACACAGGGATAGAGGTTTACAATGCAAACACTCAATGTAACTTTAGACCATGGGCTGCAGATATTATAAGCGAGATCAATACATGCAGCATCCCACAAGCATTTCATGTAGTCTAAACTAGGGCTGTCAAGCGATTAAAAATTATCACGCAATTAATAATAGAATACCATTTATTTAAATAGTTTTTGATGTTTTCTACATTTTTCAAATATTGATTTCAATTACTACACAATACAAAATGTACAGTGCTCACTTAAAATCAAAAATTAATATTAAGTATTTGCACTGTAAAAAACCCAAAGAAATAGTATTTTTCAGTTCACCTGATACAAACACTGTAGTGCAATTTTTATTATGAAAGTTGAACTAAAAATGTGGAATTAAGTACAAAAAACCTGCATTCAAAAATAAAACGCTGTAAAAATTTTAGCGCCTGTAAGTCCACTCAGTCCTACTTCTTGTTCAGCCAATCGCTCAGACAAACAAGTTCACATCTTCAGAAGATAATGCTGCCCACTTCTTGTTTACAATGTCACCTGAAAGTGAGAAGAGGTGTTCGCATGGCACTGTTGTAGCCGGTGTCACAAGATATTTACATACCAGACCTGCTAAAGATTCATATGTCCCTTCATGTTTTGGCCACCATTCCAGAGGGCATGCAACTACGCTGATGATGGGTTCTGGTCAAATATGATTCAAAGCAGTGCGGGCTGATGCATGTTCATTTTCAGCAACTGAGTCATGTCACCAGCAGAAGGTTGATTTTTCTTTTTTTAGTTTGGGTTCTGTAGTTTCTTCATTGGAGTGTTGCTCTTTTAAGACTTCTGAAAGCATGCTCCACACCTTGTCCCTCTCAGATTTTGGAAGGCACTTCAGATTTTTAACCCTTGGAGCGAGTGCTGTTGCTATCCTTAAAAATCTCACATTGGTACCTTCTTTGTGTTTTGTGAAATCTGTAGTGAAAATGTTCTTAAAATGAACAACATGTGCTGGGTCATCATCTGAGACTGCTATAACATGAAATATAAGGCAAAATGGGAGTAAAACAGAGCAGGAGACATACTCTCCACTCCCCCACCCTGAGGAGTTCAGTCACAAATTTAACACTTTTTTTAATGCGCGTCATCAGCATGGAAGCATGTCCTCTGCATTTATGCATATGTAACAAAAAAAAATCTACATTTGTAAATTGCACTTTCACGACAAAGATTGCACTACACTACTTGTATGAGGTAAATTGAGAAATACTATTTCTTCATCATTTTTACAGTGCAAATGTTTGTAGTAAAAATATACACTTTGATTTCAATTACACCACAGAATACAATATATGAAAACAGAAAACCATCCAAAATATTTAATAAATTTCAACTGGTATTCTATTTAACAGTGTGATTGAAACTGCGATTAATCACGATTAATTTTGAGTTAACTGTGTGAGTTAACTGCAATTAATCAACAGCCCTAGTCTGAACACATTCAACTTCACGTGGGTTTGAACAGTGCTAGTGCACAGGTGAGCCAGACTGGTTTCCAGCTATCTGGAATTGTTGGCTGGTGATACAATCCACGTCTGTGTCCAGTGAGGCCTAGAGGCCATGGCTGGAGCTGGCACCTGGTCTGCCAGCATCACAGCATTGCTTTTAGCCAAGCTGAGGAACCAGCCATGCTTCTAATCATCTCATTTACTGCTGGTGTGAAGAGCTGGAAGCGGACAGGAGCCTGGAGAAGCTAATGAACTGACCGATGCTGCAGGTCCCTAGTGGAGTCTCGCTCTATCGCTTCTTCAGCCATGGGGGTGAGACTTCAGATGGGATTGTGGTGATTATCTGGAAGCATCCAGATCACAGGGCTGCTTGGGGCTGGCAGAGGTGGGGGCCCCTGTGCTCTGTTCTTTCCCAGCTGCTGCAATTGTCTCCTAGCTGCACTGGGGCATGGTGCTCCTTCCCCTCCTGGGCTTGCCTTTTCCCTTAGGCAAAGGGGGGGCTCTGGCTCCTGGGCTCCTCAGGGAGCAGGAAACCATGTGTCGTGGCTGACTGAGCACCTGGCTCTGGGACTCTGCTTTGCCCGTGTCAGCACAGCTCTGGGTTTGTTAGTTAACTTGGGCTCCCTCTCCTAGCTGCATCTGCGGCAGCAGCACATACTAACAGGTCGGTCATGGCTCTGGACTAATGGGCTCTGCTCCCCTTTGCTTAGTGCCCAGCGCTCCGCAGGAGCTGCCCCAGACTAGTGTGAATGAGCTGTGAGCCCAGGCTCAACTGGGGGGCTGGCTCCTGTCCTGTGCCTCTCCCTTGCAGGCGGGACAATAGCTGATAGGCCCTAGACCAATCCTGTGTGTTCCTGCCTCTGGAAGTTCCCCTGCACAGAGTCTTGGAGTCCGGATGGGCCAGGTGACCTGTCACGCTTTGACGTCCTGACAGTTGGCTCTGAAGCTACTAGCTCGTGTTCTGAATAATGCAAGAACTTAATTGGGCCCGCGCATTGGTACCAGCGACAGCGTCTTCCTTGGAGTCTGTAGCCTCCATAAGGAAAGTCTCTGCCTCTCTCAAAGCAGCCTGCTCTGAGGAGCCTTAAATAGGGGCTTGCAGCCCCCCAGGACCAGGCTGCTCTGTATTGATTAAATGGAGGGGTGGATTGAATGCTGCTGTGGCAACAGATTAGTGGGCGGTGCCTACTGTATACATAGATGGAGAGCACGGGGAGGCAGCTGCTGGCTGCCATAGACCAGATTGCCTGCGTGCCCCCCACCCCTTGGACCTGTGTTTTGTTTCCAAGGGACGCACCCTCTCTCTGCAGGGCGGTGGGGGTGGAGGGATGCAAGGCAAAGCTCTCTGAGCCGTTCAGAATTGTGTGCCATGGCTCTGTGCAGTGGGCATGTTGGCAAATAGCTTCTGGGGGGCAACAGGACCTGAACGGGACCCAGCTGAGTGAGACTCCAGGTCGCTAGGCGAGTGATGGTGATGCTTTAAATGCCCCACAACTTTCCACAGCAGGAGCAGGCCTGCCCAGGCTCTAGACTGAGCATGACCAGAGCAGGGCTAGCGTCCTCGCTGGAAAGCTAAGAAATACCGGGGATGCTGGGAAAGGAAGGAGAAGTGATGCCTCCCGCCTTGGCACTGCTAAGGAGCTGGCCCTGGGAGGGGTGCTCGGAAGCTGACCCAGAGTTGTTGATCTGGGATCTGAGACTCTGGCTCGGCAGCTTTGTCATAGGCTGTTAGAGCAATGACACTCGGTCACTAGAGTCCAGTGTCCATCAAATGCTTAGGGACTCAGCGAGCGAGCAGCGCCGTCCGGTGGCTGACACTTCCTGCGAGCCAAGCAAAGTTTCTGAACGGGGCAGAGGGACTGTAAGGCCCAAGATCTTTTTCAGCAGCCATGTTAGGAAAGTCACATCCTCGCATTCCCTCTAAATTCTATCCAGACAACGAAATGTCAGGCTGTAAGACCAACTTCTGCACAATATGCCGGCAGAGTGAGCAGCCCCTGACAACCTGATCCTGCCAGGCCACCAGGAAGAGTTTGTCTGATTCCTGGGAGTGGTGAGCATTGAATGCTCAGCGTGTGCAGTCTGGTTTGGGTGATTGTTAATAAACAGAGGTTAAGAATATTACTGTGTAAGGCTCTTTCACTGGTAAAAGGCCCCACAAACCCACAGAAGATTATGCCCCAAGCCTGGGGAAATGGGTAAGGACAGGTACTTGAATGAGCCAGGTTACGCCCTGAGCTCTAGGAGCTGGGTATGGGAGGGGCCTGAATGAACAAGGTTACGCCCTGAGCCCACGGTGCTGCGGCTGCTGGGCAGGAGGGATGCGGAGGTGGGGGGCAGAGATGGGGCCTCACCACTGGCCTCTCCCTTTCAGCCAGCACCCCCTGCAGCTCATCAGCACCTTGCGCCCCTACCCCAATCAAGGAGCTGCTGCCTCCTGGCGGGGAAATGGAGGGAAGGGGCAGGAGGCACCTCTGGCTGCCCCTCACTGGCCCCACAGCAGCCCTGGTGGCTGTGAGGATCAGCTGTCACTCAGACCCTGGCCCATGGGGACGTGGTGTGGGGCTGGGCTGTAGCTGAGTGTTCCAGCAGCAAGGCCTCTTCTGTGCAATGCAGGCACTAAACCTCTCCCTTGCAGCTCCTGTCCCTGCCAGCGCCCCTCTAACAGCCTTATGGCAGGGCTGTTGTCCCCAGGGTACAGAGCAGGAGCTGGCGTCCAGGGAAACTAAACGAGGGTCCTGCGGGGAACTGTTGATGAAGCCAGGAACTGACTTGCTGAGGATGAGGATTGCTGCCTGGGCCATGAAGAAAAAACGTTGATGTTTCAGAATTTGTTTTCATTGCCCTTGTGATGTTTTTCACAAAGGGAGGGGCACTCAGACTAGCCAATAGCCCAAATGTTCAGACACTTCCCCACCCCATCTCATCCCTTGTGATGTGTGCCAAATTGGTCAGATGAGGGACTCGACCCTGGGTCTCCCCTACCCCACGTGTGTGCCCTGAGCACTGGGCTATGTATGAACGAGTCTGGGGGATCCCTCTTGTTTGAATCAGAAATTCCATCCTGCTCTTGAAAAACCTTCCAGAAGATGAAAGTTTCCTTGAAACTGACACGCTTCCGCCAAGAGTTTTGGTGGCAACAAATAGGCATTTTCTGATAGGAAAAAAACCCACGTCGTTGGAAAATTCCCTCTATTTCCAAGCCCTGCTCTCCTGCCACCACCGCAGGCCCTTCTCCCCTTTTGTCTTCTCTCACTGAGTGTGTTGACCCTGGAGCAGCAGCCAAGCAATTGTTGACTGTGAAGGCCCCTGTGTGATGAAGTGGGAATGTTCTTGCTGTGTTATGTGAATGCTGAGTGGGGAGTATTGGCCTGGGAAGGTTGCAGGGGGGTTGTGCTGGGAGTGCCTGCACTGGGGAAGGGAGGCTGCCTGAGCATGTAACCTGAGAACCCAGGAGGGGGGTTGAAGGCCAGGTAACACCTCTGCCGGGGGAAACTGGAAAAAGGACAAAAGTTGGGGGAGGAGCCAGGAGGAGGCTGAGTGAGAGGCTGGAGGGAGTTTGTTTGGAGCTGACTGGGAAATGGAGAGGAGAGCTTCGAAGGGGCTTGGGCTTCCCAACGGGGCTGAGGCCTCCTGGGGGGCTCCAGATCGACCTAACTAAAGGAGGTCCTGTTGTCTGTACCGGCAAGACCTGTTTTGGACTGTGTTCCTGTTGTCTAAATAAACCTCTGTTTTACTGGCTGGCTGAGAGTCGCATCTGACTGCGAAGTGGGGGTGCAGGACCCAGTGGCTTCCCCAGGACCCCACTGGGGCAGGCTCGCTGTGGGAAGCGCACGGAGGGGCAGAGGATGCCGAATGCTCTAAGGAGAGACCCAGGAGGTGAAGCCGTGTGAGCTTCTTGCCCTGGAGACAGTCTGCTCCGAGGGAGAGGAGGCTCCCCAAAGTCCTGCCTGGCTTGGTGGGGAGCAGTTCCAGAGCATCGCCTGGGGACTCCGTGACACCCTGCATGCCAATAGTGCTGTACAAATCACTGTTAGCAGCTAGTTTTCAGTTACCCTTCGTCGTCCCAGAATACCTTGCATTTCTCCTTCTCTGTTGCTTGGCTACCCCCAGCTTTGGCCTCTACACTTCACTGTACGGTCACAGATACAGATGAAATCCATATTTTTATTACATTTTAAAGAGCATAATTGCTTCATATCTTGTATGGAAATGGGTATGACAGATGTCAAATTAAATCATAGACCCATCATTTATTTATGGATTATATTAAAGATATATTAATATAGCCTTAGGATTTATGGAATTATACACAATAAAAATATATTAAGCCTTATTGGCCAATATTTTTCCAATCCTGTCAGGTTTTTACAGCCACTTATTCAGTCGAGACCCCCCCCAATAGAGCTGGAAGGGTATTGACCAGGCAATTGGAAAACACTTGAGAACGTTGATCTTGCTGTGATTAGCTTGTATTGCTCCTTAGCTTTATGAAGGGTCCTGCACAAGGTGCTTTGTAGTCTTTGAAATGAGCGGACAGTGGCTTAGAACGTGCGTGGTTAAATCTAGGTCAACAGATTAGGTTAAGTACCAGAGCAGAGCCTGCGAGCCCAGCTGTTGTTCGACTGCTTGGTCAGGATTATTGCAGGGCTAAACCAGGATTAGATTATTGTGAAACAAGGCTAAGATTTCTAATGATGAGGTGGGGGCTGAGCTGAGGGGTTTGCTTAGGCCAGACACTCTGTGTCAGGAGAAGGCGATTCTCAACATCCCGACCGTGCTTTGCTTTGCCTCAGTTGGCTTCCTGCTGCCCGCCTGGCCTGCAGAATCCAGGGCAAGTCCTCCATTTCCTTTCCCTAGTGCGAGAGAATCTCCAGCATGTTTTGTATGGTGGGAATGCCGAGGAGCCCCGTCGTGGACCACCCCAGCAGTGCACGAGGTGCTGCATGAACACAGAACACAGACTCGGTTCCTGCTCCCAAATGCTAATGATCTGAACCAGCCTGCAAGCTCTCTGGGCTGTGGTACGAGGTGCTGGTTGGCTTTAGACTCCCGTGCCTGCCATGTATTTCCTGTTGTAGCCCCTTTGCAACTAGTGCTGCTCCCAAAGCCAGTGGGCAGCTTCCCTGCCTCAGAGCGTAACCACCCCCGGATGTGCTGAATCACGAGTGTGGCACATCCGCACGTGTGCACTGGCTGCTGCCTGAGACCCCAGTGGGGTAGCTGCACCAGTGCCAGCCTTGGCCTAGACAGGCCAAACCAACCCAAGCAGCAGTGACAGATGTGGCAGTTTCCTCCTCCATGACAGGGCTGGCTGGGCCAGTCTGAGGAGTGGCTTTGGACGTGATGCACAGGGCTTGGCCTGGCACCCCCGGGGCCTTAAGCAGAGTCAGCCACCCTAGGGTGCTGCCTGGAGTTCCATGGCTAGCATGGCCCGTGGGCTGTTTGCAATATCTCCGGTGAGCAGCAAGTGTGCTCTGCCCCTCTCGGGAAAGGTGGCTGAGCAGAGTCTTGTGCTGGCTGGTGGGGCTATAAAGTGTCCCTGTGAATCAAACTGCCCTTCCCCGTCCCGTGCCAGCCTAGGCGGTGGTGACTCTGTTGGGGTTTCTCTCCTGTGTGCGCAGACCAGCTCTGTGGGGGGCTGGCTTTGGGTGGGGTTCAGAGCTCAGCTGTCGATGTGGCTGCCTCTGCTTTGGAGGCATAAAAGCAATGCTCCAAATCGTGCTGTCCAGGCTGATCTGTAGCGTGAGCAAACCGAGCCCTGGCAAAGCGCCACTTTCTGGAGACTCGTACCCTGGCTTCCAGCCTCACTTGAATGCCACAGAAGGGCCTTTGGAGTGGAAGAAGCTGCCTTCCCCTGGGTACCAGGATTGTTAATGATGTTTAAGTAGGGGCTGAGAGATCCCAGTCAGGAAGGGAGCCCTATTTAATAGGCACCGTACCAGCAGAGAATACCCGGGCCACTGACAGAGGTCAGCGAGAGAAAGACGTGTGGGAGACGGGCTCTGCTCTGCGGAGGGCACTGCTGCCTGCAGACCAAGTCTGCGCTGTGCAGAGCACGAGCGATGGTGTTTCCACTCTGGGAGGGAGCGTCATTAGTTACACTGATTGTAGGAGACAAGCAGCAGGCAATGGATGCACAAGAGTCGCCCATTCCCTGGAGTTAGGTACGAGGTTTTCTGATTCTTTATGAACACCCAGCGGCCTCACTGCGAGAGCCAGAACAAAAGCCTAATCTTAGGGGACGTTAATAAATTAGAACCTATTAGGCACTGTCAGCGGTAGCCCTGGACTCTTAAATTTGGTTCTAATTAGAGCTTTGCTTTCCCTGTCTCAGCACTTCTCCCCTCTGCTGGGTATCGATCCGTTCTCTGTGGGGATCTGACCAACTGTTGACAATTTATGGTAACATAAAGCTAGTACCTCTTGCAGCAAAAGCACAGCTTGTAATAAAAACCGTGGCCAGCAGCCTCCTAGAGGCAGCCTGGCCTGGTTATGGGATGGATTTAGCAGTTAAGGCACACCCGTGCCGCTGGGCATTTTGCACATAGGGATTTTTATTGTAACACCGAGTCTTTCAATTGTCAGAGTATTGCATAAATATCTAGGTACCTAATTGAAGCTACAGGGGCAAGTGGAAACCAGCGAGAGCTATTGGCCCCTCCACTGGCTCAGGATGCTCACGTCTTCTCTTGTCAGTTAACTGGGGCCTCAGTATGGCCTGTATGATCATGTCCCTGATAAAATCATTGTCTCCTCCCGGCAGAGAGACATTTGTGTGCAGCTTTATTATTAGGTACAGAAAGGAGACAGATCATAGTCAGGAGATAGGATCCTCTTCTATTAACATTTGAATGTGGCTGAGCTCTATGCTGAGAAGAGCAGCATTCCTCTAGGGTTGCTGAGGTTTGGAGCACAAGTACATTCTTACAGAGATTTGCCATGCTATCGCCTCCATCTGTGCATTGGAGAAATCTCTAATTTAGGGTTAAAAAGGCCTCGCTCTGCACCTGTGCTGGAAGGAAGCTGGTGGTTGGTTTTATTCATTGAACTGCAGAGGAGGTTGTAGGGCTCCACCCCATGCCTTTCACTATGGGATTCATTGCTTCCCCCTTCTGTCTGTCTCTGGAACATGTGTACTCAGAAGCTGAACTCGGAGATGAGGAAAGGCCTCTCCAGGGCCAGGCTTAGCATCCACTGCTCCATGGCTGATTCAATGGCGTGGGCTGTTGAGTTTCCACTCTGTCCTCAGAGACATTCCCTCCAATCTCCTCTGCTTGGGAGCAAGGACAGTGGGGTGAGAAGATGACAGAGCTTCCCTCACACCACCAGGACTCTCTGCTACACCAGAACAGCCAGACAAGGTCAGACCAATGGTCTAGCCCACTATCCTCCCTTCTGGTAGTGGCCGATGCCAGATGCTTCAGAGGGAATGAACAGGGTCATTATCAAGTGATCCATCCCCTGTCATCTGTCCCATCTTCTGGCAGTCAGAGGTTTAGGGACACCCAGAACATGGGGTTGGCAAATAGCTCTTGATGGTCCTATCCTCCATGAATTTATCTCATTCTTTTTTTGAGCCCAGTTTGGCCTTCACAACATCCTCCAGCGATGAGTTCCATGGGTTGTGCGCTGTGTGAAGAAATACTTCCTGTGTTTGTTTTAAACCTGCTGCCTATTAATTTCATTGGGTAACCCCTGGTTCTTGTGTTATGTGAAGGGGTGAATGTCACTTCCTAATGCACCTTCTCCACACCAGTCATGATTTTATAGATCTCTATCATATCCCTCCTTCAGCAATGGCTCATTAGAGACACGAGCTGTGTCTTGGCTAATAGTCAAGCAGTAGGACGTCCAGTCTAGCTCGGGGGCTTGAGATATGAACTGCTGCTGGTCTAACAGACCAGCTCTGTCAATCGTCTGCTTGAAGGAGGGCTAGCTGCCGAGAGACAACGAGAGCTTTGAACTTTCTCTCCCTGGATTGAGTGTGTTACTGGGATTTCAGAGTGAACAGACTTCTGCTGGGGTCCTGGGGATAGGCTGGATGATGGGATTGTTAGAGGCTTATGATGGCTGTTCTTGCTTACGTGGACAGTGTAGGCTGACCCCAAATGTGGTCCAGAAGGAGTTTTTCACCCCAGTAAGGAAACTGTGGATTTTTATGTCCCCTGAAGATGTGATCAGCGATCATCTAGTAGAGCCAGGGGGGTTCATTTGACAGGCTTGTTTTCCTTGGATAACAGAAGTGGAGGAGCTGATGGCTCCCAAAGCCCAGCCCCTCAGGTCAGGGGGGAAATACTCTGTTTCTGCATCCCACTCTCTTCAGCGCCGACACTGATTGGCACCTCCGCATCCTTTGCCCCTTGTCACTGGGGCACTTTTCTCCTGCTCCCTTGTGTCTGTGAGCAGAGAGCTCAGGCTAAGTCAGCGACTGCCTCGGTATTTTTAGAAGTAGCTTCAGTTGGAATTATGGCTAGGTCACCAGTTGTGCCTTAAATTTGCGACTGGCTCCCTAATCAAGGAGGTGAGACAGCAGAAGAGCAAGACTTTGATTAACAGATTCACAAATTTGAAGGCCCAAGGGGGCCATTAGATCATCTGCTCTGGCATCCTGTATATCACAGACCACTATGTCTCACCCGGTTACTCTATACTGCGCCCAGTCACTTGTTTGACTAAAGCATCTTCCAGAAAGATGTCAAGAGATGAAGAATCCACCACTTGCCTGGGGAGTTGGCTCCAATGGTTAACCACCTTGGCTGTTCAAAAACAAAACCAAAATCCCTTATTTCTAGTTTTAAATTGAACTGACTTAATCTTCCCGTCATTGGCTCTTGTTATGCCTTTCTCTGCTAGATGATGGCCGTTTAGTCCTGGTGTTTTCTCCCCACGGAGGTGTCTGTACCCTGTGATCAAGTCACCTCTAGATCGTCCGTTTGATGCACTAAGCAGATGGAGCTCTCTACCCAACTGTGCTCCATCGGCACAGCCACAGGGCTGTAGTGTCTGCTGAAGGCGCTCTGTGCTGACAGGAGAGCGCTCTTCCATCGGCAGAATTACTCCACACCTCCCAGGGCCGGCACTTCCATTAGGCGATCCTAGGCGGTTGCCTAAGACGCCAGGATTCAGGGGGTGGCATTTTGTGTGCTAACCACGGGGCGCATGGGAGTTTCTGGTTCCACTCTCTTTGCACCGCCGAAGAAGGACCTTCTGCCGATGTGCCGCAGAAAACAGCGGCAGGCAATCGAGCAGCTCAATGACTGCCGCTGTTGCCTGCGGCATTTTGGCAGAGGGTCCTTCTTTGGTGGCACGATGGGAGTGGAACCGGAAGCTCCTGCGCGCCCCGGGGGGAGCGCACAAAATGCAGCCCCCCGAATTCTGCCTAGGGCACCAGAAACTCTGGCGCCGCTCCTGACACCTCCGCGATAGGCGGCAGCTGTGTTGGCAGGAAAGCGTCTCCTGCTGACATAGGACTGGTGTGGACAACGCTTAGACTGATGTAACTTGCATCGCTCGGGGGAGGAGGGGAGTTTTTCACCCCCCTGCATAATGTACGTTACATCGAGGTGAGCGGTCGTGGAGACTGGCCCTGAGTCTCTCAGGCGTTTTCTCCAGCCCTTGAATCACTTTGTTGCTCTTTTCTACCCCGCCTCCAATTTTTCAACACCCTGTTAAAATGTGCTCACTAGAATGGCACCCACTCATCAGCATCTGTCTCACCAATGTCCGATCCAGAGGTAGAATCAACTCCCTACTCGTGCCCACTGCTCTTCTGTTTTATACATGGAGGGATCACGTTAGTCCTTTGGCCATAGCATCGTGCTGGGAACTTACACTGAGTTGCTTGTTCAGTGTGACACCTCAATCCTTGTCAGAGTTGTGCTTTCCAGGGTACTGTTCCCCATTCTGTAGGTTTGGCTAGAATTATTGGTACTTGCATGTGTAACTTTGTATTTTGCTGTATTTAAAATGTATTTGATTTGAATGGGCCTGATTTACCAAACAATCCCCATTGTTTGGCCTGCCCTGTCCTCAGCATCATTTGTCATTCTGCCAATTTTTGAGTCATTCACAAATTTTATTAGCAGTGATTGAATGTTTCCTTCCTGGTAATTGATGAGAATGTGTGTGTGTGTGTGTGTGTCAGACCTGGTACTGATCCTTGCCGAACCCCACTAGAAACACCCCGTAGATGGTGATTTTCTACTGAAAACTCTTTCCTGGGATTTGCCAGTCTGTTTATAATCTATGTAATGTGTGTTTGTTCAAATTGTATAGTGCTGTTTTTTTAATTAGAATGTTATGTGGTACTAAGTGACACACCTTACAAGAATGTGTTAATCTACAGAGTTACTTTTATCAACCAAATGTAATGTCATCAAAAAATGAAATCAGGTTTGTGTGAAGACCTGTTTTTTGTATAACCATGTTGATGGGCACTCTATTCCTATCCTTTGATCCTGAATCAGCTTTTCCATAATTTTTCCTGGGATTGATGTTCAGGTTAACTGGACTGTAGTTACCCGGGACATCCTGTTTGCTCTTTTCGAACATTGTCATTACATTAGCCCTCTTCCAGTACTCTGGAATTCCCTGTTATTCCAGATTTATTAAAAATTAACCTCTGGGCCAAAGATCTTCTCAGGCAACTTATTTGGGTGCAAGTTTATCCAGGCCTGCTGATTTTCAATAGATTGATCCCTAGTAGATGTTGTCTGCCATCCTCCTCAGTGGGGAGCAGAGTCTGCGCTGTGACCTGGCTGGGGGGATGTGGTGAACTCTGATGGGGCAGCAGAGACAGAGAGCTAGGAACAAGCAGGGGAAGGAGAGGGTGCTGGCCCAAGGCGGGAGGAGTAAAGAGGGATGGGGGAGGATAGGACAGAACCCAAGGAAAACAGGTGCCTTTCCTTGTAAATTAGGGCAGAGTCAGTTCCTCTCCAGACCTCATGTGAACAAGGCCGTTGTTGTGACACCACTACAGCCAGCCCCGCGCACTTCGTCCAGGAGCAGGAGGCGCTATTGGCCCTGTTGAAAGCGAGTGCTCGTCTTCCCCATGCCGGTGCCTGCTGGATGGGGAAGGTCTGTCAGTGGGGGGTGGGGTGGAGGGTGCATTGTATTTTGGGAACAGGGTAGGTCCCCAAGCATATCATTAATGAAACAATAAAACCCCAGCAGCAAAACCAATTATCTCTGACGAGATCCCAGCCAGGACCCCCTCGCTGCCCGTTCAGGACCAAGTACCCCTGCGGAACAGGTTCCCTTGCAGCGTGCCCCAAAGGTCGCCACGTGTGGGCTGTTTAGCCTGAGTGACAGCAAAGTCCTGGAGCTCTCTCAGGGAGGGGTGTCAGTGCGAAAGAGTGCGAAATGTGAATCTGCTGAGGTTCCAGTTAGACTTTGAAGATTGATTAAACAAACTATATTTCCCAGTCGGCATTTTACAGCCAAGGTGAGAACGAAATCCAACAGAGTGGCCCCCTTGTATTGAGTCCAGCGAGCATTAGCTTACTAATTTAATGCTAGGTTCTTTGCAGGTCAACTTTTAACTTGAGCAGTATTTATCAGATCAGGGCATGTGGTTATTTTAACCAATCAGTGATTTATTAATTCACCCAGAGCCACCTCAATATGCAATACAGCTCATCAGCCAAGTGTAGACACCACCAAGGTTCTAGGTAGGTACTGTCTTGCAGGCAGTTGTCAAAGACTAGGGTCAAGGCTCGGCCATTACGCCAGGATCGACGCAGATCACCAAGATTTCTCATGATGCTCGCTCATGATCATCAGTTCTTCAGTCCTAACACACGCGTCACCTCCCAACTATTTCTCCTAGGAGTGATGTCGAATGTTTCATTAAGGCACGTTTGAGAGTCTCGTCCCTGCTAGTGGGTCCAAAAGAACTGAGTTTAGAATGTCGGAAACAATGGATCAAATTTCACTTATTTCAAATGTTGGTTTTATATTTCTCCTTCTTTTCTTTACTATAAGCTTTGCAATGAAACCCACCACTTCTTATCCTGTTAGTCTTGGCATGGGGGTGAGTCCTTTCCACACGGCGAGTCTGGGCATCTTTTGCTGTGAGGATTCAGCAGCTTCTTTGTGGGTGCAGTCAACTCTGGGGTCCCATGTGGTGACCTCACTCTTATATACTCTGATTTCAGGGCTCACTGGAGGGAGCCACCCTCTGCCGTGGCAGTGTGGATCCTGGCACAGGCTCGCAATGAATATATCTCCAGGGTTCTGGGTGGGCTTCGGTGTTGCCAACTTCCATGATATCGTAAGTCTCATGATTGTTTTCTTAAAGCCCCAGCTCCTGGAGTCAGGTGGTTGTGATGATTTCAGCCTTCATTCTTAAAGAAAAAATGAGTTTCTAGCCCTCGTGCCTGTGGAGGAAGCTTCAAAATGTGACCCCAATGCACTCCAAAGGCTCAAAAGGTAGAAGGGAAATAGAGACCCCTAATTCTAGTATTTTTACATAATCTCCTGACTTTAAAGCCAATCTCATGATTTTTGGTGAGCCGGATTCATCGTTTTTGAACGTTTGGGGTTGGCCTTACTGGGGCTCGTACAGCCTGTGCACAGTCACATCATCACTGCTGTTGATACCCCCACTAGCTAGCTCCAAGCTAACTTTGTCTAACCAGGCTGCAAGCGCTCCTCCTGATGGTGGTGTAGACATGCCCTCCACTCAAAGGGCCTAGTGGGGTTCTGCTGCTGGTGCAGACAAGGATTTCTGCCTGAGAACTAGCTCCTCTCTGCCTAGAGGAACTGAGGTCCTAGCGTGGTTTTCAGGAAGCAACCGCTGGCTGTGCTAGTGGGAAATGGTATTAGGTCCCGACTGACACATGGCTTTGGTTGTGGGGCAGATAGGCTGTGCAGCAGCTGGAGCAGGGACCTTTTCCAGGGCAGCAAGTGCTCTGGGGGAAATAGGAGGATATGCTAATGGGGTATTTGAATGTAAAATGATGGTACATGGTGGTGTGTTTGTGCATGTCCAACAGGGTAGTGGGGTGGGAGAGATGGTCAGTGAAATGGTCTCATGTCCTCTGGAGTTCGAAGTTCCTGCCAGCCCCTGGAAGCAGATGTTGTGGCTCCGGCTTCCCTTTCCCCAAAGCTCAGGTCCTGCTGCCCTCCTCCCTATTCAGTGCTTTCTACTGGGGAGGCCTGGGAAGGAGGCGGGGTCTCTTATCTATCGGGATCACGTCCTTAATGGTGTCCAACAAGTAGCAGCATGGAGCCCAGCAGGGACTGCGAGAGCCATGGTGCCTTCCCCTCTGCACTCATTCACCAGCTTTGGCAGCATGGTGGTTCTCCAGCGATTGCTGCTGTGTGTAGTGGGAGCCCTGGTCCCTGGGTGGCCTTTCTGAGACTATAAACCAGATGTGCCGCCGACAGGAAATAGCGAAGCTGGGGTTGAATGCTCCTGGCGAACACAATTTACTCATTTGTTGCAATGACCCTAGAGGGACTAGTCGTTCAGAGCGAGTTCGTGCTTGTTGAGCCACTCTTAGTGCCGATCTTTTGGCCTGGTAAATTGCACAGGTAGGGAGGGAGCACTACGCCCTGACTCGCCTTGTGGAGCAGAACATGTGCCATGTTGCTTCCTCTCTGTTCGCTGCCTCTGACTGCTTGGTCTTTGACACACCAACATTCATTTTTCATGTAGGAACTCAGCAGACAGCAGGATTTATTTCTATGGAGCCAAGTATTTGGGGCAATAACAAGGGACATGCAAACACATTCAATAGCCATGACCTCCTTTCCTGCTCACTGGCGCACAGAGTCCCCAGCTGGCCACTCTGGTCTTTGCTTTGACCCAGCTGCCATTTGGTCTAAAAACTCCTGTCATGGAGGCCTGATCCGGGGACAGTCGGTCACTGGGACCTGCTGGGGCCCAAGGGGAACTTCTGGTAATTGCCATGACAGCAAATCATGTGAAAATTATCAGTTATTTGGTAACTGAAGGCAAGTCCCAATCCCACCCCAGCTGGGAGCTGCAAATGCTAATTACTTTGAAACTAGTGTGTGTTCCCCCCTGCACCCCCCCGAAGACGTTTAAATCAGGAATAACTAACACACTGTTGGCTGCCGGAGCCATTTATCACGTCACTGCGTGGTCTCCTTTTCACAGCAGGTTCATCCAGTGGAAAAATAATAAGGAACCTTGTGTCTAACATAATGACGTGAATTTCTTAATAAACACATGGAATACGGATGGCTGTATGTTTCCACTCAGCCTGAACCAAGCCATGATGAATTAATCCTTCCTAAATGTATTGAATATTTCTTAAACTATTCATCAGCCCCACGACAAATACAGCTGTCGGCCCCAGCTGACACCCAATTTTAAATACCTCTCCCAGCATGCCAACACAAATAGATAGTTGCTGCTGCTTGGAAAGCAGGGACCTCATCATTTTTTAATGCGTTGCAGTTCTTGGGCTTCTAGAATATTTAGAACAATGTAATTATTTGTGCGTTCACAGGCATCCCAGGCCAGGTACTCTTGGGCATGGGGAGGGGCAAGGGGCATTTCGATTCCCCCCACCCTGCTCATTCCCTGCCCCTCGACTTCAGCAGCCAGGTAGGAGGTCAGATGCCCCTGCCCCCGGGGAGCTGCTCTGCAGGCGTGTCGCTGGGTAGGTCAGTGGGTCGGTAGCTCCAGGGAGCCCGTTACTAAGGGAGACAAGCTCTCTCCCTGCCCGTGAGGCTGGCGCTGGGAGCTGGGTGGGCCTATTCCCCTCTCCCCACTGTATGTTGGCCTTTGTTGGTAAAGATCATGGACCCAGCTTTCAGGCACTCCTGGCTTCCCTAGGCTTCTGGACCGTACAGGAGCTCCGGCGGGGGCTGCATTCAGAGGAGCTGGTGTTTCCCTTACCCTGGATGATATCAGTTTCGCTGCTCCTGCCACAGACATCCTGGTGCTCCCTTCCCGCTCCCTCTCTTGCCTGGGTTTATCTGTAAGGTCGCCCCCCACCCTGCAGGCGTCTCAGCAAAGGGGAGGATTGCAACGAGTTGGGTGCTCCGTGGTGATTGGCTTGTGCTGCTCAGTTAGGGGCTGGTTTTCATTTGAGAAAGAAATTAGGTCCTGTACAATGTGCTGGATCTTAAACGCAGCCAGTCTGTGTCCCTATGGGGGTTCATGGCTGCTCCCCTCACTCCCTGACCCCAGCTCTTCCACCCCTGGGGTTTGGGGCACTCTCTCATTGCATCCAGCCCAAGCTCTCTGGGGCTGGGACAGGCTTTAGCTCTGTCCTTGCTGCACCCGGCTCAGTGGGGCCCCAATCCCCACAACAGAAACAAGAGTAGATCCTCGGCTCGGCTCCCACTGGCGCGCGTCTCTTTTGGGGTGGGAGGAGAAGGGGGTTTGGAGCCACCTGGGGTAGGAGCTCTGCATTAAGCCGCTAGAAGGGAAGGTGAAACAGACCTAGCCATTGAGCACCGCAGGGCGGCAGAGCCCATTCTGCTGTTTCCCTGCCCATGTGGCAGCCCGTGACCACTGACTCGGAGGGAGCCACCATCATTTCCAGCCATTATGTTTGCGAGAGCCCAGCGCTCCGGGGGAGGCCGGCGTGGAGCTAGTTGCAGGTGGCAGGAGATTGCTGGAGCCTCCGAATATCCTGGTAATGGAGAGGCTGGTGCAGCTGGTATGAAGCTGTTCCATGCGTCTCTCTCATGGACGCATCACAACAGCTGCTCCAAGGTGGGTTTCCATGAAGCCGACCAAGTGTTTCATTCTTCATCTTTCAAGCTACTCTTCCATTGACCAAAGGGCCCAGGGAAGTGCCTGGAATGCGGGTTGGACCAAAGGCTCTTTGAAATTCTAGCCAGCAGCATTCGATACAAATCCCTTCACCCTCTTGCTGTGAGCTGTGGGATTTTACTTTGCTGTTTGCTTTGAAAACATCTTCAAACCTTTCACTTGTCTCTTGTTTCATGTCCCGATTCCCCTCTGTCCGCACCCAGTCGGCTGATCTCTTGCTTTCATTCGTGTAAATTATTGACTTCAGAAATGCCGAGTCAGGACACTGAGGCTACGACAAATGTTTCCTGCTCAATGTGCTGATGCAAGGCAACTTTAGACTTCCTGGCATCTTTGGGTATCAGTCCCACGTTTGGGTTTCAGTGGGTGGAGAAGTTGGGGAAAGATCAGGCAGGTGGAGATGTTACTGAATTAATCCTGTATGTTCTGCCATTGTCCTGTCTGTTTACATTGGCCCTATCTCCTGCAAGTACCCCGCGAGTATTTAAAAATAGAAATAACCATTCCTCTTCCTTTCCCACCTGTCAAGGAAATAGCAGGAGAGACTAATGTTGGCATGGATTAATGCAGTAGATCCTCGTCTGCCTTGCATTCAGGCTGCATTGAGGAGGGGACTATACACCCAATACCAGGTGCTGGATCTGACTCAAGGCATACAAAACATTGGAGTCAGGAAAGGAAGTTGGCCTAGTCCTTATTGATCAGTCGGCAGCCTACGGCACTGCATGGGACATTGGACTGACTGCTCTTCCCCGTAGGCCGATGGTGCGGGTCAGCCAAGGTCTGGTTAGTAACTGAAGATTCAGCCTAGAAGCAGGGGAGAAAAATCAATTGCCTTAAACCGCTCCACAATGGCTTTCCCCAAGGGTGTGCTTTGCCTCCCCTCTTGTTCAATACACCCGCACACATGAGCTTCCTGAAATCCAGGCTGAGAAGTACAGCTGTACCGAAGGGAATCTCAGCCAAGACAGATCTTTTGACCACTTATTTCCAGTTCCGAAGTGTGAGTCTCAGTGAGACCAGGACAGTGGTAATGACTTTCCATCGAGGAAAACCTTCTTGCCTGTTGTCACGGAGTGTGGGGAGTCCGGCCCTGCACCCCCCTTCCTGGGACCCACAGTGACTCTCAGCCAGCCAGTAAAACAGAAGGTTTATTGGACAACAGGAACACAGGTTACAGCAGAGCTTGCAGGCACAGTCAGGACCCCTCCACCGAGTCCTTCTGGGCTTTCAGGGTGCTTGGATCCTAGCTAGGATACCCTGAGTTCCGCCCACACAGCCCCAAGCCCAAACTCAAACTGCTTCCCTCCTGCCGCTCCCTTCCTTTGTCCCCTTCCCGGGCAAAGGTGTTGACCTTTCCCCTCCCTTACCTAGCTCAGGTTACAGGCTCTGGTATCGTCCATCCCCTAAAGTCCTCCCCTGCTCTCCCACTCCCCACACAGACAGTCCCTACTGCATCACACCTGTCAACCCACCTCGATCCCTGTACAAGCCAGTTACGGCCATTCCAACCAAATGTCACGTTCTTGGGAGCAGAACGTGATTGGAGCATGACATGCCAGCCTCCCTGGGACACCTGAAAATGAATCTTTCTGTACTGCCTCAATGCACAAACGAGGGGAACCTCCTGGGTAGCAGACCCTCCAGTCCTTCATACTTCTGCATTGGCCTTGGAATTGGCTCCAGCCAACCGTGCTTGCAGCCTGGGGCCACCACGCTCAGCTGAATTCCTCCTCTTGTATTCTTGGTGGCTGCTTGAATTATACACTAGTTCCAGGCCCGTGTGTGCCAGCACATAGCTGCTCCAGACCTGTGAGGAGATGCAGTGACTGGTAAGGCTGCCTAGAGAGCTCGGACAGATGACCCCAACCTTACATCTCCGGTTGACTGACAGGGAACAACATGCAGCACCAACTCCAATGCCTGCTTATGTTCCAGGGAGGAATCCTGCTCCTGCGGACGGGGTTGTGACCCCATGGCTGATTTCTTGACACCCTTTTGCTACAGCCGTGCATGTGCTCTGGACAAGAGCGCTACCGGCCCTTTCCCACGCCCAGATGATCAGCAGCACCGGGGAACTGAACACTGTTCTTACAGCGCAGGGTGGATGGGAGAGAGTCTAGCATATTAGGGAAATTCTGGAGTCCATCACTCACCTGCATCCTTGCCCGCTTGCTGGCAGATCCTGGACCAGGCTCAGTAGGCTACTCTCTGCTTCGTCCAGAGTTGCCGTAACCATGCACCAGCTTGGCCTGGCTTCCTCCCCACGCTGTGACTGTAGGGCAGCAAAGCAGACAATAATGTATGAGGAAATGTGCCTAACTCAGTGGCCAGAGGGTGAAACAGTGGTTTGCCACAGGAACTGTCATCTGATTTTCCACATGGGAGACCTGGGTTCTTTTCCCAACTCTGCCACTGACCTGCTGGGTGACCTTGGGCAAGTCTCTTCATCACTCCAAGCTCCAGTTTTCCTTCCCACGCGTGTCTATTAAGCCTGTGAGCACTTTGGACCAGGGACTGTCTCGCGCTATGTGTTTGTGCAGCACCCAACACAATGGGGGTCTGATCTCAGTCAGGGCCTCATAGCATGACGAGAATGCAAATGAGCCATCTCTCTGGGCCTAAGCTCCATCCCGAACGGCTCAGCTCTGAACAATGAAGGCCCTCTAGAGGGTGGCAGGCGGGCAGAGCAATTTGAAAGCAGGAGTGGAAGGGGTTGTTTCAGAGGGGAAAGTTGTTGGATTCCTACCTGCTGCTGCGTTGTTGTTTATTCCAGGACTGACAGCTGGATCCTGGGCTGCTGGTGCCCCACTCCCTCCTGCTTCCCTTGTGTCTCTGTCCTGAGTGATTTATTCCTGTCTTCTTGCACTGACTTCCTCCCTGCCGCCATTCTAAGGTGAACAGGACCCTCTGCGCAGTACATTTCTATCAGCTTGTTCTTCTGGGTATCACAAATACTGTAACATCTGCTCTGGCTGCCATTTGCTGCCATCTAATTCTTTTTTTATTGAAATGAGTTTAAATTGACGGAGAATATATTAGATTATACTCTTCCTGAGGTTGTGCACTTGTGTAGATGTGAATAAACTGCATAGTTAGCAGCACTCCCTCTTTCTCGCTCTCTCTTTTTTAATCTAAGAAGCTGGCTCCCTGGAGAACTGGCACGTTTCCTAATGACCTTAATGAGTTTCCATAGCTGAGGTCAGATTTATCTAGGAAGGCTGGTAATGGTAGGGCATGGAGGTGGTTCCTTCTCAACTGCTGTGAACCTCTGATAGCTTTGTACTCCAGACAGTAAATAAAGCAGAATTTGATAGCACTGCCTGGCTCTGTGATTAATACATTTTCTCCTTTAACAGGCAGAAGCGTATGGATTGCAAAGCAATTCATGAAGACCAGATGACAGTCTTTAAGCATTTTAATATTTTGCAAATGATTTATCATTGGTAATGAGCAGATGATACACTCCACTTCAAGGGTATGGATTAGATATTAAAACTGGTACCATGAAAGGCAGCTGCAGATGACATATTGCTAACAGGAAATGGAAAGTAAAGTACAACTTATCTTTTGTTTAACAGGAGAGGTCAACTGCTTCTGCCCTAATCCAGGAGAGAACCTGCCTTTGCGTTCTCTCCTATTAATGACTCTGGTAAATATTCTCTTCTGTTTGGGTTTTGTGCTGTGACAGCTTGCTTCTCCGGCGACTCCACGTGCAGGCGTCTCTAGAGGTGAGTTAGGAGGCCAGGGCTGAGCTGGTTTCTAGGCCTTGACATCTGATCTGATCGTCTCCAGCGTTGGTTATGCTCCGAGTAGTTTGGGAGAGAGACGCTCGTTGGTTTGTCTATAATTCCACTCACAAAGCCATCACTCACCGGTCACCCAATCCAGGTCAGACGGATCCTGGAGAGCAGGGTCAGGCTTTAGCTTGAAGCTAAACTTTCTGTAGAGCTGGCCAGACCCTTCTCTCTTCAAACCGGGGGACTGGAACAGGGCGGTGGGGATGTAAGAAGACCCAGTACAGCTGCTTTGGCTGGGAACTCCCTTTTGCATTTTGAACCAATGCCTGTGTTAGCTCTTGCTTTGTTCATTGGCCAGTATCCAAGGGAGGGTACCGGGCTGGTAATGCATTAGCCATTCCAGTGGAGGGTAATAAGCCATTCACCGTTCTGTACTAGACACACATTTATGGAGGATGAATGCAGTCATTGTGCAGAGCCATGTTTTTATTATGTAATCGCCTCTTGTGTGTAATTAGGATGCACTTGCTCTCTTGCTGGCTCCAGGCTGCATCCAGCTAGACTGGACCTGCCAGGCAGCTGCATGGTCCCCGGTATGGCTGAAGATTCCCGGGATTCCAATACAATGTTACTGCCAGGCTGCAGAGTGGATATTGTGGGGGACCAGACTTGTTAGTGATATTAAATGTAGCGCTTCACCCACGAAAGCTCCACCCTCAGCCTGGGTCCTTTATTCTATGAAAGGGAGTTGGTGGATGAATGGGGGCACGTGCATGTGAGCAGGGTTAGACGAGAGTCCTGCCGAAATGCCCAGTCCTGGGCGAGGCAACCTTCCTGCTGCCAAGCTGGTCCCCTCACTCTGGTGGGAGTGAGGTTTTCTTACTGCAGATCTAATCTTCCTTTCCCAGGGAGTGGGGGGGTAGTCGTCGCTCCCAGAGTGATCAGGAGCTAAGGGTCCGAAGATTAGCAAGGGAGCTTGGCAAGACTCTGTTCCTGTTTGAATGTTCCCATGTGAGGACCAATCACTGTGATGCTTTGTCAGCTCTTGAGCTTGGTGGGTCTGAAATTGTACCATGGCTGTCAGCAACTAAAATTTCTTTCTGTGGTCGGGAAAAACCCATCTACGGACTGATTTTTGGCAGTATTAATATTATTGCTGATTAGCATAGCATCTAGGAGCCCATTGTGTCAGGTGCTGTACACATACAGAGAAAACAGAGGGTCCCAACCGCTAGGAGCTTACAATGTAAATTTAAGACCAGGCACAACAGATGGATACAGACAGACGGTGGAGTGTGAGGAAACAAAGAGGCAGCATTGGTCGCCTTCGCAGGCTGATCTCACAGCCTAACTGTTGTCAAATTTTTTGTAGGCACCACAGCAAACGGGAGTTTTGAGGAGGGATTTTAAGATGGTTTGTCCCCAACATGCTGCATTGGGTTCTGCTTGATAATCAGCCACAAATTACTAGGAGAAACACTGGTTCCCATCAGATGCTTTAGAATTATGTTCTATTTACAGTACGGCTCTAATTAGTTATTAGTATGATAAGACATTAATATAGCTTTATAAAAGTCACTGCAAATCAGCCATTCTTTTAACCTCACTTCAGGATTATTTGCCATCAAACTAACTTCAGCTCTTTCTCAGGGATCGTTGGGGAGATTTCCCCCTGGATAAGAGGGCGAGAGAGGTGTATACCAGGGACTTGGAGCTGCGATCTGTGTACACAGACGCATTCAGAGGGGAATGGGAAGCAGACCCCAGCTGGTGTAAATCAGGTCCAGTAGGTGGTCCCTTGTTCGTGTGTTGTTAGAGGTAAATAGCAGTGTCCGATTTACCCTCTCTGGATCATGCATTATTGTGTTGACCTCCGTCTCTAAAGGCGACAGTCCCAGTCTCTTTTTATATGGCTGCTTTCCTCTTAGCACCTCTTCCTTCTCTGCTATGTCCTTTTTGAGATGGGGTGATGAGGACTGGGCCTGGAACTCCAGGGCAGCATGCCCCTTTGATTTTAGTAATGGCATGATCATATTTTTAGTATCATTCTATCCTTTTTTCCCCATGCACCTTTGCTTCTCAGAGTACTCCTGCACAGGGAGCTGTTTTCATCGAGCTGCCCACACAGATTCTGAGGTCTTTGTCTGAGGGGACTGTTTAATTTAGAATCCATCAGCATCTGAGTGGTTCAGATGGTTCCTTCCAGTGTGCTTCACCTTGTGCTTGTCAGCACTGGATTTCATTCTGCCTCCCTGGGGCAAGTTTGTCTAGTTTTGCTGGGTCCTTCTGGGGCCTTCTGGTCAAATTCTACTCTGTTAATCCGGAGTCACTCTACTGACTTTCACTGGGGGTGCCCGGGATTTACCAGTGTAAGTGAGAGCAGGACCTGACCCCGGGAGAGAAGGGGCATGAAGTGACTTTCCATTGCTGGGGAAATGGTTGAAGATTTTTCAGTGGGATGAGTTGAGTCTTGGTTCAGTCATTAGCCGCCTGTGAGGAGCACTGATGTGTTATCTGAATGGGAATTGGCTGGCGAGGGAGCTGGGCTGCTGTATAAGCCAGCTGGACTGCGACTGGGGAGAGGCTGAGAAGTCTGGTAGCCCCTGGCTCAGCTCAGTGACTGAGAGGGCAGCTACTCTCCCATCAGAGGGTGAAGAATTATAGGCGCAGGTGCACAGTTCTCAAGACTGGAGCAGAAGGATGACCTTGTGGGTAAGACATCACCCGGGAACTGAATGAGCTGCGTTTAATTCCTAGCTCTGCCACCGCCTATGGTGTGACCTTGGCCATGTTACTTAGTGCCTCACTGATGATAACCTCTCTGCCTCCCAGGGGAGCTGTGAGAATAAATTCATCCATGTCTCCGAGGAGCCTGGTTACTGCAGCCATGGCGGCCAATGGGAAGGTCACTGGGCAGAACTGAACCTGGGACCTTGCTCACATAAAGCATAAGCCTTTACCAGCCGAGTGATAAGAGTGGTCCTCTAGCAGCGAGGTGGAGGATGGACAGTCACTGGGACCAGGCGCTAGACGGGAGATGCTCGCACACACTAGACCATTGCAATAGGCATGCACCTTGCACTGTGGTCCTGTGTCTGCACGTACAGGTGCCCTTTGCTGGATGCAGGTGGAGCTGCTGAAGTGTTTCTAGTGATCCTGCCCTCTGGTGTCTAAAGGCCTGAGCGTGAGCGTAAGGTACCAAGGACATGACTCTGGGCACGGGCTGTAACGCCAAGGCAGAGGTCTGCACTGCTGGGGCAGGCTGTGCAAAGTTCGGCGTCTGAGGCATGGCCTGCACGCACTGTAGCCAAGCCATGTAGCTGCCAAGGGTCACTGCAGTGGGGGCAGCATCCCCTTCATGGCAGTGGGGATAGATCCCTTCTTCGGTTCCCGGCTGGAGCGTCACATGCTCTCTGCAGTGCTGCAGCCAGCAGGAGCTGGCCTGTTACTGGCCGTTTCCACCGGATGGCGTCAGATATTTGCAGTTCTCACTTCCTACAGTTGTGGGGCCTTTCTCATTCCTGCTCCTCAGCTGTGGGGCCCAGGGGACGTGCTGGTGCAGATGGGGCACGGGGACCCCTGCCCCGGGTCTTCTGATGCTGGAGACACGGAGTTCCTATGCAGGTGGACCTGGCTTGCCTCCGGCGTCCTTAGTCCTTGGGATATGTGGGGATCAGGAACAGGCGCAGGGAGCTGGTCCACGGGGGGAGGGATGGGGGGACAGTTCCCCTCCCCAAGGAAAGAACAAGGGGACTTTGCCAGCAAGAGCCCATGGCCGTTTTCTCCCCCGAGTCCCTCCCAGGGGGTTCCCTAGGGTGGCAGGGGCAGAGCTGCCTGTGGGCAGCGAAGGGGGCGAAGCTGAGACCCGGGCTCTGAGGGGGCTGTGGGCAGCCGTGCCAAGGGCTGGCGTGGGGGAGCACCCAGATGGGTGTGGCGCCGGCTCCAAGGCAGTGCGTGACCCCCTCAGGGCTGGACCCAGGGTAGTGATAGCAGTCCTCCATCCTCTGGTGTCCCGGGCACTGCATCTTCTGCCTTAGCAAGTCAGCTCACGCCCAGAGAGCACTGTGCAGCCCGTGTCCAAGCTAGGCCGAGGGGTGGGAGCCCGTGCGTACCCAGCTGCACTGGAGCAGGCCTAGGAGCTGGGAGGGACAGACTGCTCTGGGGTGGCCATGTGCATTCACACGCTACGCTAAGCTGGAGGCAGGCTGGTGAGCTTGACCAAGCTGCCCCACGAAATGCTGCCTGACCTGCCACTGTCGGGTCTGAGCACCTCACAACTTGTGATGTATTTATCTTCCTCGCAGCCCTGAGGAGGGGTCGTGCTATATTCCCATTGTACAGAGGAGAAACTGAGGCACAGGGTGTCTGGGTGACTTGTCCCAGGGCAACGGGGACAGTCCATGACAGAGCCAGGAATTGAACCAATCCCAGACCAGCACCCTAACCCTGGGGCCATCCTTCCTGCCCAGCAGTGTCTGACTCACCCACCGCTGGGCCCTGTGAGACCCCACTGTGACCCCCACTTTGTGCACAGGGGCTCTAGAAGCAGCTTGCCTCTCACATGGGACTCTGCGGTGGATGAGGGGGCAGTTCTCAGAGGAACCTTATATCTCCCCATCCAGGTGCTCCCGTGGTCGCAGGGTGCGTGTCTGTCTGTTACGCCACTCGGTTGGTCTGTGCCAGGCTTGGGGTCTCCTCGTTTGCTGTTGCTTAGTGGCTGTCCGCTGCCTGTAGCAACTCCGGCACCACCACTTGGCCCTGGCTCTCACCCGCTGTTTGCCCGGCACTGGTGCAAGTCGCTCAGCCAGGCAGTGCGAGGAGGATGCTGCCTGCGTGGGCTCTGCCGGTGCAGGGGGACGGGCTGGGCTCTGGCGAAAGGCTCTCACCTGCCCAGCCCATGGGTCTGTGCACATGCATCGAGTGCTTCGGAGACGTCTGCTGCTCTTCGAGGGCTCGGCCACACCTGGCCACGCAGCAGTTACGCAGAGCTAACGAAGGGTGTGAATTGAGAGCAGGTTAAACCCCCGTGTGGACGTGCCCGTTCAGAACTAAAGTGGTCTGAGTTTGCTTTAGCTTATGTACTGGATCGACAGCCCCGCCAGTGCCCAGAATAGGGGTGACTGGCAGCTTCCCACATGGCATGCCCCAAAACCCTGCCTCACCCCTGACGGAGGGACCACTTCCAGCGGGCTGAGGGGAGCCCAGGCTGTGTGGCCTGGCTGCTGAGTGCCCTGTGCTGGGGGTTGTTGACGTGGCCGTTTGCCCACTGGAGTGGGGCTGATCCCACCAAGTTCACTGTACAGGCTGCCAGGCTGGTAAGTTACCTGCCCTGACCCTTCTCAGGAGGGTGCTGCTGGCACCACTCCATGGGGGAGTGGGGAGGTGGCTGTAGGTGTGATGGCTGAGATGGAGGGCGGGGAGACGGGGGATTACTGGCAGCATGGGACGTATGAGGGGCCTGACCCAGTCAGGAGATAGCACTCATGCTCCTGGACAGGAGTCACTTTCTCTCGACGTTTGCTCTCTAGCCACAGCTATACTTAGAGTGTGTCTAAGCTGCAATTACACACCCAGGGCTGGCCCGGGCCAGCTGACTCCCCAGGGGTTTCATTGTGGTGTAGACATCTGGGCTCGGGCCAAAGCCTGAGCTCTGGCACCCTCCCACCTTGCAAGCTGTGACGAACTGGGAAAGTTCTTAATGTTTTCTCTGAATACTGTGTTGGTGCCTCAGTGTCCCCATGGCAGTTCTTAAGTATCTGGCAGAGCCAAGGGCCAGTGCACCTAAATGCCTGACACTCTGTCTCCTAGCAACTGATGGCCTGGGCCCCTCCTCTGCAAAGGTGCCAGCTGAAGGTGTTGGAGACAAAGGGATCAGGTGACCTCCTGGCCCGGGAAAGGAGCTGAGCAGAGAGGAGGGGCTGGAGGGGGTTGTTAGTCTGGAGCTGGCTGGGGTCAAGGGTGGAGGGCAGACCTGGGGGTCTGGCTCACTGCCCCCCAGAATGGACCCAGCCGAGGGGTCTGGTTCGCTGTATCTACAAGCTCTGTTTTAGATCCTGTTCCTGTCATCGAATAAACCTCTGTTTTACTGGCTGGCTGAGAGTCACGTCTGACTGCAAAGTGGGGGTGCAGGACCCTGTGGCTTCCCCAGGACCCCGCTGGGGTGGACTCGCTGTGGGAAGCGCACGGAGGGGCAGAGGATGCTGAATGCTCCAAGGAGAGACCCAGGAGGTGAAGCCGTGTGAGCTTCTTGCCCTGAACAAGTCTGCTCCAAGGGAGAGGAGGCTCCCCAAAGTCCTGACTGGCTTGGTGGGGAGCAGTTCCGGAGCATCGCCCGGGGACTCCGTGACACAAGGGTCCTAGAGCCCAGGCTGCAGCCCACAATGAAACAGTCCCTTAGCCCAAGCCCCAGTCAGCTGGCACAGGCCACCCCTGGGTTCTAACCGCAGTGTAGACACCCTGAGAGTGTCCCCCATTGGCACTGAAAAGTGATTACTTTGAGTGTATGTTTGTTGCATGGAAGTTTTAGTTTATTCAGGTGTGTGTGTGTGTGTGTGTGTGTGTGTTGGAAGGGAGAGCTAGCTCATGCTTGTAGACGTACAGTCGGTCATTCTGCTGGTGGCTGTAAAAGCAGACAGAATCTAGGTATTAATTCCTTTTAAAGGTTTTGTGCCATAGGGTTAAAATCTAAAATTACGTTCTCCCAGCAGTCGCCGTTAGCAGTAAAACGGTGCAGTAGATTGTCCTTTGAAATTGAAATCATTGAATTTTCTCAGTCTAACAGAGGAAACCAGTAAATCAACATGTAGTTTAATATTCACTGATATTTTCACTTGCTTTACATAAGAACATTAAAATGGCCACACTGGGTCAGACCAATGATCCGTCTAACCCTGTATCTTGTCTGCTGACAGTGGCCAATGGCAGGTGCCCCAGATGGAATGAACAGAACAGGACAACTGAGTGATCCACCCCGTCGCCCATTCCCAGGTTTTGGCAGTGAGAGGCGAGGGACACGCAGAGCATGAGGTTTCATCTCAGCTAATAGCCATTGATGGACCTATCCTCCATGACTGACTTAATTACTTTTTCAACCCTGTTCTAGCCTTGGCCTTCACAACATGCCCTGGCAAGGAGTTCCACAGGTTGACTGTTCATTGTGTGAAGAAACACTTCTTCTGTTTGTTTTAAACCTGCTGCCTGTTAATTTCATTGGGTGACCCCTAGTTCCTGTGTTATGTGAAGGGGTAAATGACATTTCTCTCTCCACGTTCTCCACACCAGTCATGATCTTACAGACCTCAAGCACATCCCCTTTAGCTGTCTCTTTTCCAAGCTGAACTGTTCCAGTCTTTTTAATCTCTCCTTTTATGGAAGCTGGTTCCATGCCCCTCATCATTTTTGTTGCCATAGACGCTGACTCCGTGAGTGCTCCAGGGCTTCATCACCCACTGGAAAAATTAGAGGATGCCACCCCTTGCTCTGTCCTAAGGCTCTGCCCCACTTGGCCTCTTCCCCCAAGGGGCCCCACCCCTGATCAGCCTCTTCCCCCCCCCAAGACCCCACCTGCAGCTTGCATGGAGGGGAGGGGGCAGAGAGGAACACTCACTCACTGGCAAAACCAAAAGTCAGTGGCTGTGTTTGTTGCCCTTCTCTGAACCGGTTTCCAATTCTAATATATCTTTGTTGAGATGCAGCTACCAGAACTGCACCCAGTATTCAAGATGCAGGAGTACCACGGCTTTATCTAGTGGCATTATGATATTTACTGTCGTCTTCTCTCTCCTTTTCCTAAGGGTCCCTAATGTTGTGGTAACATTTTTGACTGTCGCTGCACGTTGAGCTGATGTTTTCAGAGAACTGTCCACGGTGACTCCAAGATCTTTCTTTGTATGTGTAGTTGGAATTATTTTCCAGTGTGCATTACTTTGCACTGATCAACACTGAATTTCATCTGCCATTTTGTCACCCAGTCACCCAGTTTTGAGAGATCCCTTTGTAGCTCTTCGCAGTCTGCCTGGGACTTAACTATCCTGAATAATTTTAGATCATCTGCAGATTTTGCCACCTCACTGTTTCCCCCCTTTTCCAGATCATTTATGAATATGTTGAACAAGACTGGCCCCAGAACAGATCCCTGGGGGACACCACTATTTACCTCTCTCCATTCTGAGAACTGACCATTTATTCCTACCCTTTGTTTTCTGTCTTTTAACCAGCTGCTGATCCATGAGAGAACCTTCCTGCTTATCCCATGTCCTTGTCAGACAGGCCTTGCTCACTGAGATCACAAGGAAACACTCTGCTCCCATATAGCAAGAGCTGCAGCTCTGCTCGCTTCCCTTTGAATTTCCGACAGAGGAGGAACGGGCTGTTCCGGAGCTGGGAAGAGCTCCTTTGCGAGGCCGATTAGCCCACGTCCGCATGGCTGCCTGGAGCACCTGTAAGCCAAGCCGTGAAGCAATACAAACATCCTTACACCAACGAGAGTCTGCATAATACAGCTGGCTTCCAGTGCTAGTGACAAATCACATCTTACAATCAATTATGAACTGTAATTTCTTCATCGGATTTGGATCAGAACCTACAGCTTTATGCTGATTATAAGCTGCTGTTGGGAGAATAGTAGCAGATCTTTGCATTTGCTCCCTTGTCTCTACTGAGTTGAAGTTCAAGAATCTCTTGGACTCATGACAACGTTTTACCTGCTTGAGCAGCCCAAGCCTGACGTAAATCAATTTTGCATCTGCTCATGCGCTGGAGTGGTTCTGAGCTCCTGCCTCCCCCTTACTCCTAACAGATGTGGCGTCTGTTGAGAACCATCTTGCTCAAACTCCTCTACCCCGTGGGACGGTGGAGTCCTTGGCAGACTTCCCACCCTCCTGACAGAGATCTTGGTAGAGTAAGCGCCACCAGGAGGGGATGGAAATGTTTCATTAACCTTTGGGCTGCCTGGGGAGTTGGAGGCGAATCCCACTAGTCCACTGCCTCCAGTGACAGATCGTTGGCCAATCCCAATACTAACAGAAAACACTTGCGTGTGCAGACCTGGGTCTAGAAGGAACCTAGCTTCGCTGACCAGCATACAGCCTGCTGGGCGCTCGGGATGTTCAGGGTTAGACTGTCGGGGATCTCCCATGAGAGCACGGGCCTAGCTCCAGCCGGGCACGGAAGCAGAAAAGCTATGGGAACAGCCTTGCTTGGAATGTTTCCTGTTTATCTGAACCCAGGAGAAACTTGGTGTCTTGCTATCATAGCATTCCTTCTCAGATCTGAACCTTAGAGTTCAGAAAATGAGATACTAGCACCTGAATCCTCTAAGCTTAATTACCAGCTTAGATCTGATAGCACTGCCACCACCCAAAAATATAGTGTTTTGGGGCACTCTGACCTCCCCAACTTTCCCTGGGGACCCCAAGAACCCAGACCCCTTGGGTTCTTAAAACAAGGAGAAATAAACCATTCCCCCATCTTTCTCCCTCTCAGAATTTCCCTGGGCCATCCTGAGAGATACTGATCTAACCTCTAAATCACCATACAGAGAAGCATCTCCCTTCCCTTCCACCAAGAGGCAAACAGATTCAAGGAAAACAAAGAGAGATTCTATCTCTCCCCCTCCCGTCTCCCCCCCACTCATCCCGGTGAGTATCCCAATCCCCTGGAATAACACAAGGGAAACAAGGAAGAAAAAATCAATCAGGTTCTCAAAAAAAAAGAAAAGAAAAAGAAATCTTTTTTAATAAAAGGAAGGAAAAAGTAAAGAATTATCTCTGTAACTTCAAGATGTAAATCTTACAGGGTCCTATTGCTTACAGACACCAGAAAGAGACTTCCCCCCAGTACCAATACAAATCAGAATATTCCCAGCAACTACACACACAAAAGTTAACCAGCCAGATCCACAATTGCAAATAGAGTAAAAACAATCAAAAACCTAAACTTTCTGTTTTTACTTACTATATGAAAAGAAACTTAAGAGAGCCTGTAGTAATGTCTGGTCTCTCTCAGACCCTCAGAGAGAAGAACACACAAAGAACACAGACAAGTTTCCCTCCCCCCAAATTTTAAAGTATCTTGTCTTCTGATTGGTCTTCTGGTCAGGTGTCCAGTTGCCTGCTTGTAACCCTTTACAGGTACAAGAGACATTAACCCTTAACAATCTGCTTATGACACTTGCAAGTCAGTCTGGCCTGGTGCACTGCCAGCCCCCCCAGTTTGGAGAAGTTGGGGTGAGCTTCGTGTGTGCAAGGGAGCCCCCAAGTCTTGTGAGGCTTCCCCCAGCCACGGCGGGAAGCCATCTGGATCTGCAATAGCTGCTCTCTCCATGAGGCCCTTTCGCTGCAGAGCTCCAACCTGTATCATGTTGCTGCACATCCAGCCTCGCTGTCTCACTTCAATTTGCAAACACTTTAAGTGGTGCAAACCGGCGTGGGAGTGACGAGCTGCCCTCGTTTGTCAACACATCAATTATTTCTGAGAGCACTGGCCTGTCACTAAAGCTGTGAGATGCCTTCTTCCCAGGAGGATGTGCTTGCTGGCTGTTTATGGGCCTGTGGAAGTGCCTCCCCACGCCGGTGCCATTCCACCTCGGTGCTCCTGCCATCCCGGTGCTGTTGGCGTGCCGGTGTGCGGCGGTACTGCTGCTCCGGGTGGGGAGAGGAGAGAAACGTGCAGACAGCTGGCATGCACTAGGGGTGAGCACAGCAGGCAGGGCTCTTTGGCGGCAGTCAGGCCGCACATCCTGATGCATACAGCAGGAGAAAGTCAAACCCCTGAGGGAAGGGATGCTGCGTCCCAGCCAAAGAGTGTCTTATCCCTTGGGCACCCCATGCCCCCTCCTACCCAGCATACTTCGGGTACCCAGGCCACAGACTTTCTGCCAAGGCAGCCAGGTACCGGGATGTGCCTAAGAGAAAGTGGGAGCCAGCTGCAGCCTTCACCCAAACCTCGACTAACGTTTCTTTGCAGCTACAGAACCTCACTGGGCTGCCACGTGTCCTCCAGGGCAACAAGGGTTTCTGTCTGCTGGGCCATTTCACCCCGGACTAGGGGGAATTGAAGACCTCAAACAGGGTGCGAGACGTGATGCGTGCTGGGGCCCAGGGCTGTCACTCCCAGCAGCACTGCCTGTATTACAGTAGTGTCTAAGGGCGCCAGTCAGCGCCATGCTGGGCACCGTATAGACAGATGTGTAGGGAACAGCCTGGCTCTGCCCTAGCGAGCGCACAGTTTGGCTTTGTGATGAGAAAAATAGAGCTGATTGCTCTCCATTGGTGCCTCCACATCTCTTGCGCTGTGGTGTTGCCCCACGGTTCACAGGGACCAGGCCAAAGGAAGGCGAGAGGACGAAACACCCGGGAGCTGCAGGCTCGCTGGAGGCTGCTGTCTGCGCTGGGTTTGCCTGCGGGGCTTGTCTTGTATGTTTTGCGGAGGGAGAAGAAAATGCTCTTCCCTTGCTGCTGAGGGCCCTGCTGCAGCAGAGAGCTGGGCTGGGGCCTGTCAGCGGGATGGGACTAGGGAGCCCATGGGACTGCAGGGGCACGCCAGGGGTGATGTTCTATTTTTTTACTTGTGGCTTTAGGCATGAGGGTAAGGGGTGTCACGGAGTGTGGGGGAGTCCGGCCCTGCACCCCTCTTCCGGGGACCCACAGTGACTCTTAGCCAGCCAGTAAAACAGAAGGTTTATTGGACAACAGGAACACAGGTTACAGCAGAGCTTGCAGGCACAGTCAGGACCCCTCCACCGAGTCCTTCTGGGCTTTCAGGGTGCTTGGATCCTAGCTAGGATACCCTGAATTCCGCCCACACAGCCCCAAGCCCAAACTCAAACTGCTTCCCTCCTGCCGCTCCCTTCCTTTGTCCCCCTTCCCGGGCAAAGGTGTTGACCTTTCCCCTCCCTTACCTAGCTCAGGTTACAGGCCCTGGCATTGTCCATTCCCTAAAGTCCTCCCCTGCTCTCCCACTCCCCACACACAGTCCCTACTGCATCACAAGGGGATTGTTCAGACAGAGGCGGGCTCCTTTCTGAGCCTGTTCTTATGGGTTCTCCTCACCCCCCTGCCCCCGAGGGCAGATGTGTGCTCCAGCAGGCAGGAGTGTGCATGGATTCTGCTGGTTCCCTGGTTAGGGCCAGGGAGCACAGAGCGCTGCTGGTGCTGGGAGTTGGCTGCAGTGGGTGATGGCGGGTGACTGCTGAAGGGCAGAGGTGGCTCAGTAACAACAGACAATCGGAAGGGAAGAGGCAGAGGCTGACTGTGTCATGGCCTCTGGCCCCAGCAGCCAGGCACCGAGGGGGAGACACTTGCACTAGAACTGCAGTTACATTGCCCTGGGTCCCCAAGCAGAGGCCACGGTGACGCTGTGAGCTGTCTGCTCAGCCAGAAATAACTGCTGTGAGTGGGAGCTGTGTGACAAGCTTCCCTGGGAGGTTTCTTTCCCACTTCCTGGCAACGCTGGCATTATCGCCTGAAAGAAGTCTGAGCCCCCATCCTCCACAGCCTGTGTTCTCCTGCAGGGCTGTGGAATGGCTGGAGGGGTGCAGCAGGCCTGGTTCCTGTAGCCCAGCACTAATTAGCACCCCCTTTTCTCCATGCGTCAGTTAATGGTGAGCCTCTGACCTGTACCGGGGCCTTGATACACATGGCTAACTCAGCTGTGACGCTGGTAGGCCAGTGGCCAGCTCGTGCTGAGGACCCACGTCTCAGCTGAACCCTGACAGCTCCTTGGCTGGAACCTGGCTGGCTCACCGGGGTGTTAGGATTGTTACAACAGGCATTAGAGTTCTAAGAATGTGCTTAGTGTTTAGGCTTTATGAAATGCTTGTAAATTGCTGCCTGCAGTAGTCTCACTTACAGCATCTGTATCCCCTGTTATAAGGCTATAGTGAGTGCTTGTGTTGTAATCTTCTGTCGCTGCGTAACTCAGCAGACGAGAGAGCCAGTCTCCAGTGTGAAATGCTGCCTTCCAGCAGAGGGCATTACATCTTGCCCCACAGAGACAGCCCATCAACACCAGAAAAACTATTGTGGGACCTCGAAGGGGCCAGAAGACTGTCAATTGCTTGTCCCCTCGCTCCCTCCCCTCCACCCCTCAAGTGAGTCTTGCAAGGGAATTGCTCCCATCAGCTGAGAAGCACAAGGGGGGATGGGATAAAAACCCCTAACAAGAAGAAATTGTATCTCTCCGCTGCCTGGACTTCCAGGAGATCCCAGTGTTTGGCCTGGGTTAGCCCTAAAGGACATATAGAGCTTGTTTATAAGAGAAGCTTCTATTACCTTTTGAAACTTAAAACTGAAAGTCACTAGTGTGTGTATGTTTACCTGTAAAGAACTCTCATTTCCTTTTCCTAGTTAATGACTCTTTGTTATAGGATTGGCCACAAGTGTTGTCTTTGCTGCGAGATCTAAGGTGCAATTGACGTGAGGTAAGTGACTGGTCCTTTGGGACCAGGAGTAGCCTGAATATTGTTGTGATCCTTGGTGTAAGGGGCCATCTGTCACATGGGCAGGTTTGCCCAGATGACGGGAGAACCCAAGGGGACTGTTTGTGACTCTGTGGTTAGGCTGTGATAGTGGTTGCTAGCTGATTGGTGAAATCTACGTCTAGAACTCACAGCCCGTTTGGGGTTGGTGCCTGGTTCCAAACAGCCTGCCCTGAGACTGGTGCTCATGCTCGTGAGCCACGGCAGGACAGCTTGACACCAACAGTTAACCGAAAACTCCGAGCATGGTAATTTGAGGAAAGACCATTTATCCAAATGTATCTGAACAGGTCCCTCTCCTGCCCCTGCTGGTCCAGAGCACGCGTGGCTGATCTGGGGAAAAGGCACGAGCACTTAGATTCTTACAAGCCACTGGGCTTGTTTGTTTTCCCTGTAGGAGCAGAGGCAGACTGGCTCCGACGGGTCTCCACAGACTGTATTCTGGCTGGGCTGAGGGGTGCTGGAGCATTAGTATTACAGTACAGGGATTAGGATTTCATCCAGGGGGCTAGTGTAGGCTGTTTGTAGTTAGCACCTCATTGGTTATAAAGATCCCAGCTTATGGGAACGAATGCAGCTCCCCAAGGAGCCTGCTGCCCCTACTCACAGTAAGGGGATTGGAAACAGGAAGGTGCCAAGTTCTCCCTCCAGGAGTTATTATGGCTCACGATGGAGGTGTGGCCCCATCCTGTGGCTGGCAGAGAGAGGGTTAACACAGCGTGCCTGCACTGCGCTGAATGCAGCTAGTACCAGTCCCAAGGGGTTATGAAAGGAGCCAAGAGCTGGCCTCGCCTGGGGAAGGAGGGGGCAGGTCTTGGCTGGGAGAAGCTTGGCCTTTGGGATGTCCCGTTTCTTTCTGTAGCCCGAGTCCTGCTAACACCTCTAACTGCACTCAGCAGGGCTGCCCGGGCAGGCGTGGGGCCCACATGTGATGGCCAGATGCTGGCTGGTTGGTTCTGCTGCCCTCACCTGCCCCAGTGTCCCGGACTCCTCGCTTTTCCAATGTGTCCAAAAATCTCCTCCTGGCCCCTTTCCCTTCCACACACACCTGAGCCGCTGAGTGGCCAATTTCAGACCAGGCTGAAACCCCTGGGACTCGGTCTCTGCTTGGAGCCTTGTCACAGTCCCAGTCCTGCCTGCAGGAACGTCTCTCCATGGACACGCACCAGGCCCCTTGGGAGGCCAGTGAGTGGTGCTGTCTGCGTGCGATGAGCAGTAGAGGCCACCCAAGCCAGTGCCTGAGCCAAGAAGAGAACCCAGGCATCCTGGCTGGACAGAACGTTACTGAATGCTGTGTCCCCAGCCCCTAGTCCTTGCTGGGTTGGAGTGCTTGCCCTGGCCTGTGAGGCTTGTCCTGCATGTACCAAAGGGGCAGGGGGCCATGGAGACTCCTTCCTCCCCCAGAATTGGCTGCTCCCCTCTTCCAGCTGTGGCTAATTATGGCCATGCTGGAGCTCTCACAGAAAGGTAAGCCAGCCCTTTGAGCCACTGCTGCTGTCTGGGGGAAGAATACGCTGCCCTCAGTTATTATGCAGCCTTTGTTATGGTGAGATTAATGTGGGTTATTGGATTGGGAGTTTTATCACCTGAATGTTTCCTCTTAGCTTTCGAAACAAACTTCAGCGTCGATTTATTACCCAGCCAATACATACAAGTGCAAGTTTAGTTCACTGCTCGTTCCTTGGAAGGAATGAAAATGTAAGCAAAATATTAAAAAATAAAATAGACTCAGTTTTACTTTGATTGACCTTTGACGCTCAGCGTGATGCCTTTCCCGCACTGCCGCTCCAACCTTTCATTTCTTTTGGTGAAGTGGTTGTGCTCAGTGGTTCCTTCTGTCCGGAGGCAAAGCACACACTGTAATTGGTTCTCAGCTTCCGGGAATGTCAAAGTCAGGATTGAAATTTTACGTCTCACACCACCAAGTCAGTGCCAGTGTTAATAATAACGTTGCGGAAAGGAAGGCAGATTTATAGCTGTAGAAGAATGTAATCACATTTTGAGCCAGAACACAATAAGTCCAAATACTAGTTTTCATTTGGAAGCTTGTTAGATAAATGTGGTATCACCTGAACTGTTCCAAACCAATTTTTTCCTTTCCCCACCACACTGAGGGGCACTTGTGGCTGTGGGAGGGAGGAGAGTTATAAAAGCTGTTACTGTGGTATTAGTCTGTGCTAGGGCGAGCCGTAGCTTGGGGCAGAGTGT
Source organism: Gopherus evgoodei (assembly GCF_007399415.2). Classification (NCBI taxonomy): domain Eukaryota; kingdom Metazoa; phylum Chordata; order Testudines; family Testudinidae; genus Gopherus; species Gopherus evgoodei. The sequence goes on from NC_044331.1 coordinate 84,737,704, forward strand.
GAGTTACTGGCGTCTGGTAGATGCACAGGCAGCAAAGGCTGCACTTTATGTAGAGGGTAGATGCAAGCTAGACAGCTGCTGTTAATCTTCAGGAATGAGCCTTCCACCTTTATTATGGAAACGCCCAGAAATGGGGAGGCCTTTTGCGCCGTTCCTCAGGGCACTCACAGGCCCCTGCCAGCCCCCGGAAAGGGAAGCTAGTGAATACTGCCATGACCGTTGTATTGAGGCCCAGGCTGGTCACACAAGTGGTGGCACGGTCAAGAACAGAACCCAGGGGTCCTGGTTCCCCATGCATTGCTCTAATTCCTCGACCCCATCCACATTCCAGACCATCTCCTGTCTGCCAGTTCATGGCTCTCATGAGACCCACCCACTCCATGGCAGGACGTGGGTGCTGGGTTTTTAATTCCAGGTTTAGTTTTTCAGTTGGGTCAGGGCAGTTGCAAAGAGGAAAGTGAAACCCACCTCGTTCCATGGCAGAGACCTCTCCTGCGGCGCTCAGCCCTGGCAGGCCAGGAGGAGAGAAAGGGGACGGTGTTTGGAGGAGTGAGAGCGGGAGCTGTTTGCAACGTGTTATGGTTTCCAGTTGTTCTTCTCCAAAGCGTGTGCACAGGAGAAGGGAATGACTGTCCTTGCCATGTGTCCCCGTCCTGGGTTTGCCAGCTCTCTGTGGGCTCGGCACTCTGCCTAGTCACACTGGCACATTGCTTTGTAGCCTGGAGAAATTACCCATCACCTGCCAAAGAAAGCTGCCTTTCCACAGCTCTACCCGAGGCCTGGCTAATCACTCAGCTCTGCTTGCACCAGCCCATTGCCAATTGATTGAAAAAATACCCCTAATACACTGCAAATGCCAAATCAGTAATTGATTTTAGCCAATTAATGTCTGATTAAAAACTAATAACCCTCCTACCCCTTTCTGATTACCCAGTGACCTCCAGCAATCCATTAGCTTAACAAATGGTATGTCAGTGTTCAGCATGCCTAATGACTCTGGATTAAACCCAGTGACATCTAACTCATCAATAAACTCCTCCACTGCACTTTCCCATTAAGCCTTATTGTCATCCATCATTACGGTTTTCTTACAATCAGGAAAACATAACTTGGGTTGTGGATTGTGCTCTGCAGGCCTATGGGGGCTAGCAATCGAACAGAACCCCCCATACGCCACTACTCTCTGTTTAAAACAAACACAAGGAAGTATTTCTTCACACCATGCACAGACAACCTGTGGAACTCCTTGCCAGAGGATGTTGCAAAGGCCAAGACTATATCAGGGTTCAAAAAAGAACTAGATAAGTTCATGGAGGATAAGCCCATCAATGGCTGTTAGTCAGGATGGGCAGGGATGGTGTCCCTAGCCTCTGTTTGCCAGAAGCTGGGAATGGGCGACAGGGGATGGATCACTTGATGATTCCCTGTTCTGTTCCTTCCCTCTGGGGCACCTGGCATTGGCCACTGTTGGAAGAGAGGGTACTGGGCTAGATGGACTCTTGGTCTGACCCAATGTGGCCATTCTTGTGCATCCCTTTATGGCTGTAGAGTCTGGAAATGTCCCATGGCTGGGAACCGGACATCCAGAGACGGCATTGTGCTTCCCCCTGGCCTTGGCTGAGCTTGCTTGGCATGTCTGAGCCTTGCACATACAGAGAGCTGGGCACACGGTTCTTGGGGCTCGTGGGGCGCCTCACTGGGAACCGGTCACTAGAACTGGTTCTTAACCTCAGTACTGGAGCCTGTCCCCGCTGCTGCTCTGCTCTGCCACTGGCGCCTTGGAAGAATGTGTCTTTCCCAGCTGCCTTGAGAGAGCCGCTAGCCATGAGTCAAGCAACCTTCTGTCCTTGGAGACTTTTAACGAATAGTTCTGAGCACCCCCAGGTAACCTGAGCTGCTGGGACAGTGCTAATGCGCCACAGCCGTTCCACTGAAAGGGCGGAAGCCCACGCAGTGCTACATTTATCGCCTGCATTGCTTCCTGCAGCCTCCACTCTTCACTTACGTTGTCCTAAAAAGCTAACGGAGCTAAAATTATTTTCCTTCCTTAGATGAGCCTTTAAATAATGCATCACCCTCTCTTGCTGTTACCGAGTATTCTAGAAATCCAACAGACTTTCCCTCTTGCTCAAATATTTGCATCTCTTTGTCACCAGCACCAGGAATTGTTGAGGAGTGCAATTAAAAATGATCTTTCAAGTGCAGAGCACTGATGGTCTCTCCACAGCAGCAAGCCTGTGTGGGGAACTCTAGGTCCAACACAAGCCACTGCTGAGATACTGGTTTGAAATTACGCTGCTGGACCCTGTGGGGGAGGCGAGACCCCGTCGCTAAGAGATGGAGTGGGCAGCAGCCCCGTGAAAGCCTCAGTGATTATTGGCTAATGGTGGGTTGGTCACTTAGTTAGCAACTGCTAAGCAGCTAAATCAATCTCCTGCAGCAACTCGAGGGGCTCAGAGTGCAAAGATCCAGGGTTCAGATACCTGTAGTTCTTCGGCATGGCTGGGGGCTGGGTTTTGGTTTGGGCCATTAGGAAGATTCAGCTCCTGCTTCCCATGTTGACTCCCCCAAAGTTGGCAGGTGTTTGGAGCTGGGGCTTGGGTTTGGGCCCGGTGCTGGTATATACCCAAGTTGGTCTTTCGCTCCGAGCTGGAGATCCCCAGTTTTTCCGTGTGGACAAATCAAACCAGTAGTACCTCCCCCCTGCCACCCAGCTGCGAGGGGGGTGCTTCCCTGAGAAAGGTAACCCCTTCTCCTGGGCCAGGCAGGGGAAGGAGGCCTGCTCCCGAACCCTCACGATGGATATTTTATTCGGTGGATAAAGCTCCTTGCTAGCATAATTGCTGGGAGTCTGTTCTAGGGGTTTATGTTCATAAATATTCTCATTAGCAAAGCAGATGCTGTTGGACACCAGCTGTGTGTCTCAGACTGTTCAAATGTCCTGCTTTCCAGATGAGACACTCTGGCTGCAGCAGTAATGCCTGTTCCTAGGCCCAAAGCAGGGACAGCACAACTCCAGCCTCTTGGAAACGTGACCGTCCTTCACTGTGGCATTTTAAACACTAGCAGTTGGTGGCTTGCTCTTGTTTATGCCAGCCCTGTCTTGGCAATCTCTTTGCAGGCCCCCTGCAAACTCCTCTGCCTCCCAGCTAAATGAACTTTGAATCTAATGATGGCAAAGCCTCAGCTTGGAGGTTTAATGATGTAAAATCATTAGCAGATATTTCCCCCCCAAGGACAAACGAATGTACATATAGCGATGTAAATGTGAATACAGTAACTGCAATGGTACCAGGACATGTGAGCCAAATTCAGCCCCCAGGGTCACTGTGCAAATTCAGGGACATTCCTGGAGCGGCATTTATTCATCCCAGGCTGTATTTGTCCCCACAACTAGATTTTAGTTCTCAAGATGTGCGTTATTTTGTGTCAGTGTCGCTAACACCAGGCAAAAATCAGGTGTTTGTAGTGTCCGTCCATGGAAAGTGAAAGATGGCTCCTTTCCTCCAAAATATTTCTGAAAACTCTCACTGGCTGTACAAATGCCAGACTCCATGATCTGTCCTGGAGGGGTGAATTCGGACTCTGCAGTTGTTGAGGTGGGAACAGGAGGGTAACACCTGTAACTCTTAGGATCTTCAATGCCTGGCTGTGGCCAGGACCTCACTTTTCTCTCTCCCTAGGTAGGTGGCACCTCCAGTAGCCTAGCTTCCCCCAGGGCCAGCCTGGGCCTTTGCTGTGGTGCCTTCTCAGAGGGAAAGGCAGCCCCCACAACATGCCCGTCCTGCTTTGCTGGTGAGGCCTGAGGGAGTTGCAGCCTGCAGTGCTGCATCTGTGTGAGAGGAGCCACAGGGATTAGTCCACTGGGGCTGGTTCCCAGGCTCAGGCTCCCTCCTCCAAGATTCACAGGCTCTGCTCTGGCAGCCCCGGGGGCTGGCGATGTCTGTGCTCTGACTCTTGGGGTCCAGCTCTGTTCCTAGGAGCTTGCAGGAGAGAGTGGAGCTGTCGGCTTTGTAATGCCAGTCAAGACTAGATGGAATCTCTCCGGGAACAGCTGGCGTGTTTAACGTGAGGATAATAACAGCTGCCTTCCTGAGCAGTGCACTGTGTCTCCTGCATGGCTTGGGAGAGCAGGCCTTGTGCTGCCTCTGGCTGACCCAGGATAGCTACGGAGCAAGGCAGCACCGAGAGGAGGGTGCATCTGACGTGAAGACTCTCTTGCCTCATTCGTTTGGATTTGCTATTAGTGCTTTGGCCACAGCCACAGCGAGATGCACCATGATGGCGCCTTGCTGTGCCAGCATTACAGCTGCTCTTGGCTGTGAATGCCCCCTTGTCATAAACAGATAACTAAGGGTTAATGTCTCTTACACCTGGAAAGAAGTAACCTGAAACACCTGACCAGAGGACCAATCAGGAAACCAGACTTTTCCAGGTCTGGGTGGAGGGAAGTTTGTGTCTAAGTTCTTTGTCTTGTGCCTGTGTCTCTTTCGGCTATGGGAGGATTTCTGTCTCTTGCTTTCTAATCTTCCGTTTCCAAGTTGTAAGTACAAAAGATCAGATAGTGATTTATATGTTTTTTTTGTATTTTACATGTGTGTAGTTGCTGGAGTGCTTTGAATTGTATTCTTTTTGAATAAGGCTGTTTATTCATATTTCTTTTAAGCAATTGACCCTGTATTTGTCATCTTAATACAGAGAGACCATTTTTATGTATTTTTTGTTCTTTTTACATAAAGCTTTCTCTTTAAGACCTGTTGGAGTTTTTCTTTAGTGGGGAACTCCAGGGAATTGAGTCTGTGCTCACCATGGAATTGGTGGGAGGAAGAAGTCAGGGGGAAATCTGTGTGTGTTAGATTTACTAGCCTGACTTTGCATACCCTCTGGGTGAAGAGGGAAGTATTTCTGTTTTCCAGGACTGGGAACGGGGAGGGTGGAATCCCTCTGTTTAGATTCACGGAGCTTGCTTCTGTGCATCTCTCCAGGAACACCTGGAGGGGGGAAGGGAAAGGGTTTATTTCCCTTTGTTGTGAGACTCAAGGGATTTGGGTCTTGGGATCCCCAGGGAAGGTTTGGGGGGACCAGAGTGCCCCAAAACACTCTAATTTTTTGGGTGGTGGCAGCTTTACTAGGTCCAAGCTGGTAACTAAGCTTGGAGGTTTTCATGCTAACCCCCATATTTTGGACGCTAAGGTCCAAATCTGGGACTAGGTTATGACATGGTGGCAGAGGTGGGATAGATAGAATCCACAAGCCAGTAGGAATATTATATTTTTCTTTTCTCTGCTAGGGGCTTTTAAGCAGAGAGAAACAGTTTGGTTTTAAAAGGGAACCAGAGAAATTTTTTTTTCTCTGCTCTCTCTTACAGTTTCTGGCTTGCATATTAAGCAAGGAACCATTAAGGTGTGACAAAAGGGTCTTTTGTGACACAATAGCACTCGCATTAGGAGTCAAATACCAGCACTATACACATGCAAATAAAGTGGTTTTTCTGGTTTACTTTACATTTAAAAGATTAGCTAGAGGAAGAAAGGGAAAAAGGCACTGTTGCTAGGCAGACCCCAGGAGGCAACAGAGAACCTGCAGTTCAGACAACGAATACCCCAGAGGGCACACCGACCATAAACCCTACAACTGAGGGCAGCCAAAAACCCCACCTACAACCCAAGTAAAGCCACAGACACAGTATTCTTCCACCTCACCAGTCTCCAGTAACTCACCTCGACCCAGTGACCCATCAGATGGAAGATGCTTTAAGTGTAATGAACTGGGACATATCAAGGCCAACTGCCCAAAGACCACCAACCGAGTGCAGTTCATTACACCTCCATCACACCAAAGATCCCCAGGCCCAGATGCCTCTCAAATACCCTTGGAGCGAAGGGAAAATTTGAGAGTGGGTGGAAAGAAGGTTACTGCGTGGAGAGACCCGGGGCACAGGTGTCAGCTATCCACCAATCCTTCGTAGACCCCAAATTCATCAACCCAAGTGACAATTTACCCCTTCATGTCACAAGCTGTAGACTTGCCCACAGCTGAACTGCCTGTCCAGTACAAAGGCTGGTCAGGAATGTGGATTTTTGCAGTCTGATAATTATCCTATCCCCATGCTACTGGGGGAAGACTTGGCCAACCAGGTGAAGCGGGCCAAGAGAGTGGGAATGGTTATACGTAGCCAAACCAGGCAAGCTTCCAGACCCATTCCTGTTCCTGAGCCGTCCACAGACGCCCCGTCTGTGTTACCAGAGACCCAGACAGAGGTAGTGGACCCGGATTCCATGCCAACCACTGAAACAGCCACAGCATCTCCAGTCCCTGGCCCGGAACTGGAACAGCAACCAGCACCAGCAATTGCAACCACATCTTCAAACTCAACGCCAGAGGGCACCAGCGAGCCAGAACGGGCAGAAGCAACAGACAGCGATACCCAAAAGGCTCAGCCAGAGCCTGAAATACCCTCAGGTGTACCAGCGGAGAGCGTTTCACCAGCAACGGAAACAACCCCATCACCTACATAGCTTCCAGAGGGACTAAGCCCAAGTCCACAGTCTGAGGAAGAACTGGTAACCCCAACCTCAAGGGAACAGTTCCAGACTGAGCAGGAAGCAGATGACAGTCTTCAGAAAGCTCGGGCGGCGGCACGGAGCACCCCACCGCCTCTCAGCTCTTCTAATCTATCCCGGTTTGTTATAGACCAAGGACTTTTATACAAGGAGATTCTTTCTGGTGGACACCGGGAAGAATGGCAGCCACAGAAACAGTTGGTGGTTCCAACTAAGTACCGGGGAAAGCTCTTAAGCTTAGCCCATGATCATCTCAGTGGTCATGCTGGGGTGAACAGAACCAAGGACCGGTTGGGGAAGTCTTTCCACTGGGAGGGGATGGGCAAGGACGTTGCCAAGTATGTCTGGTCTTGTGAGGTATGCCAAAGAGTGGGAAAACCCCAAGACCAGGTCAAGGCCCCTCTCCAGCCACTCCCCATAATTGAGGTCCCATTTCAGCGAGTAGCTGTGGATATTCTGGGTCCTTTCCCAAAAAATACGCCCAGAGGAAAGCAGTACGTACTGACTTTCGTGGACTTTGCTACCCGATGGCCGAAAGCTGTAGCTCTAGGCAACACCAGGGCTAATACTGTGTGGCTGGCCCTAACAGACATTTTTGCCAGGGTAGGTTGGCCCTCCGACATCCTTACAGATTCAGGATCTAATTTCCTGGCAGGGACCATGCAAAAACTGTGGGTGAACCACTTGGTTGCCACCCCGTACCATCATCAAACCAATGGCTTGGTGGAAAGGTTTAATGGAACTTTGGGGGCCATGATACGTAAATTTGTCAACAAACACTCCAATAATTGGGACCTAGTGTTGCAGCAGTTGCTGTTTGCCTACAGGGCTGTACTACATCCCAGTTTAGGGTTTTCACCGTTTGAACTTGTGAATGGTCACAAGGTTAAGGGGCCATTACAGTTGGTGAAGCAGCAATGGGAGGGGTTTACGCCTTCTCCAGGACCTAACATTCTGGACTTTGTAAGCAACCTACAAAGCACCCTCTGACACTCCTTAGCCCTTGCTAAAGAGAACCTAAAGGATGCTCAGGAAGAGCAAAAGGCCTGGTATGACAAACATACCAGAGAATGTTCCTTCAAGGTGGGAGACCAGGTTATGGTCTTGAAGGCGCAACAGGCCCATAAGATGGAAGGATCATGGGAAGGGCCATTCACAGTACAAGAGTGCCTGGGAACTGTGAACTGCCTCATAGCATTTCCCAATTCCTCACTAAAGCCCAGAGTGTACCATGTTAATTCTCTCAAGCCTTTCTATTCCAGAGACTTACAGGTTTGTCAGTTTACAGTCCAGGGAGATGATGCTGAGTGGCCTGAAGGTGTCTGCTACGAAGGGAAAAAAGATGGTGGCGTGGAAGAGGTGAACCTCTCAACCACCCTGGAACGTCTGCAGCGGCGACAAATCAAGGAGCTGTGCACTAGCTTCGCCCCATTGTTCTCAGCCACCCCAGGACGGACTGAACGGGCATACCACTCCATTGACACAGGTAATGCTCACTCCATTAGAACCCCACCCTACTGGTGTCTCCTCATGCCCAAGCTGCTATAGAACGGGAGATCCAGAACATGCTACAGATGGGTATAATCCGCTCATCTACCAGTGCATGGGCATCTCCAGTGGTTCTGGTACCCAAACCAGATGGGGAAATACGCTTTTGCGTGGACTACCGTAAGCTAAACGCGGTAACTCGTCCGGACAGCTATCCAATGCCACGTACCGATGAGCTATTGGAAAAGTTGGGATGGGCCCAGTTCATCTCTACAATAGACTTAACCAAAGGGTACTGGCAAGTACCGCTAGATGAACCTGCCAAGGAGAGGTCAGCATTCGTCACCCATGCGGGGGTGTATGAATTTAATGTCCTTCCTTTCGGCCTTCGAAATGCACCTGCCACCTTCCAGAGGCTGGTAGATGGTCTACTAGCAGGACTGGCAGAATATGCAGTTGCCTACCTCGATGATGTGGCCATTTTTTCAGACTCCTGGCCCGAACACCTACTACACCTGGAAAAGGTCTTTGAGCACATCAGGCAGGCCGGACTAACTGTTAAGGCCAAAAAGTGTCAAATAGGCCAAAACAGAGTGATTTACCTGGGGCACCAGGTGGGTCCAGGAACCATAAACCCCCTACAGGCCAAGGTGGATGCTATCCAAAAGTGGCCTGTCCCAAGGTCAAAGAAACAGGTCCAATCCTTCTTAGGCTTGGCCGGGTACTACAGGCGATTTGTACCACACTACAGCCAAATCGCTGCCCCACTGACTGACCTGACCAAAAAGACCCAGCCCAATGCAGTTAACTGGACTGATGAGTGTCAAAAGGCCTTTACCCAGCTTAAGGCGACGCTCATGTCTGACCCTGTGCTCAGGGCCCCGGATTTTGACAAGCCATTCCTAGTAACCACGGATGCATCTCAGCGTGGTATAGGAGCAGTTCTCATGCAGGAAGCAACGGATCACAACTTCCATCCTGTCATGTTTCTCAGCAAGAAACTGTCTGAGAGGGAAAGTCACTGGTCAGTCAGTGAAAAGGAATGCTATGCCATTGTGTACGCCCTGGAAAAGTTACATATGTTTGGGGATGGCGGTTCCAGCTACAAACTGACCATGCTGCACTAAAGTGGCTTCATACTGCCAAGGGGAACAACAAGAAACTTCTTCGTTGGAGTTTAGCTCTCCAAGATTTTGATTTTGAAATTCAGCACATCTCAGGAGCTTCTAACAACGTAGCAGATGCACTCTCCCATGACAGTTTCCCAGAATTCAGTAGTTAAAAAGTGTTCTTAAAATGTAGAAGTCTGTTAGTTATATACTTAGTGGTATATGTAAAGGTGCATGTGTTGTATTACTCTGTTTATTTTAAAGTTCTAGAAGGAAATCGCCGCCAGTGAGCTTCCCCACTGTCTGCAATTTGAGGGGCATGTCATAAACAGATAGCTAAGGGTTAATGTCTCTTACACCTGGAAAGAAGTAACCTGAAACACTTGACCAGAGGACCAATCAGGAAACCAGACTTTTCCAGGTCTGGGTGGAGGGAAGTTTGTGTCTAAGTTCTTTGTCTTGTGCCTGTGTCTCTCTCGGCTATGGGAGGATTTCTGTCTCTTGCTTTCTAATCTTCTGTTTCCAAGTTGTAAGTACAAAAGATCAGATAGTGATTTATATGTTTTTTTGTATTTTACATGTGTGTAGTTGCTGGAGTGTTTTGAATTGTATTCTTTTTGAATAAGGCTGTTTATTCATATTTCTTCTAAGGAATTGACCCTGTATTTGTCACCTTAATACAGAGAGACCATTTTTATGTATTTTTTTTTCTTTTTACATAAAGCTTTCTCTTTAAGACCTGTTGGAGTTTTTCTTTAGTGGGGAACTCCAGGGAATTGAGTCTGTGCTCACCATGGAATTGGTGGGAGGAAGAAGTCAGGGGGAAATCTGTGTGTGTTAGATTTACTAGCCTGACTTTGCATACCCTCTGGGTGAAGAGGGAAGTAATTCTGTTTTCCAGGACTGGGAACGGGGAGGGTGGAATCCCTCTGTTTAGATTCACGGAGCTTGCTTCTGTGCATCTCTCCAGGAACACCTGGAGGGGGGAAGGGAAAGGGTTTATTTCCCTTTGTTGTGAGACTCAAGGGATTTGGGTCTTGGGATCCCCAGGGAAGGTTTGGGGGGACCAGAGTGCCCCAAAACACTCTAATTTTTTGGGTGGTGGCAGCTTTACCAGGTCCAAGCTGGTAACTAAACTTGGAGGTTTTCATGCTAACCCCCATATTTTGGACGCTAAGGTCCAAATCTGGGACTAGGTTATGACACTCCTGGCATTGCACTGATGCTGCAACGGGCTAGGTGAATAGCTCAGAATCCAGGCTAAGCCCGAGACCATGGTCCCATCACCTGCCATGGGGCCAGGATTTCAACCTGGGTATTTCTTTAATATGGACAGGCTGGGTGTGGTTCCTGGGGCCCTTGTCCTAGTGTAGCATCCAATGCTGTCCTGTCCCCTATTCAAATAGCCATGCACTAAAACTAGGGTGACCAGCTAGCAAATCAGGAGAGCGGGTGGAGAGTTGAGTGTGTAAGACAATGATCGGGATGTTTGGTCTCCCTAACTAAAACTAAATTAAAAAATACTGAACACAGCACTTAACAGCCTTTCTCCTGAACCACTCACTGCCTGGAAAAGGGTGCCAAGGACTCACTGGAAGAAAACAATGAAATTAAATGAAACATCAGTAAAGCAACCACCTCCTGTCTCGAGCATCTAGTGGGATGGTTCTTCTAACTGGTTCAGACATCTTGTCACTCACTCTGCTAGGTTTTAAATATAATCCAAATTAACCCAAGCAAGTGTCAAACTGTCAGGCTTGAGATGCTTCTGGCTTCACATCCCAGCCCAGGACATTGGCGGAGGCTGGAGTTTTTGATCAGTTGAAATGAAATCACTTATTTGAGCCACTTTGCTGGTTGGCTGCACATCCAAATGCATTTACAACCTGCATTTCACAGGAAATTAAGCTCTCTCAATAGAGCTAAAGAAAATATGAAACTGGATCAGTGTTAAACCTGTTACAAACGTGTCCCATGAAGTTGCCCCCAGATAGATTTCCCTGTTCCTTGAAGTGACAATGTTTTAAAATCCTATCTAAAGCCCGTGTCAGACCCAGGAATACCAGCCCCGGCATGTACAGTCGGCTTGCAGAAAATAACAGGGCTCCAAGGAGGGATTGTAAATTGCGAGCTGGGATTTGGCCTGATCCTTATGCCCCTGCATGAATCGAGATGGGAGCTGCCACTGGCCCCTAGCAGTGCTCTGGAGACTGCATGGCCTATTGCCACTCGGCTGCCTGCACTGGAGGCGCTGACCCCGCTGGCGGGATGAGGATGTCACGCCTGTCAGGAACCTGCAGGCCCTTGTCTCCACCTCGCACACCCAGCTGAGGAAGGTACAATATTGAATGACCCCTCCCAACCATGTTTGTCACGTCACACCGCTAGCTTTTCGACTGGATACTTTGAATTGGGCTGGTCAGGTATGTGAACGGCAATGGCTCCTCACAAAGGGTTAATAAGTTCAGCTGCCGCCAGTGAAGCTGAGTGGAGTGAGATCCTTTCCCTCTCTGCTGTTAAGCAAAGAGCAGCCTCCTCCAATCACAGCCCCACAAACCAATCCGTGGTGCTCCCCTCGGGTACTGCTGGGAGCTGCCGAGTGACAGGAGGTGCTAGCGTGGATGACGCCTGTTGGACGCCACGCCAGGGCACCGCTGGGCTGGTCAGCATGCTCTGCAGGTGTAACGCAAGGCGAGGCCACTGCTTCCCACTGCTCCCTTGTTCAGCAGGCAGTGGCCGCTGGCCACAGCTCTTGGCTCAAGACTTGGACTCGCCAGGCTGCTCCTCAGGTGTTTGTGTATTTCACAGAGTTTGTTGTAATCTGCTGAGCTGCGAAGCAGCAGCTGAAAACAGGCTATACCCAATATGATGAGAAGGTTTGATACCATGATGATGGGTGTCGTACAACAAACTAAGCAGATAGTCCATTTCCTTCTGGCAGGTGTCCGCTCTCCAAACCCCCCTAGCCCAAATGGTCCCTTCCCGGCAGTCTCAATGGGACTGAATGGGCCACACAGACGGAGCGCCTCTGCCCATCTTTGCATCAGTCCTTTAAACCCAGCTCTCATATCTGTGCCCCCAAGTCACACGACCTGTGGATGGGCGAGGGAGGCAACGGAACAGTGTCTGCCCCATGGCCGGGCTGCCAAAGAGCTCAGGAAATGGGCAGTAACCTGGGCGCTGTTATCCTGGTTGATGTCCTAGAGTGGAAGGCTAGCAGGGCCTGTCTGTCATAGGCCACTAAACACCACCCAGTTACCCTGCTCCTGAGCCCAGTCGTGCGGGGTAGTTGAAAGGATCTCAGTCCTCAGGAGACTGGGTAGTAACCACAGGCAGAGAGCAGCAGAGACTGCGGTGCCACCAATGGCAGAGGCCTGACAAAGGCAGGGAGTTGATTAGTAGGAACATGCCCCGGTGGTCAGCAGCTGGTCCATCCCCCTGCTAATCTGATGGGTGGGAAATTCCTTCCCACCATGGGCAGTGGGTGGACCCCCACGTTTGGGGAGGCTACCCCTGCCCCTTCTGCACAAGGCCCTGCCCTCTGCGGCAGGAGCCCTGAGCCCCTCGCATTCCTCCTGCAGCTGGAGAAGCCCTGGGCCAGCCAGAACCCCAAGCCACCCCCACCGCCAGAGAAGCCCTGGGCTGGCTCCAGCTGGCCAACCAACAGCTGGCTGGCCCAAGCAGCCCCAGCCTGGCTGGCTGACCCCAGCCCTAAAACCTTCCCTGACCTGTTATAGCTGCCGCCAATGCTTCCCAGCCCTAAAACTGGCAATCCGAGTGACCCTGAACACCTGAGGAAAACACACCAGCCAGGTAGCTGGACAGAGGCTTCTTGTGCACCCGTTCAGAACGCTGGTGTGCCCCAGGCAGTGTCTCATCTCCAGCTGTGCCCAATCTCTGATGCATTGGGGGAAGATCAGACCCTCTGGCGTGCCCACCTGAGCAAACAAACCAGCTGGGAGCGTCCTCCGGTCCTGTGATGTATTGACTGATGTTGGAATGACTTAGGCAAGCAGAGGCATGGGACAGGGTTGCTTGGAGAAATTCCCCGATAGTGCTCGGGGAGGGAGGTGGTCCGGGAGCTAGGGGGTGGGTGGCAGTGCTGGGGGATGCTGCACTGGGCTGTCAGATGACAGGCTGTGTGGGATTTAACCAAAGTGTCGATATCCTTGTCTCTGTTTGGTCACCAGGCATCATCCCAGCACCTGCATTTCATCCAGACAGGGCTCAGCTTCCCGTCAGACCAGAGCAGGGGCATGAGCAGGGCATACAGCAGAGGTCACCGTCATGGGTCTGCAAAGCATCGGTCCCACCGGAGCCAGGGTGCCTTGGAGCCAAGGGACTGACTGATGCCCGTGACTCACTCTGGTGCAGCTAGTCAGGGGCCTGCCAGCAGGTTTGTATCAATCCCTCTTTAGAAATGGCACGTTGAAAGGTCTCTGGAGAAAGACAGCTGGATCAGTATCGGCGGAAGACTCCCTGACCTCCAAAAGGGGGGCAGCCTTGTCTGCTCTCCTGGTCACAGCCTGTGTGTCCAGTATCGGCGAGAGAAGGCTGAGCGGCTGGGGATAGCCAGCTCCCAAGCTGCTGGACCAGCCTAGCTTCATCTGCACTCGGGAGGGCCCTGCTCAAGGCTCGGGATCTCCCTGTCTTTGCCCACTAGTGGCCAATCAGGCTTCGCTCTTGAAATCAACAGGGCTCGCTGGGGTTCACCTGCAGAGGAAATCCCAGGATGTCTCCAGAGGGGCATGCAGCAGGAGCTGGCACGCGGTGTCAGAGAGGGTGGCGGAGTGTGTCCCAGCTCTGATATCCCCAGGGCTGGCGCCAGAGCTCTAAGGACCCTGCCCCTGAAATACGAGGTGGTTTTTGTTAGCTAGCACGGAGGGTCTGTCCGTAGCTTTTTCTGCTCTTCTCCCTCAGTGCCGAGAGAGACTGAAGAGCTTATGGGCTTCTGACATGGTTAACCTGTATTATTATTTAAACCCATCCTGGGAGTGCATAGTCTGGGCAATTAGTGCCTAGAATTACTGTCTGCGTTACCACTGTTATCGCTCAGGGTCCTCTTGTCCCTCACTCAACCGGCCTGCTGGTGCCGGCATTACTGTTAGTGCTTCTCTCTAATGAAACCCGCTCTCCATCTCCAGGCGAGTCCCTGGCGTGCCATTGAGACGCTGAATTTCCAGGGAGGGAGAACAGTATTCTAAGGAGCTTCCACTAACCTCGGCCCTTCTGCTGTTGCTTCCTGGGAGAAAGCGATTATTGCTCCCTCACGTGACTTTGGGAAGAAAATGTGGCAGGGGTAGGTGGAGGTCTGGTCATCCCGTGTGTGTGTGTGGGGGGCGGGGGGTGGTGGAGGTCTGGACATCCCGTGTGTGTGTGGGGGGGCGGGGGGTGGTGGAGGTCTGGACATCCCGTGTGTGGGGGTGGGGGGATGGAGATCTGCCTATCCCGTGTGTGTGTGTGGGGGGCGGGGGGTGGTGGAGGTCTGGACATCCCGTGTGTGTGTGGGGGGGTGGGGGGATGGAGATCTGCCTATCCCGTGTGTGTGTGTGGGGGGTGGGGGGATGGAGGTCTGGACATCCCGTGTGTGTGTGTGGGGGTGGGGGGATGGAGATCTGCCTATCCCGTGTGTGTGTGGGGGGGCGGGGGGTGGTGGAGGTCTGGACATCCCGTGTGTGTGTGGGGGGGGTGGGGGGATGGAGATCTGCCTATCCCGTGTGTGTGGGGGGGGGGGCGGGGGGTGGTGGAGGTCTGGACATCCCTGGAGGGCAGCAGGGATGAAAAGTAAAACAACCGGACACACTGAAGGTCACACTCGGTTCCCCTAGATAAACATCTCTCCCGCCTCCAGAGGAATCTGGTGCTGAAATGTTTTTCTTCCTGTGCAATGGAGATTCCTCACACTGTGTCATAGTTTAAAGCCCGGTGATTTTGCTCTTATCCCCTTTTGGTAGCGATCACACCACACAATGCTTTTTGTTTCTTCCATGCTAGCCGTGAATTACCAGGAATGTTTTTCAGCCTGTGTTTGGCTATACCTGAAAAAGTCACTGACTTCGAAGACCTGGCTAAGTGGGGGCTGTGTTGGGAATCCTGCACTGGAGCCGTTGCTCAGACTGACAGGTACGTCCCTAGCTTCCCGCTCCTCTGCTTTGGAGCTCGTCCCATGAGTGCCGATGGCTGAGATCTCGTCAGAATGTCGGTTCTCCTTTGGTGAACTGTACGCAAAGAGTCGGAAGGGGTTTAACCGAGTGCTGAAAACCCTGGCAGAGAAGAAGTGGATGTAACCAGGACTCTTGTCATATACATTTTGCATGGTAAATTCGCTGTTTAATGCATTTTTTCTATAATCGCTGAGGGATGCGGCATGGTGCTCTTTGAATAGAAAAGCAGAATACAAATGAATATCAGCTCTGATGGGCTAGTCTGCTGGAACATAACATTTTAGTGTGGGAGTGTTTCATAAAAAGGAAATTCATGGACTGTAATAAGCTTGGTATCAGACGTAAGCTCTGGCCCTCAGACCAGCAAAGGAAGGGAACGGGGGAGAGACAACCGAGGAAAAGACGTAGTTCTGAGGGCCCAGGACATGAATCTTCGGGGTCCGCTTGAGGCTGATTAATGGAGGAAAAGTGACATAAGCCATAAACATGAGTCTCTTAGCTGCGTGTCCGTTGCAGGGCAGATTGTGGCCTCCTCCTGCGGGCAAGACTCAAAGGGGCTGTCTACTTGGCAGTAAAAGACCCCCAGCAGGGACGTGGCTGGCCTGGCTCAGCTGACAGGCTCTCAGGGGCTATAAAATATCAGTGTAGACGTTCGGGCTGGGGCTGGAGCCCGGCTCTGAGATCCTCTCCCCTCGCTGGGTCCCAGAGCCCAGTTCCAATCTAAGCCCAAACGTCTACACTGCTGTTGTTAGCCCTGCAAGCCTGAGCCACTTGACCCAGGCTCTGTAGGTTTTTTACTGCAGTGTAGACATAAGCGATCGCAGGCCTTCCTGCCTGAGAGCCAGCCACTCCCGCAGCCCTGGCACCCATTGAGCAAAAGGCTCGTACGTTTCCTCGAGGCAGTGACGTGAGAGAGACTGAAAGAGGGACCAGACTGGGCTACGGCTAAGAATGAAATGGAGTTGTTCTAATTAATCATGGTTTATTCAGAGGGATGCTGTAGGGTCGATGCCAATCCCTACTGGAGATTGGGATGAGACTTTCATGGCAGGCAGATTATCCCACATCTGCTACTGCTGGGTTTCTTGCACCTTCCTCGGGGGCATCTGTGCCAGCCACTGTCAGAAACAGGATCCTGGCCTAGATGGCCGCTGGTCTGAGCCAGTCCGGAAACTCCTTACTCCTGTGTGCCCAAGGAAGGTCCTCGCTATTCAAAAGGGCCAACACTCCTGGTGCCAAATCAAGCCCAATCTGTAGCATCAGCAAAGCTCTGTCTGGCAGGTTCCACGTCATTACTGGGGCAGCTTCCCTCTGGTCCCTCCTCCAGGGCCCCTCCACCCGGCTCACTCCCCCTGACTTCTCCTCTAGCCTTTGCCCATTTTCCCAGGCAAAAGTGTCACCTGGCTCAACTCCCCGTCCTCAGATAGAGTCACCTCCTGCTCTCCCATCCCCCATGAAGACAGTCCCAGCAAAACTAGGCAACATTCCCAGGTCAATCCACCCCACTCCCTGCAGCGTCACATAAGGTCTGTGCTTTTAAAAGCTTTCCTGGCCTGGCAGCATTTAGACAGCAGGCGCAACAGGCTGATTTACTTATAGTAGAATCCTCTTCATTAGAAAGTCCCATTTTGTAATGGAGGTGCCCCTCCAAGTTAAAAAATAATAATAAGGGGGGGGCGTGGTTCAAAAAAGGCTGAGAGTCCCTGGCTTAAACCTTCTCTGCTTATGACAATAATAAACCTCGGTGCTCTGTACATGGCACTTTTCCTCTCTCAGCACTTTGCAAACAGTGGTGTGGGAGTAGGGCTATGCAGGTGACCTCAGTCGGCTTTCCTGGGAACTGACACCGGCTCATTAATGGATGAGAAATCTCCAGATGGCTGGGAACAGCCCATTAGCCAGGCAGGGGCTGGAGCTTCCAGAGCTGTTGGGCGTTTGCAGCGCAGACTGGGGAGCCCTGCTTCCGGCAGCTGTGCGCGCTCAGGGCATCCTTTGTGACTGAGCCGATCCTGCTCAATGCAACCATTCCTGAGCACATGGCCTCACGGGACTCCTGAGCCTTTCCCAGTTTGCGCAGGTGCCTAGGAGCCCCCAGCTCAGGGCATGAGGCTGAGGATACAGTGTGGCTCCACTCCAGCTGTGGCTAACACACAGGAGTCGGACTGTTGCGTTTGCCAGACAGACTGAGATTTTAACAGGGGCATCTCACCTCACTGCCCATGTGCTAAGTGGGCTGCAGCACGTGTTCCGTGCCACCGAGAAAGAAGAGGCTCCCAGCACGGTCTAGCAGGAGAGGTCTTGGATGAGCTGTAATGAAGCTGGGTGGAACCATTCCCAGCAGGTGCTGAGCCCAGCTCCACAACTTTCTGAGCACTTCAGGGGTTTCCTTAGCCAATGGCCACGTCTATCTTGGAGACATCTCTGCGGCGTCACCTATAGCAACACCCTGTCCTCAGACCCGTATTCTATCCTAGGCTTGGAGAGAATCGGGGGAGTTCTGGATACTGGGTGCAGAATCTCATAACGGAGCCCCAGTTCTGATGGGAGCATGTTGCCCTTTTCACATTCAATTGCGTTTTCCAGCCCTGCTTAGAGATGTTTCCCATCTGTGGGTTGCAGGGAGGACAAAGCAGCTGTTATATAACAGGACATTGAAACTGTGAAGACAGAGAGAGAAACCTGACCACTGCTTCCTACAGCATGTGCACGTTAGTCCATTGGGGGGTTTCTGGGGAACAGTCAGGCATAATAGGAATACACAGATTCAGCTAAAGAAGGTGTGGCTGCTAATAAACCAGCCCTGCATGGACAGGTATCTGAACCCCGAGGTAGTGCCCTCAGCTAGCATTCTGCCCTGCGGGGTGCTTCAGGCAGGCATGTTCATGCTCATGCCACCAACAACCCTTTCTTTGAACTTGCCATACCAGCTCCTGTGGAGTAACACTGATTTTTGCCAACTGAAGGTCTGGCTCAACTAACCATCCAGGAGTGTTTTGTAGGTTATGGTATTCTTAAAGTCTTCTCCCACCAGATTCAAAACACAAGGCAAAATGTTTAATAGTCTAATTTATAGAAATGAAACCAAAATTTCTATTGCTCTGTTAAATCACTCCTGTGGAATCACTGCAGTGAGACTGGTGGGTTTACGGTCTCTTGAGCAATTCTGGGTGTTTTGCAGTTAGCTGCCTCTAAATAGCTGGCTGTCAATTGCCATCTTATTCCCCCTTCACGGTGTTGGACTTGCCATGAGTCAGTTTCCAAGCCTCTCAAACTTGTAGATATCAATTAATATTTAAATACTTGTCACTAGATTTTCAGGCTTTGAACACATTCAACAGGGAGCCTATCCAGCCTGTCAACCTGTGTTATTGTCGATGGGACTTATGTGCAGACATCAACAGGAGAATCGTCCCCAGAGTGTTTTGGCAAAATCTTAGACCACAGTAAAAGCGCCAGCCTTTGAATTATGGAGAGCCCATTTGGAATTCTGTTTCTTCCCATGCTTTGTCTTTTAATTCTAATTACAAACAATTAAAAAAAGTCAGTTTAAGAAACACAAAAGTTTGCCTGACATGATGATCTAAGCATCTCTGTAGTTGCTCAGAGAAAGTTTTTATTGCATTTCATTCTGGGGGCCGTGTGAGATGGTGTTTGTCAGAGAATTGTTTTCAATATGCATCTGACTCATTTGAGCAGCATACGACTCTGTCTTGGCACTTGTGCTGGGGGACAGCAGATGGCCAGAAGATATCCTCTCACAGTAAGTTGGGCTCAATCAAGAGACCACAGCTGAGACGAAAGTACATTATTGTGCACACCTTTGGTTTCCTGAAAGTGGAGGCTTGACTGTGTCCATTAGCACTGGGAGAGCTACATTTGTCTGTCAGGAAGTGTGCTAGTTCTTGGAACAGCTCTGAGTGATGCATAACCTAACCAGAGAGTGATCTATTCCTCCCTCCCTCTCCATGTTCATTATAAGGCCATTAGTGAGAGAGAGTTTTCAGCTGAGATTTGAGCTGTGGGTGGGGAAAGGGGAAGCGGGGTCAGGGAGGGAGCTGATGAAGCCAAATGACATGTATCAGAGGGTAGCCGTGTTAGTCTGGATCTGTAAAAGCAGCAAAGAATCCTGTGGCACCTTATAGACTAACAGACGTTTTGGAGCATGAGCTTTCGTGGGTGAATACCCACTTCCTCAGATGCATGTAATGGAAATATCCAAGGGCAGGCAAATGACATGGGGAGGCTGCACAAGTGGCATAGGAGAAGGTGGCTGCGAGGGTGTCTGAAGGGCCTGAGAGGAGGCTGATATTGGATAAGCATAGGAGGCAAAGTGAGGGAGACATTCCCTAGAGGGTTTTTAGAAAGAGGGAGGTGTTTCCATGTGGTGTGTTTGTACAGCACCTATCACGTGGGGATGGGTCTCTCAGCACCACTGCAGGACAAATAATTGACAAGAATTAATGAGGGCAATTGACCTGAAGCAAATTGGGAAAGAACAGAGATGATTCTGTCTATACTTGTTTTTGCCTAGGACTTTCCCTAAGCAGCCAAATCTCTTAGCATCCCTCTCACTCCTGCTTCACTGCATATCTGCATCGTGCCAGCACAGCAGAATCCATCTGAGTCTGGGCCGAGGGTGCACGGGAACTCCCAAAGACTCCAACAAGTCCCCAGCGATTCTCAGAGGCTGAACAGGAACGTTTTGTGACATTCTGTACCTTAGGGGAGCATCCTGGAGTGCCCATAGTCCTCATTTTTATAGAATCGTGATTCTACATATACAGCATGCCTTGTAAGGTGTCAGCCATTGTCCAGCAAGGGAGCCATGATTCAGTGACTCCTCTGCATGAGGCCACAGCAGGGGAATTGCTCAACCTTGTCTGGAGACTTAGCAGTGCCCACCCAGACATGCCTGGCCTTGTGTTTTCCAAGCACATGGACTGAGGGTATAAAACAGACACAGTCACCACATGCGGGGCCTTTTCTCCTGTATATTAGGGACTGCAAAATCCAGTGGGGTGAGAAACTGCTTTATCTAGATGTTGTCCAGTCTAACAGGGCTAAGAGTTTAGACAGCGTGCTTATATTTTATTTCGTCTGGTAACTCACCCTGACTTTTGGCCTATCACTTAAAATCTATTTGTTGTAGTCACTAAATTTGTTTGACTGTTTATCTTTACCAGTGAGTTTGTATGAAGTGTGGGGCAAATCTGCACCACTCTCCGTTGGTGAAGTGGTGAACCAATTAATTGATACGCATTGCTTGTCTTGAGCAGTGCAAGATGGTATATTCCTGGAGTACAGTGCTGGGAGCTGGGGGGATTTGGTTGGTGCCTTTCTCTGTATGACCCATGAGTGGCTCTGGGAGCATTCATGCAATCTAGCTGGGTGTGAGGCTCCACATGCTGTTGTGCTGAGTGATCACAGCACCTGGAGGGCTTTGCTGCTGGTCACTAGCAAGGCATTGTGAGAGACAGCCCAGGCTGGAGAGAGTTAAGGGGGCACAGCGGTCCCACGGTCCCAGGCTGTACCCCGGGGATCCCGTCACATGTTTAATCCCCTCTCCTGCTCCAAAGAAAGCCATCTGCCTCCCTGGAGCAAGTGCTGGGCCATTTGCATTTCCCTCGGGCTCACATTTCGTCTGGTGGGCAGACATTTACATTCCTGTTTCCTCACAGGTTTGGAGGAAAAATCTGCTCCCGTTTTCTGTGCATGAGGCTGGAGCCTGGTGCCAGGCCTTGGGGCTAACCTGGAGAACAGAAGTTTGAACTTTTGTTCTGGGACAGGTGCTTGCTTTCTATGGGGCCGTGGCCTGCACTGTAGCCGATGTCAACTTCGCAGCTTCCCTACCCTTCTAGTTACAGGGAAGGGGGTGGCGCTTTGCACCAGGGGCTCTGGGATCTACAGCTTCAAGGTGCTGACAGTCACTTCTGAGGGGAACTGGCTACTGCTCAGCTCTTCCTTCTCCCCCGGGATTGTGCCGATGGGCTGTTCCCTCTGCCAGGTTCCCGTGTCTCTTCTCTCTCCTGTTGCCTTGCCTTTAACAAGTGCCCACAGAATCCCTTTCTGGAGGAGTGGCAGTGGGCTTGGCTTTTCTAGGTTCCCCTCTCTCTGCCCAGCGCTCACACCTTTAATTCCACTATTGGCCCCTGCAGAGGAAAGCAAATCTTCACTCTCACCAGAGTGCTCCTTGTCTCAGTTTGGGACACCTACTTTAGGCTCCCAGCTCCTTGGCGGTCATCAGTCTGGGCAGAGGCCGTTCTTATGTTCCTGTATAGAGAGGTCGTGGAGGCCAGACAGCAGGGGAAGTGCGTTCCCCCTGGAAGGTGCGGAACACTGGGCAACAAGTGCCTGGTGTCAGAGTGGAGCTGGCCTGTCTGGTAGCGCTTGAGGTTTGGGCTATTTTCAAGAGGGCGAAGTCTCTGACTGTGAGAATCACTGGTGAAAGTTTGAGGAAGTGGAAAAAACTCCCTGCTCGGCGAACATAGACTCATAGACTTTTCGGTCAGAAGGGACCATTATGATCATCTAGTCTGACCTCCTGCACAACGCAGGCCACAGAATCTCACCCACCCACTCCTGTAACAAACCTCTAACCTATGTCTGAGCTATCATCTGCTCTGGACGTTTTGTACCCTTCTCACCCGCTGCCTCTTACGCTTTGCCTTAGGGATAGGCAGCTGGCACCGGAGGCTGCATGGGACTCTGGTGTGGCTCAGAGCTAGGAGAAAACTCATCTACATCTATTCTAGTCTTTTAACGAATAACAGGCGCCCAGTTCCCAGCCAAGCCTTTGCTCCGACTACTGTTCTGATCAGCTCCCTCTCCAGACATGATCTCTGAAGGGGCAAGGGCTTTCAGAATCCATGCTTGGTGAGGACACTCCATATTTAGGGCAAAAATCTCCTTTCAGTTCTGCAGGGCAAGGTGCACCCATAGATCCTCAAGCCCATGCCCACTGGGTCATGGTTTCGATTGCAATTTGTAACTTTCTGCCAGTGTGTAGCATCTCTCCAAGCATTTTTCCATGTGAGTGGTAAAAATATCTCCAAAATTGCATTGGGTTTGATTATTGAGAGGCTGCTAGGCTGCTGTTTGGCCCAGTGACCTTTGGTTCAGCAGCTCGGTTGCGTGTTCAGAGGTGGAGATACACAAGATTTTGCCATCAGAGGACGTCAGGTTCCGTCCGCCAGGGAAATGACTATTTCCTCCACGTTGGATCCCAAATTAGGAAATTATGGCAAATGGACAAAATTTGACGAAATTGAGCAAAATTATGTCTTGCAAATATTTTTGCAGCACTTGCAACACTCTGAAGTGTAGGTGAGGTGGTGCATTTCACCCAACTCTGCCCAAGACTGAACCACCGAAAATTAGAATGAAGTATTAGAAAGATAATAGAAACCATCAGGGACTCGGAGTGGTGCCCCGTACTTATGTCAGATCCCGACAGGGCAGCCACAGCCATAGCATTAAACTGACAGTGTCAGTGCAGACATGATTCCATCATCTAGCGAATGCCATTCAATCCTCCCTGCAAGGGCCCTGGGGTTTTCTGAGAAAAACAGTTTGGCCTCCTAGTGAGCAAAGAGCTCTTGGAAACGGGACGACAGTTTGCAGATGCCAGTGTGAGGCTGAGCTGCTGTGGGATAAGAGCTGCCAACTTAATTTGTGGTGAAAAGTGGAACAGCTCCGCAGAGCAGCAGGAAAAGGACAGAAGTGGGTCTTCTTTTCCCTCCATCCCTGCGAACACACGGTCTCTGTCTCACTTCCATTCCACTGGGCAGGACTTGAGCAGCTCTTGGCTGCTCCTTGGCCTGCATTCACAGCGGAGCTCTGCTCCATGCTTGTCCCCTGTGTGGTGGTTATACGGGATTTTGTGCTGACATGTTGCCCATAATGCCCATTTGACAAGCTCCTTTTCTACCCTTATCAGCAAACTGCAAAGCCTCCGTGCCACTTAGCGCTGCTTGTTAGTAACCTCCTTCCCGGCGCACTCTGCAGCAGCCCTGCAAGCTGCGGATACTGAGCACTTAATATTCCGAGCTTCCTTTTGTCCCTGCAGGGAAAAGGCTCTGGCTAAACCCTGCAGCCTGAGGCGGGGGCGTCAGAGCAGTTGTAACAGGCTGACAATTCACCTTGGTTTAGATTAGAACCGTTGCCCAGTTTGTAGAGTGCGTTTCATGCCTGGCTGGCTGCTGGGCTCAGAGGCTGTTGGCGGGTTCAGGTGCAGCCGGGGGTGGGGAAGTGAATATGTTTAAAGTAACAATGTTTATTTGACTTTTGTTTGGGGTCCAATGGCTGGTCCTGGCCCAAGCTGGGCATGGGAGATGGCTGCTCTCCTCTTAGAGATGTTGCTTTCTTGCTGCTTCTAGCACTCTCCTGGCACCCTGCACTCCGCTGAGCTGCTGTCTCTGCCGTCTCTTTTCCCTCCTACTCAGGGCTTGGAGCCCCTCGTCCTGTGCACCGAGGGGCCTTGCTCTCCTCCTTTAAGTCTAGGCTTCTCAGCACCAGTCTCTGGCCTAGGCTAGTGAGAACCAAACCCCCGGCAGGGTTCCCCACCCTCCCAGTTTGGCCAGGAGTCTCCTGGAATCAGGCTAAATCTCCTGGAGGCTACTGAAGCCAATCCAGGAGATTTTAGGCTGCTAAAAGTCTGGTGGCGCAGCGGGGCTAAGACAGGCTCCCTGCCTGCCCTGGTTCCATGCTGCTCCTGGAAGTGGCCAACATGTCCAGCAGTGACTCCTGGGAGGAGGCGTGACCAGGGGGTCTCTGTGCTGTGCCCCTGCCCTGATCGCCGACTTTGCATCTCCCATGGCTGGGAACGGGGAACCGTAGCCAATAGGAGCTGCGGGGGCAATGCCTGCAGGCAGGTACAGCGCGCACAACCACCTGGCCGCCCCTGAGTTTAGGAGCTGCTGCCTGACATGCCGCCACTTCCAGGAGCCACCCGAGTTAAGTGCCACGTGGCTGGAGCCGGCATCCCGAGGCCCCTCCTGCACCCTGACTCGCTGGCCCTGAGCCCCGTCCTGCACTCAAACTCCTTCCCCCCATCCTGCACCCCAGCCCCAGCCCGGTGAAAGTCAGTGAGGGTGGGAGGCTGGAGTGAGCAGGGGGTTGGGCCTTGAGGAAGGGGCGGGGCAGGGAGTGGGGCAAAGGTGTTTGGGTTTGTGTGATTAGACAGTTGGCAACAGTGCTCCCCAGACACAGCAGAATGACAAATCAGGGATACAGGCAACACCTCACTTAAACCTCCCAGCCACTGCCAGAGAACTCTGCCTAGTTCCCTGGGGCCTGCCGCCTCTCTTCCCTGCAGGGTGGCGGGTGGGGTTCTTGTTACTGGCCAGCTCCGTCAGGCAGAGACCTGGTCTCTGCTAATGTCTGTGGGGCACCCGGGAGCCTGCTTTTCCTGCAGCTCTTACTGCCTGCACTGGACTCCTGTCTCTCAGCCCTCCCCGCCCCATTGCTCTGCAGCTCTGTCCTGAGACCTGCTGGGTAAGGGCTGGATGAAGCTTCACAGAAGGGTTCTGCTGCCTGGGCAATGCCGACTAAATAAAGCCCCCTCTACGCTGGGAGTGAGGGGCATGATCCCCAGCTCACGCGGCCTCCCAGAGCTAGCTCGCACTGAGTGAGCGCACTGAAAATAGTCGTGTAGCCACAGTAGGCCAGGGAACATCAGGGCGCACCTCTTAGGATAGGTGGTGCAGGGCAGCACTTCTGCATTGTCCTTGTGCATGAGGAGAGCTGGGTTCGGAGGGGTTAGGTCAGGAGGACGCAGATTTGATCATCTCTCTCCTGCCCCTAGTGAGACTCATCCCTCACAGAGGCTGGTGTGATTTGCCGCGTCTCTCACTGATGGGAAGCAGAAGCTGGGGAGTGGAATAGCCACGGGTGCTGTGGGTCAAGATCAGGGGGCACTGACAGAGCTGTGGGGGGGGAGGGATGGGCAGGGCTGGAAGAACAGGGAGTGCCACAGATCTGGTGTCTCGGCAGAGCGGCACGTGGGGAGACCTCCAGGTCAGTATCGAGGTGCACCCGCAGAGTTCTGCAGGCCTGTCTGTAGGCCCAGGGCTGGAATAATGGCTGCTACAGGCCAGCTTAAGGCTCGGTTGGCCACGCTGGTGGGCTCATGACTTGCAGAGCTGCGGCTGCTGCTGGTCAAAACTGCCGCGTGAGCAGCACTATCGTGGAGTGTCCAGAGCAGCTGCCTGCACTGCCCCTGAGACGCTACCTCCTGCTTTGGGCTTTAATTTCATTAGCAGGAAGCTTCACCTCCTGCCTGCTCTCCACCCCAGAATCTTCCCCAGCCTATCCAGTGCAGAGTGCAGGAGCCCCAGTGCTCACTCGGCTTTCTGAGGCATCCGCATTACAAGGGTGTAAGGAAAACCTGGAGCAGAGATACTGGGATCCAGCCTCTCAAATGCTCTCAGGAAGGGCCTGGTATCTCTCTACTCTCTATCTGTGTTGCTAAGTCTTGGTTTCCTTCCTGCCTGATCACAGCATAAACCAGCCGCATCGGCTGACACCTGGACACCTGCCCGTGGACACCTGCCCGTGAACTCCTGCAGTTAACTCCATCTGCCCTGTTCCTGACACTGCTCACCGATCAAGGAAGCCCTCAGTGGCTTGTCAGCTCTAATCTGCTCTGCCGCTTCCTCTGTAGGGTTTGGGGTGTTTTATAAAACCAAATCAATGCTACTAAAAATTGCCATCACCAACAATCCTGCAGCCTGCATTATTTATTCCTGCAACTCAACTAAGCTGCAAGTGGGGGGGAATTATAACTCCTCTTATTTCAGTGAGGCTCTTTCCTGTGTGAGTTTATGAAACAGGGCACCAGCCTAATTGGTGCTATTGCTGGCTTTGTGGCTAATTCTATTGTTTTACAGCAACAGGGCTGTGTTTTCTATTGATTTCATAGGTTGCTAATGGCTTTTTTTTGTACAATAAGAGGCTTTTGTGGCAACAACTTAATCCAGTCATATAGCAGAGTGAAATTGCACAGCTTACTGCTTTGATTTCCAGGACGTGATTTGCTTTAATAGGAGAAGTAGTTTTATCTAATACCCTTAATGCTCTGATATTTTTATGGCACATAGGATTCTAATTAAGCTTTGTGACTGTATCAGAAATGTGCCAGGCAGGGTAGTTGCTGTGTGTGCATTTTACACAGTCAGGCTCGGATTCTGCAAGCTGCCCCCTGGGGGGCTTTCCTACAGGACTGGCACCTTTTCCGACTGTCATGCAGCACTGTGGGAGGTTCGGCACTGCAACTCAAGCTGGCAAAACTCACAGATTTGCTACAAGAATGGTGATGTGTCTTGGCGCAAGTAGCAAATTTCTCTTTCGTGCAGTCAAAACTTTCTTTCCTCCAGGGGGTTGAATTTCCCCTTTTCTTTTTCTTTTATTTCTGTTGCAAAAAACTCTCTGCTTCTCAGGTGCAATGTCCAGTGCCAGCGCTTGGAAAGCAGGCAGGAACATCCCTGTGTGGGGCTGGCTAAGCACCCGCTGTCACCTGGGACACCCAAGACGTGTCTGGTGAAAGCCCTTGGAAAGGTGCGATGGGGCAGATCTGCCTGCCAGGGGGATGGCCTGGCCTGGATGAGGGAACAGGCCTCGTGCCAGGTCCAGACTCTGCTGCTGTGTGACTCTGCGCTGTGCCCAAAGACAGGGGGCACCTGGGGGTTACTGGGGTGGTGGCACCAGGATGGAGGTGCTAGTCCCACAAGAGTGTCACGGGGCAGGCATCTGGCAGCACGACGTGTCTGGTGGGGGCACTTTTGCTGCTGGTCCCTTGGAGCTGGCTCTCCAGGCCGTTCTCTGCAGTGAAAAGCTGTTCTTCACACACTCAGTTCTCGCCATCGCCCCACTGGGCTGGGGACTAGTGAGGCAGCGCAGTCATTGCTGGCTGGGTGAAGCTTCTCCCATGGCGCTGGTGACCCCTTGGTCTCTCGCTGCCTGGCTGGAGAGCCGGCAGCTCTGTGCTGTGGCAGGAGACTGTCCCGCAGGGTGCTGTCTGTCATTCTGCAGAGACCCACGTTGACCAGCGGCCGGAGGGGCAGCGACTCTTCTCGCTGTGCTCAGGAAGACTGCAGGCAGGTTCTGTGCGGCGCCAGCTGGCCTTGCTGCTTCGTCCAATGGGTTTCTGCATTAACAACAGGTCGTGCATTGCAAGAGTGGGTCCTGTGGGCATGTAAAGTTAGGCTTGGAGCAAAGGAGTGGTCTGAGACCCTGGGCAGGGAGCGGAAAGGCTGCACAGGTACCCGCTCCTTTAAACAGCGCTTTTAGCAAGAGGGAAGCAGTTAGAAGGATCTTCCTCGATCTAGAAGGCTGAGAACAGGGAGTTCTGTGATGGCAGCCCGGGGGGGTTGGGGGGAATTGGAGTTTGCTTGTGTCTTTGAATTAAAAGTGCAGGAAATGTCTAAATGGATTGTGACTGGAAGGATTAAAGGTTAGGAAATTTCCCTGTGTATCTTATGTAAATGAGGACTTATGAGGTTTTCGTGATTGCCTCTCATTAGCTTTACTGCATGTAGTGCTGATTTATAGCCATATGAGCTTGGACAGATGACACGCACACGCGCACACACAGTGTATTGCCACCATTAAAACAGGATTTTTTAATGAGTCTGCAGTATTCAAATTACCTATTAAATGTTTAATAAAAAGATTCTAGGGGGAGAAAGGTACAAACATCGTGTCGCTTGTACAGTCTCTTCCCCCAACCCCGTCCCCCTCCACGGAAATCCTTCCCGCTCAGTAACCCTGAGGACTTGGTGTGAAGACTCCTGGTCACGTCACTTCTGCCCTTCGACTAGGCGTCGGGCGCTGGGCACAGGGACTGGTGAGGCTGGGAGTCACAGATGCTGGATGATAAAACCCACAGGCCCCTCCCTCCATTTTGCTGGGAATTACCGTTGGGCTGGGGAGCAGCTTAACGAAAACCCACCTAAGGAACAGAATGTTTAAACCTTTTGGTTTTAATCAAACAAGCTGCTGCGTTAGCAGCAGTGGAGCCGCTCGGGTCTCTCTGATGTTCATTGTGGGCCAGATTGTCAAGCATGCTCAGCCCCCAGCAGCTGCTCTGGCTTGCACTGGGGACGGGGTGGGGTGAGGGCACGCGGCTGGAGGTTGAGCACTTCTGACAGCCCTGCCCTATCACTGTCACACTGACTGCCCTGTGTGGGCCGTGGTTTTGTGACAAGAACACTGGCCCTGGAGAAACTGGTGGCTTTTCCCATATAGATTACTGCTCTTCTATTGATTCCAATTAATCCTTTCAGTCTCCTGGTTCAGCTCGGTCCATGATACGGGACACTCGCGGTCAGATTCTGGCCACGCGGGCAGCTCAGGCACGGTACAAATCATTATTCTATGACAAAAGTGTAACAGGAGCTCCCCCAGTACAAAGGCAGAAAGCCTGGCGTGACCTACCAGCTGTCTGGGAAAGCGGAATAAAGGAATGTGCAAAGCAGGACACTGGCTAGACCTCAAATTAAAGCCCCTCATGAATCTAAATGCTACAGGTTCAGGGGATCATTGAGGAAGGGCCTGACAGGCAGGAGAGAGAGTCCAGCTACAACCTGTGGTGTGTTTGTTGGTAGGGATGGTGTCTAGGAAACGCTAATCAGAACTACAAGTGCAAACACAGGAGAGAAGTCAACAAATAAAGAAGTCAGAAAATCCACAAAGAAAAGCGTTGAGGATAAAGGTGTACGAACTCCTATGGAGAGTCCAGGGGCATTTGGACAGAGCTGTCACAGTGACACACGCTTCCCTGGAGTCATGGGCCGAACAGTCCCCCTCTACCCCCAAACACTGACGGTTTCCAGAGGGAAGCAATATTAATAGTGCCCCAGCTCCACCTCCTGCAAGGCCATGCCCCATCTGTTTCCGTGGCCCCAGGGTATTCTTACTGGGCATGCTCAGAAGGACGCTGCTCCTATAAAAAAGCCTTGTGCAGCCTCCCCTAGCCTGGAGCCAGGCTCTCAGCACATGGAAATGGGAAGGCTCCACTTGTACTGCGGGTGCAGGCTCTGGCCTGGCTCCCAGTGATCCGGCGTTAGCAGGATGACACGCCAGAAGTAGGCATTTAACCAGCTGGCTGCTAGTGCCCAGGTGTCTCGTCTCCTGGTATTCTGCCTTTGCAGTGGATCAGTGGGGCAGCATGGTGGGCTCTGTAGAGAGAGGAGCAGCAGCAGCCCAGGGGGAGCTCCGTTCTGCTGCTCTCATCTCAGCTGTGAGTCAGTTTGACACTCCTGGGAGTGTGGGAGGGACTCTGGGGAGAGCGGCTTCCTAAGCCGTCCACAGGCGGCAGTTCCTCCTGTGCTGTGTTGATCAAGGCTGTTCTTGTTGCTTCTCCAGGTTAACGTCCTGCTCCCCCGGCCAGGCTCAGCAAGGGCTGTGGTGTGGGTAGCTGCGTTGCTGAAGGCGCAGTAGTGACTAAGCACACCGGGAGTGGTTGGCGTTGGGAGACTCTGCTGCATGGGCTCCAGTAACCCCTTGGGTTGGGGGGATTCCCCGTAGGCTGAGGCGAGCTTACCAGAGAGCCAATCATATTGTAAAGGTGAAATCTTGTAGCACCCCTGTGGGCTGGCCTCCATCCTCACAATCAAATGACTTGCAGCTGACAAGTGACAATTTGCAGCCTATTAATCCAAAATGCAAACCAGCTTCTTGGGCTCCACAGGGATCCCCAATCACTCCCTCTTCCCCCTGTCCTACTTGCCAGCCCCCAAGGCCCTGCCCAGAATTGTGCCCTGAAGCTACCTGGACTGAATGGGGCTACAGCACTTCATGCCCCGGGGGAGAGGGCCTGTGCTCTTGCAGGGGTGGGTTTAATCAAATTGCTGCTTGTTGTATTTTATTGACCCCATTGTGAACAAGAGGTGAGCTGGCTGAGTGGTTCAGGCCCTTGACTCTGCTCCTGAAAGTTGTGGGTTTGACACCTGCTTGGTCTTACACTGAAACATGGCCTTAGCAGTTGTTCAGCAGGCCCCATGGGGTATGGGCTCTGCTGGGGTCAGTACCAGGCTCAATACTGTCATCAGTGATCTGTCAGGATGAAATCACTGCTGACAAAATGGATGGATGACCCAGAGGCTGGTGGGAAAGGACAGACCTACAGAGTG
Source organism: Gopherus evgoodei (assembly GCF_007399415.2). NCBI lineage: Eukaryota > Metazoa > Chordata > Testudines > Testudinidae > Gopherus > Gopherus evgoodei. Next base: position 84,768,156 of record NC_044331.1, read on the forward strand.
ATCTGGGTCACTTGGTAAACTGGGCCCATTCAAACAAAATGTGTTTTAATACCAACGCCTTCCAGGTGCTCCTCCAGCTCTTGCTGCTGGGCTCTGAAGAGTCTGGAACTCTTCTTTGGAGAGAAGGGTTCTGCTGGAAAACCGTTTTGTTGAACCTGAAATGTTTTTCAGGAACACGTTGATTTTGATGAAACTTTTGATGGGAGAAAGTCTAAATGAGTCATTTCATTACCTGTTTGTTTTGACTTTTACATTTAAAATTGTGTGTGTGTATCTCTCTGACATTACGGAGATGAAAGATTTCAGTGTTTTTTGAATAACCTCTTTGGACTTTCCATTCCACTGTAAATGTTGAAGTTCTGACTCGGTTCTGGACGGCAAACAAAGCTCAGAATATTGTTAGTGTCACAGACCTAAGCAGCTTTTGCCCTGGCCTCCATGTTCAGGAAACGAGCCTGCACGTACTCTCAAGCGAGAAACATTTCCGAAAGTTACTGTTGGGGCTAGGCAAATTTTGTGGTCAGCCATTTCCAGGAAACCCCCCCCCCTCCCTGAGGGTGGTAACGAGGCACCTGTAAATCTCCTAATTAGGAGAAACCTGGCCAAAAAATTGGACACGTCATTACCCTTATAAATTGCCCACTGTCCGAGAGTGGGCAGGGAGAGACGCAGAAAACTGTACCCGAAACTGAGCCTGATCAACTCGAGGACTCCCTTGGCTGCGTGTTCTAAGAAGCCTATCCATCTGCCGGTGATGATGAAACTTTTGTGGTTTGTGTGTGAGTATGCTTAACTGCTGATTTTGTTACTTCTGCTATTTTTGCTAACTAACTGAGCCTGTAATCGTGTTGTAAGCCGGAGTCTCACGGCAAGCTTTAGTTGTCTTATTGCATTTTGTTTTTATTTAGAAGAGTAATTGCATTTATGCTTAATAATAGCACCAATAGCACCCTTACTAACCCTTGGAAGGACCTGAATAACTACTGGGACCTAGAGCGGTACCAGGGTCAGCTTCTGTTTGTAATTGCAGTATTTTTATTATTTGTTCTGGTATTATATTGTAAGCCCAAGTTGTAACTAGTATTGAGTTGTTCCTCATCCTCACTTGTGACCCATTCAATAAACCCTCAATTTTAACCCCACGACTCATTGTTTGCGTTATCCCCATTGCTACCTTCGGGGCACTTGTCACCCCTCCCGAGGACATCCAGTGATCGAACCTCCGCCCTATCCCAACGCTCATTACCCGGTGGATAACGGGCTCCTTGTGACCATGTCGGTGGAGCGAGGGGCGAGAGTAATCGGTAATCAACAACTATCAGTTTGGTATGGAGTATAAATTCCATTTTCGTCTCTAATGGGGAGAGCGCTGGTTAACAGGCTGCCGCCTCCGCTCTGCAACCTCCAGGTACAGTGACGCTGCATGGGGCTGAAATTGTGCTTCTCTGACTGAACGTGCCTTACTGCGCTAGTGGCTGGAGGCCAGGCTGGCAAAGAGGAGAGAACCACCAGGACTACTGTTTGTTTAATATATTTATGTCAGGTTCACCAGACAGCATCTGATGGCTGTGCAATAAAATAACCTAAAATATTACAATCCAAGGCAGAAAACAATCGGTCTGAAAGGACGCCCACAGGTCACAGAATCCGAGAACCATGCGGTTAGCAGGGGCCACAAGGGTTGTCTAGTTCTAGGCTAACTCCCTGCCCAGAGGCAGGTTAGCAGCTCTGTCAAGTGACCCGCACCAGACAATACCTCCATACCCAGTAGGGGACAGAAGGTGTTAGCCACATGCTGGCAGCAGCTTGTGTGTGTGATGGTTTTAGGGTGCCCAGTCTGAATGCTGGCGGTAGTGGCATCTCTCCTGCGGGAAGTGCTGGCTTAATCCTGCTGTTTGGAGAGCTAGAATATTAATATGCTACAAGAAATCCTCAGTAGAGTTATTTAGGGCGGAGGTTCTCAACCTTTTTCTTTCTGGGGCTTAACGTGCTATAAAAACTCCCTGGCCCACCTGTGCCACAATAGCTGGTTTTCTGCATAGAAGAGCCAGGGACAGCATCAGGGGGTTGCAAGCAGAGCAATTGCCCGGGGCCCCATGCAAAGTTACATTGCTCAGGCTTTGGTTTCAGCACCGGGTGGTGGGGCTCAGGGTCCCGGTCTTCAGACCCATGTGGCAGGGCTTCAGCTTTCTGTCCCGAGCCCCAGCGAGTTTAATGCTGGCCCTGCATGGCAGACCCCCTGAAACCTGCTTGTGGCCCCCAAGGGGGCCCCAGACCCCTGGTTGAGAATCACTTCCTTAGGGGACTCTCTCTGTGCTGTTAAAAGACTTCCATGGTGCAGCAACTGCTCCAGGGGGTCTGAGGGCTTCCAACTGCAGTCTTGTCTGCAGCTCCCTCAGAGAGCTGGAATTGTGACTTGCCGAGCACTAAACAAACTGGCTTTTATAAAGGCCGACTTCATCATCTGTTCTTAATGTTTTCTCTGAATACTGTGTTGGTGCCTCAGTGTCCCCTATGCAGTTCTTAATATCTAGGTGGTAGAATCAGGGTGTGTGATTGCTGCAGAGGAAGGGCCCAGTGCACCTAAATGCCTGGCACTCTGTCTCCTAGCAACTGATGGCCTGGGCCCCTCCTCTGCAAAGGTGCCAGCTGAAGGTGTTGGAGACAAAGGGATCAGGTGACCTCCTGGCCCCGGGAAAGGGGCTGAGCAGAGAGGAGGGGCTGGAAGGGGTTGTTAGTCTGGAGCTGGCTGGGGTCGAGGAGTGAGGGCAGACATGGGGGTCTGGCTCATTGCCCCCCAGAATGGACCTAGCCGAGGGGTCCGGTTCTCTGTATCTACAAGCTCTGTTTTAGACCCTGTTCCTGTCATTGAATAAACCTCTGTGTTACTGGCTGGCTGAGAGTCACATCTGACTGCGAAGTGGGGGTGCAGAACCCGGTGGCTTCCCCAGGACCCCGCTGGGGCAGGCTCGCTGTGGGAAGTGCACAGAGGGGCAGAGGATGCTGAATGCTCCAAGGAGAGACCCAGGAGGTGAAGCCATGTGAGCTTCTTGCTCTGAACAAGTCTGCTCCAAGGGAGAGGAGGCTCCCCAAAGTCCTACCTGGCTTGGTGGGGAGCAGTTCCAGAGCATTGCCCGGTGACTCCATGACACCGAGCACTAAACAAACTGGCTTTTATAAAGGCTGACTTCATCATCTCCTCTTGCAGGGGCTTTCCTGGGACTGGAATGACACTCTGCCTGGATTGCTGGGGAGAGGAGCTCTTAGGTGGTGGGGTGTGCAGGGGCGGGGGGGGACAATCAGTATTGCCAGGTAGTGTTCAGAAATCATGAGTGAGGCCTCAGATCATGAGATTTTAAAACAATGATAAAAGTCTGGGTTTGCTCTTCTGGTTTCTGAGCCTGGGGGATGTACTAGGGTAGCTATTTCTAGCCCTCACCGAGCTAGAAATAATCTTCAGCTGAAAGCTGAGATTCTCATGTAACCCCACCTCCTGGAGTCAGGTGGCTTTAAGAAAAACACCACATATTGCAAGCCATGCAGGGGCTATATTTGCTTTGTCCCTTCCCTCCATCCCCGCTAGGTTACTGACACGGCTGGTCTGAGCTCTCCCTGCTTGTGGAGCTGGTTGCAGGCAATTAATGCCTGTTCTGTCCTGGACAGAGGAGAATGGAAGCTGGAAAGAATTTTCTGCAAATATTTGTTTTTAATTCCAGAGTTAACTTTGTTTCTCTGGGGTTCACAGCTGGCTTTCTTTTTGCTTCCTGCAGGCCCACTCGAGTGCTCACTTTACCAGCACACGTGCTGCGTGTGAATTTTAGTCTCAAATAGTCGCTGGAAGTGACTTTCCGTTTTTAGCTTTGATAATGCTCTGAATGTGCTCTTGTGCAATTAACCAGGGAACAGAAAACGTGTTTTGTGTCTGGAGAGTGCCCGGCACAAGGGAGTGCTGGTCCAGGACCAGCCCTACAGTAATACAAACCCTATGTGACGGCGGGAGCTCACCAGGCCACTGTGAACTGACAGCTGAACCTGCCCAATGAACTGTTTCTGTAGGGGGGAATAACTAACAATTTTCAAATGATCGATGTGAAATGATGAATGAACTGGTGGCTGTCCCAGTCTGCTCCTGGGCATTTCACAAAGCGACCGAAGAGATGTGCAATGAATCCTTTCTTGGTACAAATGTTTTGCTTGACTTTCCATCAGGAAGATGAGCTTGGTACAGTATGGGAAGGAGGCACCAGGATGGAAAACGGTTCTAGAAATAGGATGGAGGGAATGGAGAGGAGAAGGGTGAGGGTGAGATGAAGTAGAGAAGAAGTGGCTAAGAGAGGGGGAATATGTTGGGGAAAGAACTGGCTGTAAAGCTTCAGTTTTACAGTCTGCTTTTCTGGCAGTGTCCTATATAGTAGGCTCCTAAGAAACGTATGGTGCAAACCCTGCAGGCCCACTCATCCCTGGAGCAAGGCAGAGCTGCTCTGAGTGTGAGTGGGGAAGAGAAATGAGTAACATTTGAGATGTCCCTAGAAAGTGATTTGCCATACTCTTATCAGTGAGTGCACGCTGCCTCCCATTAAATTATGCAAGGGCTCTCAGGGGAAAATGCACATTTCAGAAAATGTCAAGTTTGCTTTATTTTCCAAAACCATTCTAGGAAGATGATTCTGAGCATAGCAAAGCTCGCGAAGTAGAGCCAATTATGAATGGATTTAATTAACCAGCATGTTCTCTTTTATCCACGCTCTGGCAATAGACAAATTTACGTAGCTCTGGTCTCATTCCTCCTGGAGACTTTGGCGCATACTTCACGGTGAAGGAAGAGGTCCCTTGTTAATGTAGCACCTCTTTCTACATCCGTCAGGCTAAGGTGGCTGTTGTCTCAGATATGAATTGGCAGGAGGGTGTGGCTCAGCCCAGAGAGGAGTTCTCAAACTGGGGTGGGGGGGGAACTACCTGTCCGCCAGGTGCACAGTTTTGTGTGTGACACCAGGGCACCCTGTCGCCTGAGCACGGGACTGGAATTAGAAACTCAGGTTCTGCCACTGGCTCGTGGGGAGGGGTGGGCTGGGACAAATTGCTCCACCAGGCTGGGGCGGCATCCTCCTTGGTAAAAGGCGGCTGATGATGCTCTGGGCCTTGCACGCACCTACGGGGGATTGTTTGTGAAGTGCCGGATAAAGAATGAGTGTCGGTGTCTGAAGAGCTTCTGGGCCTAGCTGGGAAGCGAAAGTTCCGTTCCCTGGAAAACATCAGGGTTTTGGACGTTTGTTTTTGTTCTCCATTGGAACAAAACTGAGGTGCTTGGCTTCAACCAAATCTGTAACCACTAAAAATTTAATAAGAAACCTGATACTCTGCTAGTTGCCAGAGAACACTGTGCTTTCGAAAGCACTTCATTGCTGCCTTATAAATACCATTTTTCTTAAAATATAACAATTGCACAGCAGTTCTGACTATAATTGTAGACAGGTACAAATTATATTGTGCACTAAAATGTCTGAGGGAAACTAAGCAGGCAAGCAGAGGAAAGTAGCAGGGAACATAAGCATGTACCCAGAGAGGTGACTTTACCCAGCAGCTTCCAAAACATCCTCATTCAAGAGCTAGCAGAGAGAAAGACAGCTCGCAAACTCTAATGGGCAGGGGGAGAGGCATTTTGTGGTGCACATGACACCCCTGGGAGGGTTAATTTGCATGAACCAGCTCTGCAGTTGTTAGGAGAGTGTCTGTCCCAGGATCGCTCACTGGCCAACGAGTTTGTTTGGCTGTTGTAATATTTGCAGGTTAATATCCAGTAGGCTGGAGGCTAGACAGAGGTCTGGGTTTTCCACTGAAGTCAATGGGCGCTGCCACCTCTCCCCTCCTGTGTTTAAATGCTGTTAACAGAGAGGCCGTTACTTCTCTCACTTGTCTTTGGCCTTGGCCATTGCTGAAAACCCACCCAGGTGACTGTCGCTTTGGCAGCCCTGCTTCTAGGAGCACTCCCATTGGGTTACTGCTAGATGTGACATCACCTCAATGGCCAGTCAGTGCTAACCAAAACTAGCATCATTGCAGAAAGATCCATTTTTATGGATTTACATATTTAGAAAAATTGCCTTTCACAATGAGAGATGCCGGAGGTGGTGCCACCCAGTGGGTTTTCCTCTGGGATTCTGCATGCACCCTCCTCCAAGCCTTGGCTGCCTGGGACATTTAGTTCAAGCCTTTTCCAAATGGCTTGAACTTCCCACCGAAGTGTGACATGTCCTCATTGTGCTGAGAAATGGGAGCTGTCGTCCTTGGCGCATCCATGCCTGGGGCTGTGGTCAGAAGGCACAGTCCCTACCTCACACTCGCTGTTCAGAACCTGATTCCGTCATACTCCGAGCTCCCAGAGGTCTGGTGGTGAGAGGTGCTGCATGCACCTCCCTGCGCTCTTTGGTTACAGGGCGAGCTCCTGGCATGTCTGCGAGGGATGTTCTTGGCCTCCCCGGGCCCTCCCGCTCCTTCTGGGGCAGAACCCCACTGGGTGGGGACGGGTACCCAGACCGCACTGAGGCAAGGGGCGACTGTCTCTGATGTGTGGGCTGGCTGGCAGGAGATGCTGCATGAATGAGCACCGTTCTCCCCAGAGGCAGAGCACATCACTGTCGGGAGTTCAGAGGCACAGTATTAAGCTTCCTCACCTGTGTGTGACACGGACCCTTCTGGCCCTGCAGGGCACAGCTGCAGAGCTGGTAAGGCAGCAGGTGTGGGAGAGCTACCAAGTCCCACTCAACAGATCTTACTTCTGTACAACCTACCACGATGCACCTGGCAGCCGAAGGGGCATGTGCTTGTCTTGTAAGCCGTAAACCTCAGCTCCCAAGGGATTAGCTGCTCCAGGCACCCCCAGAACCCGTAACTAGGTAGAAAACCGCCCTGTCACGTGACTTGGAAAATATCCCATAGACATGACATGAGCGTTCACCAAACACTGAGCTGCCACAGTCACTGGCTTTTTATATGTTTAAATCTCAATGACTCAGATGTCTGGCATCTCCTAGAGCCCTGGAGACCAATTCCTACGGGTCATGCTACCAGCCCGGGATTGTCTTTCTCTGAATGGAGGAACTGCTGCTGTATTGTTCCACTTGTTCAAACTAACCTCACTAGATTGTCTCTCTGAACAGCTAGAGAGTCGCTGTGCAATGGAGCATGGGCCTGGAGATGCTGGGCTGATGTCAGGCTATTTTTTCTTAGTCAGTTCCTCCTATGGCTGCAATAACATGCAGCAGAAGTTCAAAACCAAGCTCATTGTACAGTGACGGATCTCCGTGGAGAGTAGAGGTGTACGACTGGTGTGGAACCCCACCACTGCACAGGTGGTCCCAGAGACCAGCGGCAGGTTGGGTATTCCAAGTTAGCTACATGCTCCGTGGACTGAGGCAATCTAACTCTGTCCTAACATGAGTCAGGGGTGTGTGTCTGCTGCTTGTGTTTTTGTGTATGCCGATTGCTGCTAGTTTCCCCCAAACTAGCGCAGTGACACTCAGATCTCACTGGTTCCGGAGCCACGTTAGCAATCGACATTACCCCAAAATGCCAGAGTAGTGGAAATTTGTTTCATTTACGTGTTTTTATATATAAATAAAATAGTTATACAATATAATCCACAGCAAAATGACTGACCAAGTGTATTATTAATGGTGGTTAAAAACTAGCTCTGTTCAGTCCATGGCTTCCCTGCCATCTGACACAAGGGGGCTGGCTCATACCAGCCTAGTTGTGATGGCTTCTATGATGTGGATCAACTTCTCGTTGGACAACATAAGCACTCCAGCCAATCATTCCAGCTCCAGGCTGCCAAGCAGCCATCACAAGGGAACAGCTGCCAGTCAGTATTGACCAGGGCCATATTTGAGCTGATGACCTGGAGGTGAAAGGACCTGTGTTCCACCAAACCATGATCTGTGATGGCTGCGGCAGATGGTCTAAAATTACCAGTACAGAAAGCAAACGTCTATTACAAATGTCCGCATGTGCATCCGTAGTACCTGGCTCTTTCTTCTTGCTGATCTAGCTGATTGCTCCTTGCTAACCTGCCAGGCGGTTGCAGTATGTAACTTCGTCCCCTTTCCCTCTTCCTTGGAAGGAAGACATCCCAGCAGCTGGTACCACCAGGCCGGTGGTAGCTGTGCATCTCTGGAGCTAATCTGCATTCACATATTGAAAATGATGTATTAGCCCATCACTTGTGCATAGTAACATGTTGCAATTCACCTTATGGATACAACTCCTGGTGAATTTTCATTATCAGGAGCCTGATCCAAAGAGATCTGACTCAGGAATCCACCCAGACCCTGATCCTGACGGCCTTGTCCTCTCTGGGGAGGTTGAGCTCATTAGAACTAGAGCTCAACTGGCTGTGTGCAAAGCAGACTTCCAGCAGTGTTGACACAAGTGGACACTGGCATATACATGTCCTGCATATGTGACTGCACCCAGGCTGCTTAACCCACAATAAACATTAGAGCATGTGGGTGGGTGTGTTCCACCCACCATGAATTCCATTAAAGGGCATTATTGAAACATGCCTGATTTACTGTTCTCTAATTCAAGTGCACAACGGTGAGAATGTTATTGCAGTCAGCTTGGCCTCTTGCAGGTGTTTTGTTTTGACTCAGCTGGTTCTCAGTTTAGAGCCCACACACAACCTGAAAAGAATGTTCCAACCCTGAGTCAGTGTTAGTCAATCAGCGACCAGCTAGAAATGGGGAGAGAGAGGGTGTGTGTGTGTGTGTGCCTGTGCCTGTCCTTCCTAAAGAAAGTGTGTGATGCAGCCTTTTGGGTTAGCACCGGTACAGCAGTGACTGCTGGGATCTTTATAAAATTTTCTTTCTACATGAGCAGCTCAATCGGCAGGGAGCCAGTGGTCTGTGACCCAAACCTCTTTAGCTTTAGAACTGACCAGGGCTGTCCTCAGGGACTTGGCTAATCTGTGGGGGCAGGGCGAGCTGGTGTGTGCATATGCTGGTGAGGAAGGGGGGGGTGTGCATTGAGGGAGAGGGAGAGGGAGGGGGAGGGCGAGCTGGTGTTTGCACATGCTGGTGCAGGGAGGTGGGGGGTGTGCATTGGGGGGCAGGGTGAGCTGGTGTTTGCACGTGCTGGTGCAGGGGAGGTGGTGTCACGGACTCGCAGCTCGTGCCCACTCTTGGCCCTGTACAGTCTGTGGGGGGTGCCCCTTTCAGTGAGACAGCCCTTCTCAGGGGTCCTCTCTCTCTCGGGGTCAGGCCCCTCCACCCCCTGGAGTCACACCTCTCTGAGCCTTAGCACGTCTGTCTCTGCCGTGGGCCCCCTCCGGGAGTCCACGCACTCTGGACCCCCTGGGCCTCTTCACCTCCGAAGGGGCTGATGCAACCCTGTTCTGTAGACCAGAGTGACTCTCAGCCAGCCTAAAACAGGAGGGTTTATTGGGAGTTGAACACAGCACAGGAAACTCTCAGGGCCTCAGGCCTGGCCTCTCACAATAACAGCACATCCCAGTCTCCCTGCATCCAGGTGGGCTCTGCCTGCTTCCCCTCGCCGACCCCAAGCCCCCCTGCTTCCCCGATGGGCCTCTGATATCCCCGGCCTCAAGCCCCCTCTGTCCATTGTCTTCTCTCCAGGTAAACAGGGTCATAAACAGGAAGGCCTGAGTCCCCTCTCCTCACAGCTCTCCTCTGGCTGGAACCGGCTGGTCAGGTCACCGGGGTCCTCTCCCCGCAGCCCATTGTCCTCCCACTGGACAGAACCGGCTCTGTCTCCTGGGCTGGGGTCCCGAGTACCTCTCTGGTCCTCTGTAACACCAAACTCCCTCTCCCCTCACCTCGTTAAACCAGTAACACCCAGGGACATTGAGTCCCACTCCCTGTGCATGCAAACCCTGGAAAAGACAGAAAACCCCAAGAAAAAAACCCACTTCCTCACAGGTGGGATGTGTGTGCATTGGGGGGAGGGGGAGGGCAAGCTGGTGTGTACACATGCTGGTGCAGGGAGGTGGGATGTGCGTGTACCCGCAGTGCGGGATGGGTGTGCGTGATGACTGCTGAATGCTCCCTCCCACCGGCTGCGCTGGGGGATTTGCTTGGTGAGTACAGCGGAATCCCAGCATGTTCGTCTGTAGGGCTGGCAGGCGCCGACTCAGCCGTGTTCTTCCCTTCTCCCAGATCCCTTCCGTGGGGATGGCCTGTGATGCTTTTGGGAGCGCGGCTCTTTCCAAGGGGAAGGCGAAGGAAAGGGAAGGAAGTAGGGGCCAACGAAGCAGTCCTAAGACCTCAGTAAAACTGCAGTGAATAATGGCCCAGTTGCTATTACTCTGGACTAACTTAAATAAAGTGCAATGAGGCAGCACAGAATGCAGCTTTTATTAACTCCACTCAGCCGTTATTAAGACGTTGAGATAGAGAACCTCGACTTCAGTCTCTCCACATTCTTCAGAGATCTGAGGGGAAATGAGCAGGGTGTAAGCAAGCGGTCTGGTGGGGGGTAGTGCTGCTGGCCTGTTTCCTGCAGTTTGCCTGGTGCATGGGAGCTGGGGGAGCTGTGCCCCAGGCAGGAGTAGGTGGAACAGTTCCTCCGGGCTCGACAGCACCGAATGCAGCTGGGGAGACGACAGTTTGGATGGAATTTAAACGTAAACCAATGTGTCTAAAGGATGTTCCACCCCAGTCACCCCTGTTCTGGGGATGCCAACTGGGGCTAGGGAGAGGTACCTCCATTGCTCAGGCTCCAGGAGCACCAAGTATTGACCTGGTGGTGTCAGAGTGGGTCCCAGTACTGAACCTGGCTTGGATGGGCTTGTCCGAAGTGCCTGAGTGAGTTTGGGGCACAAGTCCTAATGGATTCTTGGGCCTTCCATAGTCACCCCTGAAAGTCCCATTTGCAGCTGCTAGAGCAGAGGGGACAGGCTCCTTCCAGCACGGTGACACCATGACTGAGACTTGCTCCCTAGTGTAGACAGTATCCTGCTTCAGGCTCTTTGTTCCCCCTGTTAACATAACTACATCTTTATTTAGCAGGCATGAAGCTTCCTTGGTTTGGGTAATAAAATGATGGCCAATGGCTCGGTGCCTCCTTTGCCATGGGCAGCCTTTAGCAAATGCCGAGAGATGGCAGTGTGCTCCAGCAGTGGGCCCGAGGCCTGCAGCTCGCAGGAGTGGGCAGAAGCCAGGAGAGATGGACGGGCAGGGGACAGATCGGCTCACTTGGGCATCCCTTAATTTCACTTTTTTCTTTGTACATTATGTGGAGGGACCGTTCCTCCTTCCTAGCAGTGCAAACAGCCTCCCCCTTCCCTCTGCGCAGGAGCTAAGGCCCTGGCATGACCTACCCCTTGGTGGAACGGGATGTGGGGAGGCATTATAAAAGGGCTGTGGCCAATGACTGCCAGTCAAGGAGCCAGCCAATTGTAGCCATAACTAGCCCTCGATAAGGAGACCAACTTTACCCTCTCTCTCCTTTTTGTTATGCAGAGTCTCTGAAAGCATTTCTGGGAGTAGTGAGCTCGAAGAAGGGATTTGAGAGATGAGAGGGTGATAAAAGCTGACAGTACAGATGGAGGGTTTTGAGAGACCGGCAGAAATCTTAACCTGGGGCTACTGTCCTGGGGTTGCTTCTTTCAAGAGGTAGCATGATCTCCTCTGGCTTCCTATGTGCATTCTGCATTCCAAGCACAGGGCTGAGGAATAAACTATCAATTCCCACAATGAGCAGACTCAGCATGAAAAATTCATTTCCCCAACATCTTGAACATAAGAATTTCTAGCCGATGTAAAGTTGCTTGCCTGTGGTATTTAGAAATGGTAGAATAAGGACGTGTGTGTGTGTGTGTGTGTGTGTGTGTGTGTGTGTGTGTGTGTGTAAGAGACAGACACACGTGTGCATGTACACAAAGCACATGACTCCTTTATAAATTAGAGGCAAATGCTAGCAAAACACACTCTAACTTCCCAAAGCACTTTGAGTATGAATTAGATACAGGGCAGTGCAGACGTTTAGCTGCTACTTCTCACTTTCAATACTTCTCTGACTCATAAGTACTCAGTTGTCAATTATTTATTAGCAGGTAAATATGCCCAATTGTCTGTGATGGGATGTTGGATGGGATGGGATCTGAGTTACTACAGAGAATTCCTTCCTGAGTACTGGCTGGTGAGTCTTGCCCACATGCTCAGGGTTTAGCCAATCGCCATATTTGGGGTCGGGAAGGAATTTTCCTCCAGGGCAGATTGGCAGAGGCCCTGGGGGGTTTTCACCTTCCTCTGCAGCATGGGGCACGCGTCACTTGCTGGAAGATTCTCTGTGCCTTGAGGTCTTTAAACCACGATTTGAGGACTTCAGTAACTCAGACATCGGTGAGGGGTTTGTTACAGGAGTGGGTGGGTGAGATTCTGTGGCCTGCATTGTGCAGGAGGTCAGACTAGATGACTATAATGATCCCTTCTGACCTTAAGTCTATGAATCTATTTTTAATGCATTTTTAAAAAACTTTCCTTCATTGTGTTCTGTAGTGAAGGCACCAAAGCCATTTCAAAACAGCCCCTACCACAGGGCCTGTCCCGTGAAGCAGTGAAGCAGGATGTCTCAAGGAAAATCTGTCTTGAAAAAGTGAAGAAGATGAAACCTTTTGTTTGTTTGTTTGGTTTTGTTTCCACTTCTGTTGGACAAATATCCTCCAACCTAACAGGCAAAAGGTAAATGAGATCCAGCTCCAGCATTCACTGAGACTTTTCGACTGGACTAGCCAGCCAAGGAATCCCTGGGCAAATGTCTGTTAGCTCAGACCAGGTCACTTCCAGTGACTCAAAGAGCCTGGGTCATTAGTTTGACCTCTTCCTTCCAGGAGGGATAGAGCTCTTGCATCTCTAGACCGTCTGTGATTTGCCCCAGCTAACTGAATTGTGCGCACAATGCTGTGTGCACAGTTCAGAATCACTACGGAAGTTCTGCCCTCCTGTCAGTCCAGGAGCCTCGCCCACTTGGTGAGCAAGGGAAGTGTGACAGGTGTGAGACCACCCCGCTGCGCTGGAACGAGCTATCTAGTGGTGGTTCTGGGGCAGGCCAAGGCCCCTGTGTGGGTCAGAACCCCTGGGGCTAAGCTATCTACAGACACCGGGGGCAGCTCCCTCCCCTCCCTTGCCACTGTCCTGTAGCCAGGAGCAGAGGCTGAACTGCTTTTCTGAGGAAACATCTACCTGGCTTAGCTGCTGCCTGCCAGTCTGCACTGCATTAGCAGTGCCCATCTCGAGCGCCTGCCATCCAAGGCACTGTTCAGACATCAGCCAACTTCTGCTGCCCTGCTCCTCCGCAGCTGGGCAGCCCTCTTCCCCATTGGACAGAGGGAAGGACGTTAACATCTGTCTTCAGACGTGCCCACTGGCTGTGGGAGGTAAGTGGGTGACATCTAGAAAACGAGGTGGCTGCTGTGCTGAGCACCCACAATCCACTTCATGGCAATAGGAGCTGTGGGTGCTCAGCACCTCAAAATCCAGTGCTAAGTGTCTGACTGGCCAAACCCTTGTGAGGGGTGAGCTGCCCACGGCCCCCTAGTGTGTCTGCAGCAATGCCAGGAAGAGACCCGCTTTGCCTGTCTGCCCTCACCTGCTCCCTGCACCAACTGTGTTGCCTGTCCCTGCCAGAAGTGAGCTGACAGGCTGGGCAGAGGAGAGCTGGGCTGTGCAGCCCAGGAGAGGAGAGACCCCCCGCCCATGCAGGGGTCTGGGGGTTGTGTTCCGGCTGTCCCATGCTTGACGTATGTGCCCTGTGCTAACTGGGGCCTAGAGAGCGGATGGCAGCCCTGCATCTCATGCTGCAGAGCCTGCCTGGGAAGTGGAGCTGGCAGGTGTTGTGGAGTAGGTGGAGATCCGTGAGCTGCTGGCTCCATTTGCCGAGTGCTTGGAGTGGGGTGCTGGTACCCCAACCCACACCCTGGCTGGCTGCACTGGGGGGGTGCAGCGCCACATGAAGCGGGGGAAAGGCAGGGAAGCCCATACATGGGAAACGCCATTGGGCACCACTTGATTAACTCTAGTCCCCAGCCATTCCCAAGTGTCCCTGCTGCGCTGGATGCTGTGCTGCCGAATGCTGGGACGGGGCGCTCTGCTGGGCTCCCCACGGGCCGGCCAGACATGGAGGCTGCTGGTGAGGAGAGACCTGCAGCTAAAGAGCACCACCCGCTGCTCTGCTGGAGACTCCAGCCAGAGACCGTGGAGTCAGGAGTGAGAGCCAGAGCAGCACTGTGGGTTATGGATCCCCCCCAACAGCTGCAGCTGGGGGAGAGACTGACCCCTTGCTGCAGCAGGGAGAGCAAGTGGAACCAGCTGGCCCTTACGGGGGAAGCAGGCACTGGCCTGACTTTTCCTGTCAGCCAGTGCATCAGCATCCCTGAGGACTTGGGGTCCCTTCCTAGGTCAGGGACACAGAAGTGGCTGGGGTCTCAGTGCTGTCTGAGCAGCTTGGGAGTGTCTTTGCTTTTCTCTTCCGGGGAAGTTTGTACGGAATGGGGCTGATGATCCCCGGTGCAGCTCTTGGCTGCATTGGGTCCCTGGAGTGCAGGGCTCCGTGGAGAATGTGGCCAGGTTCTCTTGGCACAACAAGCCCTCGCATGCGTGGGACTGCTGGATCTATGGCCGGGCCTGGCCCTGGGTTCACAGAGTCTGAGCTGGGGGAGACCTCAGCCATGCAGGGGCTGCTGCTAGGGCCTTCTGTAGTAACCTCAGCTCTTCGTCTGCATTAGCGCTTCCGAGACCAGCCATGTCGGCCTAAGCTCCCCTGGCAGTGTAAGGGTTAAGTATTCCACAGACCCCTCTCTCCAGCAGCAGTGGGGTGTGTGGCCCCAGGCTGCCCCCCGGGGTCTCCTCCCCCACGTTCTCTCTGAGGTGGGTAGGGATGGAGCCTAGTGCAGGCTGAGGCGTAGCTGCCCCTGCCGCCCGGCACAGTGAGACTCGCTGGGAGACCAGGGGTCGCATCCTGGGCTGCCTGTCGCTGCTTGTTCCTTTGCTGCTCTTATGTTTTTGCCCTGTCCCACAGCAGCACCCGGGGCGGTTTCCAGGCCCCCTTCTGAGAGCGTGAACGGGTACCAAATAGATTTGGGCTCAGATACTGCACGGAGTACCGATGGGCAGGATACAAGGCTGCGTATGCTGCACCACTGAGAGAGTCCTACTGGGCCCAGCATGGCTCAGTGGGCACAGCCCCCAGGCACCTCTGGGAGAGCGGCTGCCGAGCAGTTGGTGCCAGCTGCTGTTGAGGTGAGAAGTCCCGCACCGGTCCCCACCCACAGTGCTGATCCTACACCCTTGGCAGGACTGGGCAAGGGCAGGCCTGGGATCCACACCTGCTCTGAGCCCATTGGATTTGTTCCTGTTAGCGAGTGAAATGGAAACCACCCGTCTGCATCGCACCCTCTTGGCTGCTATTTGCCACAGCTGCTCCCGTTCTCCCTTGTACTAGCCACTGGGCCAGTACCAGCCTCCCCTGGGGTACAAGCATCTCTCTAAAGCAGCTCAGCAGAGATGGTTGCTTGCACTGGTCCCAAAGGTGCACTGGGTCTCTTACATGGGAGATCACTAGCGGGTTCCCTACCCCAGGGAGGCCAGGCCTGGGCAAACAAGCCAGTGTCAGAGCAGAGGGGAGTGGGACAAGGCCAGAGCCATGAGCCTTAGTTCCTGCCCATGTACCAGTGATGATTGTTCCAGCCTGTTAGTGGATGTTGTCACGGAGTCCCCGGGCGATGCTCTGGAACTGCTCCCCACCAAGCCAGTCAGGACTTTGGGAGCCTCCTCTCCCTTGGAGCAGACTTGTTCAGGGCAAGAAGCTCACACGGCTTCACCTCCTGGGTCTCTCCTTGGAGCATTCAGCATCCTCTACCCCTCCGTGCGCTTCCCACAGCGAGCCTGCCCCAGCGGGGTCCTGGGGAAGCCACCGGGTTCTGCACCCCCACTTCGCAGTCAGATGTGACTCTCAGCCAGCCAGTAACACAGAGGTTTATTCGATGACAGGAACAGCATCTAAAACAGAGCTTGTAGATACAGCGAACCGGACCCCTCGGCCGGGTCCATTCTGGGGATAGTGAGCCAGACCCCCCACCCCACGTCTGCACTTCACTCCTTGTCCCCAGCCAGCTCCAGACTAACAACCCCTTCCAGCCCCTCCTCTCTGCTCAGCTCCTTTCCCGGGCCAGGAGGTCACCTGATCCCTTTGTCTCCAACACCTTCAGCTGGCACCTTTGCAGGGGAGGGGCCCAGGCCATCAGTTGCTAGGAGACAGAGTGCCAGGCATTTAGGTGTACTGTCCCTTTGCTCTTCAGCAATCACATGCCCTTATCCCACCACCTAGATACTTAAGAACTGCATAGGGGACACTGAGGCACCAACACAGTATTCAGAGGAAACATCAAGAACATTCCCAGTTCGTCACAGATGTCTGGCAGGATTTGGTGGGTGGGAGTTGCTGGGCTGTGAGATGGACACAAGGGTCCCTCTATGCGGGTCTGCATGGCACTCAGGGGAGGGCTGGGTCTAACTGAAGAAGGATTCCCCCCCCTCTGCTTTTCTTTTGTTTTAATATTGTAATTCACTCGTGTTTGTTCTCCACGTGGCTAATGTCACGTGCTCCGTGCATTCAGGGTCCTTGTGCTGCAAACTGCATGTGACAGCGCCAAGCGCGTGCAAACCCACTTCTGCTGCATGCTGCCCCTTGCACCAGATCCAGAACTTCTTGTGCTGCACATCAAAGGAGACCGGCAGGGTCGGGCTCTCCTCTCTTCTTGTTCTTTAGAACCAGAAAGCTCCCCTGACTCCTGGTGGCTGGAGCTCACCAGGCAGGAGCCTCTGCTGCTTCCTCACCCCTGTTCACTTTCCACTTTCCCCCTGGAAATTTTCTGTCAATATTTAAATTTCATTTGGGCTCAACGGGAGGAGGTGGAGTTAGTGCATTGTAAGCAGGTCATTTTTCACTAACTCCAGAGCTCTGCGGCCTCCATTGTGCAGACCCCTGGAAGCAGCTTTGTGCTGTGCAGAATTCCACTACCAAGCCTGCCTGCGCGGGGGTGGGATGGTGTAACAGGCTTTTAGAGGGGTAGCAGGCTCAGGGCACTGGGGAGTGGCTATGGACCCCATCATTTCCAGTTGCCCAGTCAGATGTGATCCAGGTGGCCAGTGCCCAAGCTGCGAGCAGCTGACAGCAGCTTGGAGATGCATGTGCGGGGGGTGGGGAGAGGTGCTTAGTTTGGTGTCTAGATGGACGGGTGACCTGTACCAGGATCGGCATTAACTGGCATCGGGGTTAGCAGTCTCAGCAGGGACGAGGGGACTGACTGTCCTCGCACACTGTGACTCTAGAGCCGGTTCCCCTGAAGTGGGGCACATCGCTGGGGCAGTGACTGGCGGTAGGTTGCTCCGGGGCGGCTACCCATCATGCCTCTCGGTCAGAAGGTGGTTCTCTGTGGCCCCGCGCAGCTGGTACCAGCCACCAGGAAGAAACACAATGAGAGAACTGACAGGCAAGTCACAAAATGCCCTGAGATGCGTTTCCAGTTCAGTCTCCTGTCGTCCATGGGTCCCCAGCTGTGGAACATGCATGCCCTGTCTCTTTCACTTCTCCATGTTTCCAGCAGAAGCCCTTTCTGTCCAGAAGGTATTTTCAGCTGGGGGGAAGAAACCAAGCCTAAGCATATGGTGAGCCTAATAAATTACACTTGTGCATGCAGCCTGCGTTCCCCTCACATCCACTGCAAAGTGCCAGAAGAAATCTGTCTCCGGACTCATTTCAGCAGGCGAGATCTGTTCCCAGTTACTCCTGCACGTTAGAAGTAGCTTAAATGCATCCAGTTGGTTATGGAAGGCAAGGAGCAGCCAGGAGCTGCCATGAACCACAGGCACTGAAAGGAAATAAATTATCTGATTGCACTCAGCCCTTCCCTTTGCTGCTGAGCCCCAAGTGACGGGGCGCCTGCCGTTAAGTACTGAACAGAGTAATGAGGAGAACAAGACTCACACGGGGACGGCACCTCAGGAAAACGACTCTCTCCCTTTTGAAGTTTGTTCTCCCCAGCTCCAGTCTGCAGGGCAGAGATTGGCCATTGCTGGTAACTGGGGATCCGCGGAGGCTGTTCAGTCAGTACAGTGCAGCTGGTGAGCGGGAGGGGTAAGAACTGCGTGCGCTGCCTCAGACATGCTGGCCATGATCTCTGTGCCAGGCCCCCACAAAGCAGCCACTTCCTAGTGCTCCTGTGGGTCACCCCTCCAGCCACCGGCCTCCCAGCCCCACCGAGCCCAGAACTGCTGCATCATCAGGGCTCTTTGCAATCTGAAGGCCCTGTCACTCCTGTTGCTTGGCATCGCTAAGAAGTAGAGGGCTTTCTCCCGCCTGGGCTCCTCCTGGGTGGGGTGAGGGCACTGGAGCCATGGGGCAGAGGCTCTCAGCTAGACTTGTGGACATAACTGGGCACTGGACACTTCCCCCAGACAGGATGATATTCAGCACAACCAGTTAGCTCCTGGTGGTGTCCAGCCTGGGCCTGCCTCTCTCAGCTCTGGGCTGCCTCCTGAGACCAGGTCAGCATCCCAGGTGCAGGCCGGGCATGAGGACGGGGTGCGTCAGACAGAGGATGGTGATTGATGGTAGCTGCAGAAACCAGCCCCCTCTCCAGATGCAGACCTGGTGTCCCCAGCAGGGCTGTCTGCCATGTCTGCCTGAATGTTTGCTGCAGGGCGTGAGTCCAGCAGGCTAACATGAATGCACAGAATAGCTCTGCTCTGAGGGCCCAGCCTCTCTCAGTAGGATGGGAGAGAAGGACGTTTGCAAGTCAATGGAATGTGCTGGCCCGAGGAAAGGGCCCTTCCTTTGCTCTGCTGTGGAAGGATGCAGCCAGCTTTTCCAGATGGGCTCGCGTGATTAGCTGGGACATGCGTCCGAACCAGGCACTTTGCCTCAGGGGCTGTAAACTCCTGTTATTGGCCTGCACTGGGCAAAGGTGGCTCAGCAGGAACCATCAATCTGTGGCAGGCCTAAATGTAACTCCCAGTCTGGGCACAGCTTCCACTTCCAGTGCGTGCTGCCTGCTGTACAGATGGGCTAGACAGTCATACTGAGATCCCTGGCTCTGAAAACCTCCCTGGTAGTCAGTAGGGACCCTCCCCCTGGGAGCTGGTGGGGGGGGTGTGTGGTTCCCCCTGCTCCAGAGTCAGTGGGGGCAGGGTTCTGGGCAGCATCCTATTAAATTAAGTCAGCTACTTCCCTGCCGTGTTTGCAGCTGCATCCCTGCCTGCTCAGGCTGTTATTTTCTTTCTCTCCCCTACAGCTGTGCCCAGCAGACATTGGGAAATGAAGGCCCTTTTTGAGGGTGTTTGGCCTAAGGGCTCCAAAGTACTTTCCTATTTTCTCAGCAATTAGCAGGTAGAATAACCCGGGGCAGAGGAATACACCAGCTGGCTCAGCTCTGCTCCTCTCTCTTCCTTTCCCCCACTTGCACTCGGGAGCAGGGAAATTACAATGAGGCCAACTTTGTTCGCTCCTTGTGGCGTTCTCTGGCAGCCAGCTCTGTGTCTGAGGTCAGGTCAAGACTCTGCTCTCCACTGCTCAGAACCTTCCAATCCATTCTCCCTGTCAGCCGAAATCTGCCAGGCTCTGTCCCTGCTGAGAGGCGACTTCAGTGCCCCCTTGGGAGAGGCCGAGGGAAGTTTAGGTTTCATTTGTTATGTGCTGGGGCAGGGAGGGAGGAATGGGGGCTGTTGAAAGTGTGAATTGTCCAGGCCAGATCAGTACCCAGGGGCAGCGGCAGCAGGTGTTGTGCTGCCTGGGGATGAGACCAGAACAGGACTGAACTGGGACCCTACTTCCCCCTCCCTCCAGGGGGATTTGCTGTTCCAGCCCTTCCCCTGCTCCAGGTGACTTGCTTCCACACTGGTTTAGTTGCGCTGGCTGGTGTGTGGCAGGGTGGGTGCTGGCTCCCAGCCACGGCTCTTCCCACATGGGGCACAACTCAAGTGAAAACGTAGGGATTGCCCTTCCCTCACATGTGAACCTATCCTGCTTCCCTGCACACAGAGCAGGGAACATGGCTGTTTGCTGATGCTTGCTGGCAGGTGCCTGGGAGTCAGGACTCCTGGGTTCTTTCTCCTTTCAGTTGCTGACATGCTGTGAGATCATGGCCAGACCACCTACCCTCCCTGGGCCTCCTTTTCTTCTTGGTGCAATGTGGATAATAATGCTACCTGCCAGGCGCCTTCTGAGCCTTGACGAAGCCTTGGAAAGTTCCTGAGGAGATCCAGGAGCACAGCTGCTGAATATTCCCCTCCTGTGCAGTCACTGCAGCCTGGCCTAGCCCCAGCGCACTTGCCTGGCTTTGCTGTCCCTTCCCACTCACATCCTGTCTGGGGGCCGGGCACAGCTGCCCAGCTGTCCCTGCACAGGGTGCTTCCAGTCCCAGCAGGGTTCCCCTGGGCAGGTGTGATGCAGTAGGGACTGTCTGTGTGGGAAGTGGGAGAGCAGGGGAGGACTTTAGGGGATGGATGATGCCAGGGCCTGTAACCTGAGCTAGGTAAGGGAGGGGAAAGGTCAACACCTTTGCCCGGGAAGGGGACAAAGGAAGGGAGTGGCAGGAGGGAAGCAGTTTGAGTTTGGGCTTGGGCCTGTGTGGGCGGAATTCAGGGTATCCTAGCTAGGATCCAAGCACCCTGAAAGCCCAGAAGGACTCGGTGGAGGGGTCCTGACTGTGCCTGCAAGCTCTGCTGTGACCGGTGTTCCTGTTGTCCAATAAACCTTCTGTTTTACTGGCTGGCCGAGAGTCACTGTGGGTCCCAGGAAGAGGGGTGCAGGGCTGGACTCCCCCACACTCCATGACAGCAGGCTAGTAAGTCATGGCTCTAAGGCATATCTCGTCCCCTCACTGCGTGCTGGAGCTAGGCCAGGCTGCAGTGCCTGCAGTGGGTGCCCCTGAAAGCTCACAGCCCTGCTGCTAGTTTTGGCTCAGAAAGAACGAAGTCTCGTTTTTCATTCAGCTCTTTTCAAGCTGACCAGTAATGGATGCCAACCCCAGATGAATTTTTTTACTTGATCCAAGAGCTGCTGTGCCAAGCCCGTGGAGATGGAGCGGGCATCGTTGTTTGTTTGCTTGATCCAGAATGTTTCACTTCCCATCTCGCGGGATGACACAGCGGGGTCTCTGGGGTCTGACTGGTGTGCCTGCCACACACAGGGTGTGTAGTTCTTCCCTGTGCGCATCACACCAGTTGCTGGGTAGGGTTCTCTCCGCCCTGCTTCTCTCTTCCTCTTCCTTTTCTCCTCCTGGGGGATCAGTGGCTGCCATGTGTCCAGACTGCTTTCCAGAGTGCAAAGCAGTGTTGCTCACAGGCATTGGTATTGTCCCTTTCAGACACCTGGTTTTATCCTCCAAATCCATCACATCTTTCTGTATCCGCATGCTGCATTAGTGAGTAGGACTTGATGGGAGCAGAGCATGACTCCAGCGCATAGCCAGGGGACTCTGTGCTTTCAGGGATCTGGAGTTTGGTGAATAAGAAAGATGGGCCATTCCCACTGGGATTCCAGCTGTAACTGGACAGAGAAATTGCTACAGAAATAATGTTACCATGACAAAGGTTTCATTGGACAAAGTATTGGACTGAGACAGTGTGCACCAAAAAAAGGCATGCCAAAAAGTGTGCCCAGCAAAGCCCTGAGTCTGAAAGTCAGGTGAGCATGGTACCACTCGCTATTTCTAGTATCACCTGGCTGGCATGTCTGGCGCACAGGGCACTCAGGACCGATCACATTGGAGAGGCTGCTGGGAATGCTGCCCCTTTCTTAGGGCATTCTAGCCAGTGGGAGTTTGTTCTGAAGATGTAACTCTCCTCGCTCACATTCTGTTGGCCGGATGAGTCTCTGTGGGATGTTGTGCTGCACATTTCAGGATGGAGAGATCAGAGGGTTCCCCCCAGCCCAGTTCAACTTCTTGTTCTTTCTCATTCTTCTCTTGACTCAAACAGTGAGGATGGGGATGGGGATGGGGACGGGGATGGAGTCCCTGGTGGTTTAGAGACATGGAACATAAAGAGAACATGGCTTGCTGCTCCAAAAGCAGAGCAGGCCCTTCCTGCTACCTGCCTGCATTGTCTGCAGCATCTAGAGTATTGTCAAGTGATTAGAGTGAGTGACAGGTGTCAGGACACCTGGGTTCTGTTCCTGTCTGTGGCACTGACTCAGTGTGTGCATCCTTGGGCAGGCCACTGCCCCATCTGCAAAACAAATAGATGAATAAAAGCTGAGCCCATGATGCAGAGCTTGAGTATTGATTTATATAAGACTGGAGCCTCCCAAAGTTCTGTATGAGCCATTCCAGAGATGGGCTCAACCCATAATGTTCTGTTCTGGATTGGAACCTTTCGGTAGTTTCAGGGTGTGGGGATTTGGGTCCATGTGTCCCTGCCCCAGGCTGATGCTCGAGGATAGGAGAATGCAGAGCTGGCTGCAGGTGGGTCAGGAACAGGGAGAAGTGCACATCTAGGACCCCTAGACAAGGATGATGTTACAGGAACAAGGCCATAGCTATCACTTGGGGCAGTAAGACATGCTGTGTTGCAGCTGCAGAGTAGGAACTCCAGGTCCCTGAAAGTCAGGTGACTTTCTGAAACTACTGTGATTACACCTGTGCACTATCAGGCCTGAAATGTGTGGCGAAATCATGGGGACCGTGACCTGGGGGTGCAGAGACCCTGAGAGCCAGCCCCTTGGTGCTTCAAAACAAAGATGATGTCAGTTTTTTCTCTTGAGTATTAAATTGGTTTCTATGGTTAAATGCTTCCTCAGTGAGCCATGCCCTTGGAAAAGATGTCACACACCGTTATGTCCGAAGTTCAATGGGGCTATGCAGGAAACTCAATCCGTGTGGCAGGCTCAGGAATACAAGTTACTGGTGCTGTCATCTCATCTGTGCCTAGCAATAGATTTAAACTTGAAAATCTTTCCCCCCTTTACCCAACATCACCTGGACTTTTAGGAGCTAAAATTTTTGTCTGCGTCTCAATGAAGCATACACCATTGCCTGCATCCTCCACTAGGCCTAATAGTCTGCTCTGCCTGGGCTTTGTTAGTGCAATATTAAAAGCTAATAGGTAAATTAATGCATCCCTAGTTCGTTTAGTCCAGAGAGCCCCTGCCTGCATCATTTGGGAGGATGCTACACCATTCTGAGAAAACCTCTGCTGGATCTGACATTTCACTGCTTCCTCTAGCCTTCCCCAAAATCCAAAGGGCATCCCACCCTTCCCCCTCTGTCCAGGCCCCATAGCATGTCCCTAGTTGTGAGGCTTCTAGGGGGCACATTGGTGGAGGGACCACTTCACAAGTGGTTGTCCGACCAACGCCACAAACTCTCTGGAAATCTACTTGGATAATCCCAGAGTGGCACTTGCACAAGTGGAGGACCTGGCAAGGCACTCTGCTGGAGAAGAGAATTTCCCCACTGCATTAAGCAGAATAAGACGACAGTGGGGTAACGGAGCGTCTTGGACCCAGCCTCAGTTCAGCTGCAGGCTTCCCTGCCGCTGCCTGGGACACTTCGAGGCCTAGTCCTGCCTGCGCTAACAGGTATTGTGCATGTGAGTGCACAGATGCTGAGATTGTTCCTGTCAGGGATAGTTTGTGCGGAGCCTGCCCAGGGAGCTCTTAGGGAGCTGCACTCCTGGCAAAATGTGGGTATACAGGGAGCTGTTTAGGGCTGGAGCCTGCAGTCCTTCCACAGGTGAACAAGAGCTTAAAACCTGGGAACCTCCCCCACCCCAATGTGCAAACTCTGTCCCTGGTGCTAAACTAGAAAACGCCAGTCCCCAGGCGCTGCTGGCTTTCAGCACCAGGACAGTCTGCCCTGGCTTCCCCTCTTGTCTCTGGCTGGGGCAGTGGGTTGGTTTCATGAAGTGCTTTCCTACTGCAGCACTGTGGAAGCCTTTGTGCAGGGTGCAAATAACTTGGCCCCTTGTCTTAGTTTCAAGGTGAGTATCTCGCCCACACTGCTGAGGATTCCCTTGTAACATGCTAACATGACTCTTCATCTTTGGCTGCAGATCCCAGCTAATCTGGAAGGGAACTCTTGGGACTTGCTGCTCACCCAGATCTTGCTGGCAGTGTATGTGCTCCACCTATTTATAGTCAGATAACACCTTAATCACAGGCTCTGTAATGCACAGTCTGAAAACTAGCAAGCTGTCTCCTCTCATTCCTCTCTTTGCAGCTCATGCTGCTGTAGCTGTTAGTCAAACTAATTCTGCTGAATTGATTTCTGATAAGAGGCAAATCTGACTTTGGTGCTTTCGAAAGTCTGAGTAGTTTCTGTCAATGTCGGTGTCAAGCTTGGGTGCAAGGTGACAAGGGAGTGATTTGGAAATGATCTGAATTTCCCTTTGTTCACACTAAGGCAGCACCTACACCGTGGTGACTAAGTGGTTCTTGGAAGTGTGTATTCATGGCAAAATGCCCCATTATTTTACACTGTAGCTTAGTCACCGTATCTGACATTATCCAGGGAGGTGCCAAGAGCGATGTGCATGTAATCTAGTGGTTAGTGCCCATTACGCTTTCCACTCAGTCTTTCAAAAGTGACTTGATTTTTTTTTTGGTGCCTCAGCTTTTGGGGGCCCAACTTAAGACACTTCAAAGGGGCCTGATTTTTCAGAGCTTGCTGGGGACCCACCCTCAGGAAATTCAGTCCCATTTAAGGTGTCTCAAGAACTGAGAAACTGTAAAATCATGAAGTGGCTGCTGCTGATGTAGGCACTTGGTTCCATCTGGGGGGGAGCATTCTAACCTCACTCCTTTGTTGTCATTTCCCTGTTGTTATAAATAATAATTACTGCTGTGGTGCCCCAGCGGGTGAGATTCTCCGCTCTTACTTTTACTAAGCAGCTGAACCTGGACTGTGACAGCTGGGAAGGCACTTGTATTTCTGGATCTAAAGCAAAATCTCCAGCATGACCTTCCCTGACTGACTCCACTTCCTTCTCGCTCTGGAGCCATTAACCTGCATTCCTAGTCTCTGGTTTCTGTTAGGAATACAGCAGGGGCCTCCGTGGTTGTCCATGCTAGTTTAACCTTTATTCCCTTGTTTGGTGTCATACATTTAAGTGCAATGTCTATTTTAAAGCCTTTGCCAGACATATAGCTCTGTTCCAGTCTAAAGGCCTCATCCACAGCCCACTGAAGTCAATGGAAACCCCCCTGCTGTCATCAGTGGGAGCAGGAGCAGGACTTAATAATGTTTTATGCCATTTCTAAACATTGTCTGCCATTTAGTTCCTTACAACCAACTCACGTCCATACATGTCCTGAAAAACCTTCTTTGAAATGAGCCCAGAAAACTGCTGACTGTTTTCAAGTGTGGGGTCAAATCCCTGCACTAACTCAGGGTAAGAGATTTGCACGTGAATGTGCTTTCCGAATCACTCCCTGTTTTTAAGAGAAGTGGCTGACTGGTCATCTGGTGCTGTCATGCTGCATCTGCCCAAGTCTTGTGATTGTACCTAACAAATGGGTTTACTGATGACCTGTTTGACATATTTCATCATGTACGTTAGCGACTTTCCCCAGCCTCACAAATGGTATTACCCAATGCCTAAACTGTGACCTCTGTGGCCCCTCATTTAGGAAAGTTAGTTTGTCAAGTGTGCCACATGCTGCCTTGTGTTGCTCTGCTGGAATAAATGAAACAGTTTTTCAGTATTGTGCGTTGTCTAGGGCCCTACCAAATTCGCAGCCATGAAAAACACGTCATGGACGTGAAATCTGGTCTTTTTTGTGTGCTGTTACCCTATGCCAGGGGTAGGCAACCTATGGCACGTGTGCCAAAGGTGGCACGTGAGCCGATTTTCAGTGGCACTCCCACTGCCCGGGTCCAGGCCACCGGTCCAGGGGGCTCTGCACTTTAATTTAGTTTTAAATGAAGCTTCTTAAACCTTTTAAAAACCTAATTTACTTTACATACAACAGTAGTTTAGTTATATATTACAGACTAATGGAAAGAGACCTTCTAAAAACGTTAACATGTATTACTGGTGTGTGATACCTTAAATTAGAGTGAATAAATGAGGACTTGGCACACCACTTCTGAAAGGTTGCTGACCCCTGCCCTTTACTATACAGATTTCATGGGGGAGACCCGTGTTTCTCCGATTGGGGGTCCTAACCCAAAAGGGAGTTGCAGGGAAATTGCAAGGTTACTGTAAGGGAGTCGCAGTATTGCCACCCTTACTTCTGCACTGCCATCCTAGCTGGGTGGCTGAAAAGTGGTGGATGTTGGCCAGATGCCCAGCTCTGAAGGCCGTGCCCAGCCAGCAGCGCAGAAGTAAGGGTGGCAATACCATGCCATGCCATCCCTACTTCTGTGCTGCTGCCCTCAGAGCGAGATGGCTGGAGAGTGGTGGTTGTTGGCTGGGCAGCCAGCTCTGCAGGAAGCAGTGAAGACGTAAGGGTGGCAATACCATATCATGCCATGCTTATCTCTGCGCTGCTGCTGGCAGTGGCTCTGCCTTCAGGGCTGGGCTCCTGGCCAGCAGCTGCCACTTTCCATCTGCTTAGCTCTGAAGGCAGTGCTGCTGCCAGCAGTACGCAGAAGTAAGGGTAGCAGTACTGCAACACCTCATCCCCCAGTAACCTTGCAATCCCCCCACAGCCACTTTTTGGGTCAGGGTCCCTGCAATTACGACACTGTGAAATTTCAGATTTAAAAGCTGAAATCACGAAATTTACAAATTTTAAAATTCTATGAGCGTGAAATTGACCAAAATGGTCTGTGTATTTGGTAGGGCCCTAGCGATATCGTATAACCCAGATATAGGAAATACCTGAGAAATCGCAAATCCAGGAGTGTAGCTAGTTCTAGGAACTGGACCCAGGTGAGGTAATACCTTTTATTGCACCAGTGTCTGTTGGTGAAAGAAACAAGTTATTGAGTTACCCGGAGCTCTTCTTCAAGGCTAAGAAGGGTACTCAGAGCGTCTACACTTCAAATGCTACAGTGGCACCCCCAGGGATGTAGCTATGCTGATGTAAATTCCCAGTGTAGACTGGCCCGTCGAGTGTCACAGCTAAATACAAGATGGAACAGCTGATTTAGCATGAGGAGTTAACACATCTTGTAGGAGACCATTGCATGTGAAGTGTACAGTCATTACCCATCAGAGAAAGGAGGGTTAGTGGGTTAGAGGTTATTGTAACGAGTCATAAAACCAGTGTCTTTTGGCCTGGTCTACACTGGGGGTGGGATCGACCTAAGATATGCAACTTCAGCTATGAGAATAGCGTAGCTGAATTCGATGTATCTTAGGTTGATTTATCTCCCGGCCTCATGGCGCGGGGTCAACTACCACCACTCCCCTGTCGACTCCTCTTCTACCTCTCACTGCGGTGGGGTACAGGAGTCGACGGCAGAGTGATTGGGGATCAATTTATCGCATATACACTAAACGCGATAAATTGATCCCCAATAGATCGAGCACTACCCGCCAATCCGGCGGGTAGTGTAGACATACCCTTTGAGTCCATGGTTTTTAGTGTCTAATAGTTATGAATTGAAGCTCCCAGGCTCATCTTTTTATGCAGGTTTCCTTTGAGGCTGAGGCCTGAGAAGTTTTTGTCTTTCATCATTTTCTTTGTGAGTTCATTCGAGAGTGTAGCGACTGTCTCATTTCACCTCTGTAGTTGTTGGGGCATTTAGTGCATTGGATGAGGTACAGCACATGTTGTGATAGACATGTGTAGGACACATGGATCTTGAAAGGTGGGCTGTGTGTGGTATCGATATCAGAGCAGTGAGTAAGTCTGCAGCTTTTGCCTCTGTTGTTCTAATAGGGTCTGGTGCCGATTTGAGTTGGCATGTCCTGGTCTTCTGATGGTGAGGTTGGGGGTTTTTTGAAGGCCAGAAGAGTGGGTTTGGGAAAGATCTTTCAGGATGGGGTCCCCAATGAGTATGGGCTGTAATTGTTAATGATACCTTCTATGGGTTCCAGTGTGGGATGATAGGTGACAACTAGGGGTAGCTGGTTGGGTGTCTTTCCCCACCTCCCTCCTGTATTGAAGTAGGTTCTCTCAGGGTATTTGGTGGCCCGTTCCATGACACAATCTATTTCTCTGTGCAGTGTCCTTGTTTGGTGTAATAAATATAATTGTAAGGTCTCTTTTAAAGCCTTCACTAGCCCACTAAAGTCAATGGAAAGACCCCTGCTGCCATCAGTGAGAACAGGAACAAGACCTAATGTCTAATTGGCTAGACATACTGTCCTGATCCAGTCTCAGGACCTGGCTGCCTCAGTAATACTGGTGTGTGAGGTTTGAGAATCGCATCACTTCACTGTATGTGGTTAACGGTTGGAAAAACGTTACCATTAACCAGGATGTCAGATACTCAGAGCAGCCACTTCAGCATACAGGTGCTGCTGTTCTCCGGAGTTTATTTTGCTCCCTTTCTGCGACATCTCAGTAAATAGAGCGATTCTTTTGTTCAAAGGAACATCTTTCTGGATTACCGTAGTGTTCCTCTCTCACCCCCCTCTTGTGTGCTCTATACACTGGGGAATGGGCAAGAAGAAATCCTTTCCATTGCTGATTTCCCCCACACGAATATCTGGCCCCCTTCACCCTAAACATTCCTGTGCATGTAATTAATCCATTAAATGCTCAGTGTTTAGCAGGCTGCTCCCCTCCCTCTGCAGGACTGTAAAGTGGAAGCATTAGGTACAGTAAATCTCAGTTACAGTAAATGTCTCTTTGCACAGTTGTTTATTAGGGCTGTGAGACTAACAGATACAGCAATAGCCAGCAGGACAGGCCCTTTCGTCACAAGTATTCATGGCGCGGTGTGAGGGGGAGACTAAGTTACCACCTTGTAATAAGTGTCTGGTCAGCTGAGTCCTTCATCCCACTGTTATGGTTATTATTTATATTCTGTTAGCATCCCAGGGTCTCAACTGCGATCATGGCCCCATTGTGCGAGGTGCTGTACAAACCCCGGTAAGACAGTCCCTGCCCCAAGGAGCTCTCCGACAACAGAGGCAAAGGGTGTGAGAAAGGAACAAGGTGAAGAACTGAGGCACAGAGACACTAAAGTCAAGCAGGAGGACGTTCCACTCAGGCTGTAACCCCAGAGCATCCATCCTTTGGAGGTAGGGTGATTGACTCAGTCCCTGCGCTTCCTTTGTGGGCGGCTTAGGTGAGATCTTACAAGTGAGGCCCCCAGTTTTGCCAAAGAGTGGAGGCAGTGGAATGGCTGCCAGAGGTAACAGGAGTGGGAGTGGGGGGAGGGGAGTGGTACTTGCAAAACGCAGCATGGACTGGTGCAGAGAGGTTGCCATCCTCAGATGCCCCGGGGACCTGGTTTTCACGTGTGACTGGCCATTTCACACAGCTGACTGGGGGGCAGGCGTTCACAGTGTTTGGTGAGATTCAGAAGAGTGTCAAACAGCTGGATGGAGAGCCACACAACCCTTTGTTAGCACACATTCTGCAATGGTCCTGAGGCTGCTGGGAAGGCCACGACTCTGATTTCCTGCCTGTTCATGCGGCCAAGCAGTCGGTGTTGGTGTGCGTATTTCCAGAGCAAACACTCACTCCAGCTAGGCCTCCCAACCGTGTAGGCCTAGATTCATGTCAAAAATATGATTTTTCTTCCTCTTAATCCTCCCACGTCAACAGAGCTCCCGCGACTCCTCCGTCCTCCCCTTCGCCTTGCAGCAGGGTCTCCGCCGGCTAACGCCGCTCTCTGGGACCTCGCTGAGTGAGGCATCCTGGGGGTTGAGGCAGGCTGGGAACACAGAGAGGGGCAGGAAGGACTTGTTCACTTCTGGGGCCCAATCCAGTTCCCATGGAAGTAGCTCCGTGCAAGGGCTCAGAACTGCCCGGTTGAAGTCAATGGGAGCCCCTAGCACTCAGCACCTGCTTTGCAGGGTAGATCTGCTGGTGAGCAAATGTGACAGGACAGTTCTAGACTTCCTGGTGCTCCTCCATCCCCATCCTGTGGGAGGAAAGGTGCTAAACCCCTGGGGGTGATAGTCTATTCCCTGCCCCTCATCTCCAGGTTGACACGCCCAGCAGTGCACCAACAGCTCTGGCAATCCTGTTTTGTCCCTTGGTGCTGCCTTTTGGGATTGCTCTCCTAGAAGTGAAGGCACAAGGTGGCAAATCTGACTACATGCCTGATGTTGGCCAAGCCATGGATGGGAAAGGGCAGCAGCTCTTGACATGTGCATCTGTGAAGCTGGCCCAGTGCTGCCCTCGCTCGCTGGCATGTAGCCCCGTGTGACTCTCTCGACAGGGGTGGGGAGCAATTGTAACATTAACGGCCCAAGGAGCCCTTCAGGGCCTTCCACTGGGACCACCCACCAGCCACCCACAACAGCTATGGCACTGGGGCTCTGGGCGGACGGTGGGGCACACGGCTGTCGCTCCTGCTGCCTTTTCCAAGGACAGTGACCCTTGATGACCCCTCAGCCTCTCTAGGCAGCAGCAAGAGCAGCAATGGCATTAAAATCCTGCTGTTGATTGGACACTGGGGCATCTGGAGACATTTTGCTGGGGAAAAAGAAAATGACAAAACTTCATATCAGAATTCTTCCAGCCCCATCCCTTTGCGTCCACAGCCTGAGAACCAGAAAGAGGCTGCGAATCTTCCCCAACGAGGGGAGTTTTTAATATGACGGAATGTAGGGCTGGTGAAAAGGATGCTAGACATGACGCGTCGTAATGTGCAGGCTGTTCATGCTAATTACATCAATGTTCGCATCATTTCTAAAATGATGCTTCCAGTTGGGGGGCTGTGGGCTGGGACCAACATTAAGAGCCTTCTGTGCTCAGATTATTTCTACTGTGATACACATTCAAATGAGCCTGTCAAGTGACATTTTCTGTCTGGTTAGGAATTGGTTTTTCTAGCTTCTTGCTCATATGTATACATTTTTAGTGGTCCCCAGCCAAGCAGGAGCAGGGAAGGCAAACATCAGACCAAGCAAACTCAACCCCTTTAGGGAAATCACTGGCCACCGAAGGAAACAAAATGCATGATGGCTTCAAAAGCCATCCATTACACTGTGTGCTGAAGTGATTCATAGCACGGGTACTTAGAGATTTAATTAGATCGTAATCACGT
Organism: Gopherus evgoodei; assembly: GCF_007399415.2. Classification (NCBI taxonomy): domain Eukaryota; kingdom Metazoa; phylum Chordata; order Testudines; family Testudinidae; genus Gopherus; species Gopherus evgoodei. Next base: position 84,799,288 of record NC_044331.1, read on the forward strand.
CATTTTATCTTTGTTTTAGAAATTAGCACTTAATGACTGTATTGCTCTCAGAACAGCACCATGACTAAACACAGCATGAACCCATGGCAGTGCTGCAAGGGGCAGAGATGGGAGAGATTGTGAGCTGTTCTTCAGAGCAGGGTGTTAAACAGCCCAAATCCAATAGGAGCTGGAAGCGTTTAGCAAGGACTCGAATGGAACTTGCTGAAAGAAGAGAGGAGAGGCAGCAGTAAGTGCCAGGTCTGCATGGCAGGTACCCGGCCAGGTGCAGGACCTGGCTGTGTTCTCTTGGCCAGGCCCGAGGAGCACTAGCCCAGATGGACAGAGCTCTCTGCGCATGCCCTGGGATCTCTGCTTGGACTCTGGAGCATGGAATCGAGCTCTGTGCTGCTGAGCTTTGCCCTTGTTTACATCCGGGCGGCTGGAGGGTGTGGGGAGTGACACCTGCAGACCTGGCTTGAGGCAGCCAGCAACTCTGTGTTAGACTTCAATCCGCCTCCACTGTGTCCCGTTGTGACTCTGGGGCCCGGGGAGAGAGGGCCCCTCCAGCGGACTGGAGGCCTGATGAGGTTGTGTAAACAGAGCTCTCCTTAAGAACAGGGTTTGCACCGGGATAGGAGAGCTCAGGCTGCCAGGCAGCAAGAGCCCGCTCTGACTCCCGCCCAGCCTTGGGGCCTGTCAGGTGCCAGTTTTTTCAAATGGGTCTCCTCCCCTATTCACAGGTGCTGGCTTCCTCAAGGCCCAGGGTGCGCTCATCCCCAGCTCTGCCCCAGGCCACACCCGACTCCTTACCCCAGGCCCCTCCCCTCCTGTCCCCCACGGAGTCGGTGCCTGGGCCCCTACCTAATAATGACCTAGCGAAGCCTGAGCTGCAGTGGAAGAGGAATGTGACGAACTGGGAATGTTCTTGATGTTTCCTCTGAATACTGTGTTGGTGCCTCAGGGTATGTCTACATCTACAATTTTGCAGCGCGGGTTGTTACAGCTGTATTAGTACAGCTGTATAGGGCCAGCGCTGCAGAGTGGCCACACTTACAGCAACCAGCGCTGCAAGTGGTGTTAGATGTGGCCACACTGCAGCGCTGTTGGGCGGCTTCAAGGGGGGTTCGGGGAACGCGAGAGCAAACCGGGAAAGGAGACCAGCTTCGCCGCGGTTTGCTCTCGCGTTCCCCGAACCTCCCTACAAACTGCAGGGAAGGAGACCTGCTTGCACAGGGGTTCGGGGAACGCGAGAGCAAACCGCAGGGAAGGAGACCTGCTTGCTCGGGGATTCGGGGAACGCGAGAGCAAACCGCAGGGAAGGAGACCTGCTTGCACGGGGGTTCGGGGAACGCGAGAGCAAACCGGGGAAGGAGACCTGCTTGATTACCAGAGGCTTCCTCAGGTATGCTGGGATACCTGCTTATTCCACGGAGGTCAAGAAAAGCGCTGGTAAGTGTCTACACTTGATTACCAGCGCTGGATCACCAGCGCTGGATCCTCTACACCCGAGACAAAACGGGAGTACGGCCAGCGCTGCAAACAGGGAGTTGCAGCGCTGGTGATGCCCTGCAGATGTGTACACCTCCTAAGTTGCAGCGCTGTAACCCCCTCACCAGCGCTGCAACTTTGTGATGTAGACAAGCCCTCAGTGTCCCCTATGCAGTTCTTAAGTATCTAGGTGGTGGGATAAGGGCATGTGATTGCTGCAGAGCAAAGGGCCAGTGCACCTAAATGCCTGACACTCTGTCTCCTAGCAACTGATGGCCTGGGCCCCTCCGCTGCAAAGGTGCCAGCTGAAGGTGTTGGAGACAAAGGGATCAGGTGACCTCGTGGCCCGGGAAAGGAGCTGAGCAGAGAGGAGGGGCTGGGAGGGGTTGTTAGTCTGGAGCTGGCTGGGGTCGAGGAGTGGAGGGCAGATGTGGGGGGTCTGGCTCACTGCCCCCAGAATGGACCCGGCTGAGGGGTCCGGTTCGCTGTACCTACAAGCTCTGTTTTAGACCCTGTTCCTGTCATCGAATAAACCTCTGTGTTACTGGCTGGCTGAGAGTCACGTCTGACTGCAAAGTGGGGGTGCAGGGCCCTGTGGCTTCCCCAGGACCCCGCTGGTGTGGACTCGCTGTGGGAAGCGCACGGAGGGGCAGAGGATGCTGAATGCTCCAAGGAGAGACCCAGGAGGTGAAGCTGTGTGAGCTTCTTGCCCTGAACAAGTCTGCTCCAAGGGAGAGGAGGCTCCCCAAAGTCCTGACTGGCTTGGTGGGGAGCAGTTCCAGAGCATCGCCCGGTGCCTCCGTGACAAGAAGTCACACAGGAAGCGTGGCACTCGCCCAGCAATGTTCAGTCTCCCATGAACTCAGGGGATCACTTTGTCTGGGCAGAATTAAGGCAGGGAACCCTGTTGCCTCTGGAGGTGGTGTGTGTGTATAGGTGCCAACGGAACTGAGGTGTCTGGTCCTGACATGCTAACTTCATGCATTGCATTTCCACTACATGGTGGGAGCTGGTTGGCGTTTAGGTCTCCTCGCTCTCTCTTTTGGGTAGCGCAGCAGCTGACTGCACCAATTATGAGATGTGTCTCAAAGTCTCAGCGTCAGCCCTGTTTGCCAGGGGTACAGAATGCCAGTGAGGGTGACACAGATTGAAGCTGCATTCAGCAGGTTGGACTCTTCACAGAATAAGGCAACAGTCATTAATCTCAGTCCCTGCTGGGCACTTGTTCTCCTGGGCTGCCACTTTGGGCACCAACAGAACCTTTGGTGCCATCACAGATTCTTGCATTCTGCAGAGGCTGTTTGTGTGTCCAGTAATGTGGGGTGTGGTCTACCTGGTGTTTGCCACACGTCCATGTGCTTGGCCAATACACACAGACCCGGGACACTTGCGTTATGCTGCTCTGTGGAGGATCATGTTAGCAGTCTTCAGATATGTTAAGAGTGTTCTAAGGGGGACACTGAGCAATGGTTCTCCATGTGCACTGAAGGAAGGACAAGAAGTTATGGGCTTAATCTGCAGCAGGAAAGAGCTAGTAGTGATATTAGGAAAATCTTTCTAATTATAAGGGGAGTTAAGCTCTGGAACAGGCTTCCAAGGGAGGGTGGGGAGTCCCCTTCACTGGAGATTTTAAAGAACAGATTAGACAAACCTGTTAGTCCTGCTTCAATGCAGGGGGCTGGCTTGATGACGTCTTGAGATCCACTCCAGCCCTACGGTTCTGTGGTTTGTTGGGGTTTGGGGTTTTTTTGTTCCACACTAAGGCTGGTGATTAGTTTATACCTGCAGCAAGAGGAATGTAACCTGACCTGATCCACATGCATCCAGTGCCTATTTTATTTCAATTTGTACGCAAAGCCTATCCACACGCACGAGGCATAACTTTGGAACTGCAGCCAGATTTGTAACTACTGGGAAATGCCAAAGAGCTTGCTACACACAAACTGAGCAATATGGAGCTCCAATCACCTGCCCCTGTTCTCATGCACCTGGAGAAAAAGACAAGCCTTGACTTTCTCCAAGTTCAAGGCCTCTGAATCCTGCAACAGCAAGATCAATAGGTTAATTTCACCTAGGTTGTGTCACGGGCTGTTTCCTTTGGTCAGTTCTTAAATTTCTTACCTGTTAAAAATTCCCTGAGTTTGCTCTTGATCCTGTATAGGGCAAGATTCTGAGCAGGTGTGCTCCTGGCCTTTTCAATCCCTCAGACTGGCCCTCACAATCTCATTTCTCAACTGTAGGCCCTCTCCTTTTAACTCTGTCCTCTGGTGTGGGTGGTTTCTGCCAGGAAAACACAATGTTGCTGACTCAAGAACCCCTTAATGCCATCTAGCAAGGGGGTTCCAGGAATGGGCTGATTCTGGTTCATCAAGAATGTCACGGGAGGTCTTCAGTGTGAAATGCATGTACCGGTGCTGTGCAAGGAGTCGTGTGTATACACTGCAGATATGTTTCTGGAGGCTGTATCAAGGTGTGACGCACCAGTCGAGGTGAAAAAGCAGGTTTTCAGTCAGCCAGAGGCGTTTATTCACCTGTCGTGGCTGTCCGTTGTAAATGGAGCACTGTGAACTAACACAATGGATGTCCATTTACATACAAAGTCAATGAAGAGATGAGAAATCAACAGAGAAGCCGCACACAGGAAAACCAAGCCCCAAGGGGTTATCCTGCCTGGGAGGACAGAGCATGAGCTGTGGGGGTCTAAGTAGAAGGCAAAGAAGCCAATTCTTATCCTGCACCGAGGCAGTAACTGGGCAATGTGTTTACATTCATGAAAACAGCATCTCGGCTAGCCTTGGCTGAAACACTCAGAGGACTGGAGGAGGTGGGGGGAGAGGAATGTCTGCAGACAGGAGCGTAGCCTGTTAGTTAAGGTTAGTCTCTAACAATCATGATATGATTGGAAACAAACGGTTACACATGAATCACAATCTCCTGACCAATGATTCAAGTTATAAAGAGTAATACAGATCTATCCAAGGGCTGTAATATTGAGCAGGGCGCTGACCCTGAGTTGCATCGCACGAGCTGGTGTGTACTCAGGTTCTTTGGGGACAGCAGAGCTGGTATTTCAGTGGAGAAGGGGTGGAACACTAGCAAGAAGCTCTTTAAAGGGGCTCGGGGCCTGGGGGCCTTGTTAACCAGCAAGGCACAGGCAGGCTAGGCATGCCTACGTGAGAGAACCAGCCTGGAGAGCTGCGTTGTGTGCACACAACCGTCACTCATGCTCCCTGGGAGAGGGGTGTGCAATGTGTGAGTTTGCTAGGAAGCACTGAATGCGCTTTATTAGACCATAGCGCTGCCCTGTGACTCCTAGCAATGCAGCCTGCCCCTCTTGCTCTGAGCTCTCCGGTTTGCAACCCTGCCTCTCCAGATGACCCATCTTGTTATTCCCAGCAACAGCCCTCTGACTGTTCTCTTGATATGGCTGCAGTAATGCAGGACTCGCCTTTGATCCGCAGCATCTGGGAGGCGCAGGGAGATGCATGCCACTTCCTACAGCCATATTTTTACTGGGGCAATAAAATCTCTTTTTGCAATTGAAGTGACTCTCTCCTTTATCCTTGAAATCTGCACTGCCCCTGCTGCCTATGGAGGCAATGCCCTTCCCCACCTTCCCTTTCTGGTTACGCCCGGTGAGCTGCTCGGGCTCCTCGCTGCCCCAGAGTAGGGGACCTTGGTCATAAAACATCTTTGGATAATTACTAACCGATTCCCTAGCAGGAACAAACTCCGTCGAGTCCATTCAGTCCCTGAGTAAATATTCCAATCTCCTCTTCATGTCCTCGGCTAGTGCAGTCCTCTGAGCCACAGCTCAAACTGCCGCTTGCAGCCGTGATCGTTGGCTGGCTGGCACTGGGCAGGGTTTCCTGAGGTGTAGCAGTGCAGAGACCTGGGGAGCTAACTGGGAACTCATCTAAATCAAGATAGGTCAGTGGGGTTCTGCCTGTGTAAGGGGGGCAGGATGGGGCATGGGGTGTTCAGGGCAGCCAAGTGGGTCACCTTGCTTCAAAACCTTGGCATGTGTGAAACTGTGAACAAGTAGAATGGTAGCTTGTTGCCAAGCGTGGTACTCCTGGGGAAACCTGCTGAGACAGGCAGATTGTGATTAGTGCTATAAAATTAAACTGAACCCCACATGGTTCTGTACTGAGCTGAAATTTCAAAATCAGGAGCAAACCAGAGCCCTGAGCATAAAATCTCCTGACCGAGGATGGTGACCTTGGGATGTAAAAGTTCCAGCAGGGGTTTTTACCCCCTGCACACTGCTGTGATCTGAGCCCCCTTGGGCTGTCACTGGGGAGGGCTGGAGTGGCTAGTGCGATTTCTCTGCACCCCTAATTCTGAGCAGAGAGGGGCTTACGCTGCAAAGTCCGATCGGAACTTTCCAAAGTTTGAGGTGTCTGGAGCCAGGGGTTTGGCTCAGACCAGTCTAGATGTAGGGGCCAGCGATGGAGCTCACATCTGGAGCCAAGCTCTGCCAGCATTCTGGAGTGCTCAGATCTGGGTCTCTGGGTCAGTCCAATCTCGTTCTGAGCCTGATCTTAGAACTTCTGTCGCTTGGCAACATGGAGACGCCACCAGTCTGAAAATGCACCCAATGGCCAGTGCTGCGCTGGGCGTGGGCTCCAGGGTGGCAGTGGGTGTCACTGCCCTGCTAGGGAGGTCTGACCTTGCCTGATATTCTGGCTTGCCCAGACCGTCCTGTCCTCCCTGCCCACGGTGCTCTCCCAGTAACTGCATGCCTGTGCGAGTGCACTCATGTGCATAGCATGCAGTGGCCTCAGCGTTACATGGGACATCAGGATAAAGCAGCTGTGCTGTCCCTTCCAGCAGCCAGTTGTGTGGTTCCCTGCCCCCAGCTTGTCATTGAGCCCAACCAGCACCATTAGCCTCCCTGATGTAAAGACCAGGTTTGAGTTCAGAGGGCCTGGGTGAGTCCTGTGTGTGTGTGTGTGTGTGTGTGTGTTTTGGGGAGGCAGTATCTCAGATGAGTCTGGCTGCCCACTCCCTTTCTGGTGCCGCCTGGCACTTCCCCCTGCGTTGATCATTGCAGTCACACGGCTCTGTTCCAGGGGTGCCTTCGGGATTCTTGCTGGAATTTGTTCCCTTGCAGTGACATAAGCATCGCTTTGTAGTCGGCGCTAGAATGTATTTGACAGGAGCCTTCACAGCCATCACTTTGCACGATGCCCAGCACCATCTGTCGACAACAATTTCCCTTGGAGTAACTGACATAATTATTCCTGAGCTGGAGAAAATATCAGCAAAGCTGCCTGCTTGCAGGTATCTGTCAGGGCTCTCCCTTCTGGTCTGATCTTCTGCCTGAGCCCGGCTGCACAAGTCACCCTAATTGGACCAGGCCTTTAATTAGCTGTCAGACAGTGAATTATGGGCTGATGCCACAAGTTCAGATCAGTGTCGATATGATCAAATCTTCCGACAAAGGATAACGTAGGGATTTTTTTCTCATCTACTTTTTTTCCTAAAAGCTCTCTCTCTAGACCAGTAAACTCAAATGGGGCTTAAAGGTGAACTCTGAAAACTTTAGAAGCAAATTAAATGCATTAACTGGCTGTGTAAGGTCCTAACTCAGTGAGAAGACACAAGTGGACTCCCGCCAACTAATATCACATCCAGAAGCCTTGCAGGCAAAGATCAGCTCCTCCTCCATGTAGCTGCCAACATGGGCTGGGGCCCAGTGTCTCCTTCACAGCAGGAGGTGAAACCACGGGCACCTGATGTACCTCAAGATGCTGCACTGGCTTGATGAGGTGTCTGGGCTCTGCAAGGGGACGGTCACAGAGATCCTGGGCTCTGTGCCAGCCCCACAGGGCTGGACCCTGGAGCTTCCCTCCTGCAGTGTGGGAGCCTTCCCACTCTTCTTGGGGCATGGCTAAGGGAAAGGGGGTGTAAGCAGAGCTACTCTGTCTGCCATAGCCCCCTCTTGGGGCCTTCAAACGGCTCCCCTGTGTGCCTGGGGACCAGGCGGGAAGCACAAAGGACAACTTCGCACAGCACTAGTGGTGAATGAGCTGTAATGAGAACCTTGGACACCCTCACCCAGTCCCCCTCCTTCCAAGTCTCGATCCCTCACACTCGCCTCACTGCAATTCCTCCGGGCTGTCCCATGCACTCCTTCGGGAGGCCTTACGGGGCCTGTGGTCTCCTCCAGCCAACTCTGCTGGGACGCCATTTCACCAGTGGTGTGCACGGTGAGTGACCTTTCTGCCATCCGTTCCCCTCCCAACCAGGGCCTGATTCGAAACCCACTGAAGTCAATAGACAGACTCCATTGCCAGGGCCACCCAGAGGATTCAGGGGGCTGAGGGCAAAGCAATTTCAGGGGCTGCCTTCCATAAAAAAAAGTTGTAATGCTATAGAATACTATATTCTCGGGGGGGGGGGTCCCTGCGGGGCCTGGGGCAAATTGCCTCACTTGCCCCTCCCCCCCGTCCATTGCTGTGGATCAGGCCATGGGTGACTGAGCAGTAGCCCTGCTCACGCACCATGCTAACTGGAGTCTGCTGTGGCAATGTCCAGGAACACCCCCTGACCATGCTGGGCATCTTCCTTGGAGAGTGGGCAGGGGCCAGTCAGCTCTGAGAACAAGGCATTTCTGTGCCTTAGTGCAACTTACTAACAGATTGGTAGGAAATGTGACTTCCCCGGACATAGCAGGCCACACGGCGTGCTGCCTCTCGACTGAGCTCCGGCACTTCCGGGGGTTGGAGCCTCAGGAAGGTTCCCTCTTAGCTATTCAGGTGGGTGTTTTTCTAGCTGACCCGCTTTAGAAATGATTTGGGTGAGAGTCGCTGGCCTGCGTTCTGCAGCAGGTCAGATGAGATGGTCACAATGATCCCCTCTGCCCTGGGAACCTCTGACTCTGGGGCTTGGCTCCTGCTGGATGGAAGGAGGTGGCACAGTATAAATATATGAAATCAGTGCAGAGGAGCTACAGAGAAATGGGAATCCTGACAAGAAAGAAAGCTACAGACCACAAACTGCTGGCAACGAGAAACCGAAGTGCAGGAGAAGAGACCTCCTCCGATGAAGTTGGGAGCCCAGGGAATCTGGAAAATGGGGTGTTATGATCAGAGTCCAGCTCTGAATCTGTCTTTGCAAATTACTTAGTTCTGAAGTGCCCTGGAAGCTAAAAAGCATAAAAAAGGGGCTCTGAAATTGGATTGGGAATGTGTGGCTTGTTTTAAAATGAATGAAACTGTACAGAACATCTGAGCTTTGGAGAAGCTTGATTAATTTATATGCTGTACCACGGCAGCTTAAATAAAAGAAAAATGAGATTTGTTTTTGTAACAGGACTCTGAGTTCTGGCGAGTGAGGCTCCCAGGAGAGGCTGGGGTAATTATTGGGTGTACGTGTGATGCCAGTCATCCAGCTGCAGCGATGCTACCTGGTAACAGAAACACCGTGAGGAACAGAGCCACAGCTCGGCGGGGAGGGTGGAGAGGAGAGTCCCTTGGGACTGGGGAAGCCAGTGAAGAATACCTGGTCCTGGCGGCAACGTTAGAGATCAGTGCCTCCAGTGCAGAAGGGAAGTTACCAGCCACCCCATTTAGCCAACTGTGACTAGGTCTGCGCTTCACCCCAAACTTTGCCAAGCCCCCCCATTTCCCTCTCCTTTGGCTTGGCAAAGTCTTGGAGTGCAGGATGGTGAATAACCCAGCCAGTGCTTGGGCTGGGAAGAAACGTCTCTTATAGGCTGTGTAAGGAGGAACCCTGGCTCCCCGCCGCGCCTGAGGGGGACAAGCCAGAGCAGGCGCCTCAGTGGGCGGAGTCAGCACGGCCTGTCCCCGCCCCCCGGAAGTCAAGGGGCGGGACAGGAAGTATAAAAGCCCGGCCCCAGCGCTCAGTTGGAAGCAGGCTGCTGGAGAGGACAGACGCTGGTGCCCGGGCTCGTGCCAGGCCAGACCCGCCCCGCGCCCACTACCCGGAGGAGCGCTGCCCGGACCCGCCCCGCGCCCACTACCCGGGGGAGCGCCGGCCGGACCCGCCCCGCGCCCGCTACCCGGGGGAGCGCCGGCAGGACCCGCCCCGCGCCCGCTCCCCGGGGGAGCGCCGGCCGGACCCGCCCCGCGCCCGCTACCCGGGGGAGCGCCGGCCGGACCCGCCCCGCGCCCGCTCCCCGGGGGAGCGCCGGCCGGACCCGCCCCGCGCCCGCTCCCCGGAGGAGCGCCGGCCGGACCCGCCCCGCGCCCGCTACCCGGGGGAGTGGCCTGAGCTTCCCCACGACCGGTACCCGGAGGAGCCCATGGTCTGGGACCCCCCCCAGACGATGCCAGCAAGAACCAGGTACCCAGAGAGGGGGAGGTTGGAAGTAGCCCGGGGGTAGCTGACCCTGGTTTGGCTCCTGAAGAGCCCAAACCCATGTCAGTGTGTTGCGGCCAAGATCCCCACTGACCGCAGTGGGTCTTGACCGCTGCTAGGGCCCCGGGCTGGAACGCAGTGGAGGGGGAGGGCCTGCGTTCCCCCTGCCACCCGTAACCGGGTGGCAGACTCCCCCTCTTCCCGCCGATTGGGTCAGGGCAGAGCAGTGGCAAAGGGCCAGAGCGAGTTAGACTTGTGTTTGGTGCCCCGCCCGAACCAAGGGCTGGGCCCCTTTGACTTTGCCACTGCTCTGCCCTGACCCAAAGGGCCAGAGCTAATTAGACCTGTGTTTGGTGCCCGCCCGAACCAAGGGCCCGGGCTGATACTGTGCTTACTCAGCCCCTGCTAGGGGCCTGAGCCTGAACTATTGCTGCCCGGCCTGTCCAAGGGCCGGGGCTTATTGACTTTGAGAGCCCCGACCCCGGCTAGAGGGCCGGGGCTCTACCTTGTTTACAGACCTTATACCCCGCTCAACACCTGCCGAGGGGCTAAGCCGACCCGGACTGCAGAGCGTAAGGGGGGGACGAACCCCGACACAACCGGCTTACAGGCAGGTTCTTCTAGAATTGGCTATTGTGGGGTTTTTTTTGCAACTTCCGCTGAAGCACTGAGCAATGGGTACTGTTGGAGGCAGGATACTGGCCTTGTCTGACCCCAAACAGCAGTTCCTGCCGTCCCGCAGGGAGAACAGAAGAAGGCTAAGAACAGAGCCTTGGGCCTGACAGATTATGTCAAACTTCTGTGAGAAATGGAGCAAGGAGCAGGTCGAGAGGCATCCGAGCTGGAGCTGCCATGGCTTCTGGCTCAAAAAGAATAAAGAGAGTGAGAATACCAAGCGCTGTGTGGAGATGAAACACAAGGAGGGAGAATGGGGTCTGTGATCAGAGGCAAAACCGCAGAGCCCGGTAGGTCATTAGCCACCTGGCAAAGGCAGAGACAGTCTTAGGAAAGAGTAGGGTAATGTTTGAACTAACGATAGGCCGGCCGCGAAAGGTTTAGTGCGGATGAGAACAGAAAGTCTGGGTGCTTATCTGCACTGCACAAGCCTCATTGCTCTACAGAATGGGGCTGGGAATCCAGTGATTTTTCAGCCATTTCCTGCATCCAGCTGCACTAGAAATGCCTTGAGAACAGCCTTCCTTCTCTAAGGATTTTGTCACTTGCATTTCCAGTCTGACATCAATCAGGAAACAGGCAGCTGCAAAAATGAACCCTAGTAATAATTAATAACAAGTTAGTTGAATTTTTTCACAGCTTGGGGAGGTGCATTCCTGGCTTGGCTTGAGGGAGGAATGAAGCTGCTTATTCTATTGAAAATGCCCCAGTTTAGCTAACGTTTAGACCCAGACCCACAGTAGGTGTAAGCTGATGATGTTCCATTGATTTTTACATAGAGCTGAGCCAATACACTCCAGCTGAGGATCTGGGCCTTAGATTGCATTATTAATAATAATTGTATTGATATATATTGGTCACGCTTTACAATTTTCTTTATAAACAGATTATGAAAGATTAATAAATGGCTAATCAGAGTCAACCAGGTTAATAGGCTGCTTATCATCATCTAGAACATATACAACTCATGTTTATAACCCACTTATAACACGTATTAATAATTGGTAAACTCTTTATAAACCGTTTATAAACAGAACTTTAATACAAAGTCTGACCTAACTGTTTCTCTGGCGCTGTGGGCTGACACAGCCCCGCGTAACAGGAGATCTTTCCCAGAGAAGTGCTGGTCTGCCCCAATATAGCCATTCTTATGATCCTTGTCCCCAAGACCTACAGTCTGAGGACCTGGCTGGGACAGAACCCCCCAAAGAAGTACACAGGAAAGGCACAGGGAGGGGTATTGCCGTGGGAATGAGCCATGGCAGGGTTTTCAGGCCTGGTTGGCAGGAGGAGCGATGGCTTTTGTGTTTGTAGGAGTTAGATTTTCTAGTTGCTTTCCAGGAGGAGTCAGTGCACTGATTGCGGCAAGAAGTTTAATTAGTTGATCCAAACGCTGTGGCTGGTGTGTTTGGAGACTTTGAAATTCCAAAGCTGCCGAGGACACGGACGGTTCATTGTCTGAGGGTGAGAAGGGTCAAAAGATGACACAAAGCCTTTACAGTTCTGTTAAGTATATTCAGAAGGGCCTGATCCTGCTGCCCTCGGTAGAGATGGCAGGATCAGGCCCTAAAAAGGCTTGCTTTGACTTGACCTGGCTCAAACTCTTACGGGATCAGAAACCACTTCAGTTTACATTTATGACGTTTAAATATTCAGGAGATGATGAATATTAAAGAACTTGCCGCTGGGGGTTCAGGCTTGAATGAACCAGTCTAAACACGGTGCATGCAACGGCCATGAACAAGCAGCTCCGCATGACTCTGGGGAGCATGGGGACGCTCCTGGCTGTGGGCTGGGAGAGTCCAGTGGGATGGATGGTGGTAGCTGAACCAAGGGGCATGATCCCAGCAGACACTGCCTGCCCTATCCCCAAGGCAGCTGATAGCAAGCAGGTCATGCAATGCGCTTCACGTGCTTTGAACAGGTTCTCAGAGCCTGGGAACTGCCACAAAGGCTTGATTTGGACTTAAAAACTTGGGGCCGGATTCGTCCAGCTGATCAAGAGAGGGGAACAGACACTTTGTTCATGATTCAATGCGTAGCAAGCGCTGCCTGCTGGTGGGACTGGGACACAGCAAAGAACAAACCACCCCTGTCGCAGATACTACCTAGCACGGTATGTCTGCCTAGGACACTGGTTCTCAACCAGGGGTCTGGGGCCCCCTGAAGGGCCGCAAGCAGGTTTCAGGGGGTGTGATGCAGTAGGGACTGTCTGTGTGGGGAGTGGGAGAGCAGGGGAGGACTTTAGGGCATGGACGATGCCAGGGCCTGTAACCTGAGCTAGGTAAGGGAGGGAAAAGGTCAACACCTTTGCCCGGGAAGGGGACAAAGGAAGGGAGTGGCAGGAGGGAAGCAGTTTGAGTTTGGGCTTGGAGCTGGATGGGCGGAATTCAGGGTATCCTAGCTAGGATCCAAGCACCCTGAAAGCCCAGAAGGACTCGATGGAGGGGTCCTGACTGTGCCTGCAAGCTCTGCTGTAACCTGTGTTCCTGTTGTCCAATAAACCTTCTGTTTTACTGGCTGGATAAGAGTCACTGTGGGTCCCAGGAAGAGGGGTGCAGGGCCGGACTCCCCCACACTCCGTGACAACTGGTGGCAGCGGCGGGAGATACTGCACCCCGTGGACGGCGCTTCCTGCAGTAAGTGACTGGGGAGCAGTAAAACGAAGGGGTGGTTAACCCCTGGGAGTGTGTGCCCAGTGAGAAGGACTTTGCAGTAACAGGGTCCCCCGGGGGATTGCAGCGAGCGGTCCCAGGGGCGGAGGAGTCTGCAGCTCGACCCTGGCAGAGAGGTGGTGACCTCAAGAAGGGCTGGTGCACTGGGGTCCCCCTGGAAACCGTGGGGAGCGGCGAGCACCCCGGCCTGTGAGTGCCCAGCAGGAAGATGTATGCCAAGCGGCGCAAGTGCGAGCTGCTGGAGCTGTGCAAGCAGAGGGGGTTGCGCCCAGGGAGACGCATCAAGGACCAGCTGATTGCCCAGCTGGAGCAGGGAGACCGCATGAATGAACGGAGCCCTGTCTCTGAGGGAAGCAGCCGAGCAGATGCAGCGCAGGCACCAGTGTCTGTCCCCGCTGGGAGTGGTCAGCCAGCGGACGAGGGCTTCCCGAGACCCCCCCTCCTAGGCGTAGGGGAAGGGCGGGGAGGAGCCCAGTGTATACCGAGGGCACCGTGACACCCCCGGCCAGCAGGGGATCTGCCCAGCGAAGCTCACCCCCCAGCAGGGGATCCTCCCGGCAACGCTCGGCATCCGTGGAGCGGACGCGGCTGGAATATGAAAGGGAGAAGCTCGAGTTAAAGAGGCAAAAGCTGAAGGAGAAGGCGAAACAGCGTGAACATGAGCTGGAGGAGAAGGAGAAACAGCGTAACCATGAGCGGGAGGAGAAGGAGAAACAGCGTAAACATGAGCTGGAGCTGGCCCGGCTGGCAAACAGTGGGGCCCCGGCTGTGGTGAGTGAGGGGGGACCCAAGCCTACAAAGAGCTTTGATAAGCACTTGCTGCCCCGGCGTAAGGAGGGGGAGGACATAGATACCTTCCTGACGGCCTTTGAGAATGCCTGCGAGCTGCGCAGGGTTGACCCTGCAAACAGGATCGCAGTTCTCACCCCCTTACTGGACTCCACAGCCGTGGAGGTGTACAGCCGACTGAAAGGGGCGGAGGCAGGGGAATACGAACTGTTCAAACAGGCCCTGCTCCGCGAGTTTGGGCTGACTCCTGAGATGTACCGGAAAAAGTTCCGGAGCCAGTGTAAAACCCGTGAGGTCACATACCTACAACTGGTCAACCAGGTGCAGGGGTATGCCCGCAAGTGGACAGCTGGGGCCCAAACTAAAGAGGACCTGCTTGACCTATTCATACTAGAGCACCTGTACGAGCAGTGCCCGTCCGACTTGAGGCTGTGGTTGGTGGACCAGAAGCCGGAGAACCCGCAGCATGCAGGCCAGCTGGCCGACCAATTTGTGGACAGTCGGGCAGGGGATGGCAGGGAGGAGTCTTGAAGGAGCAGGCCTGCCTCAACGCAGAGAGAGAGTCATCATGGGACCTCCCAAAGGGGGCCTATGGAGAACCCCCCCAAAAGGGGAACATCCAGCGGCAGGTCTCTCCGACCCACTCAAGGGGACCCACGAGATATGGGCTGCTATCGCTGTGGCCAACGAGGTCACATACGGGCCCAGTGCCCCAAGCTCAGGGACAGACCAAGCAGACCCAACCCGCAGAGGGTGGACTGGGTAAAAACCCAATCGGAGGAGGGGCTACATTCCCAGGAAAGGGGGGCTGGCAACATACCACCTGTGGATGCTCCAGGCTCCGGGTTTTTGGTTTACCGGGTGGACGCGGGGCTGCCCCTCCGGAAAGAGTGCATTGTTTCCCTGGAGGTAGATGGGAGGAAGGTCACTGGGTACTGGGACACGGGCGCAGAGGTGACGCTGGCCCGGCCCGAGGTGGTGGCCTCAGATCGGATGGTGCCCGACACCTACCTGACCCTGATGGGCGTGGGCGGGACCCCATTCAAGGTGCCCGTGGCAAGGGTACACCTGAAATGGGGGGCCAAGGAGGGCCCCAAGGATGTGGGGGTATACTGATATTTTCCCACTGACATGTTAATGGGAGGGGACCTCGAGGACTGGCCTAGTAACACCCAGAGTGCCCTGGTCGTGACTCGTAGTCAGAGTCAGCAAAGGGCACTGCACCCCGACAACGGGGAAGGTACTCGACTGAGGTGCAGGACCCTAACCCAGGGAGCAGGGAATGCCCAGGGGCATGGTTCAGAGAGGCTGCGGCCTCAGACCCAGCCAGCAAGAGAGAGCCGGTCCCCATTCCTGTCCCAGCTGTGGAGTTCCAGGCCGAGTTGCAGAAAGATCCCTCCTTGCGGAAGCACAGGGACTGGGCTGACTTTAGTGCGGTACAGACCATGAGGAGAGGTTGCAAGGAGAGGTTCCTGTGGGAGAAAGGGTTCCTGTACCGAGAATGGGCTCCCCCAGGGGAAGTAGAGTCATGGGGGATCAGGAGGCAGCTGGTGGTTCCCTAGAAGTTTCGTCACAAGCTGCTGTACCTGGCCCATGACATCCCTCTCGCAGGGCACCAGGGAATCCGACGCACCAGGCAGAGGCTGCTACAGAACTTTAACTGGCCTGGGGTCTTTACCCATGTCCGACAGTACTGCCAATCCTGTGACCCCTGCCAGAGGGTGGGGAAGGCCCGGGACAAGGGGAAAGCGGCTTTGAGGCCTTTACCCATCATAGAAGAACCTTTCCAGAAGGTGGCCATGGACATAGTGGGACCCCTCAGCAAGACGACTCGGTCGGGGAAGAAATACATCCTGGTGGTGGTGGATTTTGCCACTCGCTACCCCGAGGCGGTGGCCTTGTCCTCTATCGAAGCAGACACAGTGGCAGATGCGCTGCTGACAATTTTCAGCCGGGTGGGGTTCCCCAAGGAGGTCTTAGTGGACCAGGGGTCCAACTTCATGTCGGCCCTGCTCCGGTCCTTATGGCAGAAATGTAGAGTCCAGCACAACTGGGCCTCAGCGTATCACCCCCAGTCCAACGGGCTGGTAGAAAGGTTCAACGGGACGCTAAAGATGA
Organism: Gopherus evgoodei; assembly: GCF_007399415.2. Classification (NCBI taxonomy): domain Eukaryota; kingdom Metazoa; phylum Chordata; order Testudines; family Testudinidae; genus Gopherus; species Gopherus evgoodei. Next base: position 84,815,343 of record NC_044331.1, read on the forward strand.
TGCTAAAAACATTTATGAACCAGCACCCGCAGGATTGGGACAAGTACTTACCTCACCTGCTGTTTGCGTACAGGGAGGTACCCCAGGAATCTACCGGGTTTTCACCTTTCGAACTGTTGTATGGAAGGCGGGTAAGGGGGCCCCTAGACCTGATGAGGGACGAATGGGAGGGGAAGGCTGCTTCCGAGGGGAGTCAGTGATGGAGTATGTCCTGACCTTCCGGGAAAGACTGGCTGAGCTCATGGGCCTGGCCAGGGAGAATCTGGCCCGAGCCCAGAGGAGGCAGAAGGTCTAGTATTACCGCACGGCACGGGCCCGTGCCTTCGCCACCGGGGATCAGGTGATGGTTCTCATCCCCGTGAGGAGAAACAAACTCCAGGCCACCTGGGAAGGGCCCTTCAAGGTTATCAAGCAACTGAATGAGGTAAACTATGTGGTGGAGCTGTCAAACCGGGCACATCACCCTCGGGTGTACCATGTGAACATGATGAAACCATACTATGACAGGGGGAATGTGGTGTTGGCCGTGTGTGGACATTGGGAGGGGCAGGGAGATGACCCCTTAGTGGATATATTCCCTGGGACAAAGGCTGGTTCCCCCCTGGAGGCGATTCCCCTCTCTGAGCAACTGACCCCGGGCCAGCACGCTGAGATCAGAGGGGTGCTGCATCTATACCGACAGCTGTTTTCCAACCAGCCTGGACGCACTAATTTGACTGTCCACCAGGTGGAGACCGGGTCACATCCCCCTATAAGATGCTCCCCTTTTCGGCTCACTGGTAAAACTGCCCAGGATCTTGAAAGAGAGGTCAGGGACATGCTGGCTTTGGGGGTGATCCAGCCATCTTCCAGCCCTTGGGCCTCGCCAGTGGTGCTGGTCCCCAAGAAGGATGGGTCAATCCGGTTCTGTGTGGACTATCGAAAGATCAATGCCATCACCGTATCTGATGCCTACCCTATGCCCAGGCCTGACGAGCTCCTAGACAAGCTGGGAGGTGCTCGGTACCTCACCATTATGGATCTTACCAAAGGCTACTGGCAAGTGCCGCTGGACGCAGATGCCAGGCTGAAATCGGCCTTTATCACCCCTCTGGGGCTCTACGAGTTTCTGACCCTGCCCTTCGGCCTCAAGGGAGCACCGGCCACCTTCCAGCGCCTGGTGGAACAGCTACTGAGGGGGATGGAGAGTTTTGCCGTGGCGTATATTGACGACATCTGCGTCTTCAGCCAGACCTGGGAGGACCACATGTCCCAGGTTAAACAAGTCCTGGACCGACTCCGAAAGGCTGGGTTAACAGTAAAGGCTGAGAAGTTCAAGGTGGGGATGGCTGAAGTATCTTACCTGGGCCATCGGGTGAGGAGCGGCTGCCTGAAGCCGGAATCAGCCAAGATGGTGGTGATCAGAGACTGGCCTGCTCCCCAAACCAAAAAACAGGTCCAGGCCTTTATTGGGATGGCGGGGTACTATCGAAGGTTCGTGCCCCACTTTAGTGCCATAGCCGGCCCCATCACTGAACTGTGCAAAAAGGGGAAGCCAGACAAGGTGATCTGGACTGAGCAGTGCCAGGAGGCTTTCCGGGTGCTGAAGGAGGCTCTGGTTAGCGGCCCAGTTCTGGCAAACCCAGATTTTGACAAACCCTTTATGGTGTTCACTGATGCCTCAGACACGGGACTGGGGGCGGTGTTAATGCAGGAGGATGAAAAGGGGGAGAGACACCCCATCGTGTACCTGAGTAAGAAGCTGCTACCCCGGGAACAAAGCTACGCGGCCATCGAGAAGGAATGCCTGGCCATGGTGTGGGCCCTTAAGAAGCTAGAGCCATATCTCTTTGGGCGACACTTCACCGTGTACACCGACCACTCTCCCCTGACCTGGCTGCACCAGATGAAAGGAGCCAATGCCAAGCTCCTGAGGTGGAGCCTGCTCCTGCAGGACTATGACATGGACGTGGTCCATGTGAAGGGAAGTGCCAACCTGACAGCGGATGCGTTGTCCCGGAGAGGGGACCCTGAACTTCCCCAGGTCACTGGGCAGAGTGACCCTGCTCAGTTCAGTCTCGAAGGGGGGAGAGATGTGATGCAGTAGGGACTGTCTGTGTGGGGAGTGGGAGAGCAGGGGAGGACTTTAGGGGATGGACGATGCCAGGGCCTGTAACCTGAGCTAGGTAAGGGAGGGGAAAGGTCAACACCTTTGCCTGGGAAGGGGACAAAAGGAAGGGAGCGGCAGGAGGGAAGAAGTTGGAGTTTGGGCTTGGGGCTGTGTGGGCGGAATTCAGGGTATCCTAGCTAGGATCCAAGCACCCTGAAAGCCCAGAAGGACTCGGTGGAGGGGTCCTGACTGTGCCTCCAAGCTCTGCTGTAACCGGTGTTCCTGTTGTCCAATAAACCTTCTGTTTTACTGGCTGGCTAAGAGTCACTGTGGGTCCCAGGAAGAGGGGTGCAGGACTGGACTCCCCACACTCCGTGGCACGGGATTCTCCAAGCTGGGCCAGAATTACACTTGCTGGGGCTAGGGCAGAAAGCTGAAATCTGGGGCCCTGAGCCTGCCACCTGGGGTGAAGCTGAAGCCTGAGCAATGTAGTTTGCGGGGGCCTCTGTGGCGTGGGGACCCAGGCAATGGCTCTGTTTTCTACCCCTTAACGCCAGCACTGGTTTTTCTATGCAGAAAACCAGCTATTGTGGCACAGGTGGGCTGTGGAGTTTTTATAGCATTTTTTTGGGGTGTGGGGAGGGAGAGGCTCAGAAAGAAATAGGTTGAGAACCTCTGCTCTAGGAAACCGGCACATCTAGCATCTCACTCAGGCTTCTGGCCCTCTCGTTAACAGCTGATGTTCTGTAAGTCATTAGAACAAACCATGACTCTCCGCTACAGAATCCCCTCTGTAGCAGCTAAGTGTGTTTTTTCCCATTTTATAGTTGTGTGGCTTGTCTAGCTACATGTGTCGCTTGTTTTGTGGTTGTCTGCGCTGGCCTCAGGAAAAACTCAGCACAGTTTGCCTGTAACATCAAATCCAAGGGCTGTCGCTGGAACAACTGTTATAGTGGGAGTGATGAAACCCTTATTGCCACTGCCCCAGCCTAGTTCTCCAACTCCAGCCCCCCGATCGAATCTGCCTCTGCTGCACTGTGGTTATCTACATGTTAACGCCACTCCTGATCTGTCTACCCATCCCCTGCCGCTCTCCAAGACAGCTACCCCGGCTCCCTGGAATGTTTGTGTTGTTGTTACTCCTGTGCAGGAGATGTCAGAACAATGTTATTTATTTAATGGTACAGCGAAGCAGAGCTGGCCCTTGTCCAGTGTGCAGGTCTTCACACAAGGCTCTAAAAGATCCAATCGTATCCAGCCAGCCGTGCTCCATCTGGGAGGTTTAAAGTCAAAGCTACTGTGGGTGAAAACTAAGCGATGTTTTGTGGGAGGAAGAAATAGCAAAAGGTCTCGGACTAATTGGAGCTGGCAAACGTTTCCCAGGTCTGACTTGCGAACCTTAAAATGTTTACATGGAGATCACATTTAATGTGCAGCCAGTGCCCTTGATACGGAGGAGAGAAAACTTCTTCATTTAAACTAAATGCCAAGAGTCCGTCCCTTCCTGGCTCTCAGAATATTTCCTACTTATATGTCTCCTTCTCTAGCCTTGTGTTCCAAGCGCCAGGTGGAGGAGAGCAGCATAATGAAAACTGTTAAAAATGCTCCATTTCTTTTGTGAGGCAGCTCAGGGTCGCTGCTGTGGGCACCGACTGGAACAGGTGTGCCCCATGTGTGCTTTGGGTCAGGATGATGGCATGCTGCTCTGTCTCTTCCAAAGGACTGCGGGGGGTGGAAGGAGAAACCATCCCTGGATGGGATGGCCCTTTCTTCTAGTGATGTGCTGGTGGCATAGAAGAATACGGTGGTGTCATTTGATGCTGGGGTACATAGATTTGTCAAGTCTTTGGTTTTACGTGTGCTGTAGAGCCTGTGGTGATGATGGTGTGGGACAGGTCATAGGTAGCTCTGTTGTAGAGAGTAATGTTTTACTCAAAGCTAGTGTTAGAGCATATTGGGAATTGAGCCTTTGAATAGAAAAGGGGAGCTGACTCTCTCCTGATCATTTTGTCTGTCCCGCAAACACCTTGCAAGCTAGCCTGCAAACCTAATGCAACGAGACGGGCCTACAAAGTAACCAGGAAGGCTTGAGGCAGTGTCCTTGCAGACCAGCTCAGGAAGGGTATTGCATGCTTAGGGGACAGCATGGAAGAAAGTACAGGGAGGGAGTGGGAGAGGTGGGCAGCACAAAGCATGGAGGCTGGCAGTGTAGGTGGAGAAGCAGGGAGTGACAAGGGACAAGGCTGGGCAAGTGGGAGGGGCAGGCCCTGGAGGTGAGCAGATGATACTTGAATTGGATGTGCTGGAAAAGGGGGAGCCAGTGAGTCTGCTTCAGGATTTGTACAGGACTCCTGAGCAATGTGTGCTCTGGGGCAGCTGAGTCCCAGTGCTGCCGTGGGGTAGATCAGAGGTCAGGGCCCACACACACTGGGAGCAAGGGAGTGAGTGCCTGGCCCTGCTCTCAGGAACCTCCCTCCCACCCAGCCAGGGCTGGGAGCATGAATGTGTCTGGCCCTGGGCCTCTGAAGAAGAGATGGCGACTGCCTGACCGAGAAGGGGAAGAGCATCTTCCTACACTGATTAGCCAACTGTCACGGAGTCACCGGGCGATGCTCTGGAACTGCTCCCCACCAAGCCAGTCAGGACTTTGGGGAGCCTCCTCTCCCTTGGAGCAGACTTGTTCAGGGCAAGAAGCTCACACGGCTTCACCTCCTGGGTCTCTCCTTGGAGCATTCAGCATCCTCTGCCCCTCCGTGTGCTTCCCACAGCGAGTCCACCCCAGCGGGGTCCTGGGGAAGCCACCGGGTTCTGCACCCCCACTTTGCAGTCAGACATGACTCTCAGCCAGCCAGTAACACAGAGGTTCATTCGATGACAGGAACAGGGTCTAAAACAGAGCTTGTAGATACAGCGAACCGGACCCCTCGGCTGGGTCCATTCTGGGGGGCAGTGAGCCAGACCCCCAGGTCTGCCCTCCACCCTTGACCCCAGCCAGCTCCAGACTAACAACCCCTCCCAGACCCTTTCCTGGGCCAGGAGGTCACCTGATCCCTTTGTCTCCAACACCTTCAGCTGGCACCTTTGCAGAGGAGGGGCCCAGGCCATCAGTTGCTAAGAGACAGAGTGTCAGGCATTTAGGTGCACTGTCCCTTTGCTCTGCCAGATACTTAAGAACTGCCATGGGGACACTGAGGCACCAACACAGTATTCAGAGCAAACATTAAGAACTTTCCCAGTTCGTCACACCAACCTAGCAAGGAGGTTCAATAGGAGCAGGTGGCCAAAGCCCAAGGTAGAAAAGGGTGACCTGACAGAGGGTTAGGTGTTGGGGGGGACACATGGGATACGCCAACAGGGTCAAAGGAGCAACAAGAAGATCATCAGTAGGGGAATCTGATCAACATTGTAGATATCTGTACACAAATGCAAGGAGAATTGGGAATAGACAGGAAGAGCTGGAAGTATTAGTCCATAAGCTAAAGTGATTTAACTGGCATCACAGAGACTCAGTGGGAAAAGTCTCATGACTGGAGTATTGGTAGAGAGGGGGATAGCTTGTTCCGAAAGGCTAGGCAGGGGAAAGGGGAGGAGGTGTGTGTTGTACATGAAGGATATAGACACTTCTGTGGTCCGGAAGGAGGTGGGAGGCAGACCATTTGAGGGTCTCTGGGTAAAGATAAAAGGGTTAAAGAGAGGGGTGAAATCAGGAAGAGGAAGTGGGTGAGGCATGTCTAAAACAAATAAGAGAAATATCCAAATCACAAGACCTAGTAGTAGTGGGGACTGTAGTAAGAGGAGGCCCTGAGATATAAACCTTGGTATCAGAGGCCTGGTATGAGGCCTAAGGCCTGAACTAAAGTAATGGTCAATACTTTGCTAACATAAAGCAAAGTGAAGCTCTGAGCCAGAGGCAGGCCCTGCTCACAGACGCTGGCAAGGAAAGGGCTGATGCTGCAAGAAGATAGGTACCTAAAAGGTACTGAACACTAAAGATCAGAACATTCACATACTGGCACATTCCACACAGATAACAAGGAACAGACTGACCCATCCCAATGACGGGGGCAAAAGGGTGCTATGATGGATAGAGTTGTTTTGTTCCAGCAACATGTACAAGGTGAGAGGCGGCACCTTACTGCGTAGAGGGGTTGTACCTTGCTACGTAGAGGGGCTGCACCTCAATACATCAGGAGAGATGTGTAACCTGTTTGTACCTGTGTATAAGAATGCATCCCTGGGGCGGTGTCTTTGTCCAGCCGAGGGGGCAGTGGAAAGTCCCGCCACTGACTGAGCTGAGTCCATTGCCAGGGGGCACATAGTAATAGTATGCCCTGCACTAGAGTAAAAATCTAGGGGGAACTATCATTGCGCTTCGTTTGACAATAAACCTGGCCGACGTACCTTTGTACCTTACTGGACTCTGTGGTCATTGGGGGTTTTCTTGCTATCTGCTGTGTCAGCTATCTGTGCAGAACTGGGACAGCACACAGAGGAAACACGCACGCAGCTGAGTGATACCAACATTGAAGAGAGCAGAGCACCACACCGGTAGCATCTGACAACGGGGGACTTGAACTACCTGGACATCTGTTGGGAAGGTAACATGGAAAAACACAAACTTTCCAATATGTTCTTGATGTGCCAGGGATGCCTTTTCGTTCCAGAAAGTGGAGGAAGGAACCAAGGGACAAGCGTTTTAGGCTGGATTCTGACCAACAGGGAGGAAGTGGTAGCGAATCTGAAGATGAGAGACAGATCATGAAATGAGAGATTTCATGATTCCTAAGGCAAGGAAGGTGTGAGGGCAGCAGAACAGGGATGATGGACTTTAGAAAAGCAGACTTCAACAAACTCCGTCTGTAAGATCCTGTGGGAAGAAAATCTAAGGGAATAAGGAGCTCAGGGGAGCTGGTAGTATTAGTTTGCAGTTGCAGCTTTATTCCAGTGCAAAGGAAAGAGGAAGAACAGTAGGAGTCCAGTATGGCTCCCTCAGGAACTCTTTAATGACCAGGAAATCAAAAAGGGATCCTACAAAAAGTGGAAACATGTCAGATAGCTAAGGAGGAGTGCAAAAAAACAGCACAAGTGTGTAGGGACAAAATCAGAAACACCTGGCAGGGGACATAAAGGCAATAAGAAGAGGTTTTTAAATACATTAGGAGCAAGAGAAAGATGAAGGGAAGTGTAGGTCCTCTACTTAGTGGGGAAGGAGTGCTAATAACTGATGACATCAAGAAAACAGATACTTAATGCTTATTTTGCTTCAGTCTGCACTAAAAAGGTTAATGATGATAACAGAGTATTAAGCAGGGGGAAGGAATGCAAGCTAAAATAGGGAAAGAACAGGTCAAACAACATTTAGGTAAGTTAGAAGTATTTAAGTCAGCAGGGCCTGATGAAATTCATCTGAGAGTGCTCCAGCTAGTTCCCTAAGTAATCTCAAAGCCGTTAGCAACTCCTGGAAGATGGGAGAGATCCCAGAAGACTGGAGAAGGGCAGGCACAGCACCTATCTTTAAAAAGGGGAACAAGGAGGACACAGGGAATTATAGACCAGTCAGCCTAACTTTAACACCTGGAAAGATATTAGAGCAAATTATTAAACAATCAGTGTGTAAGCACCTGGACGATAATAGGATTACGAGGAATAGTTAGCAAGGATTTGTCAAGAACAAATCATGCCAAACCAACTTAATTTCCCTCTTTGGTAGGATTACTGTCCTAGTGGATGGAGGGAAGCAGTAGACATGATATACTTTGATTTTAGTAAGGCTTTTGACACAGCCCCAAATGACATTCTCATAAGCAAATTAGGGAAATGTGATCTAGATGAAATAACTATAAGGTGGGTGCATAACTAGTTGAAAGATCATACTCAGAGAATAGTTATCACTGGTTTGGTATCAAACTGGGAGGGCGTATCTAGTGGGGTTGCACAGGGCTTAATCCTGGGTCCTGTACTAGTCAATATTTGCTTATAAAATTTGCAGATGACACCAAGCTGGGAGGAGTTGCAAACACCTTGGAGGACATGTTTAAAATTCAAAAGGACCTTGACAAATGGGAGAATCGGCTTGAATTCAACAAGATGAAATTCAATAAAGACAAGTGCAAAGTACTTCATTCAGGAAGGAAAAACCAAATGAACAGCTACAGAACAGGGAATAACTGGCTAAGGGGTCGTACTGCTGACAAGGATCTGGGGGTTCTAGTGGATCACAAACTGAATACGAGTTATCAGTGTGCTGCAGCTGCAACAAAGGCTAATGTGATTCTTGGGAATATTGGCAGGAGCGTTGTATGTAATAGCCAGGAGGTAACTGTCCTGCTTTGCTCTGGTGAGGCCCCAGCAGGAGTGTGTGTCCACTTCTCAGCACCACAATTTAGGAAAGATGTGGGCAAACTGGAAAAAGTCCAGAGGAGAGCAACAAAAATAATAAAAGGTTTAGCAAACTTGAGACGAGAGGAAAGGTTAAAACAAACAGGCATGTTTAGTTTTGAGAAAAGAAGTTTGAGGGGTGACCTGATAACAGCCTTCCAATATCTTAGGGGCTGTTATAAAGAGGAGGGTGTTCAATTGTTCTCCCATCCCCTGAAGGTGGGACAGGAAGTAATGGGTTTAATCTGCAGCAAGGGAGAGGTAGGTGAGATATTAGGAAAAACTTTCAAACTCTAAAGGTAACTAAGCTCTGGAACAGGCTTCCAAGGGAGGCTGTGGAGTCCCCATCATTGGAAGCTTTTAATAACAAGTTGACAAACATCTGTCAGGGATGGGCTTGGTTTACTTGGTGCTGACACAGTGCAAGGGGCTGGACGTGATGACTTCTCAAGGTCCCTTTCAGCCCTGCATTTCTATGATTCTATGAATACAGGAGACAAAATTGCAGAGGGTACCAACGGAGCCCTCCCTTCCCTGATCCAGCCAAATGTGAGCATTTCCTTGGCCTTTGCTGCAGTTAAAGCATGGTAAATAAAACTGTTCTTGGTCATTTTCTGCCCTTTTTGCAGACAGCAACAATGGAACCTTGACAACAGAAGCAGATGGTTTTGCACAGGATGTCTGTTTCACTTCTAATTGACAATTAGAGGGAATAGCACCCTGCCTTGTCATTTGCATGTTGAAAAGGAACACCAATGACATGAAATCACACAATTCCTATTAATCGCAGAGCCTATGTGTTGCTCCCTGTGTTATTCTGGTCGCAGCACTGCCGTTTGGGCACAGTTGCAAATCCTTTATTTCAAATAACCCCTGAAGTTTTAGCATTTCTTGGTGGCAGCCCTGGCTGTGACAGATGTCTTTCGGAGCACCATTATAACGATGTGGCTCACCTTTTTGCAGTGCAGGCTATTTCTAGCTGTTGGAAGAGAGGCCAGTGTTTGTGAGATGTGGGTGCAGATGAGGACCTCTGTTGGGATCTTGGACTGCAGGGCAAAGCAGGCTGGCTTGGCCTCTGATGGTTTCCAGTATAAATCAGCTTTGCAGAGCCTTTGAAGCTGGCTCAGTGTAAAGTGACTCCAGGTAGGATCGTAGAGCCACCGGGCTAGCAGGGACCACAAGGGTCATCTGGTCTCACCCCCTGCCAAGATGCAGGATTTTTATGTCTAAAGCACCCAAGACAGATGCTATCCAGCCTCCTTTTGAAAACCTCTTGCGAAGGAGCTTCCACGACCAGAAGCGTCTGTTCCCTTGTCCCACTGTTCTTACAGTTAGGGAGTTTTCCCTGAGATTTAATCTAAATCTGCTGTGCTGTAGTTTGAACCCATCGCCCCTTGTCCTGCCCTCCGTGGCAAGAGAGAACAACTTTTCTCCATCTTTTCTATGGCAGCCTTTCACGTATCGGAAGATGGCTCTCATGTCCCCCTTAATCTCTTCTTTTCCAAACTAAACATCCTCGGTTCCTGCAGCCCTGGTACAGAGGGTACCTGTGAGGAACTGGGAAAGTTCTTAATGTTTTCTCTGAATACTGTATTGGTGCCTCAGTGTCCCCATGGCAGTTCTTCAGTATCTGGCAGAGCAAAGAGCCAGTGCACCTAAATGCCTGGCACTCTGTCTCCTAGCAACTGATGGCCTGGGCCCCTTCTCTGCAAAGGTGCCAGCTGAAGGTGTTGGAGACAAAGGGATCAGGTGACCTCCTGGCCCGGGAAAGGGGCTGAGGAGAGAGGAGGGGCTGGGAGGGGTTGTTAGTCTGGAGCTGACTGGGGTTAAGGGTGGAGGGCAGACTTGGGGGTCTGGCTCACTGCCCCCCAGAATGGATCCAGCCGAGGGGTCCAGTTCGCTGTATCTACAAGCTCTGTTTTAGACCCTGTTCCTGTCATCGAATAAACCTCTGTGTTACTGGCTGGCTGAGAGTCACGTCTGACTGCAAAGTGGGGATGCAGAACCCGGTGGCTTCCCCAGGACCCCGCTGGGGTGGACTCGCTGTGGGAAGCGCACAGAGGGGCAGAGGATGCTGAATGCTCCAAGGAGAGACCCAGGAGGTGAAGACGTGTGAGCTTCTTGCCCTGAACAAGTCTGCTCCAAGGGAGAGGAGGCTCCCCAAAGTCCTGACTGGCTTGGTGGGGAGCAGTTCCAGAGCATCGCCCGGTGACTCCGTGACAACTGGTGGCAGAGGTGGGATGTACTGCACCCCGTGAATGGCGCTGCTTGCAGTAAGTGACTGGGGAGCAGTAAAACAAAGGAGGGATAATGAGGACCAGGCGTGCTGAAGGCTCAGAGAGGGACGGTGTCAGGGGGCAGTTAACCTCTGGGAGTGTGTGACCAGCGAGAAGGACTGTTGGAGTAACAGGGTCCCCCTGAGGACTGCAGCGAGCAGTCTCAGGGGCGGAGGAGCTTGCCGCTCGACCCTGGGAGAGAGAAGGATTTTTGCAGTAGCAGGGTTCCCCTGGGGATTGCAGGAGCAGTCCCAGAGGCGGAGGAGTCTGCAGCTCGACCCTGCAAAGAGGTGGTGATCACGAGAAGGGCTGGCACACCCGGGGTTCTTCCTGGAAACCATGGGGGAGCCAAGAGCACACAGGCCTGTGAGTCCAGAGCCACTTGGGAACGGTGAAGTGATGGCCTATCACCATCTCCTTAAGAAGGACATTGTGATCCTGTGCACAAAGAGAGGGTTACGCATGGGGACGTTCACCAAGGCACAGTTAATCGTGCAGTTGAAGGAGAAGCACTGCTCTGAGGAGCAGATTCCTGACCCAGATGGGGCTACAAGAGGATCTGAGAGCAGCTGGAGCATCAGCCAGGCATCCCCGGGAGTCTGGTCCCCAATCAGACGAGGGTCTTCACGACTGGGTTCCCCATCAGGAGATTGGAGACGGATGGGATGGGAGCAGAGCCTGAGAGAGCGAGAGGACCATGAGAGAAAGGAAGAGCCCGAGGAAAAGCTGCATGAGAAGCAGCAGCAGCGTGGACTGGTGATGGTGGAGCAGAGAAACATAGGGGGCTGCCCAGGGGTCAGTGGGGAAACACGCCTGCAGGGGCGAGACCCTGGGACAGAGAGAACTGTGGTGGTGCAGCCCCAGATGCTGAGGGACTGTGGGACCTGGGTGAAGTTCCCTGGGGTGAAGCCCCTCGCCCTGCCTATGGCCCAGATCCCTGTGCAGACCCAGAAGGGGTCGGGCTGGCTGGTAGTTGGGGTTCTCCAGGATATCGGCTGGGAGGCCCTGTTGGGGAGTGACTGTCTTCCCCATGGGACAGGATCCAGGCCCCGCTCCTGTAACGGCCGAGGGTTTGAATTCAAATCCAGGGAACCAATTGGCTAGGATGGAAATGGTCAGTGAAAATGCAAATAACCTGGCTGGCAGGGGGGAGGGGCTGCTGGGCTCAGGATACCTGCCTACCCATAACCAGCCCCCTGGGGCTGAGTGGGAGGGAGAGATGCTCCCCGCCCCCCTGCACACCGGAGAGGGGGCTCACGCTGGCTCTGATGCTGTGACCAGAGCAGAGAGCTCGCTGCCTGGCCCCACTGGGACAGCAAGGGCAGCGCTGAGCACGGGGGGGAGCTGAGACCCCAGCTGAGTTGGGGGACACCCGGGCAGGACAGGTCAGCTGCCAAACAGGTTTGCCTGGTCCAGACGTGCTGCTGGGAAGTGATTACACAGCAGGAAGGGAGCTACCAGGGACAGGGCTCAGGGGGGCTGTGACCCCAGGTCCAGCCAGCGAGAGGGAGCAGGTCCCACTCCCTGCCCCAGCCGCTGAATCCCAGACTGAGCTGCAGAAGGATCCCTCCTTGGAGAAGCTGAGGGAACTTGCTGGCCACAGCACTGCAAACCCCCTTAGGGAAGGCTGCAGGGACAGAGTCCTGCAGGAGGAGGGATTCCTGTACCGGAAATGGGCTCCCCAAGGGGAAGTAGAACTGGGGGGAATCGGGAGGCAGCTGGTGGTGCCCCAGGAATCCACAGGGTTCTTCCCTTTCGAGCTGCTGGATGGGAGGAGAGTGAGGGGATCCCTGAACCTGAAGAGGGAGGATTGGATGAAGAAGGGGGAAGACCCCCGGGGGGATCTCTTCCCTGAGGTGGGAAACAATCTCCCCATCAGGTGTTCCCCGTTCAGAGTCACTGGGAAAGCAGCCCAGATCCTAGAGAGAGAGGTCAGGGACATGCTGGCTTTAGATGGGATCCAGCCATTTTACAGTCCATGGGCCTCACCCGTGGGGCTGATCCCCAAGGGAGACAGGATAATCTGGTTTTATGGGGCCTATCAGAAGCTTAAAGCCATCACAGTGTCCGAGGCCGACCCCATGCCTAGGCCTGGGGAGATTCTAGACAAGCAGAGGGCGGTGGAGAACTTGGCCCTGGCAGACACTGATAACATGTGCATCTTTAACCAGACCTGGGACGAACAGGTGTCCCAGGTGAAAAGGGGGCTGGGCTGCCTCAAGGAGGTGGGACTGACGTTAAAAGCTGGAAAGTGTAAGGGGGGACGGCAGAGGTGTTGTGTCTGGGCCACAAAGTGGGAAGCGGCTGCCCAAGCCCAGAGCTGGCCAAGGCCAAGATGGGGGCTCTTAAGTGCTGGGAAAAGACCCAATCCCAGCTTGAAACCCAGGGGTACTGGGTTGGCAAAGGGTGTGGGCTGCATAAACCTTCCCACATGCGGCCTGCAAGTGCCATCAAGCACACCCGACCTAAGGGAGGGCGTAAGACTGGACTGTCCTGGTGTAACTCACACCAAGGGATGGGAGAGATGCTGGGGCATCCATGGGAACCTTGGTGGGTTCGAACTTCCCCAGGTCACTGGCTGAAATGACCTCGCTCAGTTCGGTCTCGAAGGGGGGAGAGATGTGAGGAACTGGGAAAGTTCTTAATGTTTTCTCTGAGTACAGTGTTGGTGCCTCAGTGTCCCCATGGCAGTTCTTAAGTATCTGGCAGAGCAAAGGGCCAGTGCACCTAAATGCCTGACCCTCTGTCTCCTAGCAACTGATGGCCTGGGCCCCTCCTCTGCAAAGGTGCCAGCTGAAGGTGTTGGAGACAAAGGGATCAGGTGACCTCCTGGCCCGGGAAAGGGGCTGAGCAGAGAGGAGGGGCTGGGAGGGGTTGTTAGTCTGGAGCTGGCTGGGGTTAAGGGTGGAGGGCAGACCTGGGGGTCTGGCTCACTGCCCCCCAGAATGGATCCAGCCGAGGGGTCCAGTTCGCTGTATCTACAAGCTCTGTTTTAGACCCTGTTCCTGTCATCGAATAAACCTCTGTGTTACTGGCTGGCTGAGAGTCACGTCTGACTGCAAAGTGGGGATGCAGAACCCGGTGGCTTCCCCAGGACCCCGCTGGGGTGGACTCGCTGTGGGAAGTGCACGGAGAGGCAGAGGATGCTGAATGCTCCAAGGAGAGACCCAGGAGGTGAAGCCGTGTGAGCTTCTTGCCCTGAACAAGTCTGCTCCAAGGGAGAGGAGGCTCCCAAAGTCCTGACTGGCTTGGTGGGGAGCAGTTCCAGAGCATCGCCCGGTGACTCCGTGACAGTACCTCTGGCTGTCAAGGGCCCACCAGGTAACTTTAGCATGTACCTGGGCAGTTCAGCATAGACTCATTGACTTTAAGGCCGGAAGGGACCATTGTGATCATCTAATCCAGAGGTGGGCAAACTACGGCCTGCGGGCCATATCTGGCCTGCGGGACCGTCTTGCCCGGCCCTTGAGCTCCTGCCCTGGGATGCTAGCCCCCAGCCCCTCCTGCACCGTCCCCCCTCCCCGACAGCCTCAGCTCGCCCTGCTGCCAGCGCAATGCTCTGGGTGGCGGGGCTGTGAGCTCCTGAGGCAGCAGACCTGCAGAGCCTAGCCTGATCTGGTGCTCTGAGCTGCACAGCGGTGGTGACAGCCAGGGCGGCAGCGTGGCCTGGCTCCAGCAGGGTGGTGTTGCTTTAGCGCCGCCAGCCACCGGTGATCCAGGCAGCGTGGTAAGGGGGCAGGGAGTGGGGGTGGGGGTTGGATAGAGGGCAGGGTAGTTCAGGGGGTAGTTGGGGGCAGGGGTGTGGATAGAGATTGGGGCAGTCGGGGGGGGGACGAGGGTTGGATGGGGCAGGGATCCCAGGGGGGCGGTCAGGAATGAGAGGAGGGGTTGGATGGTGCGGCAGCGGGGTTCCAGAAGCAGTCAGGGGACAGGGAGCAGGGGTGTGTGGATGGGACCATCCACCAGCCCAGCAGCTGCTGCAAATCTTTCTTACAGCTTGAACTGCTTGGTTTTTAAATGGGTATTTTCCTTCTCTGTTTAGCACCTGTAACTACAGGTCATAGTGAACTGGAGGAAATGTTAATCACACTAAGGAACTGATTTAACACTACAGGCAAATTAGCAATGGGGCTTAAACTCATCCCTCTCCTCCCAACAGTACCTGGCTACCATGGCTAGCTGTCTGCAACCCACAGCAGAATGAGCAAGACTGGGGATGGTGTTTGAGTCTTTGCCCAGACATCCCCACTTTCTGGGCAGAGCCTTTACACACACTGTGCCTGTGGTTTGCTGAGGTTTAATGTAACTTATGGCCAGCGCAAGGCGGCTTTGTCAAATGCCAGCAGAGCATGTGTTCATAGCCATGTGCGCGCCGGGCAGCCCCACAGGGAGGTAGCTGGCTAGTCTATATTACAGGTACAAGGGCAGTGCTATTTCACTGCAGACTGAACTTTAGTTCTGACATCCTATTACTGAAATCTCGTCGCCCTTGCTGTGCAATCTGGGGTTAGCATTTTGGACTTGGCATGCACATTAATCATGTCACCGAAAGGTCTGCCTTGTCACCATCTTTGGACATTTTCATCAAGTCTTCACAGTACATTGGAGCAAAGCGCATCATCTCCCTTAACAAGTACATAGACGGCTTCAATTATCAAAATTATACACTGGCCGTTACAATTTAGATGCTAGCTTATAAAATCCTCACTCAGAGAAAATATTTCCCGTCAAACTCTCCCGGTACTTAAACGGCGGGGAAGCTGTTCAGGGCTGCAGTGTCCTAATGGAGGAAATATTGAACAATCAGATATAATTGGCTTTGAAACAGGGAAGTCCAGCTCCCACTTAGAGGCACTGAGTCTTGTCTGAGAGAATGCAAATAACCCGAAACAAAAGCCCTATTAGCTCAACTAGCCCATCCCCCTCACAACCTGGATTGGTCCCTACTGCACATTTCTAGCATTTCATCCAGTCCACTTTTCCATGTGCCAAATAACAGGGCTTCCATTGCTTCCCACAGGAAACTCTGCCACAGCCTGACACACCTCACTCTCAGGAGCTTCCCTGCACACACCCAACCTGCAACCCTTGAATTCCTGTCTGCAGAGCTTGGGAAATGCAGGATTCGTTC
The DNA here is from genome assembly GCF_007399415.2 of Gopherus evgoodei. Lineage (NCBI taxonomy): Eukaryota > Metazoa > Chordata > Testudines > Testudinidae > Gopherus > Gopherus evgoodei. The sequence continues at coordinate 84,831,217 of NC_044331.1, forward strand.
CATTTCCATGGCCTCTGTCACAGGGATTGGGGGGGGGGGGTGCTCCCAAGGTACCAGCTGCCCCTAGTGTAAGGGGAGACTGAAATGACTGGATGTGGGAGGTTCCTGGTGCCAGGGAGGGAGGGAGGAGCACATGGGGCCAGAAAGCCTCTGCTGATAGACGAAGGGGCAGTTTGATACTCAAGTGAGTCCAGGCCTCACTGAACAAACAGCGGGAACAGAGGGTGAAGCACATCTCGTAACTGAGTAACAAGCTCCCTCTGCAGCACCAGGACTATCAAAGACTGGCTGTGTGCACAGTGGGCTTTGCAGACTCCTCCATGGACCAGGCAGTGATGTGCTGTGCAATCACCACAGCGCTGGAAACATTTAAAATACGTGGCCTGGACGATCTATGGCCAGAGAAGGCACTTTACTGAGGCTGGAACAATCCTACTTGAACTGCAGCTGAGCAATGGCTGGCACAGGGGGTTCCAGCTCATCGGTGCGATGCACATTACAGGCTCGAGGCCTTTTTGGGATCGCAGAAAGTGCTGTGCGTGGATCTGTTGGAGCACAAAATATCCCGAGCAGATGTTGACCTTCACTCACTGCAGCTTTGATTGCTCTTCTCCAACCATCGCAGGTGTTCCTGAAGGTGCAACTTTAACCCTTAGCGTCCGATCCATCCTTGCACTGGGAGCCCATGGGCAATAATTGATGATAGGCTTCTCTGTGTCTATCAGGTATTCTCTGTCAGATGGCATGCAGCCCCACAAAGCCCTGCATGTCTGCACTGTGTCCGATCCCACTGGGGTGCTGCCCCCACACCAGGTCATCACAGGCATCAAACAGGAGACACCCAAAAAGCAAACACCCCCTAGGCCTGCCCCGTTCCATGCTAAGCTCTTTATCTGAGCACAGGAGGCGGCAAGGCCAGGCGGTTAAACCCTTGGCATGACAGTCGCACTGGACAGAGCAGAGTGTCCGGTAGCAACACTGCTTGATCCATGTGGAGAGAAGAACTAAGTACAGGTTTGGAGCGTGATCCCTCCCATGTGGCTTTGGCTCATAGCCTGTCACCCCTCTGCATTCTGCTGCTCCCTGTCCCTTGCCTGGGGAGGGCCTGTGACTCCAAGGGGTTGGAAAAGTTCAGGGAAGTTTCCAAGCCTTTGGTTACGTATACAAACGGCATGTTTGCAATGTGTGAGGTCCCCCCCCCCGCCCCCGCAGTGTAGGCAGGCAGCTTGTCTAAGAGGGGTGGGGTGGTCACACAGCCAAGAGAAAAAGTGCAGAACTGTCCAGCCTCCGCTCCCCTCCCCTCCCTGGCAATGTGTGTTGGAATCCTTGTGCAAGAGCTTCTCATTGCCTTGAGAGCCTCGGGACTCGGAGCTTTGTGCTTTGTGACTTGTGTGGATAGCGCTCAGGCGCTGAGCCCCTCTGAAGGCATCACTCAGCTCCCCCTCCGGAGAGGAGCCAGCATTTCTAGGTGACACATCAGCATTGTGGAGGTGTCCCTGCATCCCATTACCTGTCGCTTAGGGAAACACCGAGTGGCCTGACTAATAGGTTTCAGACCATGGGCTGTGCTGGGGCTCTTACCTCTGACCTTGAATACAGGGCTAGGCGAGAGAACGATGCCGTTTGTGCCAGTACCTGCAGTGCTGCTTCTTGCTGTCCTTGGAGCCTCCTTTGTGTTGGCCAAGTCTGGTAACAGTGTGAGCATGGAGCAGAGAGGACGCAGCTCAGGCCACACGTAACGATTAGGTTGGATATTACTTGAAAGAAAGCGAAGTTCTCTTCTGAACTATCAGTAAACAGCTGGCAAAAGTGACTTCAGCAAGAATGACCCAGGAATGTGCTGTGTCAGGCGCAGCTGCGGCTTTGTTTTCTCCTTGTGTGTGTGTCTGGCTAGCCCCAGCCGTGTATTTCACGCTTACCAGTCTGTCTCACCTTGTGTTTCCCTTGAAGCCCGTTACCTGCTCCAGACCTGAGGAGGAGCACCAGTTCTGAAAATGGTTTTGTAACCGCCTTTAACACTGCTATGGCCGCACGCACGCCACATTAGCAAGGCGAACAGAGTACTCGGCTGCAGCTGGAGCTGTAGCGGAAGCTATTTAGCATGGCTCCTTTCTCTCAGACCCTGGCCGATAAGTCTGGCTGCCCATCCCGTGTTAGGTGTGTCTCTGCTCCGTCACCTCACAAGGGAGTTTTGTCGGCATGCAGTTACGGTTGCTCACAATATGGCAGCGATGCATTACGCCTGATTCTGAGCCACACCCAGGTAACACTCGATTGAGTGAACTGGGCAGAGAAAGGTAACACTGGTCTACAATTTTTGAGAAGTCATCTGCTTCAGAGATAAAATGTGATATTTATTATGTATTTTGATGTGCTGAATTCAAATATGACAATTAAAACAACTGATTGGCTACTGTTTCTAAGATATTTAAGTTTTTACATTTTATGTCTATGTATATTGTGTAGATAGTAGAGTTTTAATCATAAATTGTAAACCTAAGTCTTTTCATGTGTTTATGGTTACTTTACATGATAATATTTCACCTGTCCTGTTTATGTAACACTTTAAAAATCAGCAAAAGGGTTATATAAATAAAATTTATTATGAAACAAAAAACAAAAATTTATTATGTACATAGTTTAGTCCTATTCAGTGTCTACTCGGCGCTTCTTGGCTTGTCTCTTGTATTCATTAAATGGAGCATCTCTTGTCACTGTCCAGCAATAGTCTACAAGCATTGATGGGCTCCATTTGCCCTGATAGCCTGCCAGGAGATTCCACTGCTGTAGTCTGGAGCCCAACAGCTCTGCCTTACTCTTGGGTAGTTCCAAATCCCTGACAAGGTCATTCAGTTCACCTTGTGTTATGAGGTGTGGTTCAGAGGAGGAGGATGGGAGAAAATGTGGGTCCTGTGACATTGATGGTTCAGGACCAGAAGTTTCATCCTCTTCCTCTTCCAACTCAAGTGAGAATGATTCTGGTGCATCAGCAACCGGCAGTCCTTCTCCGTGGGGTACTGGGCGTATAGCTGATGGAATGTTTGGATAATGCACAGTCCACTTTTTCTTCTTTGACACACCTTTCCCAACTGGAGGCACCATGCAGAAGTAACAATTGCTGGTACGATCTGTTGGCTCTCTCCAAATCATTGGCACTGCAAAAGGCATAGATTTCCTTTTCCTGTTCAACCACTGGCCAAGATTTGTTGCACAAGTGTTGCAGCATATGTGTAGGGCCCACCTCTTGTCCTGATCTCCAATTTTGCAGCCAAAATAAAGGTGATAGGCTTTCTTAACCATAGTGGTTATACTGCGCTTTTGTGATGTAAAAGTCACTTCGCCACAAACATAGCAGAAGTTATCTGCACTCTTCACACAAGTATGAGGCATCTCTGCTCACTTTGGCTAAACAGAAATGTGTCCCTTTGCAAAATCAAACGCTGACAAATAAGAGAGCAAGACACTGTATGATTTCTAGAGTTGATATAGGGCAATTTGTTCAGCAGAGTGATGTAAGCTTCGTTATGATTGCATCATCCATGACTTCTAGGAATAACATGATGCAATTCATATCATGTATGATGCAATACTAGCTTCAGATTGCATCATTCATTGTTTTGCCTAAAAAGCAAGTACTGTCCAAACCCAGTCATAGATTTATTCATAGATCCAATCAAAGATGTATTTTAGTCATTTCTGGTTTAAATTGAGATCCCTTCCCTTTATAACTCACTTATCCTCCACCATTCCCAAGTCAAGGGTCGTATATACTGACCCAATAGCATATCTTGAAAACTAGAGCCAATCAACAATTTTAAGCATCATTTTCGTTCTCAGTGACCCAGAATTAGTAAAGTTGGGCTACATTTATTTCAGAAGCATTTTGGCTGTAGAGCAGTATAATTCCATTTCATGGAAGATTTGGATATTTTGAAATCTGGTTTAACTCCAATTTGGAACAAAACCCAAAATGTCATGCAAAAGGGAATGGGGCCCAGTTTCAGGACAGTCTGCCTGCCGGGCTGCCCCAGACCCAAAGACCCTGGAAACTTGAGGGTTCTTGATGCTGAAACAGTCCAGTAGATGGGCTGCAGAGGAGCTGGGTGGGTGAGCTGCCAGCAAGTTTCTGTTGGAACTTCATAGAAATCAAACTGGTTCTGAAAAAGGTTTTGATTTTGACAAATCAACAAATTCCAGTGACAGAATGTGACGTATCCACTGACTGATGTGACGTTACTCCTGATTACAAAGGGTATGTCAGAATCAGACTCACCTGTAAAAACCCCAAGACAGCTCTCATTGGAATTCCTAAGTACCTGTGAGAATAACTGAGCTTCAATAGATAAATCAATAGCTAATTAGAAGAAAAAAAAGGAACAACACTATAATTTAATGCTTCAACAAAGCATGAAGGGATTGGAGCACAAAAAACCTACTCTTCCATCTTTAGCTTGGCGTGATACTTTAAAACTCACACAGTATCTCCCTAGGTGCCATTTCATCAATGGGGGAAATTACATCAGAGAAGAAATTGACATTCTGCTCTGTGAGATCCCTCAGCCACCTGCATTAGGGCTAAACTATTTGGATCCAACCATTTCTCTCCATCTGGAGAATAAGCAGTTTCCTTCTAAGGCCTTTTGCATCTGGAACAAGAAAAAACACAAATAAGAATATTTTATGTTGTTCAATCTGGAGGATCCGTTACAAAGGGTCAGATATTCAGAGGAGAGCACGACCCAGTTGTCACTGTACATACAATAATTCCATCTACAACAAAACTGACATGAACAAGATGTTCAGGCTGGCAGGAAATGCTTGATTTAAAGCTGTGTGGCTAGTTTCTATGCATTACAATAGCACTTCAGTCCCAGGATCCTCTGTTGTTTCTCAGGTAAGGCACTAGTGTCTCACGCCCTCTCCTTGCACATGCTTCATGTGGCACCGTGCACCACAGTGTGTTTGCCAGACCAGCTGCGAAAGCCACTTGTATGCATGATGCCAGTGTGGCCATGATCAAACGCCATGGAGGTCCAGGGGAGTCTTTCCACTGACTTCAATGCGGTTTGATGGGGCTCATGTCACACCCGTTACCCTTCCCTGTGTGCCTTACAAGGCATGTCTCACCAGGAGGCGGATGACCCTGCATGGGATGATCGGATAAATGTGACTGGATGTTTTCTTTGGGAAGCAGCACATGACCATGTACTACAGCCGGTGCCCTAAGACATCTAAAGGAGCAAGGCACAACTCACTCGGGCATTTCCTTGTCTTTTGGAGCTTTGCAGTCTTCATTTTTTTTTTAAATAACTTTTTTTTAATGGACATTCCTAGGTGTTTTTCCTTACTCCTCTCCCCCCAAATTAGAAAAAAGGAAAGATGCTTCCCCCGCTGAGGTTCATAGCAGGGAGCACCTGGCCAGTGCATGGAGTCTATCCTACCAGATGCCTTCCCGGGGATAGTAAATTCTGTTCTGTGCTGCTTGTTGAATGAACTGCTGGTCCTGCTCTCTGCGCCGCAAGGCAACCCTAGGGCTGTGTACCTCCACTTGGAATGCTCCGAGGTGTGTCAGGCAGAACTGTGGGCCAGTAGAAGTGGGCTGGGCTGGGCTGGCAGGTCTCTTGTTCTGGGCAAGAATGGCTGGGAATGTCTGTGTCTGTCAGGTGGCAGCTGTAGCCTGCTATGAACCTCGGCGGGGGGCATTTGCTGTGCTCACCTCATTCCTTTTCTGAACTACCCCTCTGGGCACGTGGGCAAAGGCTGCATCCCATGAGCCAGGCAGGGGCTCTCCTTGGCCCAACTGGCTGGAGCAATGTTGAGGTGGTCTCTATCGTGATTCCCCTCCCCTGGCTGTGAGGGGCTCGTCCCAGCGGGAAGCCGCTCTGGCCAAGCCTCAGCAGCATCTCATTAGCTTTGCAACAGACTGTTAGCAACCCCGGCTCACTCTGTGCAAATGCCTCAGCTCAAGCCTCTCCATTTCTGGCCCAGCTCTATCGTCTACACTAATGCTTTGAAGCTGCATTTTAAGAGCCCCTAATGTGATAAACATTTTCAGCTTTACAGCCCTTCCTGGGCCCTCACCCTTTAGAAATCTAACACTTGGTTGAAGCACACATCTGCTCCCTCTGTTTGTAAGGCCAAAGGTAAAGTAATTGTCTGATATTGCAGCCCTTCCCTCATCCCCCCGCCCTATTCCCCAAACATACGCTATTGTTGGGAGGCTCAGCCTTGAGCCTCCTCGGCAGTAGGTTGGAAATGGCTTTTCTGCCAGGAGTGTGGGATTCATGGGCCTCGTTGTCAATATTTCTCTTTTTCTTCGAATCCCGTTTTCCTGTAGGAATTCTTAATCTTCCAACTGCCCCTAGCCCTGGCTTTGCATCACCTCGACACTCCCCTCCTGACCACAGGGCCTGCGACAGCTGCTCCTAACCAATAGATTTGTGTGCGAATAAATGCAGATAGGGCTCTCGTTAGATGTCCATTAATGACTTCTATTTTTTCCTATGGACAGTAATCCTTTCCCATGAGGTCTCTCAAACCCATTCCCTCAGTTTCCTGTATCTGCCTCATGTAATGCTAGTTACTTTGAAATATCCTCCCCCCTTTACCATTGCGGCTGATTCCCTGAATGCACAGGACAGGGCAATGCAGATGGGAGCATTGCTCCAGGGCAAGGAATTAGGACAGGGCCTGGCTTGCCAAATTCATTGTCCTTTCCTGGCTCTGCACCTCTACTCAGACCTGCCTTGGGGTTCTTCAGGGGCTCCTGCCCCTGTCTCAGAGGGTTGTTTTCTGGGACTTGGCAGATTGTTTCCCCATCAGTAGCAATTCCACAGTGGCACTTCTGGCAGAGAGGTCGTTGATGCGCCCGTGACGCTTTGTACCTCAAAGCAGCACCCTGGAACCCCCGTATTCACCACTGTCCTATAATGATGATATGTTGTGTACGAAGTCTGCCTTGTGAGGTATCATTTTAAAAGTCTCGATCTGTTGAATGTTAATATCCTGGTGGATTGTATGTACTGTCATTGTGTGTGAAGTTATGAAGTATTACTGTATACGGTACTGAAATATGTTGGGAACACCCACAACCAGCCTTTCGGGTACAACAGTGGAGCACTCAGACAGCATTAATGGTTCAGCAACAACCATCAAGCAAAAATCCACTATCTCAGAGACTGCTTGACCAATGGGAACTGCCTGATCCCCATGTCACAGCAAAGACCTTTCCAGCAAGCTGGAAGAAAGTATCAAAGAAGGGAAGTGACATCATCACTTGGCCTCTCTCACCCCCCCTAACTCCACACCTGGAGGAAGACCAAGACTTTGAACTGGGGAAGGGTGGCCCCAGGCTCGGAAAGCGTCTCAATCTGTGTATTGAGGATCTGTAACCTGCTTGTATCATCTGTCAGAGTTACACTGCTTGATTCAAATCCTGCTTATTTGTAGAACTTAAACTGCAAATTTATTTTTATCAAGAACTCTGACCTTCGTGCTTGCTCCTTATAATCACTTAAAATCTCTCTGTAGTTAATAATAAATCTGTTTTGCATTTTACCTCAAACAGTATGTCTTGGTGGAGTGATTGAAAAATCTCAGCTCCGTTTACAAAGGCTGGTGTGTGTCCATTCCACGCCGAGGCGGGGAGACCTAGGTAACAAGCTTACACTGGCCAGACTTCTGGCTTGTGCAGGAGGGTACAGTTCTGGGCTGCAAGGCTGGGGAGCTGGAGGGAATTAGCTGGAATCTCTCTACTGTTGGTTAATGAGTGGCTGGGAGATCATTCATGTAGCCAGTAGCGGGAATGGCTGTATATGTGCAGTGCCTGTCAGAGGCTTGTAAATTGACGTCAGCATCACAGAGGGAGAGACAACCCAGTTGGTGGGAAATAAGGGCCCAGCAGTCCCACAGTCCAGGATGCACCCTGGGAACCCTGTCACAGCTCCCCAACAACTGCATCTAGAGCACATATGCAAGTCAGTGGAGGAGTCTATTTGTGGCCCACGTGCAAGCGTGTTTACTTGTATGCAAGAGCCTTGGGGGCGTGTGTGTGAGGGAGCACAGCTGTGTGAGCGTGCATGTGCACACACATCTGTACAGCATGGGTCAGGTTCTCTTGTTTCCTGTGCTGGCTGTTTCCTAAAAGCAAAGCATGGCCCGACGATGCCATAGACGCAGACAGGACTGGCCTGGCTCCTGCAGGGCCCTCCCTACGTGAGGCAGGGGTAGCGTCGGCCCAAGGAGGGGCCCTGCCAGCAGTTGGGTTCTGTTCCCTGGGCGCGTTTTCAGTGAGTTCCCATGGAAGGTGGAATAGCTGGGAGCGGGCAAAGTAGCCTGGGCTATAACATGCCAACAAGCACACGGCTCCTGCCTTCCTGCCAACACTGGCACTGCCACGGGCACGTCATCCAGCCGTGGGCACAGGAGCAGTGTGAAGTGCTCTTGGCCTCCCCTCGGGTGCTACTCGCAGCCGCCTCACAGTGTAGCCATCAGTTGTGTGACAGCCTGGATCAGTGCCCCCCGTGTGGTGTATTGGCTGGGTCTGAACCGGCCAATAGAACGTGACCCCTGACACCTGCACCGTGACTGATGCAGGCTAGGGAGTGCATGCTGTTACCTGCAATGCTGCTGCCCTGCTCTGCAAAGGAGGGGCAGGGAGGGAAACCTCTGTAACCCGGCTGAAGGTGCCCTCCAAATGTCCCTACAGCTTCATGGCGAGAGCTCCTTGGCATGTCCTGCCCTAGAGGGCTGGAGTGTTACTGCCAGCGTCACCGCGTGGTGGTGTTACAGTCTGCTCGCACGAGAGCAAGGTTTGCTCCTTGGGGGGCACGGGGCTGCTAGCTTTTGTTACATGAGGGTGGCTTTGGAGGAGGGGAGCTGTATGAGCAGTGGGATGGTTCTGGAGGCAGAGCTGATCTCCGGGAGCTGGGCTGAGACTCCTGGAGGAAAGGGCTGCCCTGTGTGCTGTGGGCCGAGCTTCCCTCCAGACTGATGTGTGCAGGGGCGGCTGTAGGTATTTTGACGCCCCAAGCACAGCAGGCAGGTTGCCTTTGGCGGCTTGCCTGCGGGAGGTCCCTGGTCCCGCGGATTCGGTGGCAGCCTGCGGGAGGTCCACCGAAGCTGTGGGACCAGCAGACCCTCCACAGGCATGCTGCCGAAGGCAACCTGCTTGCTGTCCTCGTGGCGACCGGCCGAGTGCCCCCCGTGGCTTGCCGCCCCAGGCACACGTTTGGCGTGCTGGTGCCTGGAGCCGCCCCTGGATGTGTGTGTAGATAAAGCAAGTGACACGTAGCATGCGCTCAGGCTCTGCCTCACAGTTGCTTCCTAGTGCTGGAGAAAATCTGCAAGGCCCCAGGGACCTGCTCCCCCTTGGCAGAGCAGGGGCAACAGGATTCTGCTGCTGTGAGCTGTTCTGCACCTGCTGCATTTCATGCCGGGGCGGAAGCACTGCTGGGGGGTGTAACTTAGCCTTGTGTGGTGTTTGTCTCCTTTCAGATTACGAGGTGCTTCTGAAGCCTTTGGGGATGAAGTGGCCAAGGGAAGTGTAAGCTCATTATCACGTATTATCTGTTGTCACTATTTACCGACCTAGCTGCAGACGGACCCACTGGGGCTCCAGTACTGTTTTCCAGCCTGCTCCCCTCGGTCACCAGCTGCCTCTGAATCCCATCTGACTGGCAGTTCTGGGGAGGGTGCTACAGGCAGCCGGACTAGTGCCACTTGCAAACAGGAATAAGCAGCCTGAGGTGGGCATGGGAAGGCAGCTTTCTCCCAGTCTCTTGTGCCCTGCTCGGCCCTGTCCTTACAAATGGCAGTTTAACAGCTGGTGGGAGCATCTTGCTGCTACCTGGTTAGGCATTTTGGGAGGGGCTGGGGACTGGAGCACAGGTTTTACATGCTAATGCTGTGCTTCCTTTGGCACCAGGAGACCAGTTCAGTTGGGGGTTTCCTGGCCTCCTTTGACTCCCCCTTAGTCCCCAGGGGAGAGCGGCTCAGTGGTTTACAAAATGTACTTTAAACTTTTTTACACTCACATGGAGGAGGCTGGAAGCAGTGGCCACTCCACTGTGATTTAGATGCGAGTGGTAAATTGTAACCATTGACAGAAATAGCTGAGATTTACTACAGAAACCAATAGATGATTCACACAGGCAAGCACTTGACGAGGCAAATAAGAGTTCACCACCATGCCGGCAGGCGTCCGCCTTGATATTCAGTGAAAGGGGCCGCTCGGTCCAGCGGCTGGGCAGGGGCTAGTGAGTTGGGTTGCTGCGGGAGGGGCTTGGGACAGGAGTGTGTAATTACACAACCCCCTCTCCCTTTCCTGAACACACATGCAATCAGTGACAGCAGGTTGAAGAAGACTTAAGCCAGCGGTAATACTGCCCAGCGCTTAGAGATGGGGATTTCCTTTGCCAAAACACCCTACAGACATTAATCAGGAGCCTAGAGACCCCGGTGATGGGTGTGGTCTAATGACCTGAATAGAATGGACTAGAATACACCACCCTGAGGCTGGAATTTGTTCTGAATCCCAATTTTGCAGATGGGGAAAGCGAGGCACGAGCTTGGTCAAGACCACCCCAAGGGCGGTGGTAGAGGTGGGGTTAAAACTGAGGCGCTCCTGGCCCCCCTGCCTGTGCTCAGCCCTCTCCTCTATTTATGAGCACCCCATGAAGGAGGTTGGGGGATTCCCTGGGCGTGATCGACTCATACAGGCATGTGACTAGCTGGAGAGGAGAGGAGAGGTTATCTCCATTTGCAGGCTGGGCTGCTGGAAACCCTGCTGCAGAGAACCCCAGGTAGTGCCTGGCCAGGTAGTGGTGTAATGTGGCCAAATCAATGAGCCTCTGCATGATGGGAGGGGCCCCAGGTGTGGCTGGGCAGAGCACCAGAGGAGGTAAGGTTGGTGTTTCGCCTCGACAGTGAACAATTCAGCAGTTCATTTCCCAGGGGCCCGGAGGGGAGTGGGACTGCTCAGCATGGAGACAAGGCATGTTACACCCCAGAGAACTGAAAGAAACAACCCCATGATCATGAGCTGCTTCCCTCAGCCCCAGCCCACCTGCCCTGGTGCTGGCTCTCTCACGGGCCCCAGCAGCTGCTTAGTTCATTTACCCCTCATTGGTTTTTGAAATGCCCAGCTGATCACTGCTCCTGCCGCAGAGGAGCTGAACCCGTGGCTGGTGGAGCCTTGCCAAGGGGGACTGAGCTTTTTCCCTACCCGACAGGGAGCAGAATGTGGTGTTTGTCCATAGGGGGTCTGCAAGCCCTTGGAAAGTGGCTCTTTCTCTGGCCATAGCTTTCTGCTGCCCTCTGTGCAGCTCTGCTTCCCAGGGCATGCAGGGCAGGGCTTCGCTCAGTATCCAGAGGGGTCTAACCCCACTGGACTAGTTTCTTACTTCCCCGCGAAGGGTTGAGTCAGCAATGTGGCTCTTTCTCCTCCCCCGTGAGCTTTTGGGCTGTTCTCTACATAGAGTGTTTGTGGCCCCCACCACCTCCCCTCACTCTCTGGTGCTCGTGTAACACTGACAGACCCTGGTCATCGGCAAGCGGGATCGAACCTGGGACCTCTGCAGCTAAATGTCTGAGCCTCTACTGTATGGGCTAAAAGCCACATGGCGCTTTGCTCAGGCTATAGCAGACGCATTAATCTCGACGTGGTCTCAGGGCCGCTAGAGGGAACAGACACCACACCCCGGGGGTGTGCGGGTTACACCTGTACTTGTTGTGGTGCTGGGGTGCCTGCGTATCTGTGAACCCACGTGAGCCGCCCGGAAGCACAGAACAATCTGGAGCATGGTCTGTCACTGTATTTAGAGCGGGTGCAGTGACGGTCCTGAAGACCGGCATCCTCTCCTGACGCAGTCTGGGCAGTGGCAGTGCTAGCGTTCCCCATTTGCTGCCCCTGCCCTGTCCATGGTGGGGCTCCATGGCCCATTTGATTGGTGGCCTGTGATGAGAGGCTGCCAGACTTGGCATCTGGAGCTTGTGGGGATGGGGGCGTCACAATGGTCAGGCTGTGGAACTCCTTGCCAGGAGATGTTGTGAAGGCCAAAAGTATAACTGGGTTCAAAAAAGAGCTAGATCCATTCGTGGAGGACAGGGCCCTCAATGGCTGTTAGCCAGGCTGGACAGGGATGTGACCCCCAGGCTCTGTGAGTCCCTAAACCTCCAACTGCCAGAAGCTGAGAGCCAACATCAGGAGATGGATCACTTGATGGTTACCTGATCTGTTCATTCCCTCTGAAGCACCTGGCAGTGGCCACTGTCAGAAGACAGGACAGTGGGCTAAATGGACCTTTGATCTGACCCAGTCTGGCCATTCTTATGTTTTTAAGGTTTAAAAGACGGAGGTGGCCAGCGTGCCAATTTAAGACCAGTTAGGGTCTGGCCACTGGGCCAGGCCACCAAGCAGGTTTCACTCAGAGCATTGGAGCTGCTGGGCAGTGACTACTGACCTGCTGGAAGCAGCGACCCAGGGTGCAGATGGGAACTCCTCTCCTGCCTGTCACTTTATAAGTCACTGGTAGCACATCTTCCTAGTGTCCCTTTGCCTATGGGCGAGGAGAAGGGGCATCTTTCCGGCAGGGGCCTCATTACAGGAAGGGTTGTCTGGGCAGGGCCTATGCCCAGGAGAAGCACAGACTCCTCCCAGGTAAAACAGAGTGTGTCTGGGGCGTTCGCTGGACGGGGAATGAGGTGCTAAACTAGGGATGTGGAAGGTTTGTTCATTCTAGCAGGCGCTTTTTATCCCTGCCCTGCTCTAGGCCCCAGGCACAGCTCTATCAAATTCACGGCCTGTGACATTGGGTCTCCCCCATGACCTCTGGCTATTGCTGGGGATCACAGTATTGCCACCCTTACCTCTATGCTGCCAGAGCCGGGTGGCTGGAGAGCAACGGGTGGAGGCCGGACGCCCAGCTCTGAAGGCAGCGCTGCCACCAGCAGCAGCGCCAACGTATGGATGGCAATATCCGGCCCCCCTTACAATAACCTTGCAGCCCCCCCCCCGCACCCTCTTTTGGGTTGAGACCCCCACGGTTACAACACCGAGATCTGATCATGTGAAATTTAAAATTTTAAAAATCCTATGACAGTGAAATTGATCAAAATGGACAGTGAGTGTGGTAGGCCCTGCCATTGGCACGGTGTTGGGTGCTTTGTCACATTGGCCCTTGTCTCGCCAGAGCCGAGGGCATCGCGAGCCTCTTCCGTGGGTTCCGCATCCTTCTGACACAGCAGGGCAGGAGCCGGGGGAGCCGGCGGGACAGTGCTCACTGCAGTGGGAATTTCTGCAAAGTCCCTCGGGCCGTGTTAAACGATTGGGGAAAACAAACCAGCAAGTCCTGGCTCTAGCTGACAAATTAATTAGGAAAACACAGACGTCAGTGTCTGTGCTGCAGCGTCTCCTGAGGCAGGCAATTCCGAGGCACCAGGCTGCTCCATCACCCACTGCATGTGCTCAGCTGGATCACTGCATGGTTTGTTTGCATGCACTAATTCAGCAACTGCCTGGAGTGGAGGTGTAACTTTCCTCCGTTCCCCACACCCCGGGGATAGTTACACACGGCGGCATGTGGGAGATTTGACTCCGCTTCTCTTTGCAATGAGAGCAAGGGGCCTGGCCCAGCCCAAATGGGCTGCGTGGGCCACGGGGAGGAGAAGGCAGGGAGAGGATTTGAATTAAAGAATTAATATGAGAAAATGACCTATGTGGTGTGAATGGTTTGGAGCCACCATCCAGCCAGAGTCACGGGCCTCTTCTAAACCATCCCACTAAGTGTGGCCGTAAGGTACTATTGCATGTGACGCCCCAGTCACTAGCTAGTACCTGGCCTAAGGAGAAGGTGCTACCAATCAGCCTGGGCCGTGGGCTCATTTATTCGCTGTAGGGACATCCCTGGACGCCCTGCGGGTAGGAGCAGGGCTCTGCCTGGGGCAAAGGCCTTGTCACTTCTAGTCCGGCATTAGGCTTGGCCTGAAGATGGGGCATGGAGAAACCAGCCTTGACCCAGTGCTGGCTCTGTTCAGCCTAGGCCAGGCAAAGCAAATAATTTCCCTCTGCTGGTGCCCCTCCGATTGCCCATGTCTGAGCTAGTCCAGCGCCAGGCTCAGGAGGCGCGTCACCTTCGGCTTGGCTCCGATGTGCCGCATGAAACCAGGAACGGGTGGGCTGAGTGGAGCTGGGCAGGGCTAAGTGTGAGGATGGCATATGAGGTGTAAAATTCACCCCCACAGCTCTGCCAATGCCCCTCGATCCTGCCTCTTAGCCCCCCCTATGCTATGACAGGCCTGGGCACTACCCCATCCCCTCCTGCCAGCTCTGCTGGTGCCTCAATCCTGCCCCATGGCTCCCTGCTCTCCCAGCACTGGGCTCCCTCTTCCCCCTTGGCTCTGCTGCTGATCCTGACTCCTCACTCCACACCCTCTGCTCGTCCGGCGCTGGGCGCCCCTCCACACGGCTGTCACAGCACTGCGAGCCTTTCCAGTAACCTCCAGCCACGCCTCAGCTGGGGACTTTTGGGGGTTGGGAGCCTCCCTCAGTCAGGCCTTTCCCTCCCAGCACATGGAAACCCCTTATTGCTCTGGCAAACAGGAGCTGCTGGGCTATTCATGGCTTGTCCCACTCAAGGAGCAAGGCCGGCCTGGGTGAGGCGCGGGGCTGGGAGCGGCTCCCTGGCACTGCCATGAGCCCTGCTGCCTGTGGGACTGTTTGCATGAGACTCGGCTCTGCCTGGCGCGTGGGTCACTCTCCTGACTGCTCAGGCCAAAGGAAGGGGGCCTCAGGCTAGCCCCAGGCGATGTCCCGTGTTCCCTTTTGGGAAATATGGTCACCCCAGGCCAGCAAGATCTCCTCTGCCAGAGCCACAGAAAAGCCTTGAACCTGCAGATTTCTGTGTCAGCCAAGCTCCTCACAACCCACCCGATAGGCACGAGGGACCAGGCTCATAAATGTGCTGGGTGCGCCTCAGACAGAGCCCATCCATCATGCTAAGAGCAGGCCAGGCACAGAGAGGCCCGGCCTGACAAAAAGAGAGTTTCATACCTGTTATCAGCTGGGATCAGTCGGTGCCTCATCAGTGTGGAAAATGGCAGCTGCAGCAATTCCTCCCAATCATGGCAACCTGTCACCTTTATAGCCTGAAAATGCCACTTTCCTGTGACTCTCTGCCACCCCGGGATACCTGGGGACTGCTCCCCTGGCACCCATCCAGTGGGTGACACATCTCAATCCATCCTGGGTTGGACAGTTGGTATCTGTCCCCTCCTACGTGCTCTGAGAGCACTGGTCCATATGGCCTGGTTTTCTCTCGTTTCCTCTCCCTCGTTTCTTCTCTGGCACCCGTCACTGCAGAATCTGGCCAGCGCCTGATGTATTGGCAGTTTTGCATAGTGTATGAGGGCGTGTTTGAGCACAGACCCCATGCTGGGTGCAGGGCGAACCCAGCTCTGGAAAGACCATTCCTAAGAAAAGGACCTCAATAAGGACCAGTTCTATTCATCTTTATTTCACAGAAAGTCACATGCTGAACAAGAAAACCAGTGGCAATAGAGTACCCGTATCAGCAGAAATCTGTGCTTTATTCACAGGACAAAGTATCATCACAATGTGGTTGGAAACATTTTTTTTCAAGCATACACATCACCATCGTCATGGGTATATACTTCGCTCAGTTGACAAAGGCAAAATGGAGAGGCCCACCCCAGCCTCAGACACATGGCTTCCCATGGGTCATAGAGCCCCATGCAGGCCCCAGCCCCTGCGGGCGTGGGGCATTCATCCTAGTCCTGGTAAACTGGACTAGGCAGCGAGAGAGACTGACCCACCCAGAGCCCGGGCAGCTTTAGCCAGGGATTGCTCCACTTGGTGGTTATTTTCGGAACATGCACAAGGTACATGCCAGGCAGTTTGTGCCTGGGCAGCAGTGTGTATTGACCAGCCACCATTAAAAATCAGATGGCCCGTGGCCTCCACACGGCCCATCAGGCCCTCTTCTGGCTGCTCAGGGTGTGCCCCGTCACAGCGTAAAAACCAAATGCCAAACAAGCCCCCCAGCTGCTGACAGAATCTGGTGAGGGCTTGGCTGTGTCCAGCTGTCTCTGCCCGGCACATGTTGGGCTGGGGACATAACTCCACATCCTCCTTTGCCTTTGGCCTGGAAAAGCCTGGCCTCCCACAGGGTCCAGAAAGCCGCTCTCACCAGCACCTGTGAGGAAGGACAAGATGGCTGACGGAGGGGGCGGCTTGCTCGTTGGCCTCCAGTTTGAACTCTCATGGAAGATTGCGGCATGCTGGCCTCACCACCGCTCCGGGCCTGGACATTTATTCCCACCTGAAGTCCTGCCCAACGGTTTCATAGAATTTAATATTATATGGTCTATAAAAGTCCCGGAGCTGCTCTATCACCTCAGGGTCTATCTGCACATGAGTTCTCCCTTTGGACTTGCCCAGGCAGCGTGGAAAAGTGCTGCTCTCTGTTTTTTTCAGGCAAGGAAACCCTTTTGTCTTGTTGAAGTAGAAGTGCTTGTCCGTGATCACCCGCTTGATGCCCAGGAAGTCCTGCACTTTGCCCATCTCCCCTGCCGGGTCTGTGATCAGCTTTTCCCCACTGACAAAGTGGATCTGGGAGAGGGGGAAGTACTGGAGCCAGCTCTGCAGGTGCACCACGTACATCCCGATGCGGATGGCGTTCCACGAGGTGTCCACCAGCCCCAGGCTGCGGTTCTGGAAGGACAGCCCTTCGAAGGTGGGGATGTCGGGCTTCTTGGAGAGCGTCTGCGTGTAGTCTGAGATGGCCCTGGTGACCGGGTTCCGCACCACCACGATCAGCTTGGTGTCTCTGGACATGTTGAAGATCCGCCGTGGGGCCTCCTTGGTGACAAAGTAACTGGGTGTCTTTTCCATTGTGATTTGGCTGCTGAGTGTCCTGGGCATCAAGCTTCTGTAAGCAAAGAAACGCACAGGTGAGGACAGGAGCTGGGACCCACACAAGGCTTGCAAACACAGCCCAGGTGCCCCAGACAGACAGATGGACATTTAGAACATCTGTCTCAGAAATAGAGTGAGCCCACCTCAACGTCCCCACCGTGGAGGTGGGTCACAGGGACACTAACCAGGCAAGTGCAGGAACTGAAAACAAGATGGTGCCTGATTGAAACTCGAGAGGGATTGAGAGAGACCCAGTGGACTTGGCCAAGACTTGGGTTATCACCCCTACTCCTGTGAAAAGTCTGAAAGTGCCTTTGAATGACCAGGCCCCCAGACCTCCAGCTCAGCAGTGCACCTCCAGCACCACTCTGCCCCTATTATCAAGTGGGGTGTCGGCATCAGCAGTAATGCGAAGAGGGAGTGGGAGTGCGACCTACCCACTCACCCACATTGTTTCCTGCTGCACTGGCGTAGGTAGTTCCTCTGCACCCCGTGCATGGACTCGAGCAGGATTAGGCCTTCACAGCAAGACCAGAACCTGACCTCCCGTGCCTGACAAACATGCCCCCCCTTCCTCACTTGGCCAGCAGGGAGGGGCTCTGGCAGAGCAATGGGGCATGCAAAGCAGCAGTCACAGTGGGCTGCAGGTCAGGCCCGAGGGGCATGGGCAGCGCTGCAGAAGGAAGCCTGTGTTGCGCTGGGGCCGTTCTTCCTTCATCTTAAAGCAGGAAATTCCTTTGCAGTTTTAAAAGAAAGCAGCTTGAACTGAGCCCAGAGCTGCCAGCACTGCGCAGCGTCAGGCGCTCTGCTCACAGCCCCCTCTCCATTCACAAGCCTGGCTCCCTGGGAGCTGCAGGTCAAGCTTTCCCCCTTTGTTACGACAGCACTTCTGCCATTTACAAACCAATTTGCAGCTGGCGCCTTCTGGAATTATTACCATTGCCTTGTTTCAGTGTGCCCTGATTGCATTAACAAGCGAACAAAGCCAGAGTGCTGGCCCCGGAGCCTGCCCTTATGTGGGGCACAGCGCCAAAGACAAACCAAGCGGCCTCGAAGGGTCTGAGCCCCTGGCAGGAGCCACAAGCCAGCCCTCAGCCGGGGGCTGCACAGCTATTAGCCAGCGGTGGAGCTGGAGACCCTGTGTTCTCTAATGGGTCCCCCAACACCGAGCTAGTGGACAACGCAGTGCAGCCTGGGTACAGCCCAGGTGCCCAGCTACCTCGGAGCGAAAGCAGAGCTGTTACTCCAGTTCCCTCTGCCCTGGGCCAACACTGGACAGCTGTGCTGGCGGGGGATGGTGCCTCGCTCAGGGAGAGTGAGAGGCAGCATGAATGGGCAGGGCCTGGCCTCAATGGGCCGCTCCACGGAACCCAGCACCTGCTCCCAATTACCACCCGCCCCCCCCCCCCCCGACAAACTCAAGTCAGGCCTTGGTCTGACCCTCGGGGCCCGTGGAGGGTTTCCTCCTTTCCACGGCTGCTCCCGGGACCCCTCCAGGGCAAAGGCCCTGCCCTGGCCCAAGCTGCAGCGTGTGTATCTGGCTGGGCTTGACCCTGCAGGGGCAGCTGAGAGTACTAGTGCTTTGTACCCCCCAGCCCCTTTCCCAGCTGGCTGTGCTGGTTCTGCTGGGCCACCCCCCCATGAGCCCACGTCGCAGGCCAGGCGTTGTCACCTATGGGCAGCTGTGCCAGCAGGGCAGGAGGGGGACAAGACCCTTGGAGGAGCCCAGTGTCCTGCTGGCAATGAAGGGGCAACCCCAGGCTCGCGATGGAGCGTTACCCCGTTCCACAGGCCATGGGAGGGCTGCACAGCAGCTGACCCCTGCACACTCTGTCCTGCCCCTGGGGACACGCTGCACCAGACCAGCTACAGATGCTCCCCATCCTGCACGTGCACCGCTGATGTCCCTGACTACAGCACCACTGTGCCTGATTTACACTGGGATCCATGCGTGGTGACTCCATCCCCATGTCTGGCCCCCAGCTCAGGCTCCAGCTGTGCACCCAGCAGGTGCGAGAGCAGCTGCCCCACAGCTGTGCTCAGCACCCTGGCAATGGTTTCCTAGGAACACTCGCTAAGCATAAGAGCTGTATCCCTAGTGCCATCGGGCCACGCGCTGGCTCCTGGGGGCGGCTGCTGCCTGCCTCCTGTGGCGCCAGAGGGGAGACACCGGCAGCTCCCTGACACAAGCTAAAAATAGTGTGAAAGAAGCCAGCCTGCAAACACTGGGGCCAAGCTCCTGCCTGCTGTGACACTGCTGGTTTCCACGGCGCATTTGGCCCAGGGTGTTGAAAGCAAAGTGCTGAGCAGTTCAGGAGCCAGCGTGGGGCTGGCTCTGGAGCCACTGGCCAGGTCAGGTGGCTACACATCAGCCAGACTAGTCAGCAAGGGCACTGCACTTGGGGTCCAGGCTCAGAGTAGAGGGGGCCAGGCCCTGTGTGGGGCTATTGAAATCATGGGCTTTGACGGCTGAGCAGCTCAATCAAATAACCCCATCGGCAAGACAGATTTATCCATCAATCTGGCTTATTATGAACAAATGATTGAGTTAATCAGGCCTGGATTTATTACCGGGTGGGTCACTCCCAGTTCGAGCTGGGCAGAGCCTGCAAACCGTGCTGTGCCGGTGGGTGCTTGGTTGAAAGCCACCACGCCGCCAGGTTTGCAGCCTGTCGTATTTGCTTTGTGACATGAGCGGGAATGGCCTTGGGGAGCGGGAGGGCCAGGGCTGTGCACTGGTGCAGATGTTTGCACCAGGGAGTTCCAGGCTACCACATGGGCGCCTCCCTGGCAGGGGGCAGGTGTGCCACCGTGTGAGATGGATGCCCCATGATGCCAGGGGCTGAAAGTGGCTCCTCCAACCACACCGATCGCTCAGCACTGAAGGCCACAAGCCAGTGAGGCTGCAATCGTGCGTCCACTGCTGGCTGAGACCGGCTCGCCTAGCCCTGCTCCAGACAGACTAAGCACTCCCACAGCTGCCAAACCTGGCGATGGCAGCAGGGCGAGGGAGGCTGCTGATACCCACTCCAGCCAACCCTATTTCCCACCCATGAGGCCTGGGAGTGAGAGGAAATGTGGGGATGATGCCTGACTGCTGTGTGCAGCATAGGGCCCTGCTGCTGTCAGAGAATGAGGGGATTTGGAGGAATGAGGTTCTTGGCGTGGGCAGGGGAGCCCCAAGGGATGGGCCCACAAGGTCTGAGTGCTCTCTGGGATGCCCTGGGCTCACACCTCCTGGACCATGGAGATAATTCTGCCGTGGGGCTTGTAGGCAGTGCAGGCAGCAGGCCGTGGCCCAGCCCAGATGTGCTCAGAGACTGACCCCGTGTGAGAGAGCAGTGCAGGCCGAAGAACCACCATTTGGAGCACCGCTGGGTCAGCTCAGTGAGACTCACAGATTAATTCAACCTAATTATGTGCTCCAGGGAAAGTTTACAAGTGCTGGGGAAGAACAGTGGAGATTCTCAGGCCCTGCTGGCGTGAGACCCCTCTAGGAGGGAGCCCACGGAGCAGGGTGGAGAAGGACCCAGAGCATGAGTCACTTTACTAGATGAGATCAGGTGCTGTGCAGTCTGACCCGGATCAAGGCAGATAGGGAAAGCAACGGCAGCCGTGCCGCCCATGGTGATTCGGCAGGAGAGGGTCACACACTGATCTTACAGCCATGCCCCGGGTGGCCAGCAGATAGAAAGCAAAGCATTTCTAGGGGCTACAGGCCAGGGTTGGGACTAAGGGCTTGATCCTGGGAGGTGCTGAGGGCTTCTGGGACAGACAGGCACCATCAGCTCCCATAGAACGGATGAGAGTTCAGAACACTTAGAATATCACAGAACTCAGCTCTGCAGACAGGCCCATGAGCACTGGGTTTTCACAAGGGGCTTCTCAGCAAAGCGTCCAGGGAAACTCAGGTTTAGAAAAGGCTTCTGCTGGAGGGACCAAAATTTCCAAAGGGAATATGGAATCCTGTGGGGGGCTGGTCAGAGCCCTCCTCTCCGGGCAGGGCAGGCCTGACCCACTAACCCAAGCCCTGCTTGCCCAGTGTGAGACTGGGGTCGCTGGAGCCCGAGCCGAGCCCTCCCTCACTACTCAGCCCGCCGCCTCCACCTCCTACTCTTTTGGCAAAAGTGAGCGTTTGTCCCATTTGCTCTTGTCAGCTGACCAAGTCAGCAAGAGAAAACGGACAAATGCTCCCTTTTGCCAAAAAAGTCAGGATGGCCGGGACAAGGCTTGAAAACGGGATTGTCCCATGCAAACGGGACGTATGGTCACCCTAGCTTCTGCCCCAGAGTCTGCCCTGGGTGTCCTCCTGTGAGCAGTCCTGCTACAGGACAGCAGCATTAGGGTCGTGAAATTACTGCCAATAAACCAACCTGCCCCTCGTGCACAACTGGAACGTTCTCACCTACGGGCCAGGAAGTGACATTTCATCGTTTGCAAAATTCTGCAGAAAATGTAAATTGCTCAAGCCCAGAGTCGGTTTCGGTGGAAATGGACCCGTTACCTATCCAAGTGGGCAAAGCAGAGCATAGCAAGCTGGGTGCCCCCACCGGGACCCCACCCCACCACCCCACGCAGCCAGGCGGGTGCAGGGGCTTTTGAGGGAGAAACACCAGCTGGTGAAAAGACGACATTTTGCAGATGGGTGAACTGCCAAGATTGAAAAGGTGCAGATTTCTGTGAGAAAAGCCCCTCTTTGGGCCAGCTCCATTCACTACTCTCTGGGCCTTTCCCTCCTTCGATCCCCTGGGCATTGCAGGCATTATTACAGCTTGGGGGGCCAGCCGCGGAGCAGCCATTAACAGTTTACAAATAAGCGGTCAGGGGGCAGCCCGCCAACTGGGCAACCCCTGCAATAGGATCCCCTCTCAGCCCTTGAGGCAGGGTTCTTGGGCACCTGGCACATGGGGGGCTAAGTGCTGCCAACATCTAATTGGTTTCACTAGGCACGCCCCGGTGACTGCATCTCCGTCAAGCGGCCTGCAGCCATGTGGCCAGCACACTGAAAAAACTGACCCCCCACCACAGTCAGCAGCTACTGGCCCCCATGGTGCAGACACTCCTCCTCATTCCTGCCCCACGGGGTAAGGCCCAGGGAGTGCAGAAGCAGTGTGGGGACCCTGCTGTGCCACCGTTGCATTCAAGCCTCTTTCACCAACACAGAAAAGGAAGGAGCTGCACAGGATGCTGCAGCATCCACCCGGCCCCTTTGCATCAGGGACAGTTGAAGTGCTGGCACACCCTGCCGAGCCCTGCTTGGAGGGTGAGGATGCTAGGGATTGAGCTTGGGACCTCCAGAGCTGACAGCACAAGCCAGAGCTCCAGGGTGAAAGCTAGCAGCTGTAACAAACTCCCATCCTCTGGGGCCTGGGCCTGCAGAGGGACCCAGCACATGCCAACTCGTGGGCTCTGCTGGGCCATGTGCCTAGCTGGACAGGGCCATGCTGTCACCTCGAGGGGGGCGGATTGGCCTAGCAGGAAGCTGAATAGCACTCAAGGCACAGGGCATGGGGGCATTCCTGCTCAGCCGCTGTACCGCTTGCCCCTGCACATACCCACTGCAGGGGCTGTGAGCTCCTCTGAGCTTCCCCAGCCCTGCACAACCCCCTTGCCAGGGACACGGATCTGCCAGCGCGTCCTGGAGATCCTTCCGTTTGCATTGAGCGGGCAGGAGCACGAGACTGGAGCTTGAACTCCCGGAGCTTCGGACTCTTAACCCCTCTTCGGTCTTGCCATTTACTTCAGCCATTAGCCCCACAGCCACTGTCAGCATTGCCATCAGCCCCGAGCATTGCCTTTGCCTTGTGTCAGGCATGGCACCATGCCCATCCCCCCCCACACACACAAGCAGGGATGGCAGGTGCCTTCTGGGGGTTGCAGTATTTCTATGGGTCTGTGCAGTGCCCATTCGCTCTACCAAATTTCTCATGAGAGAGAGCCAAGTAATTAGTTTGCATAAATTAATAGGCCTGTTCTATATTGGTACCAGAACATGGGCCTGGCTTAATAGGCCTGTCCCCCTGCCCTGCTTTAGACCCCATAAATCCAGGTTATGATTCCTATTGTTTAATGACTGCCAGGAAATGGTAATTTAGTGCCAGGCCCCACTGCTGCTCTCGCTCACTCACAAGTTTGTGTCGTAAATCAGGGCAAGGCAGCTTGAGAAGCGATTCACCATTACAAGCTATTGGCAGGGAATCATCAAACTGCTGTTTCATTAATGGCCCATCGTCAGGCTCGTTAGTGTTTCATTACGTGAGCTATTAGGTCTATGTATTTAAAAATGAAATTACACGTTCTAATCAATTATGAAAAAATGCAAAATAACTGCATAGTAAATTACTGAAATGAGACAAGAGGATTTTTTTTTTTAAGCGGATGCCCAGTGCTTGCTGCAACGGAGATTGCTGAGACAACAAAACATAGCCTGACAAGAGGCATAAATCACCTCTGAAAGCAGGCAAGGGGGAGAAGTGTTATCCAGACTTCATCGTTACGGTAACGGTGGGATCCCCGGCCTGCAGGAGCTGGAACACGCCTTGCAAACTTAATTACAGTTTACTTTAAAATGACAGTTCTGGACTTCTGCACTGGCAGAGCTATTTGCATGCACGTGGCACATCATAGTCTTCAGCTTTATTTTTCACAGGTGGTTTAGATTTGAAACCTGTCCATGTCCTGCTCCTTGCGGAACACACCAAGGGCTCATAGCAGAGATCCAGCTTATGGGGATTGTGTGTGGTGGGAGTGTGCTACCGTGTCAACAATCCCCCGTGCAGTCCCCTGCGCTATCCGAGCTCATGCTAAATGAGCCACTCACAGGAGTGGGTCTGAGCCAAGGGCAAACAAACATGGTTATGTCCTAATGCCTCTGAAGGGAGTGAGCAGGGAGATGCATTAGCCAGGCAGGGGGCTGCGTAAGGGAAGGAGAGGAGGAGAGGCTGAGCCTGCGGTTTGTGAAGCAGGACAGGTTGGGGTAAAAGGTTCCACCGTGAGAGGTGGCCAGGGAGCTGCTTTCCTCTTCATGGGCTATTGCTCCGGACTGAGGCTGGAGCGCAGGGAGAACGTTCAAAAGACCCTCCTGCCAGACCCTGCAGTCCAGGGCAGCCCCAGGAAAAAAAGGTTTCTCATGGTTCTCACTTAGGTCAATGCACTAGCCAAGAGCAATGAGTCAGATCCTGCTCTGGCTGCCCTCCCTGTGCCAGCCAGGCTGCTGGAGACTGAAGGCAGGAGGGTGCAGTGTGACGGCCCATGCAGGTTCCTAAGGAGTTCAGAACCGGCCTGGGAGGGGCAGAGAGCCTGATTTCAGCTGCTCCTGCGGAAAGTTAGGCCCAAGTACAATTATGCGTCAATTGTGGTGCTGTATGTAAGTGTCACCATGGAAATGTCCAGGTCCAATCAGACGCCTCTCCAGGAGCCTCAGAAACCCCAAAAGCTCTGGGACAGCAGGTGCACAAGTGCCAGGGGGATGGGCCTGGAAGAGGAAGGACTGAAACATAAAATGAACACATCAAGCAGCACAGCAGCAAGTGTGGCACCGTGATCCACCTTGGAGCCGATTTAGGAGGCGAGGGGCCGTCGTCCAGCCCCAGCAGTGCCGCCGGGAAAGGTCGAGGACACCTGGAGAGGAGCCACAGCGGGTGCGCTGTAGGATGAAAGGTTCACCTGGGCCCCAAGTGCCCTGCCTAGTTGCCTCTAGTCCTGGCTCCTCCCGAGGGAATAGCTTGTTCCCTTTCCCCGAGTTTTTCCTCTTTTCACAAGTCCTTTCCTGCAGTCTCTAATTTTCTCATGTTATAAAGCACCCAATGGTGCCAGTTAATCGTCACCTGGCTCACAAGGGTAGTTCCAAGTATTCGCTAGCCACATTCTGGGCTGTGAACGGACACACGGGTCACAAGATGCTGCCTCTCTGCTGTGACCGTGTTAGCAGAACTGCCACCATTCAGCTTCTGCATCAAACACCTGATTTATGAAATCCAGCGGGGCTCTCTGGGAGCATTCGCTCTACACCTGCTGTGTCCTTGACTGCTGCTGATAGCAAACGCCTTTGCTAGAGTGCTTATGGAAAGTGAACATGCAAGGCCATGAACGCAGCACAAGCCACTGCATTGTTTTAATGGTGGGAATATTCCTGGTGTATTTACCCAGCATTAGTGTTGGTAACGCAGCTTATTTGCTACTCCTGGCACCTGCTTTTCAGCATCTCCAGACATTCTGCTTCATTTGCTTCTCATCATTCTTCCCAAGAGGCTAAAACGCAGCCCCCCAGAGGTATTTTAAAGTGTCTGAAGTACCAGCACTGTCCAGGCCAATCAAACTCTCTGTCTAGGCTACTGTGAATTCATGTTGTGGATGTGTCCAATGGCACACGTGCCACACACAGTTAGAACACATGCTGCGTGCACGCGTTTCCCCATGCCTGCCTGTGCAGAGACATCCCAAGTCTGCACACAATGGGTCCTGGCAGGGGAAGCAGCGGGCTCCTGGCCTCACAGGGTGCATGCACTTGAGGACTGGAGCTGGGAATAAGGCACAGCACTGACAACCACAACACCCCGAGGTATCGCCCGAGATCACCCAGTCACAGCCAGACAGTTCTCTTCCAGAGATTGGAGGTTCTCAAAGAGCAGAGGCAGGGACCAGCTGCTTGATAGGCTCCCCTCCAGCCTGAATGTGTCAGCTTCCTGAAAGCCCACTTGCTGGCGCTGCCCAGCACTGCCCCCTTCGCTTCGATCTCTCGTGCCTTCCTCCTAGCATGGCCCCAGCTGTGCCTCCAGCCCCAGTACTCAAGGTGCTACAGCAGCTGTTCAATCACACCAATCCACGGACTGCAGGGGGCACATGGGGAAGAGCCCAAGGAGTTTTCCTCCTGGGTTTGTTACTAACCTGGGGAGGGGGAGATTTTCTAACACTGGCTAAAGGGATGATTAGACACATTAATCTGGCAGCAGGTGCAGCACTAATTCCTCTTGAATGAGAGATTCTTTTTGATGATAGTTACAAAGCTTCTAAAGCCTTTTGGTACCAGACATGAGCAGTAAAGCTCACTTCAAGCTTTGAGATGTCAGGACTGTTTGGCCACGTTACTGGAATGAGCAGAAGAGATGTCCTCCAGCCCAATTAAGAGTAATCAGAGAGAAGCTGCCCCTGGTGAAAATACCTGGGGTGGACGGGAGTCTACACTGAACTCACTGGGGCCAAGATTTCACCCTTGGTGGCCCCAAATGAGCTGTCAGGAGCCTCTGCCCCAGACTGCACTGTGCAACCCAACAAAACCCAACATATTGCATGGACAAGCCAGACCCAGGGCTTGTGGGCAGGCACCTTCTCAATCTGCTCCAGAAGAAAGTCACGCACTGAACAGAGTGAAGGGCTCAACCCCCTCCTAGGGCATGGCTTTATGAACCAACAAGTCAAGTCAGCTCACACTCCTCCACAGGCTTGGCTGCTCCTAGGGTTCCTTGCCAGGAATGCTCAGCCCGCCCCCTAGGTCCTCTCCTTCTAGAGAGAGACTCCCACCTCCCCCTTACAACCACGTGGGGTAAGAGCCACCTGCCTTAAAGAGTCCACACAGGCTCAATACCTGCTAACAGGTCTGAGGTGTCTGCTAGCCGAGAACAGGCCTGCTTCACTGCACTGCACTGCACAGATGACAACACAAATAGATTCTATTTATTACCTTCTACGGAAAACAGACACTAAAGCTGGTATATTCTATCACGCAGGCTAGGCAGTGTTCACGCAGCTCTACCTCCTGCATAGGGGCACATGGGAAAGGAGGCTGAAGGAATGAAAAGCCGAACAGGTGACTCAGCAGGATGGGATAATTCCCTACGCATCCACCACATGGCAATTCTCTGCAGTCTCTGGGGCTCCGTCAGAACAGCTGCTCTAGCCCCGGTCTCTCCACAGGCAGGGACTGGAGTAGCATGGAGGGCACCCAGCCCAGCACACGTGCTCGTTTCACAGAATGCCCTGAAAAAGGGGTTCCTCAGCAAAAGGCTCTGGATCCACCGAGGAGCCGGGGGTGTGTGTTGGGGTCCCTACTGCAGTATCCCCAGCTCTGCACACACACATATCGTGTTTGCTGGTTACTATAGCCCAGCCCAGCCGTGCATCGCTGCCCTGCTCCAGGAAGCCTGGCGGGGGCTAGTGGAGAAGCGGGCTGAGGGGGGAAGGAAGATAGATCTAGGCCACAGCAGAGGGGTAAAGGGCCCAGCCTGTCTTGGTTCCTGGCTTTCCCATGCCCTGAGGTTGACCTAAAGAGGACTGCTTCCAGCCAGAGAGGGGCCCAGGGTTTCAAAGGCTCCTACCCGACTTCTAACCGCATGCACGCGCACGCATGCACACTCACTCTCTTACTTGGCTTGGCGAGCAGAGGGGACGCTGCATTCCATGTAGATCCCACATCTGCCTGTCGGCAGCAAGCTTGGCTCCTCGGCCTCCCCATGCAGGTTACGGCCAGGCTGGCAGTCCATCAACGCACGGCTGGAGCTGCTCAAATAGTGGGCAGACTGCCTCCCGCAGTGCCCTGCCACCTTCCGTTGTGCTCAGGGGCACTGCTGAGCCCTGGAAGCCCTGAGACGGGGGCTGCTGTTCGTATAATCACTCCCCACGTCTGCATTATCAGGAGAGCACATCAAACATGGATGCACCCTACCAGAAATCATGAAGCCAGGCTGAGTGCTTGGGCCAGACCTGGCACCGTGGCTCAGGGACGTCTCATTTATACCCTGTAAAAGTGCAGTCAACACAGTGGTGGCACTCGGGCTGTGAAAAATCCCCCCCAGAGCACCACAGCCAGACTGACCTAACCCCCGGTGCAGACAACGGACGAATGGTTCTGCCTGCCTAGGTACCGGCGCCAGGGAGCAATGGAGAACTCCCCGCCGTCGCTGTGGGAACATTTACACTCAGCGTGGCTGTGCCGCTGTAGCGTAGCCATGGCCTGATACCGTTATCCATGACGGCAGCACAATAGGCTTTGCTGATGGAAAGTCAGAGCCTCAAGCAGTATTAACAATGGTCTGCACCCATCCGCCATGGGGTCTGGTCTTTTATGCACCAGACAATGCTGATTCCTAGTGTGTCTAAGGCCACCAGAACGTGGAGCTCCTGCTTGCTGTTATCCAGCACTGGCAGGAGCCCCTTGGACCAAGGCATAGCACATCTCCAGGTGCTCACACAGCCTGTAGCATCAGTCCCCGAGGGGCTGGGCATGCTTGGGGAAAGCGGAGGTGGGCTTGGGAGGAGGAGCTGCTGCCTACTGTTCCCTCCCCAACCTGCATCCTGAGCCACAAACCTGGCCAAGCTGCTCTGAGCAAGGCTTTTGCAGCCTGCCTATCGTGTGGCTTTTGCTAGGCACGTGGCGTTTCAGTCCAGTGAGTGCTCCCACTTGGGCACTGGCAGGACTGGGGTGCCAGGGTCCTGGGCACTTTGCCAGGCTGCCTATATGGCGATGAACATTGCTGTTTGCCCACAGGTAGCATCACTGGGCTGCGTGGTTGTCTTTCAGCAGCCCCACAGCCAGGCTGCAACTGCACAGGATCCGAACACACAGCGGTTCAGACCAGACCCATCACCCTTCTGGGCAGCAGAGCGCTGCTGTCCAGCTCACTGGCTGCGGGCAGAAGAGGGGACGGGTGCAGGGAGGTGGAACCAGCACTGCTTCCTTTCAGCATCGCGTCAGTGCTCGCTGCTTTGTGCTACTGGGGCAAGCTGGGCCAAGGGGCAGGGCCAGGAGGCTGGGAACACAGGCCCTCGGGGGAGCGTCCCACAAGGTGAAGGCTGTTGTTTCTGTCAGTGGCTAGGAAGTCACTTACCCAGCAGGCTCCTGCTGCAGCTTTGTGCCGAAAGACTCACGGGTAGCGTTCCTTGCCTAACAGTCGCGGCTCCACCCGGCTAGGTCACCCAGGCTGGGGGTGATGTGCCAGAACGTAACCACATGTGTCTTGGGCCTGTCTCAGGCAGATCCTCCCATGATCTGCTGTGATGGAGTAGGGTCTGTCTGTGTGGCAGATGGGAGAGCCAGGGATGTCTTTAGGTGAGGGACAGGAGCTGAGCCTGTAACCTGAGCTAGGCAGGGAGGAGGGGTGTCAGCACCTTTCCCTGGGAAGTGGGACAAAGGAAGGGGCCAGCTGTAGGGAAGTTACTTTAGTTTCAGTTTTGGGCTGAGTGGTTGGAATTCAGGGAATCCCAAGCTGGGGACTAAGCTTTCTGAACCCCCAGAAGGACCAGATTGAGGGGTCCTGGTTGTGTCTACAAACTCTGCTGTAACCTGCATTCCTGTTGTCCAATAAACCTTCTGTTTTACTGGCTGGCTGAGAGTCACTGTGAGTCCCAGGAAGAGGGGTGCAGGGCCGGACTCCCCCATACTCCGTAACACCTGCAAATCCTCCAAGTGGGCAAGAGGCAAGCACTCCGTAACACCCTGTCCCATGCTGCAGCCCAAACTCCTGCCCTGCCGTGGAGAGAACACACCCCTCTGCCAGCTGCAGTCACACAGCCCAATGGCCACAATCTAACTCCAGCATTGCCACCTCCCCTACTGGAGACGTGACACTGGGATTTGGGAGGGGAAGAGAAGAGAAGAGGCAGTTGCTACAGGTATTGAAAGTCAGCCCCATGTTTGTTAAACTGGCTTTGTTTTAATGACATGGGCTGCAGAGCTCAGGAAGAGTTAATTCCCCAGCAGCACCTTTCTGAGACCCTGAATTATTAATTTCTTTCTAATTTGCCTTCAGGCTCCCTGTGGCCTGTACAACACTCCCACATTAAAGGAACACACTCTCCTTCGCTGGCTGCAATGCTTGGATGTCAAACATGCTCGAAACACCCTCCCAGGAATCAACTTGTACAAAAATTCATTGGCTGACGGAGATATTGCTGATAAGCGTGTGCCTGTAACGACACATTACATCACGGCTTCCTTCCGCGGGGCTAACGACGCAGAACCAAGCTGGGGGAGGCTCTTGAGTAAATATTTGCTCCTGTAGCTCGTTGTGTACAGAGGATTCACAGGGCTGAAGTTGACTCTTCTCAGAGGCAATGACTGAAGTGTGTGTAATCCCGGGATTTAGCCACATGCAGGTATAAAAACCAACTGTTTAGTTTAGCAAAACATGGAAGGTGAGCACCCCTGGTGGTGACCTCCCCCTCCAGCTGCTGGCACAGCTCCATTGCTTGTGTCTAAAGATCTTCCAGGTAAGTGGAGCTCGGGAACATGGAGACAGCCAGGGCTAGTACTGAAGAGACCAATTTCTTCCCAATACAAGATGAGGAATGTGCTGATGTCCCCTTGAGACCTGCACCATGGGGTACTGGGCCTCTGAAAGCCACGGCTGGGAGGCGGCAGGACTGAGATGGAGCTTGCAAAACCTGCATGGAAAAGAAAATCTACAAAAGACAAAATATGACCTCTGGAGACTAACATCTGAGACGACAGCCAACACCTTCTGAACTGTACCTGTGCCTCACTGCACCTAGACTGCTGCGAAGGCTGCTGAGGGTAGTACCCACGCGCACAGCGGGAGAAAAGACAGACACCACTGGAGTTAACTGGCGATCATTCCCTACTGCAAGTGTGACAACAGTGCCCCTTGCCCAGGCTATTGCATAGGCGAGAGCATGCCCGTTCCCACGCTCCACGCAGCAGCTTGCACTGACAGCCTGAAGAAAGATCCCAGTGAGCAAGCCAGCGGTTGCTGCAAACAGCCTCCCTCCTGCTCATCCCCGTTAGCTCTGCAGTGCACTCTGCCTTCTCTGCTTCAGTTTTCAAGGCCACAGCTCCACACAGGGGTCTGGGCTTTCTACTAACCTTTCAGGACAGGGGCTGGGCCATGCTGGGTGCATCAGCCCTGCTTCCCAGCCGGTGCACTCGCTGACCCCTCCCACGGTCGCTAAGGCCGGGTCACAGCAGCCAGGCCATGCCCATGTTCTCAGTCAGTCATTCAGAACCTGACATTTCCCATACTCAGACTCTGCCCAAAGGAGAATTGTTTGGTTTTTTAAATGAAAGTTTGAGCAGAGCTGGGCCAGGCATCTGGAAGTCTGAGCTGTGGGTGGGTGGTTGGCGGGAGGGGGAGAACTTTCCCCAGCAGAACCCTGCGATACAGGAATTGATAAATAAATATCAAGCGTACATGCAGTTAGAGAGACTAATTGTGATGTGTTCACACATGCAACCTTACCAGACTCCTGGGCACATGGACCTGTGCTCTCGTAGTGCCCTCCCAATGGGGGTGGGGTGGGTTTATAATGGAATAAAGTGAGCCAGGTTTCATCCACCTGTAGGTTGGAGGCTTTGTGGACTGTTATTTTGGTTTGACCCATGGTGGACATAAGGCCCATCTGTGGAGCTGAGGCCCAGATCCAGGTTAGGATGTGCAAGGAGGTTCTGATCCAGGGCTTTGCTGTGGCTCTGATTCTAGATTAAGAATCTCAGGCCTCTGTGCTAAGAGAGGTTGGAGTTGTTACCAAAGGATTTACTCCCTTTAATAAATGTTTATGTTCAAAGAATTTACGAGCGTGCTCACAGACAGATAATTAGAGACATTTCGATGCATGCCAGCAGTGCGAACACGGTAATTAGCTTAGTTGCCGATTCATTTTTAATCATTTCAATGCTCTGGAGATCTCTAAGTGTCCTTTGAGCCAATAACTTCTCTTCCACGGGGCCCATGTCCTTCATGCAGTGAACACGCCTAATTCCGCTCTTTCTAAACAGCTGGTCACCGTGAAATTAAACCGAACCTGACAAAACAACACAGCAGCAGCAGCAGCAAAAGAAACCTGGCAGGCAGAACCAGCCTGGAAACGGGGTGTCTGCTGGCAGCTGTGCTTACGTTACATCACACTGCACAAGCCATACTGACAGCGTTCCAAGGACAGGCATTGCTAACACCCCCGTCTGGGAAAACACAGGCCTGCAAACAAACTGCTAACCTGCATATTTCTAGCGACCGTTGCAGCAGCCATGGAGCGATGCGTGGCTGTGGGGCTGCAAAGCCAGCAGCGCTCACAGGAGGGAAGGGTTAGGCCCGGAGTTGGCCACAGGGGTGTGCAGGGAGGGGCACATATTGAAAGACCTGATTCACATCAGAATCGAGTCAAGAAGAGCAAGAGTAGAGGAACCCTCCTACCTGCCACAGGCTGGGGACGTCCCACACCAAAGATGCCCTGGAAAACGTGGACAAGTCAGGCTTCATCTGAAGGCCAAGCAGGGAAGCAGGGGGCAACCAGGGCTGGGACACATCCCCTTGGCTCAGCATCATCCCCTAATTCAGTTTCATTCCCTGTTGCTGTCGGCTCCTTTCCCTGTGGGAGGCTCTATCAAGCCTTTGTCTCCAGCCTTCTCAGAGACAGCTCCAGTGAGCCAGGCTGGGGAGATGAACCTGGTTGGTGCAGGCCGTGCTGTGGGGAGCACCAGGTTACACAAGGACCTATGGTTTTGTAGGTGATGGACTCCGAGTGATGCACGGGCAGTCATGTGGCTGAGAAGCCCCTTGGAAAGGGCAATGTTTGTCTTCTGGGGCTCCCAGGGAACGTTTCCTTGCCTGCCAATCCAGCTCCCCCAGAATTGCTCTGTTTTCACCAGCAAGGAAAGGTTTTGGTCTCCCAAAGTCACTAATAAACTTGCTATCGAGCTGTTGTGCTGATCCATATGCTGCCCCCCTGGGGAGCTCCTGGTCCTGTTGCCTTCAGAGCACTGCTGCTGCTCAGTGCCACAGTGGGAAGAGGTGCCTTCCCCATGGCGTGCCAGCACCAAATCGGAGGGCCCTCCTGCTGGGAGCCTCTGCAAAGATACAGCTAGGACTTGCTGACAGCTGCCCTGTTCCATCAGTCCCACCAAGCCCCCAAGCAAACAAGGGGCCTGCATCTCAGCTCTAGCAACTTCCACATCCTGCTCACTGTGAATAGAGCCTGACTCAATATTCTACCCCGGGGGGGATTCTGCGCCACTGCGCACACGCAGAATTCATGTCTTCCACAGAAAAGACATTCTGCCGGAGAGGCAAGGCAGTTACACCTTTTGTCCAGCAGGGGATGCTGTGGTGCCAGGACAAAGGGCAGTCGGCTCAGCCAGCCCTAGCGATGAGCAGCCGATGGCGGGAAGAGACTGAGTTCTGCACAGGGTGGGGGGTGGATAGGGGCACACGGGGATGCTGGGGCAGGCGGTCACAGATGGGCTCAGAGGGGCTAGTGGGGCGGACAGACTTGGGCAGGGGCTGAATGGGAGTGAGGGTGCAGGGCCACATGGGGACAGGAGTACAAGGACACATAGGGGTGCAGGAACACATGGGGATGGGCAGATGTGCCTGAATGGGAGAGGCTAGGGGTCAACCAGAGTCTGCATGGGCGAAGCTTCCCAACAATACCTCCCCCCCAAACCCCTCCCCCCAACTGTTCCACACCTCTCCCACCCACACCCAACAACCTTCCAGGTTCACTCCCAGGCTTCTTCCCAGCAATTATCCTCTCCATCACCCTGCCCCTGCCAAGCCTTTGCGCTGCTTCTGAGGGGTGCAGGACATAGGTTTCTGTAGTGCCGTTTAAATGAATTATTACTCAGAGTTCTGATTAATATGCCTAGTAAGGAATCTATTTGTCAAAAAAACCAGCTCCTGAATATTTTTTGTTTTCTGTTGAAATAAATTACCAAAGTAACTGAAACTGGTGTGATTATATTGTTATTTGGACAAATAAACTATGCACAATTTTAAAATATTGTAGGCAGAATTTGTACGTTTTTGGCATAGAATTTTTAGGCACAGAATTCCCCCAGGAGTAAGATTTCCCTTGCAGGGACTCAGGCTTTTCTCATGCCACAGCCTCCTGGACTCAGCATGTTGTGCGGCCACACGCCCTCCCAATGCACTGCCCCCTCCTCACCTTCCCTAGCCCGGTCTGCTGGGCCCTGGCCTCTCCTCACTGGGCCTCCACTACCCACCCTGACCCCAGCTCTGGCCTCTGGCCCCAGTCACATGTTTAAATCCAGAGTGACTCCAAGTGGCATGCGGGATTGGAGGCAGGGTACTGAGGGTGAGGGATGAATGGAGGGGCCCATCTACGGGGCTCCCTGTTGTACTTCCCCTGCCCCTCCCCGACCTAGCTGCCTTCACTGCGTTGAGCCTCATGGAGACTAGGCGCTCCTGGGGACTGAGCCTTGCCATGCACGCTGCAGGGCACCACGCACAGGGGGCACTGTTAGAGCAGAGACACCCAGGCAGGTACTTCACCCCTGTAGGGGGAAGAGACCCGGTGATGCCCGAGCCCAGCGGCGTTGTCAGAGCCAGAATTCCCCCCCACCCCCGAGCAGCCCAGCCTGTGTGCCCGCATTGCTGCTTCGGAGTCAGCTCCCCCAGGCAGCTCCCCAGTCCCTTGTTGCTCTGGGTTTGTCAGAGACCAGGGAAGCTCTAGGGAGGGTAAATCGGTGCTGGGCTATTCAAGAAATGGCTGCAGGGCTGCAGCCTTGTGCTCCTGCCCAGCACCACGGTCGGTGTGGATGGAGGACAGCGAAGCAGCCCTTGCCAGGCCCACCAGGCTAAGCCATCCCAGGGCTCCCAGGAAGGTGCACCAGGGTGAGCTCTACACTGCTGAAAACGTTCACCAGACACAAGGACAACAGGGGAGTAGCTACACCAGAGCTGGCTGCAGCAGCGGGCAGGACGGGATGCAACCTCCTCGGGGGAGGAAAGCACTGGGTCAGTTCATTGTTAGGATGGCAGGATGGGGAGCAAATGAACCCCAATTTGAGCAGCAGGGGGAGGGGGCCAGAGGGCTACAGCATGGCAGAAAATAGTAGAAACCTTTGGAATTGGAAAGCACCAACATCAAGCCTCATATTGCCAGCATGCTCCTGGCATCTGCCTGCTGGGGGGCCGGAGACGGCTGCTGCAGAGCAGGTTGTGGGGGATGGAGCAGTACCTGGCTTTCTGCCCTTGTTTCTTAGGTCAGCTGAGCCCTCGCCAGCATGTTCCCTGCTGCCTTGCCAGCCAAGCGAGGGGCCAGCTGCTGAGACAGCCATGAGCCGCGCCAGCCCCCCTGCCCCCGAGGTGGATAGACACGGAAAGCTGTGCCCCATGCTCCCCAGCACGGCCGGTTGGCCTTGGTGACAGGCTCAGTGCTGGCCTCCTGGCTCCAGGCAGTGTCCCCAGCTGGGCAGCAATTGGGACCCCTGCACCGTAGTTGTGCTGGGGTGAGTAGGGGGCGTCTCTAGGGCTGCCTGGCACCGTGACTGCCCCCACTGCACTGGGTCTGTTTTCTCTTAACAGCGTTTCCCAGCGGTGGGCCCAAGCCCTGGCACAAGGAAACGTCCTATCCCTGTGCGGCTTCCCCCATCTTCATGGCTTCCCAGCAAGGAGGAAAACAATTCCCAGTCGATGCTCGTGGAAGAAAGAGCAGTTCTGGACGATACACACAGCGCTATGTGTCAGGGGCCACAGCCCAGAGCTGGTGCCTGGGGCAGAGGGAGAGAATTCAAAGCCAGCCCAGACAGGCAGGCAGACGCTGATCTGAGAAACGGTTTCAAAGGGAGCTGCTGGGCACAGTTTGTCATGGGGCATTCACTCCCTGCACTGCCAGCCCTGGCAGATTACCTTCATTAACCAAACAGCCCAATGACAATAACAAGTGGCGTTCCCGTCCCCAGAGGCTCTGCTCGGCTGGGAGACCATGTGCTTCTAATTAGGCTACTGTCAGATTTGAAGCACTAAAACCAGGAATCAATTAAAGTTCACAAGGTCGGTGTCAGTATGAATGTCACTGAGCCCTCCAGACGTCAGAGCTGCCAGCCGAAGAGTATCCGGGGTGCCTGTGCATGCCTATGGGACCCCTATGGCCAGGCTGCCCCTGGCCATGGTTTTTGCCAGGTTTTTGCTTGGCTTAGTATGCTGCTGTGTTTGCTCCCAGCAACTCAGACCCAGCAGGTAAGGCAGGACGAGCACTGGAGTGAGACTTAAGACAGACAGACAGACACACACACCGATTTTAGCTTCTGGAAGGCACGGCCCCATCTACAGGAGTGAGAAAAGGGGCCCCCAGCCTCAGCAATTGGAGTGTTCCCTCGACACGTCTCTCTGCCCCCTTTTGATCTGCTGAGGCGCCCAGTAAAACCTCCAGCAATTTGTCCCCTTTCTTCTCCGGAGGCTCTGTACAAACCCTGGTCTACTGGCCTGTGACCTGCCCCTCACCCAAAGAGCCGTCCCCACCTTTACCACTGAACGGCACCTAACCTGGGCTGGAGGAGTCTGGCCAGGACGTTCCCATGCGTGAATATCCTACAAACAAAACCACCAAAGATTCCCGGGCATGCACTCCCCCCCCCCCCCTCCCATTGCTGGAGTGGGTGAGCTTCGCACCCACCATACTTGTCAGCAGCCAATAGGAGCAGCACCAGCACGGGCTCCCAGCAGGGCTGAAAAGCTTTTTACTAGCCACACAAACACTCAGACAAAGGGTCACGGACACTTTATAAACAGACGTCCCTTTTCCAGTTCACAGAGGTCATCCACAAGGGAGCAGGAACAAGGCCAGCCACAGGATTGACATGGCCAATCATGCGGTTCAAACAGTAGCAAATACTCCGTGTCACAAGGCTACAAACAATCCACTGGCTCAAAGTGGCTCATGCAAAATATTTACGGAAGAGCAAACAAAAGAGGAAAACTCAGGACCAGCCTGTGGGTAGTTTGGAACCAGGGTGGAATGAGCGGAACAAACTTTTCACTACAGATCTGACCGGCTCTTTCCCTCAGTCACCGGATCACAACAGTTCCAGCCACCCATGGCCCATCATACAAAACCGTGGAAATCAAGAAGAAAAGAAAAGACTCACGAAATCTCCTTCTGCCCCAGCTCCTGCTCCATCCTGCCAGCGCAGACTGGGCTCTATAGCACACGCTCCCCAGGAATAAGAGACCGGGCCCAACGCAGGGCTGCTTCGGGGTGGGGAGTGGGGCAATTTGCCCCAGGCCCCGGGTCCCGCAGGGCCCCCCATGAGAATATAGTATTCTATAGTATTGCAACTTTTTTTATGGAAGGGGCCCCCGAAATTGCTTTGCCCCAGGCCTCCTGAATCCTCTGGGCAGCCCTGCCCAACGAGAGCCTCAGGGCACCATGGGAATCCCTTGAGTGCTGGGCAAGGCCCACAGGCGCTTTGCCCAGCCAGAACCCCATGGTGGGGATGTGGCCGGCAACAAGGAGGGTCTCTGCTTCCCAGAGGTTTGGGTGCTGGGGGTAGGAGAGCAGCAGCCGTTTGCCTCGTCATCATTGGGCCAACATCTGGTAGATTTCCTTTGTTCTCAGCCCCATCGGGAGCCTACAGATCTGGGCAACAAACCCCAAGGGCTGTCTGCTCCGTTACAGGGAACATGGGACAACAAGACTGCATGTTGGGGGGCAGCCTGGAGCTCCCCCTCCGCCTGCCCCTACCCCATTTCAAAGGACCAACCTCCCCTCATTTCTGAGCAATTTTTTGTAGGTGAAACAAACATGGACAATAATAATAATATTCATTAAAAACCACATAAGTTACAGCTGCTGTAGATATTCCCTAATTAAAAGCTCATTTAAGAGATAAGTTATCTACTCAACGTAACGTTCCAGCACATACAAATGTAGGTGGGGTGGTGGGGGGGGTGATGAATGGAAGAAAGTCCCCAGATATGCCTGTCACCAAGAACACAAAGCTTTGGTGTTAACCGCGCCTTGCCCAGAGAGCAAGGGGGGGGGGAAGCGCCTTGCCCTCCCCAAAGGGCAGCTACAGCTCCTATGTCCCTAACGTGGCCGTCACAATGGAATCCCCTGCAGTGTGTCCAGGAGCATCCTGCAGTTTGCTGAGGTCTGTCCATGTCGTCATTAGCACAGCTGAGGCAGAGCTCCAGCCACATCTGCACCCGCCATGGGTACTGGTCTCCTTGGTGCGTTCCTGGGGGAGGATGGGTATTCGTCCATCAGCCAGTGAGCATCGAAGCAGGAGTCCCTCTTAGGGAGAGGTTGCTGGACCAGAGGCACCATGGACGCAGGGCTTGAGGGCCCACTGGTCTATTCTGGTGCAGCAAGTCCTGAAATCAGACATGGGTCCCTAGGTATTCAGGCATATGTGGCTGAATAAAGACTCTAGATGGAATCTGCTGTCAGGAACAGGGTGCCGATGTTACACAGCTCTGGGTAGTGCCAACTGTGACCATGTAACAATGCACCTTCTGACTCAACAGGCCGGCTCCCTGCATGGATTCAGAGCCCACCTGCTGGCACAAGCAGGAAACCCAAGCGCTGCACCCGCAGAGCCAACGCAGTCACCCGGATTCCACTCCGACTCGAACGCCATCCACAGAACATTGCATCAAGTCCGAATTGTGCAGTCCTTGTTACTGGTAATGCTGAAGTCAGAAAGCGCAAGCAGGCTGAGCATGCAGCCCTGCCTGCTAGGAAATCCATCTCCTAACACACATGTCTGCTGGAGCATCTTGCATGTTCAGGAGTCACAGAGAGGCAGACTTTGAACCCCATAATTAGAGTCACTGCTCCAAGTATAACAGCAAATTAAATGGCACTACCTTCCGTGTGTTCTGGGAAGTACTGAAGGTTATTGGCATGCTACGCTTGCAGCAGGGAAATAGCTATTTTGACCAGGATTGGTAATGAATCAATATTCCGCAGTCACTGGCTATTTGGTTTCTGCTGTCTTAACACAGATCTTTCAAAAACACTGCTCGGGTATTGTATTTCTGGCTAATGAGGTGCATTAAAGAGGCTGATGGGAATTGGGAAGGGTATGGGTGCATTGGATACGGAGTCATTAAATAGACAGCTCTGGTGTAGCACTCACTGTGCATGTTAATACTGAGTGGAAATTTGGGGCCATGGAGAAGGGCGAGGGAGAGATCTGGATCAGGGTCATCGAAAGAGATACAGAGAAAAGGCTGTCTTTTGTGAAACTGGCAGCAGCACGGAACTAGCTGGTTTGGATAAGCAAGATTTCTGGTGCCTTCTGGGAGGGAACTGTCATGAGTCTAATCCACCACGCAGGATTTTGCTACCTCCATCTCAGATTGCACTCGTGGGAGGCAGAAGGTGAATGGAAGTGAAAAAACAAGTGCTCCTTTAGGAGTCTCATGGAAGGTCCAGTGTCTGGTTCTTGTTTTCATTAGAGCAATCGGCTCCTCCCTATCAAACCTCAGTCTGGGTCATTTACACGCGAGGGCCTGAAACCCAAAAGAAAGAGATGCTTAGGCAGTGATGTGGTGAGAGTCAGAGAAATGCCCATAGGAAGACAAACCTGGTAACTAATCTAGAAAATACGTAAGGTGTGGATGTGAATGTGACATAAATAGACTTTGCTATGAATAGTGTTGTGTTAAATAGAGAATAGCCCAGGGAAGGGAAATCAGATGCTCCTGTTAATGAAAGAGTAAGGGGGTCAATTCAATTGAAAGGCAACCAAAAAAACAGATAGAAGCAAATACATTTTCAAACATGGCACAGTTAGTCTGTGGAACTCATTGCCCCAAGCTATCAAGAGGCCAAGCTCTTAGCAGGATTCAAATAAATGGATCAGAGTTTTCTGTGGACAGCAAGAACATCCACAATTATACTACAGAAGACTAAAAAAAGACAAAGGATTTATACCTTCATTTTTCAGGGCACAAACCAGCCACTTAGTGCCCAGGGTCATGATGAAATTTCCCTCATGAACACAAGGTTCCTGCAGCTGGTGCTGGCCACTGCTGGGCTAGATGGATGCAGATCTAGGGGTCCCTCTGTTCTCTTACAACGACTTGGCCAAAGGGACAACTTCTGGCCAAGACCCGAACAGTCCAGCTTCTGCCAGCTCAGCCAGCAGGGACAACTTCCAGGGCCAGGCAGGGTGGACCCCAGCCAAGGCTTGTCCAGTGCAGCTCCAAATGGTGGAGCCTCCCAGCTGAGACCTGGTCAGTGCAGCTCACGCAGGGGGCGGCAAGGCCGGGCTACTGGCCATGCCCCGGAGGAGCCAGTCAGGGTCTCAACTGCGGTTAGAGGCATGAGACACGCCTGGCATGGCTGTGCCGGATGGGAACCCTGCTGGCTAGTGAAGCCTCTTTGCACAGCCTTGAGTGTATTTCTCAGGGACGAGGCGGCAGGCTGGCAACTGGGGTATCCCACGAGTCTGGGAGAAGTGGCTTCCTCCCCCCCCAGCCTGTGTGCTGGATCAGCACGGCCTGCAGGGGCTCCCACGTGCAATAGCCAAGGTAATAAAGGACGCTGGACTGGGCAGGTTAATTACATTAGCTGCTTGTCTCTGGAATCCAGCTGTCAATAGGAAATCTCCTATTCGCTGCCTTGGGTCTATTGGCAGAGGAAGGGGAGCTAATCATGTCGCTGAGGTTACAGAGCTCACTGACCAGGTCTACTTAATTGCTCCACTTTGAGAGAGTAAAATCAATCCAGCGTTTTAGACTTTGTGAGCTGTGCACTTACGTCTTGGCACATACATGAAAGACAAAAAGAATCGAATAAAGCCCGGGAAGTGTCATTTAATTGTTTTATCTGGCAAGATCTCTGCATTGATCCAAGCACAAACCCAGACCTCTGGGCAGCAGTTGAGTTGCTCTTCCTGCATGGTCAATTCGCATTCATCAGGCCGGCAGGGAGCTGGCACCATCCAGCTCAGCAGGTGCCCATTGCCATCCTCAGAGATGGTGGTGCTAAATTATTAATGGGGAGTTGGTTTCCTCCTTGTCACGGAGCAGTCAGCTCCCAGCAGAGGCGGCCAGCCCAAGCCGGAGCGACCTGAAGGCAGGAGAGGCCAGTTATCAGTTATCTTTAATCCCGCTGCACATCACGGCTGTCCGCCGGGAAGCATGGCTCCTGGCCCAGCGCTGTACCAGAGGGGCTCCCTGCACTGCTGAGAGATCACAGAGCATTTCCTAGGTGACTGGTATCCTCAGAGAGGGCCATGGCAAGCCGCTGGGGTGCTACGAAGAGCAAGTGCCCGGGCTGTGGCCTGGAACATGTGACCCCTCGGTGTGGGGATTGTCTTTTCCCTCTGGAGTGCTGGGATGGGGGTGGGGAGGCAGGGCTAGTGCTCGGGGTGTGTTCGGTGGGGGACTGACGGGAGGGGGTGCAGGCGTAGCAGACCAAGTCTAGGAAGGGGCTCCAGCCCACGAGCAGCACGGAGGCTGACCCGGGCTAACCGAGCGCGTGGTTCGTGGGTGCTTTGGGCAGAGGATGATGGAGCAGAGGTGGGCAGGGCCCTGCAGGGAGGATGAAGAACTGAAACCAGACCAGGCACTGAAATGCCCCCTTGAGCATTACTAAGGTGCTGGTGCCCTGTCAGAGGGGGATGCACATTAATGCATGGCACAGCTCGAGGGATGCAGAGCCTTCCTCTGGCAGACGCACTCTTGCTGGCTTTGCACAGTGGAAGACAGTGGCTTTTGCCAAAAGAAGACGATCTGGCTGGAGCCCTGCAGGAAGATGACCAGCCTCCCCCCTCCCCAGCCCCAATTTGCAATCCCCTCCCCTGGCACTGCCACCCCACCAGCTGAAGAGAACATGGTGCAGAGAAGCATCAATAAGCCAGGCACCCTGGTGACTCAGCCCACGCCTGGTGTGGTCCCACTGGGTGGCTCCAGGCCACATCCATGGCCTGCCCAATTCTCTGGGGTGAAACCCAGCCCGGGTCTACGCGGTGCTGGGCATGGGTCAGTGAGAGCTGCTCACAGGCGCCCCAGAGCTCTCTAGTCGGTGTGTGGGGAGTGGCACTCATTCAGGGCTGGCATGAAAGGGGCTGCGGTCTCCACAGCTGCACCTCTGCTCTGGTGCAGCAGCCTTTACTTCTACACTGCTCCATAAACAGCCCGTTTCACCGTTGGGCAGACTCTGCCCTGGCTCTGCCTGGCACCTCCAGCAACCATGCCCGAAGCCAGAGCTCCATTAGGCAGCAGCATGGTCTCCAGGGACGTGGCCGAAACCCAGCTGCTCAAACAGACTGGGACAACAGCCCAGGGTGGGAGGGGATGGGTCAGAGGCCACAGCAGGACTGTCACCACTCAGACTTCGGTCACCCTAGAACTCTACAGGGGCTGCTGGGCTGCCCTGGCCCGGTGCCTTTCATCCTAACCTTACATGGCGTTAACCCCCATTTCACAGATGAGGACATGGAGGCACAGAGCAGGGCAGGGTCTGGTTTCCAGAGGTGCTGCACAGCCAGCACTGGCAGCTGCAGGGGCCTGGCCCCTTTGGCAATCAGACCACGAGACCTGCCCATGTCATGCCCACAGGCAATAGCAGGATCGGCTCCTGGCACTCAACCCCCTGCTCTAGCCACACCGCTGCTGGGCTCGACGCCAAGTCCCAGGACTGGGATGCGAGGATGGGAAAGCTGCTGCCCATCGCAGCGACCAGCAGAGTGCCCCTCATGGCGTGCCGATGCCTGGAGCCGCCACTGGTCCCAGGACTGGGATGCGAGGATGGGAAAGCTGCTGCCCCTCGCAGCGACCAGCAGAGTGCCCCTCATGGCATGCTGCCACAGGCATGCGCTTGGCGTGCTGGTGCCTGGAGCCGCCCCTGGTCCTAGGACTGGGACACGAGGATGGGAAAGTTGCTGCCCCCCAGGCACTGGAAGGGACTTTTCCGCTTCCCAAAGCCCAGCCTTGTCTGGGCTCCTGGCCAGTAAGAGCTGGCAGGACTGAGTGAAGCTGGACGGGAGTCGAGGCCTCAGCAGGTTTTGGCAGCTCCGGGGCCACTGAAGTGATGTGACATCATTCACTGGGAGAAGAAATCCTGAAGAGCAGCAAGGAATGTCACCGGGGTTAACGAGCCGCTTCAGCAACCAAGGGACTCTTCCCCCCACCCCCAGCACTGGCCTGAGAGCCAAGGAAACCCTGTCCCTCGCCCAGGAGGAGGACACATAGGGATTGCTCAGCGAGATCACTACCTCCCCCCAGCAGAGCTGCCCCAGGCAGGGAAGAGCTTTGCTGCAGGGTAAAGGTCTGCCCCCTGCCCCCACTGTCTGCATCCTGAGAGGCAGCCCCTTTCCCTAGCCCGGGCAGCGACGGGGGGCAGCAGATGGCTGCAGGGTTCTGGGCTCTGCTCACTCCCCTGTGTTTCCTCTAGTAGCGCTGAGCTCATCCCAGGTGCTTCCCCTGCCTGGCCCCAGCCTGGTGGGGAGCCCAGCTGAATTCCCCGCACCCCCAGCATTAGAGGCTGCCATGCTGAGACTTTTCCTGCTCTCCTAGGCTGGCCGCTCTGCCTGGGCCCAGCTGCGGGATGCCACCGAGGACAAAGGCCCAGTCCACACACTCCCTGGCAGGGCCCAGCTGTAGTCTGAGCACTCACCACGTCTAGGCAATCACTTCTCCGCGCTATAGGAGAGGAAACGCTGGGTGCGTGTGGAGCACAGGGAGCTTTGGGGCCCAGTGGCTCCTCGTGGCCAGCCGGGTGTTAAAAACACCAGCTAACAGGAGATGGAGTGGGACAGGGAGCCCACAGCCCAGCTGCCGTGACGCAAGGAAGAGAGAGGGCCACTGATTGCTTCTGAGTGGGGAGCTCGGCTCGCTTACCAAACAAGAGACTCACAGGGCAGGGCTGCTGGGTGTGCAGGGGACCCCAGGCCTGCGGACACACTGACAGCACACAAGACTCACGTGGGAGCAAAGCTCCCCCTTCTGGCGAGTGTGCACGGCACCAGCCCACACGCTGAACTCCCAAAACTTGCTGCAGAGCAGTCCCGAAAGCCCAGGGGCCGGAGCAGCTTCCACAGGCTGAAGGCAGGGTCCTGGCCAGCTACTTCAGGGGAGGGGCAGACTCGTTCTTTGGCACTTTGCACACTCCAAGTACCCCTCAGACAACACCCTCCCCCCAGTACTGCCTGAGGGCGGCCGGGTGTCATGCCTGTTTCAGTCCCCACGCTGGAGGCCAGTCCACTTTTAGACAATTTACAATGTGAGACAGTGCACTGCCAAAGCCAGGGAGCGGGGAGCAAACGGCACCTGCTGGGGAGAGGGAGGGAGAGATATGGCTGCTCTGAGTCTGCCCTCCCCAAGCTAGGGAACAGAATTGGATACAAGCACAAATGATCCCCAGGCTGGGCAAGAAGAGAATGGCCCCCTCCTCTCTGCCCGGCGGAGGTGGATTCCCTAGGCGAGCGGGAGGAAGAGGCTGCTGTTTAACAGAGTTAAAGGAGGCTCCTGCACTATTTATAGCTTTTGTGCTCCACTTTCCCCAGCCTTGAGCAGCCTCAGCAGGTCTGCATCCTGCTCTGTGAGCATGGGGCAGCGCTAGCTAAGCCACCTGAGAGCAGGTGCTGATAGGAGAGTCTGTTCAGACACCTGCTGCCTTCCCTCCTCTCTGGGCTGGATCTAAGCTACGAACAGCAAAGGGAGCCCTGGATTCCCAGACCCCATGGGACTGCAGCCCTCCCCTGGGCTTTGGAGTCACTGACAGGTTCCCGCATCACTTGGATACAGCATCGGACACACGCAGACATAGCTCCCAGCCTGATAGGAACATGGGCCTGCAGGCAGATTTAGGAACACCGGTCACAAGACTGGAAAGGACCTGCTGGCCATGGAGTCCAGTCCCCGGCTATTTCAGACAATCCCGTTATATAATCCCTTTAATAAATTTACCAAGCTCCAGCTTCAAACTAGGGAGGGTGTTTGTCCCCCAATACTCCTGTTGAGCGCCTGGCCCAGAACTTCACTCCTCCAAGGTTAGAAACCTTCTTAGCATCTCCAGCCCAAACGTATTCCTGTGTCCTTGTGCCAACACTGTCTTCTAGCTTCAGCAGCTCTTCTCACTCCCGGATGTGTTTATCGAGAGCAAGCAGATCCCCTCTCAGCCTGCGCAGGGTGAACCAAGATCTTTCATTCTCCATTCCTAA
Organism: Gopherus evgoodei; assembly: GCF_007399415.2. NCBI lineage: Eukaryota > Metazoa > Chordata > Testudines > Testudinidae > Gopherus > Gopherus evgoodei. The sequence goes on from NC_044331.1 coordinate 84,876,015, forward strand.
AAGGCGGCTCTTCCTTCCCCTGATCCTCTTAGCAACCATCCTCAGCACCTGCTCCAGTATGAATTCATCTGTCTTGAACGCGAGTGACCAGAACAGTACACACTCTTCCAGAAGAGGTCTCACCGTGCCTGATACAATAGCATTAATACTTGCCTATCGCCACTGGAAATATCTTGCCTGATACATCCCTGGATCACACTTGTTTTTGACTTGAGATGGGCCCTGTTTTCTGACCATCCCGCTCTTTATGCTGCAGAGCATCATACATTTCCTGCAATGTTTGAGCTGGGCAGGAAATGGTTTTGTGAAAATGTTTCAAAACTAGCCTGTTCTGCACCAGGACGGAACAGAGACCTTTTGAACTGTTCACTAAAAATAAAGAGATCAAGATCCCAGAATAGCCAATAGTCACTGTGT